>NC_049233.1:52996550-53661787 GCF_011100685.1 Canis lupus familiaris
GAGCACTAATGCATCCTTATGAAGGGACACAAATAACTCTCCTTCTTGCAAGTTTCAGACACAATGAAAAGAATACACATGAAAGAAGTGTATTTCACCCAAACAGAACCATGTCTTGGCTAAGACGTCATTGTCCCTTGAGTGATGTTTATCCAGTACAATTACAGTTTTCAGTTGGATTCTTCAAGTCCAAAGGTTCTTTAACTTTGGAATTATGAAAGATACACTAAAGACATATTGAGAATATTGAGGCCACACTAGAATGAAAATGATTGACAGTTTTCAAAGCTGTCTATTCATATATAATTGTCTATTCCACAAATTATCCATGTTCTGATATAGGATTCTGTGTTATAGGTAATTACTGTGATAAAAGTTCTAAATCATCAAAGTCTTGGCTTATTTTTTTTATAATTTCAAATAATATTTTAATCACTTGTTCTTATGGTGAAATACCAGGTAACTACTTCTTTAGAAAAATTCTAATTGCTTTCAAATACATCTGAAGTCTCTTGCTCAAAAGAGGTAGGATATATCCATACAAATTTTTTTTTTTTTTTTTTTTTTTTTTTTTTTTTTTTTTTTTATTTTTTTATTTATTTATGATAGTCACACAGAGAGAGAGAGAGGCAGAGACACAGGCAGAGGGAGGAGCAGGCTCCATGCACTGGGAGCCCGATGTGGGATTCGATCCCGGGTCTCCAGGATCGCGCCCTGGGCCAAAGGCAGGCGCTAAACCGCTGCGCCACCCAGGGATCCCATCCATACAAATTTTTTACAAAAAAAAAAAAAAATCACACTTGTTATGCCTCCTAAATCATATACATAAGATCAGCACTGTAGCCTAGAATATTAGCACTCATCAGAGAATATCATTTCAGACTCGTAATTATTTTTCCAGAATTTAGAAAAATCTTTTGACTATAAATAACAGAAGTATTTACGTTAGCTCATAGGCCACAAGTTGATGTTCCATACCCCAAATGAGCTTATGTGTAAGTCTTTTATTCAGCTTATAGTACCCAAAACTTATCTTCAAATTAGATAACAATATTTCCAAATCAAGAGATTTCACATAAAATTAGAATATTTGACTTTTTGTGGGACACTGGCAACCTATGTTGTTACAAGTTTATAACTTACACAGGTTTAAGCAGACCTCATTGTATCTTCTTTATTCATTAACTACCTTTGTAGTCACTTAAGTTTGCTATCCATAACTACAAGGACCTAGTTCCAGTTCTAGCTCCACTTATTAATTGTTTCAGCTTGAAAAAAAAGTTCTATAATTTTACTACACCTCAGTTCTTTCATGTATCAAATGTAAATCACAATACCTGCTTTGTCAAATCATTCCTGGAAAAGTACATTCTAGATAGTTCAGAGTATAGATAATCCCTATGATTAATATGGTAATACTGGGGAAACTGTAGCTAGCTCAGTTTCACTTTGGATTCCTTGGATCATGAATTTATGAGGTAATCCAGAAACTGTCCTAATTTTTACAAACTCCAAAACTTGATTGGTCAGCATCCAGTATTAGTTCATATTAATGAACTCTACAATTCTGAAGTTAAACATTCAAATTTTACTATTTGGTGGAATAAACTTTAATTGTTGAGGTATTAGACATTTGAGTCCTATGGCCAACACATTTTTGCCTTTGGATAGTATACATGAATTGTCAGACTCCCAACTAGGAGGCTGTTCATTCATAGTTAGAAATACAATGGGCTAGATGACATACTATTTGAATCCCTGGGCTGGGTATTCTATTCTTCAGATACTTCAATGTGAAAATACAGCTCTGTCAGAAGATGGCTTGGTGAATGTGATATCTCACACACACACACACACACAAAACAACAACAAAAACAGAGTTAATTATAAGATTTGAATAGCTGATGGAATTAGATGGAGCTGCACTGTTAAAACTGGACAGGAAAAGGCTTTGGCCTATGGCACCCACTTCCTTGGGTTGTCCTTGGATGGATAGTGATTATATTTGACACTGAACTCTGCTTGTTTTATTTTTCATGCTTAACCTACGCTCCTTCTGATTGATATTGATATTTTGTTGGATGTGTGAATTCATGCAATCAGGATTCATTCAAGGCTTGCTCTTCTGAGAGAATCTTTGTCTTTCTAAGATAGGTTGTCCATTCCTGTCCAGGTTGATTATGTCTTGATCTACCTGTTTAAACCTCAAAAGATATCTTATTTGCAAATTCTTTGTAACCTTCTAGTTACAATTCAGACTGGCTCTTTTTTCTTTTAGCTCCTTGTAAAGATTTGCTACCCAAATTCCACTAATTATCTTTTTCAACATGTTTGTCTGTGTGTTGTTTGTATGTCTCTATCCTGTGTGTATGCCTGTCGGCTTTGGGAAGCAAAGCCATTTTAATGGAATCTGCCATTTACATCTCTTAGTTTTTAAGGAAAATATCCTCTGTAGCTTCCGTTTTTTTTTAAATCTCCCATATATGGTGATATCTGATGGTTACCAGAGGAAAAGTGAGCAGAGGTGGGGGGGGGGGAGTAAAATAGGGGATGGAGATTAAAGAGCACACTTAGCATGATAAAAGAAATAATTTAAAAAAGAATATTTATCTGAATTCCTTTCCATTTAAAGTTCCTCTAATTTCATGATGAATCTTAATCTTAAAAATGTCATAATATTGATTGATAAACAGCAATTTGTAGCATATTTTACCTAAAAGTCTCAAATAACTTTGCAAAAAAGTCATATGTACTTGTTATAAGTTATAAAATAAATAACTTGAATTTCTCTAGATTTTACTGACAGATCAAAAAAGGCAAAAATATTTGCTACAGAAATGTGGTACTTAATTTTACTTCAATGACTAATACGTTCATTTAAAAAAAGGGGTACAGCTTTTTTCTGTCCCTTTCCTCTATTCAACATGTCTGAGCAAGGACATGGTGGGTCCTCGTGTGCAAAATTCTGGATTTGTCTGTCTTTTCTGGTAAGAGCTGTGATCAACTGTGCTGACAATATGGAAACCAAAAATCTGTTTATTATCTCTGTGAAGGGGATCAAAGGAGGATAGTAAAGAGTTCTTGCTGCTGGTGTGGATGTCATGGTAATGGCCACAGTGAAGAAAGGCAAACCAGAGCTCAGAAAGAAGGTACATCCAGCAGTGATAATTCCATAATGAAAATCATACTGGAGAAAAGATATTTTTGTTGTTGTTGTTGCTTGTATTTTTTTTAAAGATAATACAGGGTTCATAGTAAACACTAAAGGTGTAATGAAAGGTTCTATTATCCCAGGACCAGTTGCAAAGGGGTGTGTAGATTTGTGGCCCAGGATTGCATCCAATGCTGGTAGCACTGCATGATTCTTTGGTATATTTGTTTAAATAAGTAAATATACAACAATTATTTGCACCTCTCTCCAAAGTAAATATAAAAATAAGTTTTTGACAAGGAACAAAATGTATTGGTCATATGAATACACTAACATGAGAATATCATACTTCATTTCTCATATGTAGATAAAACCTTATTTATGAGATTTTAACTTTATATTTTCAAGTGGTAGGAGAATACGTTTATGTACATTTTTCACAGTATAATTGTTCATATTTAAGTGTTTAAAATTATGTTCAAATATATTTTAATTACATCATTTTATATTGTATAAATTTATAAAAATAGCATAAAATATTTAACATATATATATAAAAGAAGTGCTCAATCATTGTATGTATGCCACAATTATTAAAAAAACTATAATATAGTATAATATTAGATTATAAAAATTCAGTTTGCTTCTAATTTATTGAAAACAGTTGAGGTCCAAATCATTTATTTTGCTTCATAAACTCAGTCTGTATATTATAGGTCAGTATGCTTTGAAATCTAAAGAAATAAAATTTGGTCATATAAAAAGGAGAAACTTGCATAAATGCTAAGCAAAATCTTAGTAAAGGAGAAAAAAAGAGAAGGGGAAAAAGTTTACTATACATAAGCATTTTTCAGTCCTATGTTTCCTGTGAACACAATACAGTCAAGATTTAAAAGAGAAAGTCACTAAGTTGGCAGTGAAGTCAGTAAGTATTAATTGTTAATAAACCCCCGCTTAATTTAATTTTCAGGACACATGTAGTTTTAAAATAATCATCAGTGTAAGGAAATAACTTTTTTGAGGGAGTGACTTTTTTTTGCCCAAATTTTGTAATATTAGATGTAAACGAGTAGTCAGGGAAAAAAGTGAAACTTTTGCGGTTCTCCATGTGGCTTACTGTGGAATTTTAAATGTCCAATATTATTGTTTTCTGCCAGTTGTTATGTGAGAATAACCAGTAACTGAATAGCTGAATTCAGTTATTTATCCAGCAGGAAGAGTTAAATGTAAAGGACAGTGAATGAAGATATCAAAGAGCTATCTGCACTTCCATATTCATTGCAACCTTATTCACAATAGTCAACATATAGAAACAACCTAAGCACCCATCAATGATTAAATATATGGGTAAAGAAGATGTGGTCTATAAAATGGAGTAATACTCAGCTACAAGAAAGAAGGAAATCTTGTCATTGTGACACCATGCACAGAACCCAGGGGCATAGGGCTTAGTGAAATAAGCCAGACAGAGAAAGAGAAATACTGGGTGGTGGTTGTATATGTGAAATATAAAGAAAAAGTCAAAATCATGGAAACAGAGAGTAGAATAGTAAATGTCAGGGGCTGGAGAGTTGGAGAAATAGGGAGCAGTTGATAAAAGGGTATAAGCTTTCAGCTGTAAGATGAATGAGGTCAGAGGATCTAACGTGTAACATGGCAACTGTAGTTGGTAAATATTGTGTTGCATAATGGAATTTGCTAAGAGAGAACTTAAATGTTCTTACACACTCAAAAGAGATAAATATGTGAGGTGATAGATATGTTTATTTATTTATTTTATTTATTTTTTTGATAGATATGTTTATAAGTCTTAATTAATTAGATGAGAGGAATTCTTTCAAATGTATACATGTATCAAATTATCACAATGTACAAGTTAAGTGTCTTAAAATTTCATTTGTCCTATACTTCAATGAAGCTGGAAAAAAAAAAATAGTGAGTGGGGATTGTGGACTAGGCAGAAAGAGGTTCATTAAGTGGGTTATGGGGTTAGCATGTGAAAGGAGAAACTGATGGCTATATTAAGATGAAATACTGAGATATCTAGAGTAGCCCAATTCCTAGAAAAAGAAAGTAGGATGGGAGTTTCCAGGGGTCGGATGGAAAGAAGAATGAGGAGTTAGTATTTAATCAGTAAAGTATTACAATTTAGGAAGACGGAAAAGTTCTGAGGATGGATGGTGCTAATGTCTGTACAACAATGTGATGTGCTTAATGCCACTAGATGGTACACTTAAAGATGATTAAAATAGTGGGGTTTATCTTAGATATAGTTTATCACAATTTTAAAAATATGATATAAAAATTCAAAAAAAAAGATGAACTACTAATCCATTAATTGGTGGTCCTATCCTATAACATAGATGCTTAATATCACTTGGTGAGAATGGTATTTACTTCTGCAATTTTCCTCCTAAAACAGAACAAAACAGAACACCACATAACCTGAGCCTAATCATGAGAAAAGTATCAGAAACACACAAATGGTGTAATATTCTTCAAAATAGCAGACCACTCCTCAAAACTGTCATGAAAAATAAGGTTGTCTGTGAAACCACTTCCACTGTACTTCTACAGACCTTTCTTGATCCCACCAGAAAACAAAGACCAATCCCTTTGCCCACTGCTCAACAAAAAGAATAGTCCTTCCTCCTACTTCCATTCAACCCAGGGGAAAGGGAGGGTATAAAGCCAGGGGACAGGATCTAACACTCTTGTTTCCTTTCAGTTCTCCTATCTCCATCTGCACTGCTCTGAGAAGTAGGAAAATTTGATTCTGCTTGATAATCTCTTAGATTCTGTGAAATCTTTCTGTTCTAATACCTAAAATAAACCACTTGTGCTTAGGAGTCAAGAATTGCATCTTTTTCATTGTTTGTTTATATTATGTTCTCCTAAAATAACTTCTCTAATGCCACCATTAGCTCCAACATAGTAACCAGTTTGGAAGAAAATTACTGGAGGAAATAAAGCACCTCCAAACAAGAGGAAAACAGAAAAAAAAAAAAAAAAAGAGGAAAACGTGATACAATAATCTCATCGTGTCAATAGCTTTCTCTAGAATATATATGGCTTTCCCATTACCCAAAAGTAGAGTCCATTTGTAATGTGATTTTCAAGAATTTTCATTTTTTTCAACTGATCTCTATTATACAGAATAAATATACAATAAAACCTCACATCTAAAATGGAGTTATCCTCACAATACTAAATAGCATGTTTATCCTTTCCTATGCCATCTCCATGACCTGAAATCTCATCTTTGAGCTTATCTGTCTTTCTAAATTACATGCAGATTTTAGTTTTCACTTTAGCCTTCTTTAACCATGCCAGTTCAGGGTGTACACTAAATCTTTTTTAGTAATACATTTGGAAAGCTTTCTTTCATCCAGTAATTTGCCATATGCCCTTCCCAGAGACACCTTTGTGGAATTATGTGATGTTTGGAAAGTATGGAATTTTGTTATTCTGGTGTTTGTCTATAATATGTCAACACAGGATTTTAGACTGGAAAATTGGAGTGACTTGCCTAAGCTCACTAAAATGGTAGACAGCAAGATTAAGACTAGAGCCACAAGTTAGTTTGACTCATGAGTTTGAAGCTTTTTCCGATGTAGAGTTCTGTACTGCTTTTTAGTCCTTCAAATGTTTGGTAATATTTGAAGACCAGATGCTAGGAAACTTTCCAAAGCCACACACCTTTCTCATTTCTCTCTCTCTCTCTTTCTCTTTCTCTCTCTTCCTCTCTCTCTCTCTTTTCCCATCCCCCTCTCTTCCTCTTGCTCTCACTCTTTCACTCTGGTTCTCTTTCTTTTTCTGGAATGATTTCTGTTGCTTTTAAATTTGTAGCTGCCTTTCTCATTACTGTATGCAAATAATAGCCAGGACCATAAGTTATATTAATGTGAATCTAATGCCTATGTCATTAGACATTCATAGAGGCTGATATGACACAAGATGAACAAATTTGTTCCCACCCCATTTGTCATCAATCCTAGGTCAAAAGGGAACTCAATACATTATACTTGTTTTTTTTTTTTTTTTTTCAGATCCAAAGAAGCTTTTGGCTACCAAATGGAGATCCCAAATGTTTATCATAAAATTTACCGTATTAATTTTTCTATCTTACCAATGGAAAAAATTGTATTAGTTTCTAACAAAAAGACACATAGCAATTTAGTGTTTTGTAAACATGGGCATGTCATAGTTTAAGGATTATGATCTTTATCTGTATACTCCACAACGTGTGTGATAGTTGTCAGCCCAGTGCAAGGTCTAGAATTTTAATCTCAGCATTCTCAATAACAACTAGTCTAGTGTCATGAATAGAGTATGAACTGAATTACTGATACATGATGAAATATTGTATGGCCCACATGGCAGAGATAGCTCTGCTTAGTAAATGACACAGCAAATAATAGAATTCAATTAAGTTACTTTCTCATTGATATATTTAGTACAATGAGATTACAATTTCTTATTCATACTGCAGCAATGATGTAAGTATGACTTATGTCACTACAGTTTCTTGCTTAATATCCTTTTTGTCCTCCAGCCTTATTAATATCATATTAATTTAGTGTAAAAAAGTCTTGTTTTCTTGACTACTTTGCCTCTAAGGGTTGGCATATGGCAAAGTTCTAGCCAATGAAATGTAATCAGAAATTGAATTGGGGTGGAGGGAATCATGCAAGTCATTTTTTCCTTAAAACAAAGGGACAAACTCAAGGGCACAGTCCTGATGACCTTTACCTTTTTTCCCTATAGTTTTGACTCTGATGTGAGGCAGCAGCTTGTGAGTGGGGGAAAGGAAGGATCTTGGTTAATTCCTTTTTGTAACATGGACCAATCCTAAATGGCTTACTTCCAGACTTCTGTGTTATGTGAAAAAACAATTTGTTTAAGCTGGATAATTGAGTTCTTTCATCTGCAGCCAAACATAATCCCAATTACTACAATCTTTTTCAAATTGAATCTAGTATATAGTAAAAGAAGCAAAGTACAAGTATCCTTATTAACCACGAAGACCTGATTTTAGGGGTACTGGTGATCATAACTTGTGTAATAAAGTCCCCGATAGCTGTTGCACACTGGAGAGCAACATACTCCAACAAGGTCAAGGTCAAAACCAATATTATACTCCAGTAAGTTTTCCAGGCTCTATGGTTTACTGAAATCTTCCAAATCTGAAATCAGAAGGGAGAACTTCCCTGGAATAATGAAATATTGAAAAAAATGAAATGCTATTTGGTATTTGTTTTTGGAACAGTGACTTATTTATAAATGACTTTCACTCAAGCTTAGCCATATGTCTAAAACTTTTATTAATTAATTAACAAATAATCATTGAGAGTTTATTGTGTATAGATATTACCTTAGCTACAGTTGGCTTCTACCAGCTTTTGAAAGCCTGCTATCCCTTCTCAATTCTCACTTCAGTGGCATTATATTTTTAGTTTGAAATCTGCCAGACTGGGAATTCTTACACTAAAGAAATTGGCTAATTCTGCAGATCAATCCTGTATGTGTGTGTGTGTGGGTGGGTGAGTGTTGGGATGGGGCTACCAGTTGTTTGGCACCATCTGATACCACTACAAGGGATATAAAACTAAGACACTGTCTTTATTTCTTCAACAAATATTAATTTAGCCTAATTTTATGTCATATATATGTTAGTTCCATGAATACTATAAAGATACTCTGCATAATCCTTTCATTCATTCATGAAAATTCTTAAAATGTCCATTGCAAGCAAACATGCATTGCTGCTATTTGGAGTTTACATTCTAGTGAGCAAGGTCTTCAACTCAAGCTTTTTACAATATAGCAGGGGTTATTCCACCTTTTTACACACCACTGTAGTGCAAGGCAGCATGTGATAAGGACTGAGGGAAGACAAAGTCAATGGGTAATGTAATTTCGAGCAGGAGAGAGAACTTGTGCATGATCTGGTAAGTCTTACAATGCTTCACTGAAGTGGTACCATTTGTCCTGAATCTCAACATTTAGAGAAGAAATTCATATATTAAAGTGAGTATGGTGGTGGGTAGATAACTTCCTATTTTGAACTTATTTCTGTTATTTCCTCATCTTATTATAATAGTGTGCACATGTCTTTTTTTCCCATTATGCTTTGAGAACTCTTCACAAAGCAGAAGATGAATACTAGTCTGTTTTGTCTCCTGGCACAGAAATTGTCACAGTGCAAATCCTCAACAAATGCCTCTGGACTGATTTCAGATGGGAAAAATAGAAGGGAAATGCAAGCTGTGTTTAGGAAATGGTGAGCACTGTAATTTGGTTGAAGGAAAGATTATGGGAGGTAAAGTGCATTCAGACAGATAAATAAGAAAATAAGGTAAAATCAGATCATGAATGTGTTACATAGACAGAAACTGACCTTTATTTTTAATGGCATTTAAAGAATACTTAATAGGGGAGAATGACCAAAGCATCTAGAAGGATAATCTCACAGCAGGGTTTGAATATGGATTACAGAGTAGAGGCAATAATGAACATTTAGAATATAATGAAATAACATAGTTTGCAAATCAAAATAGACTGAACTACCAAGGGGGCAAAAAAAGAATGAAGCTATAGAAAATAGTAGATGTTTAGTAGTTGTCAGTCATTAATATAACAAAGTGAAATGGCTAATCAAATTGGTATGTTATGTGCTAAGAGAATAACACTATCTATTCCCAAAAGTTCCACTGATTTTATGTGAGTTTCACATATAGCATAATGACTTCTTTTTTCCCAGTTTCACTGAGATATAACTGACATACTCATTGCATAAGTTTATAGCATATTGATTTAACTTTAGATGTGTGACCTAGAAGTGCACCTTATGCTATAAATTCATATTTAATGGGATTGATGGTTCTTATCTAAATGACAATAGAAGACAAAGTTTTGTTTATACCTAATTCATTTGCTTTACTTTAATGTGAAATGGTTATACTGACTCCTTCTGGATGGTAAATTAACCCTTTTTTTTGCTACTAGCTGTTTACTAAAAGCAAGCTATTTTTATTTTCTTTATTAAAATGAGGCCTATTACCAATTCTGTAAAACCATCCATGAAATGACTTTTTCCATTAAGTAAATGATGCAGAATAATATTTGACTCTATTTGCTTCAGAAGAACATTTCTAAAAGATTTGTTTATTTATTTATTTTAGAGAGAGAGGGTACACAAGCAGGGAGAAGGGCAGAAAGAGGGGAAGAGAATCTCAAGCAGATTCCTTGCTGAGCACAGAGCCTAATGCTAGACTTGATCTCACCCTGAGATTATGACCTGAGCTGAAATCAAGAGCTGGCTGTTTAACCAACTGAGCCAGCCAGGTGCCCTCAGAAGAACATTTTTGAGAAAGAATTAGTTTTAAATGCTCTGAGTAGTTAAGAGGAGAAATTTCTGTTTAGTAGTTTCAAAGTACTATTATGATGATGAGTATATGAAAACAATAATATGAACAATAACTTTATAGGCTAGAAATACTAGCAAAGACCTCAGAATTAAGAGACTAAAACTGATAAGTAGCATAATAGGAAGTTTACTTTAACTGCCACCAATACTTTGGGGCCCTAGATGAGTTAATAAAGATGCAGATTAACTATTCTTTGGCTTCTCAAGGAAAAAAAATAAGACAACACACTAAATTTTCATCAGAGTTTCTTATCTGTTATGAATTCTTAAAATACTCATTTCAGAAAAGTATAACTAAGGTATGTGAGAGTGTGTATATGTTATGTTGTTGCTAGGTATGATTTTTATTAAAATATATATGAATACAAAGAATTATGAACCTGAATTCGAGAATCCTCTGACAGCAGCAAACATCAAGGTAAATATTGACTATCAAGGGGAAATGGTATTGGACTCTGATTGAAACCTAATAACATGTTTCAAAATATATAACATAAGACTATAGTTGGAACATAATGAAAATAATAAATTGGGAAATATTCCAACTGTCTCTTTCTTGCCATGTGTTTTTAGTAATATACAAATGAAGAAACTTAGAATATCATATAGAAAAGGCACTCTACAATTTTTTTTTAATGTATAATATATGATATAAAATCAGTTTGGGAGTGAAAAACAGTTGTATGGAAGTGAGTAGGGCATGTGTTTATTTCATTGAATATTTATTTCTGACTGATTAATAACACCATTTTTTTTTTTTTTACTTTCTACTCAAAGTGAGCCTGCAAGTCACATTTTACTTAATTTTTTTTTTCCTTAGAGAATAATGTTACTGCTTTTTGATGAAGTTAACAAAGATTCTGAGTTGGTCACATTGATAATTTACTCCCTTATCCAAATGACCAATTGCCTTTTTTAGTTATAAGTTGATGGATAGAACATCACTTTATTGAAGAAACGATTAGAGGTTAAAAATCTAGTTTTCTCATCAGAAACAATCTTTGGTAACTAGGCAGAGTCACTGATGATGCAGTTTTTGAATGGAGAATATTATGACCATTGTACATTGAAGGGTAGTTTAGTGCATTTAAAAATGATAGTTGGTTCCAAATTCTTCTTAGGTTTTTACTTTATCATAATGATTAATAAACTATGTTGATACATCAAGGAAAATTACATGATAGAACAAAAACATAATTCTTAGAATAATTAATAACTCTGACTCATTAACTACGTCCTAAAATGTGTTTTTCTTAATCTATCAATGATGTCAAACATATATGAAGAATCTGAGAAACTTCCTACCACTCTGCTTCAGATTCACTAATATCTTTGGCCAGAATTATTGTAATGATCCCCAATGAGTCTCCCTACCTCTACCCTTTATCCCTACAAGATATTCTTAACCCAGTATCCAGAATAATCCTAGAAGTCAGACCACTCCTATTTTCAAAACCCTGAGGAAAAGCAAATTCCTTACAATGGTTAAAATCCCTACATTATATGCCCTACACCCCTTAGTCATCTTTCTAACCTTATCTTTTGCTATTGGCTTCGCATACCATTCCAATGGCACGAGTTTTGCTTTCCACCATAATCCCTGACATGTTTCCACATTACTGTTTTCCACATTATTCTGGCTGCTTGAACTCTGTTTCCCCATATATCCACATGTCTAACTCCTTTATGCCCTTCCAATCACCTTCTCATCAAGGTTATCTAGTCCACCCTATTTAAAATAACACTTTCGGGGACTCCTGGGTGGCTCAGTGGTTGAGGATCTGCCTTCACCTCAGGGCATGATCCCAGAGTCCTAGGATCGAGTTTCACATCAGGCTTCCTGCATGGAGCTTGCTTCTCTGTCTGCCTATGTCTCTGGCTCTCTCTGTGTCTCTCATGAAAAAATAAATTAAATCTTTAAAATAAATAAAAATAAAAAAAATAAATTAAATAAAAATAATACTTTCCACACAATATCCATGGCCCTCTTAAACCTGCTTTTCTCTATGGTATTTATTGCCTTCTAACTTACATATAACTTACTTGCTTATTATGTTTATTGTGTGCTCACTTGTTGAATTTTTTTTCTTCCTTTGATAACTGCTAAATCCTAAGAGCTAGAAAAGTAGGATATAGGAGTTTCTCAACAAATATTTGTTAAATGAATGAATGAATGAATGAATGAAGACTTTACTATAGTTAAAGAGTTGGGGGGAAAAGACAATAATCTACTATTTCAAGAAAAGTAATTAGGCCAACAATAAAGCTTAGAATGCTAATTAGTCAGTGAGCATAAATAATTAAACTGCCACTGAAAAGCAAGACAGGTACTTATTAAATATTTGCCTTCCTTTATATGATTTAAGTGTCTGTTCCATTTCTAGGCAGATTATAATGAAAGCTATAGAGCAGTCATTGTGTACATAGAGTTCTAGGTTGACCATAATCAGAGAACTAAAGGGAAAAAGCACACCACTATTTTCTTTTTTCTTTTTTTTTAAGATTTTATTTTTTTGAGAAAGAAAATGTGCAAGGAAGAGGTACAGAGGGAGAGACAGAGAGAAGCAGACTCCCTGCTAAGCAGGGAGCACAATGCACACTCAATCCCGCTGGATCTGGCATCATGACCTGATCTGAAAGTAGACGCTTAACTGACTGAGCCACCCAGGCACCCCACATCACTATTTTCTTAAATGTTAAATCCTGTGTAATATCATACTAAAGTATTTTAAATAAATATACACCCAGTATATATTAGACAATAAAATAATCTGAACTCCAAGTATACAAAAAATATATATGTTCATTTCTTAAGGTTGTTCACCTATTGTAACGATTGTAGGAACATGATATATTCAATGGTGTAGAAAGTGTGTGGGGTTCCAGTTTCTTTAAGAGGATTTTATAATGTCATGGAAAGTCAGTACTGGCTTAGATTTCAGATGTTCTATAAACTCATTCAGCTGAAATTCCTCTTAGCTTCTGTTGTTCAAAGATTATAATTTTTTTCAAGCACAAGTAAGTCCTTTCAAAAAAAAAATCACACAACCCCCCCCTCCAAAAAAATCAGCTTACCATTGAGAATACATCTCTGTTAAGCAGAGCAGTAAGAAATACTTCCGTACCAAAGCCACAGAAATGGATGGAAGAAACTTTGTGAGTTTAAAGTGCATCATTCTAATAAAAGCTAATGATGATAGACAAAAGCTATGTTTGTTGAAGTATTGTTTCATCTTGATTATGAAATAAAATTCATATCAGCTCTTTTAAGCAGGACAATTGTACATTTGGCCCAAGATCAGGATGTAGCAACTTAGATTTCCTTTGAGAAAAGGAAAAAAAAAAAAAAAGCGGAAAATATTTCAGCTGTTTTTTTTTTTAATTAAAAAAGAGAAGTAAAAAAGTGAATACTGCTTTTCAAACTTTATCTAACTAAGCACAAAGCACATGGAAAGATGCATAAATGTAAAATTAACTTTTTGCTGTTCAGAAAAAGAATTTGGATTTGAGAGCAAGTGAGCTAAAATAAAAACATGCATAATTTACACTACAGATGGGTATATTCTCTGCATTAAATGATACCTAGCAATTTCAAGGAGAAAGAAAATAAAGTGACAATCAACATTAAGAAGGTGGCAGAAGTAATCAAACACATGCCATGTGTAAGAAAAGGCATAATGAAGTTTCCATAAGAATCTTTTTTTCATGACTCAGACACCAAATAACTATTTCACAAGCTTCAGCAGAAGTTCCCAGCGTACTTATCAATAATGCATCCAGTCACAGCTTTAGATATTAAAACAAGAGGAAGTTGGCTATATCAAAGATCTAAAGTTCAAATATATTATACTATGGAGCTTAAAACCAGACAAGGAAAATACGGGGGTGAAGAAGGTGGATTTGTGTGTGCAGATACAAAAAACCCTACTTTTGTTTGAAGGTGGAGAATAAATTAGTAATGAGATACAGGGCCTTAAATCTTACAAATCAGAGTTATAGCAAAGATTCCATAGGTGTGAACAAAACGTTCACCATTTAAATAATATCCGTTAGGCAATGGAAAGATGGAGATCATTGTAATTTAAAGTATTTGCATTGCATGAGACAATTCCATTGGCAACTACCACGTTTGCTGAAAATCTCAGCAGACGACAAAGAGCTATAATGTAGACCTTTACATTCAGAATTGAAGCACGTTAATAAAGCAACAAAGTGCACATTGCCAGTTTGATAATTATGGTTGCATAATTGCAGGCAGAGATTCAATCTGGCCCTAATCATAATTCATAAATAAAATGTTAATGGGAAAAAAATCTTTGTTATAAATATAACTGAGAACATCATTTGTTGTGCTTTAACAAAGATTACAGTCAGTACATGGTACTTTAATTTACTTGATCCTTACCATTTTGTTTTGTTTTTCTGTTTACCATAATCTATGGAAACATTCTGGAAATAGTTTATTTAGGAGAGCAAGTCTACAAAATGCATTATTTTATGGCACTCTAAGTTTCTGATAAATATCTGAAAATTATCTCTTGATTAATTAATAGGGCAAGTAATTAATAGGGCAAATAATTATAGGTCAAGTAAGTAGACATTCTTTGCTTTTTATATTTGGTTCTCTGGTAGCCAACCAAATGAACTTCAAGTCTAGACAGAGCTATTAGGTAGCAAAAATTCAGAAGATTTAGCAGATGGCAATCACATGTGTAAAATATGTTTTTAGAGTACCAAAAATTTTAGTTTGGGTAAATTTTAGAAATTTTCTTTTGAAGTTAATTAGGATGCTGTTTTCAAGCTTGGTATCTTAAAGGTTTAGCTTGGATCATGGCTATGGTTTCTAAGCTTGGGAATCTAACCTAAAGATTTAAATCTGATAAAGCCTGTATCTGGATCATTCCCACATTTCCTTGATTCAGATTATACTGTAGTTAAGTAGCAAGGAACTCATGTGTCTACCTTACTTCTTCATTAGACCCACCCAGAAATCTTAACTCTAATAAAATTTAAGGAAGAAAAATATATATCAAGCTAAAACTAAAAAAATATAAAGCTGTCGATATCTTTGTGTACATCTAAAAGTTACCCTTAAAATAAGAAATAATTTATATTTCTCTCATGAACTATCAATATGGTGTTTCTGGACGGAATAGTGGCTTAGTTTTCCAGTAGGAGAACAATTCAAACCCCTAAATAATTTCTTGGTGTAAAGATGTTTTAACTGCCAAACCAGCAGCAGTAGGCTTCCATTCCAGAACTGAATAGCACATCATTAAGTTGCTGTATCTTTAAAAAATGAGGTGCTCCTCTCAATTGACAGCATTAGTTGTTAAAAACTTAAGGGGAGCAGAATTGAAGAAACTAGGTTCTATTTGGGTTCACAGTGCTCAAAATACACTTTAGTAACTTTAATATATGGTTTAATCCACTTTAGAAAGAATGGTGTCACTGACAAAGACAGAACTTGTAATGGGACTTTCTTAGAGACTATTTTCACTTCAGATGGTCTCCCTGCAATCATGACCAAGCATGCAGAGGGGCAACAGTTTATGGATCTCAAGTTAGCAAGGCCACAGGGAGATATACATGAAATTAAACAAATGTCACTGCTGAGTGTTTTAATTTTTATTTTTCTGTTAAGTAGGCCAACTAAAATGATTGTAAGGTGCTATTTTCTATTTGTATTGTAATCCAAAGCAAGTAAAATTTTGGGAAATGAAGTAAAAAATTATGGAAAGACCATTCAGAAATACTGACTTTGATTGTTCTTAAATATATCCTAACTTGATTTGATATTCATTTCAAATTCTACTTCAAGCAATGAAGGATGCCCCAAACTTTTTCCCCCAAAGTGACCAAAGTAAGCCACTTATGATATTAAAAATAGTTCAATGGCACAGTTGTCTTCAAACATGCTTTCTGAATTGTAGTGACCAGATTTCAGAAATTAAATTTACATACATTTTAATATTCTTCATAGATACTTACTATACTAGCCTAAATATTTCCTTCAGTTAATACCATTTTTCGTTCTATTGAAAAAAAAAAAAAAAGACTAGAGATTCCTGGGTAAAAGTAAGGATATTATGTGGAATCCCAGTTACCAGCTGGGATTATATAGTACATGATCTTGAGGAAATTATTTTCAGGGATTCCTGGGTGGCGCAGCGGTTTGGTGCCTGCCTTTGGCCCAGGGCGTGATCCTGGAGACCTGGGATCAAATCCCACGTCGGGCTCCCTGCATGGAGCCTGCTTCTCCCTCTGCCTATGTCTCTGACTCTCTCTCTCTCTCTCTCTCTGTGACTATCATAAGTAAATAAAAATTTAAAAAAAGAAAAAAAATTATTTTCATATTATGTGTCTTGCTTCCTATGAACAATGGGACAATAATAGTTCTCTAAGAGTGCTGCCTAGGGACGCCTGGGTGGCTCAGTGGTTGAACACGATCTTGGAGTCCCTGGATCCAGTCCTGCATCAGGCTCCCTGCATGATGCAGTTATTTATGGAATGTCTCTGTCTCTGCCTCCTTCTCTGTAACTCTCATGAATAAATAAATAAAATCTTAAAAAGAGAGAGAGAGTGTGTTGAGTCAACTATACTCAAATGTAAAAAAAAAGAGATTCATCAAAAAAATGCTGTGGGCATACGGTAAACTATCAAATGTTAGTTAATACTAATTTTAAAAAGTCTTTTTATTCTTCAAAGATACATTCTTAAGAGACCTGATCTATTGTTTTTGTACTGAAAGATTAAAGCATGTTTCAAGCAAGGTGAAAGATTAAAGCATGTTTCAAGCAATTTCTGAACACACCCATTGAGTACTTTGATTACCCTATGGACGTGTTAAGTTCTGTGGGTCAAATGGATAAAAACATTGTCCTACTTTGTTACTAATATGCTGAACTGTTGTTCACGTCATGCTTTCAGGTTTGTTTTTGCAATTTCTGTATAATTTTTATTTTTCCAGGATAATGTTCAGCAGCAAAGCAGAACAATCACATTAAGACAAAAGTTTTCAAGATGATGGATAAATGCATAAATTACAACTATGCCAATAGATTATCAAAAAATTGAGGTTAGATATGTGCAGTTAGTGGACTGTACTTTAACATTCAAACTTGCCATTTAATTATTTTTTCCTGGTAGCCTGTTTGATTAATGTGGGTGATATTAATGCAAATTGGGAAAGGAACTGCTGCAGGTGTAAACAATGCTGCTTCAATGCTCTATTTAGCTAAATACAAACTAGAGCTACGCTGATTACAAGTAGCCTGGATTGTCTTTTGCAACACGGTCATTTTTCTGATTACTACTATGAGCTAGCTTTTCTCTATAAGATTTCACTATTATCTAGAGTTCTTTGTGCACAGATATTATCTCTTCCAAGTGATTAGTCTCTTTGTATATAAGGAGTATTTCCCCAGTATCTAGCAATTCTTTGTTTCAAAATTGAAGTGAGTGAAAACAATCAAGTACCCAGGGACAGAAAAAAAAAAAAAGAATAAAATGGAACTCTTGAAGCCAGAAGTTCAGAAATCCTTGAAAAAATAGCATTTCATTGTAATCAGTAGAATTGTTCAAAAATAGATTTAATCTCTTTTAGATTTGAACAATATGCCACAGTTCATTTTAATATAAACAGAAAAGGAGCATTCCACTAGGTTGAACAAAAAAAGGTTTCTGATTATTTTTCAAAACGTTTATACTTTTACAACAGATGTTATTAGGCAACTTGAAAGATCTTGTATACTCATTCAGTTGCCTCTAATGATTTTACTATCTCATTGTGTATATATTTCCAAGCATATGGAAACAACTGATTGTGCTAAAAGATAGTCTATGCAGTGAAGTATGTGGTATTATCACAAATTTCAAACGAAAGTAATTAGTAAAATATAAACATAAAAATAAAATAGCTGTCAAAATAATATTTAGCTTATCCAGTAAAAAAATAACTTATTTTCTCTGCATTCATGGTGAAATTTAAAATTGATTACAGCAGAGCAATAATTAAGGGATTATTTTTAGAATTTTTAATGATAGTGGAATTCTTAAAATGGAGTTGAATTATCAATGAGAGAAAACATAAGAGTGGATATGTACAATACAATGCCATAATAATCCAATTACTTTGCATAGTCCAGAAATAACATGTAACTTCCACACATGGGAATATGGTAGGATGTTATTTACAGTTTGGTGCTGAATATATAGTAAAACTTATTTTTTCTGGGCCTATTTTTTTTCTCCTTCTCTATTCCTAAGTTAAAAGTGATGTTTCTTTAGCCTGCTGTTTGGCTTGACAAACAACATTGTTCCTTCTTCTCCTGGGATAGACTTGATTGAAGGAGATGGATCAACTAGGGAAGTTAAAGTTTGTTTCCCTATTGTTTCCCTATTGCCTGCTGCTGGCTTCCCATAAGGGAGATGACAGCAGTTTCATAGGGTCTCCGCAATTTCATATTTGCCGGAAAAGGGACATAAAATTTAAACCACTTATAGGAGCGATATACAATCTGGATTGGAAGGAGAAGCAATTCTATTTAAACTTAATCCCTGCTTTCAATTTGGCAACTCTCCCATTGAAGAATGTGAACATTTGAGACTTACTATTTGGGAAAGAACCTATATTGCTTCGATGAAAGGAGAAAATTTTTCATATTTTACCATTTGTCTGCAACAAAAATACTTGATTTGGTGGTTGAATTCTTAGTCCTTAGAAACACTAAATTGATTTTATTTATTCAGATATCTATGCTATTTATATTTTTTGTAAAAATAAAGAGATTATATTTGTTTCTGGAAAATGTACATATTAAATCCACATATTAAGTCCACATATTAAATACAGAAAGAGAAAAAAAATAGCTAGTCAATTTTGAGAAAACACAGTGAAATAGTATTTTGATAGACAGAGATTTTTTTTGTCAAATAACTTGATTCAAAGTATTTACCTTCATTTCCATAGATTTGAGATAACACTGATCATAACTAAAAGAGTTTTAGTTCCTTAAAGCAAACCTAATGGAGCAGGCCTGATTTTCCACATGTCATTTCTTTCATTCTTGATTTCTAGAACTCTATTTTTGATTCATCACTTAAGCCAAAACAGGCATTTTTATTGGATGCATTGTGATTTCTGTCATCTACTATTTAAGCGCCCAGATATTTCCCAAATGTATCATCTGGTCATTTGGTGGCTTGACGTTTTGGCAAACCCTGAGTAGGTGAATACTCCTACGTCACCTTCAAGAGCACCACAAATATATCTTCCCATACTTGGGTTAATATAATGCTATATTATAAACTAAGAGAGCTTAAATCAGTAACAAAAAAAAAAAAAAAAAAAAAAAGAAAAGAAAAGAAAAGCAAAAGAAAAAGAAAAGAAAAAAATCAGTAACCTAAACCACCACTTTTAAATACTAGAAAAAGGGAATCTAAACTGAAAGTAAGACAAAGGAAGGAAATTGTACAGATTGGATTGGAAATAAAAATGACATAGAAAACAGAAAGCCAATACAAAAAAAGTCAACAAAACCAATGATTAGTTCTTTGAAAAGATTTATTTTAAATGACTAAACCTTTAGCTAGGCTCACCAGGAAAGAAAGAGACAAGACTTAAGTTACTAGAAGCTGAGATTAATAAGAAATGTATGGATTGTAATGGACTACAATTAACAGAATTTATGCCATCATGCTAGATAATCTAGATGAAATGGACAGAGAAACACAAAGAACTGAGTCTGACTCAAGAAGAAGTAGAACGTCTGAATAGATATAACAACTAAAGAATTCGAAATAGTAATAAAAGAATCTTCCACAAAGGAAATACCAAGAGCAAATGGTTCGACGGGTGAATTCTCGGAATAGCTACAATAACAAAGACAGATAATATGTGTTGGCAAGGATGTGGAAAAATTGGAGCCCTCTTATATAGGTGGGACTATAAGTGGTCACAGCTGCTTTGGGAAGCATGTTGGCAACTCCCCAAAATGGTATGCATTATCATACAATCCAGCAATTGACTTGCTTTGGTAGGCAATATTTTAAGAGATGCAATGCAAGCGGGACCCTAAAATGTACTTGTTAGTCAGGATTACTTACTTCTGCCCCTATAATAAATATGCATGAATGTACCCAGCCTAGTTCAGGGTCCCAGAAGGAAGATTGCGGAAGTGGATGCCAGTGTGGTGCGTGAGGTCTGCTCCAAGTACTTCTATGACCAGTGTCCAGCAGTAGCTGGATTGGGCCCCATTGAGCAGCTCCCAGACTACAACCGGATCCGTAGCGACATGTTCTGGCTGCGTTTCTAGGCAAGAAGGCTGTACCGGCAAGAGGGCTGGGCCAGGGTTCATGGTCCCTCCCCACCACAAACATGCCACCTTGGCTCTTCAGACCTGTGTACAGATTACCTTACCTCCAATAAAGTCCTGTGTTGAGAAAAAAAAAAAAAAAAAAGCCAAGCCCTCCTAGATTAGGTGACCTACAGTTTATATGCAGCCAACTGACCTGTGAGGGTCCTAAAGAGATAATGAGGGCAGTCCAGGCGGCTCAGTGGTTGAGCACAGCAGCCTTCAGCCCAGGGTGTGATCTTGGAGACCTGGGATTGAGTCTCATGTCAGGCTCCTGCATGGAGCCTGCTTCTCCCTCTGCCTGTGTCTCTCCTCTCTCTCTCTTTCTCTCTCTCTGTGTCTCTCATGAATAAATAAATACAATCTTTTAAAAATAGATGATTGTTATTAATTACTAATATTGCATAATTTATTTCCCACAATAGTAATCCAATTCACCTCTATTTTTTCTTTCCTCTGAGAAGTCCGTAAAATTTGAAAGTAGCTAAATTAGTTGATCTCAAAAAAAGGGCCCAGTTTAAAAACATTCTTGATTATAGTACTGTATCATTGAAACAATCTTCAAAGAAAAAGAAGGAATAGAACATGATCCATAGGTTCAACTAGATCTAAATAAATTCCTACACAGGACAAATTTTAGTATATAATGAAAAATAAATTTCTGTCAATCAGAAACTATTTAAAATTTAGCATTGATTCCATTTCTTTACCCAACTTGAATTGTGTTGTCTTCCGAATTTCCTTACCAGATCTTGTCTTTCCAAATTCACATATTTTTTGTGTTAAATTTAAGCTTTTATTTAAAATAATACCATCAAATTAGATTTTAAATTACCTTAAGCATTATACAATCTGTTTCTTTATAGTCTTACATATTATAGATCTATTAATGTCTGTAGATTGTTTTTTTTTTTTTTATATGATTGGTACAACATTTCAGCTAGTTACCTAAGGCTGGCCCATGTCTAAACCAGGTTGAATAAATGTAATTTATATTTTTAAAAGTTATGTAATTATACACATTCTAAGTCATTAAACTACTCATTAAATTATATTTCATTTCATGGTATCTTACTTAACAAATTTCTTTCTCTTTTTTCATCTGAGTTAACATTTCTGTAAAAGGTTATCTACAAAATATTCTGACTGATAAACTACTTAGAGTTCCTCCTAGGTAGAATATTCTGCTTCTAACCCTGTAAGATCTGCAGCTAATGCTCATTTTTGGTTCTTTATCTTTTAAGCTGTACATTTTTTTGTCTCATTAGATGAATCAGAGGGATATCATAGTGTTCTTTGTGGAGTCAGAAAGAATTGTTCATGGCAAATTTTAATATTGAAGCTATATCCATGCACAAATGCACATGCCCAGATTGTAATTTTAAACCCTTTTATTTTGAAATGTAAATCGTGGTTCTGTAATGGGAGTCTCTGACAGCTTTCACTGTGTTTGAGACTCTGAAGTGAATTTAAGTTTATGTAATCTCATATTAAAGCAGAAGGAAATAAGGTAGAAAAAAAAACATACTTTCTTCAAGACTTAGATTTCTCAGGTTAGTTTCATGTCTCATCCTCAGTAACCTCAGGTGCCATAGCAACAAAATATTCTTTACGATTGAGAAAATTCCACCTGCTAGATATGCTGCTGATTTAATGGATAATGGTTAGGGAAGTGAAGTAAGGCAATCTCCTCACACTCTCCTTTAGGATCCATAGATCCTTGATAGCCACCTGCCACCTTATCTTTGCATCCAACAACATATTTCTCAAACTTATTTTGATGTTTTCTATGAAGAAAGAGATGCCATGTCCTATTGGATGATTTTTAAAACTGAGCACCTACTGTGTGCCAGGTTGGGCCACATACAAATATTTTATTACCTTCTAATTTTGAATTCCAACTTGGAAAGGATTAGGGAAAACAATTAAAAAAAGAAACCATTTTTACTTCTTCACAATATAAATTTTATGTTTTCAAAATATCTTCAGTGGATCACACAATCAAGTTAACTGTCATGTATAAACTATTCTGCTTGGTAAAATAATGACTCTAAAAGATACCCATGTCATAATCATAGAATCTATGAATACATTTTCTCACATGGCCAAAAGGACTTGGCAGATGGAAGTAAGTTGAGGATATTGAGATAATAATATCATCTTGAATATCTAGATTGGCCTGATGTAAGCACAAGAGTTTTGTAAAAGGGAATCAGATATGATGATGAAAGTAGAAGATGGAATGATGTGGGGCTGGGAGCCAGGGAAGGACAAACTCTTCCACCACACTAGAAAAAGCCAGGAGATGAATTCTCACCTCTAGCCTCCAGAAGGAATGCAGCCTCACAGCAGCTTGGTTTTAGCCAAGTGAAAGTAATTTCTGATTTTGTATCTTTAGAATTACAAAATAATAAATTTGTGTTGGTTTCAGCTTCTAAATTTGTGGTAATTTGTTACAGCAGCAATAGAAAACTAATACATCCGTAATCTCCCACATTTGTCTTTTTTTTCTCTCCTACTATAGTTGTCATTAAGAGATAATACATCTCAGGAGTCTCCACAAAAAGTTGTAACCCCTATAGCCTGCTTCTAAATTCATCTACACATACCTTCCAGGAGAAATACAAGACATAATTTAAATACTCCTTACATTTATCTTTTTAGCTGTGCTGCTGTTGTTGCATTCAAACATAAGCAAAACAAAATTATTTTAATATGTGCTTAAAAATAAAACCTCTGTAATTGTTATGGTTCACTCTTAAAATAGAGGTCATATCTCAACCAATCTTTTTTATTATAAATAAATGACTATAAAATGATGAGAAATCATTTTTAAAAAAAATTTTCAGTGTATCTGTTTTATCATTCCATAATCCAAAAAGATTTAAAAATTTTTTTTCAGTGTATCTGTTTTATCATTCCATAATCCAAAAACCATTGCTAGTTTTTAGCAATATCATTTCTGAGAGTAAGAGAAGAGAACACTTAAGAGTACATATGCATCTGTGTATAGATACACACACATACACACCTTTATTAGCAATTAGATACAAATTAAGCATCAGGAGCCACCCAAAGGAAAAAACATTTTTCTTGCCAAATCTGAAAACACATTTTCAAAACACCTCAAATGCCTCTTGTATCAAAACTGGAAGAGACTTTAAAACAATATTTCAGATAGCAGAAAAGGAGGCAAGAATGGCCCTATGTATTTTGCTTTATACGTTATTTAGCTAAATATCCTGTAATGGGTCTGACGAATGTCACTTCTAATATTTTTTCATTCAAATAAAATAAAAATGAGTAGATAACTGAGTAAAAAAAAAATCACGAAATTTAAATGTTAAGGGTATCAGTAAAAGCAGGAAATATGGGAATTCAGGATATATTCTTGCCCTACTTTTTTTAAAAATGATTTTATTTATTTATTCATGATAGACATAAAGAGAGAGAGAGAGAGGCAGGAGACAGGCAGAGGGAGAAGCAGGCCCCATGCCGGGAGCCTGGCATGGGACTCGATCCCGGGACATCAGGATCACACCCTGGGCCAAAGGCAGGCACCAAATCTTATCCCACTTTTATAAAACTTATGTTCTCTCATTTCTGAGTAAGTTATAGAGTTAATTTTGCAAGGTTCATCTGCTTTTCTCATACTATTCCTAATTTCCTCTCTATACTTTGTCTCCCCCTTCCTTAGCAAACCACCCTGACTTAATTTTGTAAAATTAAAATGCTAATACAGGTTCCATCATTTATTTTAGTTATAAGGAGTAAACTAGAATGTTTCTGTTTGTTGTATAATATTGGGCCCCAACTCAAATGGAGGCTACTGGGAAAGAACGTTTTGCATATCAAAACCAGACAGAATGAGAAAAAATTTAATTGAACATCAGTTAATTCATACACTTAACAAAAATTTTTAAAAGATTTTATTTTTAAGTAATTTCTACACCCAATATGAGACTTGAACTCAAAACCTGGAGATCGAAAGTCATACACTCTACTGACTAAGCCAGTCAGGTGCCCCAACAAATAGTTTTTGAGCATCAAATGTATGTCAGACATGAGGATTGAAGAAACAATGTTGGTCAAATTTGTCCTCACAGAGCTTAAATATGTTTAGAATATTAAAAATGCTGTCCAGATATCTCCCCGACTTCTGATTGCAATACTTTTTATCTAAATCACTATATTCTTCTTAAAATCTATGTGATAGTATATATAATCTCCCCATGACTAATCAAAATAGGAAGTGAGAGTCTCCTTCCAGAGTGCCAGTCAATAATTGACTATGTCTTCACTTCTCCCTTTGATGTTTATGAAAGAGATTAAACTATCTCTTTTTTGGGGGGGTTGTGGGGTGGTTATTGTTTTTTGTTTGTTTGTTTTTTTACAACTTAAGCCTTCTGTAAGTACATGAGAGCCATGGTTTTTGCTCATTTACCCACTTAAGATTATACCTGCCTTCTCTAAACTGTCCTTGAAAGAATGTGAAGTGGAATCATTTGGCCAAACTCTCCAGTTGCCACACAATTATATAGATTTATCTTCCTTTCCCTTGCAAGAGGTGTTAAAGTTCATTTGCAAATAACTTGTTCACATAAAAAACAAAGAACTACCAACAGACATTATTGATTCCAGAACTAATCTGGCACATGTTAATTGTCGGTTACTAATTCTTAATGTAATCCTTCAAACTCTGGAAGCATAATGATCTCAACACTTTAAAACTTTAAGAGGTCTTTCAAAATGAAAAGTGTTATCTTCTCTTGTTCAGATATTAATAAATATTTTGTTAACTTCATTTTTGTGCTCCTAGCCTACTTCTTTAATTGACATGCTCTTTCCTTTGTGTGTTAAAGACATTTTTATAGATTTAAAAATATATACCGTTTCTTTTGTTATATAGGGTTTAATAATTTTTTGAGTTTTCTTTTTTTATTTTAACTTAATTTATATAGTTGGGGCAGTGTAATTTTATTGGCATCGCATTTGATTCACAGATAAATTTAGGGAGAACTGACACAATGTAATTGAGTGAATACACTCAGAAATTTGATATGGTTCATATTCTAATAAATTTATGACCCTTAGAAGATGTTTAATCTTTTTCCTTCATTTTATTCCTTAGTATTTAATATTTTTGTTTGCTATAATACATGGGATCATTTTAATCAATACATTTTTAAATGAAACTTATAAGTATATGTTACATCCTTTTGAGTTTGTGTACATATTTTATAATTGATTACTTTATTTAGTTATTAAGCCATTTTGTCTGGCATTTAATATTATGATTTAAGTTAGAACAAATTAATGTATTTATGTATGAAGAAAAAGGTAGGGAAAATGATCAGTGGTAGATTCTATCCTCAATCTTGAGATTCAATGTTTTAGATACATCTGGATATTGGTTACATTTTGTAAACTTTGTCTGCAATATTGTGAGCCCGTTTTTCCAATATGTCCATAAAAGGTGTAAATATAGAGTTGGCTTTCCAAAAATAGTAGCCATTAGCCACAGGTTCTTACATAATTTTTAGTTAATTGAAATCAGTTGCTTAATCACTTCACATTAGACACATTTGGATTGTTTAAAACTTAGAGGAGAAACTATTTTGTAGGAGAGAGAGAATTTTTTTTAAAGTAACAAATTACCACAAACTGAGTGGCTTAAAAATAATAGAAATGCATTCCCTAGAGGCTAGAAGTCCAAAATTGTGGCTATTGGAAAGAATCTGTTCCATGTCCTTCTCTTAGCTTCTGGTATTACTAGTAATCCTTGGCATTTCTTGGTTTATAGATGCATCACTCCAATTTCTGTCTCTGTTATCACATGCATTTCCCCTGTGTCTCTGTCTCCATTCTTCCTTTCTTAAAAAGGGACAAGTCATATTGGATTAAAGCCTCATCCTGCTCCAGTACGACCTCATCTTAACTTCAATGATCCTATTTCCAAATGAGGTTGCATTTTTAGGTTCTGGGTAGGATATACATTTTAGAGGAAACTCTAATCCAGTATGGTCCTCAACTGTTCTCTATTAGGATCCATGCTCTTTCAGATGTATAAAGTGTTCTTCCACTTATGAATAAGCTGACCACATGAATCCATAGACCAACAGACTTGCTTCTGAAAATTGTTCATCTTAGTTTGCATATGGTTTTGATTACAGTGCCCTTTGCCTCTTCCTTGAGCAATACTCACCCCAAATCTTTACTCCTCACTTTGACATTGGATTCCTTCAGTTTCCTGAGATTTCTTTACTGTGCTACTTCCTGCAAACCTAGTTCAGAAAGGTCTATTCTTGATATATAACACAATGTATATTTCCTCTTCCACTTCTGATTTGGTGGCTTTGAAATGCTACTAATTCATGACAGTGAAAGGGTAATTGATTTTAAATATGTGTATGTCTAAATAATGTCTTCTAATAGAGACGGGCATTTGCCAAATTACCCTTAACTAAATAAAGCTGAGTTCTTCCACTAGGAAAGTCATCCTATTTTTCTTGAATGAGGTATAGGTGAACATGATAAAAAAAGGAATAAGTCTCCTGTCTAACCACCTAGAGAAGAAAATTAAATCTTGGGAATTGTTTGGCTTGTTTTTGTCAGAGTTGGATTGATTTCATATATTTGTTCCACTAGGGCACTTACTTTAAGTGACAGAAAAGGCCAAAGTGAAATTCTTCCCTATTGATTTTACAAGCACTAATAACAAAATAAGTACCTTAAAAAAGAGATTAAACATTAATTTAAAGATGAAAGGTTAAATACATGAAATACTCAGAGAATCCAATGAAAGGGAAATAAATCAAGAGAAATCTACAAAGAATGGAACATGGAGAAAATTAATACATAATTTTGGTAACTAAAGGCGGATATACAAATAATAACTGTCTAATCAGAAGAGAGAAATCTGTCAGTAAGGAAAGTACTATCTTTTAATTAATTAGTTAAAATTAATTTTAGAGAGAAAGCATGCCAGTGGGAGTTAGGAGAGGGAGAAAGAGAGTTTTAAGCAGACTCCATGTTCAGCATGGAGACTTATGCAGGGCTCCGTCTCACAACCCTGAGATAATGACCTGAGCTGAAATCAAGAGGTGGGTGCTTAATGAACTGAGCTACCTAGGTACTCTGGAAAGCACTATGTTATGACAGTCATTCAAAGATGTATGGATTGGTTCAAAAGGTATCACTAAAGATCAGGGATTGAATGTGGGCCTGACACAAGAGACTTGGTTACAAGTCCATATAAGAAATATTGAGACCCCCAGATCTCCTCCACAGTGATCGTAGAAAATCAGAAAGATTAACGGAGGGTGAAGGACACTAGGCCTATTGTAGTATGGCATATTACACTCATAAGAGGATGATGAAAGTGAATATTTACATGATGAATTCTGATTCCCAGCACCCATCTCTCAGTCATGTCTAGAATGTTAGCAGACTGGATTATTCTTCAAGATATGGGAATAGAAATTTTCTTCTCAAAATCCAGCCACTGCAAAAAAAAAAAAAAAAAAAAGATATTTATGTTAGTGGTCCCCAATGAAATGGTCCTGTCAGATTAGCCAAAAAAGAAGTTCACATTTGATGTATTAAAATTGCTCCTCGATCCTGGAGACCCGGGATCGAATCCCACATCAGGCTCCCGGTGCATGGAGCCTGCTTCTCCCTCTGCCTGTGTCTCTGCCTCTCTTTCTCTCTGTGACTATCATAAATAAATAAAAAATTAAAAAAATAAAATAAAATAAAATTGCTCCCATAATTTCCAAATAGCTTTTTAGTCCTTCATTATTCACTCTAAGAAGTCAAGGATGCATTATGTAAGAAATAACTTCAAAGATAAAGACCAGAAGGAAGGAAGGAAGGAAGGAAGGAAGGAAGGAAGGAAGGAAGGAAGGAAAGAAGAACATCAACAAAACTAAGAGGAAAAGCTATTTTGCAGGAAGGAGAGAACTTGAAAAAAAAAGAGTAAAAATAAAAATTATTATTATTCTCAGAGAGATTGATGGATAATATCCTTAAAATAAGAGCAGCTGTTATAAAAAAGAAATTTTGTAAGATCAATAATTAACTCTTACAAATATAAAGCTTAATAGCAAAAACATTTAAAATATAAGAAATAGTGAAAGGGATTATAGGGAAAGGGGGGAAAATGAGTGGGAAAAATTAGAGAGGGTGACAAAACATGAGACTCCTAACTCTGGGAATGAACAAGGGGTAGTGGAAGGGGTAGGCGGGTGGGGGAATGGAGTGACTTGGTGATGGGCACTGAAGGGGGCACTTGACAGGATGAGCACTTGGTGTTATACTATATGTTGCCAAATCACACTTCAATAAAAATATACATATATAAAATAAAATAAAATTTAATAGAAAGATTGAGAGATATGTTCCTGAAAATAGAGTAAAAATGTAAAAAGATAAAAAATTATTTTGAAGATGTTTTGGACAGTGAATTTCAACCCAGGTTTTACCAAGCTAGAAATACTTTGGAAGTACATCAATGAAAACTTACACATCTAAATTTAAAAAGAAAGTTCTTGATATTAAAAAATTAGGACTATTTTAATTAAGAAAAATGACGATTATGAACAGTTGATACTTAAAACCCTTATGACAATGATGAAAATCACACATTTGTCTTGGCAGTATCCTGAAAGGTAAAGTGGGGACTTGTCTGAGACTGAGGAAAACAGGACTAGATCTATCCTTACCCCTACCCTAATGAATAACAAATATGCCACTTACCTCACTGTCATCCAATTTCCTCATATTGGGTTGTTGCTCTTTGGATTTCTTTAAAGTTCAAATGTCCTATGATTTAATACTAAATCTTCACTAATACTGTAGAATGTGTGTACATATACATAGATATTTTATATATCTGCTTTCCCTAGCTTCAGATGGACATGCACATCATAGTGCTGTCATTAAACTGCTGAGTTATTCACACTGGACAGTTTTCCAGTTTAACTATTCACTCCTGGGTCCTGCCAGTTCTGTCTTGTTTCAGGCCTGCTGTGCTGTTGCCAACTACTCAGTGGGACATCAGAATGACAGTGAATTGGCAGAAAAGTTGATAAATGATACAGAGTGAGGGCCACTTTGAAGTCCTGCAGAGTCACCAGAAATGCCACAGTGAAACCAAAACAATGAGAAGTAGGGGGCAGAGCATGAACCACCACAAAAACTGGTCCTTAATGGATAGAAAAACAGTTCCCAGAAAAAATTATTAACAGGGAAAGGAGACGGTACCAGAAGAGAAAAGACAAAAAATAATAGAGAGTATATAAATCTTTTAGTTTTATTCATATAGTTTTCTAAAATTCACGATGGGTTAGCCTCAGAGGCTTTCCATTTAGGACATTGCTGAGGCTGCTGTTCAACGTGTCCACCTATAAATTGTGAGATGACAGTGGTGATAGACACTCATTATGTGGGCTTTTATTCTGAGCGTCGTCCCCGCTGTTTCATCATCTGTTTCATTTTTGAAAAGTACACTTGACTACTGAAGAAAGGGTCAGAAAAAGTAAAGGGCACAGTGATGATATCTATTTAGTGATATGTGAATCCACTTGATGTGAATTCTCAAAAGTAGAAGTGAAAAAACGTGATCTACTCATAGGAAAACACCAAGAGTATCAGGTGCAAGTGTATCAAGCAACACGTCCTGGCAGAAACAAACCTCATTAGGGCAGCATCTGTTTATTGGGCCCCAGAATCAATGTTAGAGACAGGTAAGACCTAAAGAATAAGTGTCAGAGTCTGTAGGAATTCTTTATACAGAGACTTTATCAGGACGGCAAATTACTTTTGAAGAAAATTGTGTGCACTCTAAAAGGAAAACAACTTTTGCTTAAAAGAAAAAATATATACATACATATATAATAAAAATTTAACGATCAACCAATAGATAAATAGCTAGCTAGCTAGCTTAAGGTCAGTAATATAAATTATGGAAGTAGAATGGAAGTAGAATATATATATATATATATTATATATTATATATATATTATATATAACTCTTAGCTAAGAGATTATGATCAATCTTAGCCCCTATAGCTAAGCAGGCTGTCCTGGTCTAGTGATTCTTGGTACTACATCTGTTCCAGGAAAGCCTTCTACTCTGAACAACCAGTTGTTATTTTCTCCTGTGAATTTTCTCAAAGCATTACCTTCAAAAGCATTGCGTCCTATCTTTTGGAGGGTATATATATCTCAGTCCTCAAATCTGGGTGCACATGATACCTCACTTCATTTATATATTGAATATATATAAACTCAGTGTGTCAATTTGCTGTATCAGTTCTCTAGGAATTCATTAAACACCAAAGTATTCATGAACATGGGGTGGATATGGGTATACTAGAATCTGGTCTTGCACAGGATTGGTTCAGGCAGGCATCTGCTGGGATATCTCTCACTCCTCTTGGCAATACAACTTTAGATCTAGCAGCCTTCACAGTTGATTCTGTGCCATGCATTGGCACACAGAAATCATTCTGCCCCTTCCAAGTCATGCTGGGGCAGAGGAATATCTCTGAAATTACTGAAGTCAATATATGCCCAAGCACATCACAGAAATATTTCCACCCTTGGGTGTTGCCTGCTGTTTATGGCATAAATCTCCTCAGCTCTCAGAACCAGATGCTCAATTGATATTTTTCCTATCTCCCTATTCTCTGCTAGGGAAGTGAGGCATGGAGTCTCCCTCTCAATTGACCCACTAACTGTGCACTCTTATCATTTGTACTCCGATCCCTGGCATTTACTGTCATCTTTTGTCAGAGTTGCAGGGTCCTTAAATATACCGATCTTATAGCATATTGTTTCTACCCTAAATTCTGTCTGTAAGTGGAATCTTTTCATTTCCATGAAAGCAAGTGTCTCTTAAGTAGTTTTAGACTCAAGACAGGTAACATAAGTAAATCTAGTAGTTGTAAGATAATAAAGATGACTGATATTGTGCTCAGTGCTGGAGAGACAAAGGCTTGGGCTGAGACTAAGGCTATTGAGAGAGCATGTGTCCCAGGCAAACCAGACAGCTGATAACTAGATCCTTCTACTGGTGCCATGTGGGAATATTGCCCCAGTTGCAATATTGGAATCTTCTAGAAAAGCCAGAAAGCTAGATATAAATATTAAATTTTCTAATTTCAAGTATTGGCCACTGTTTCTAGTTTAAAACAATGTGTGGGCCAATGTTAACTAACCAACAAAACATTTTCTCCAGGCAAGATTTGGCCTGAAGCCTGCTAACTGGAGACCTCTACTTTAAATACTTTGCACCTTTAGAAATTGAAGCCAGGAAGATTCCTTAGCTTCTGCTTTTCATGAGCAGAGAATGGCCTAGTTGTTTGAATAAGGGGAGGAAAAGAAGGGAAATTCTGGGTTAAAAAAAAAAAAAGTAAGTTAATAATTCAGTAAAATCATACCACTGTAGGCTTATTTTTTAAAATTTTGAAATAATAGGGAAATATGCAATATATGAGGCTGATGTGGTCTCAAAACCTAGAAATCAAATATATTGGGATAGTTTTAACACCCCAATTTGTGAGTTGATGAGTTGTTAATAGTTTATGAGAATACTTATAAGAGTTTCTTCAGTTTGGAAAGGACACAAAACAAAAACAATAATTTTTGAATGATAAATAGCCAATAAAAACTGAAATAATTATTGATGATTTCCAAGAGGAGTATTAGAATGGTTTGCATTCTTGATTATCACTACTGGAATGACATCCAGACCATTTTCTGAGAGGAGAAAAAATGCTTAATGGCAGACGACTGGCTAATGCTTAGCCAAAACCTAGTTGGCTACATAGTAACTTTCAAATCTTTTCTCTTAAAGCCTATTTGAGAAAGAGAATCTGATAATTTGTAATTCCATGGTTTACTCTTTGAAGTGTACTCCTGAAGTACATAGTGAAAACAAAACAAAAAAAAAAAATGGAGAAAAATGCAAGCATTCAAATGCCAGGCATAGGATATTTATTTACATGAAATATTTCCTTCAATTAGTTTAGTCCAAGAAATTGTCTAAGAATGAATTCTTTTCTTAGCAAGGAACAAAGATTAATTTATTCTTTAGCACATACAAAACTTACAAATAATGTCCATTTTTCCCAATTGTCATTAGTTTTTCTGGAATGTACTCTGATTTTTACTATCATTTCTTCATCAGGGGAGAAAATTCCTCTATGTTCCTAGTTTACTGAGAGTTTTCATTATGAATGGGTTTTGGATTTTGTGAAATGCTCTTTCTGCATATATTGGTATTATTATGTGATTTTCATTTTTTAGTTTGTTGATGTGATGGATTACATTAATTAATTTTTGAATGTTGAACTAGCCCTGTGTACCTGGGATAAATATCACTTGGTTGTGGTATATAGTTTTAAATAATTTTTTGCAGTTGATTTGCTAATATTTTACTGAGGATATTTGCATGTATCTTCATGAATTTGCATATTTATCTTCACTTTTTTTTTCTCTTGTAATGTCTTTGTCTAGTTTTAGTATTAGAGTAATGATAGCCCCATAGAATGAGTTAGAAAGTCTTCCCTCTGCTTTCATCCTCTGAAGGGGACTGTAGAGAATTAATATAATTTCTTTCTTAAGTGTTTGATAGAAATCACCAGTGAACCAATCTTGGCCTGGTGCTTTCTGTTTGGGAAGCTTTAAAAATAATGATTCAATTATTTAATACATATACGTCCTTTCAGATAGTCTATTTCTTCTTGTGTGAATATTGACTGATGTGTTTTCTAAGGAATTAGTCCAATCATCTAAGTTATTAAATTTGCAGGCATATAGTTGTTCGTCATATTATTTTATTATCCTTTTCATTTCCGTTGCATTTGCAGTGATGTCCCCTGTTTCACTTCTGGTATTAGGAATTTGTGTTCTCTCTCTCTCTCTCTCTTTCTCTTCCTTCTCTCTGTCTTTTTCTCTTAGGTAGTCTGGCTGGAAGATTATTGGTTCTATCTTCAAAGAACCAGCTTTTTGTTTTGTTGATTTTCTCTAATAATTTCCTCCTTTCAATTTTATTGATATCCACTCTAATTCTTTTTTTTTTATTTCTGCTTACTTTGGATTTACGTTACTTCTCTTTATACAATTTTGTAAGGTGGACATTTGGATTCTTGATCTTAAATCTTTCTTCTTTGGCATCATTCTTTTCCTTTTAAATATCTGATAATATTTTTTGGTATTTATTTCCTTAATATAAAAAGGTATATACACAAATTGGCTTTATATTTAATGATTAATATTCAAATACTACATTTCATCCTTATCTGATACATCATAAAATGTATATTATTACATTGAATGAAGTTCAAAATTTGGCAGGTGCAGATTTTATAAGCAGCAATAACTGAAAGACCAACAAGCCGGGCTGCATTTGGCACTTGAGTCTTTAAGCAACAAAGCAAGGAGCCCTTTCTCTCCGTAACCAAAAAACAACAATAACTATGTGAGTTAATTATGCATGAAATGATTGCACCTGCACTTAATTGTAGATGCAAAAAGAAAATTAGTAGAACTCTTTTTGAATTGGCTTTACATAAGTATTTTTCTTTTATTGTTGTTATTTATTTGAATTTGATTAGAAGCTGTAAATACAGCCTGTTTAGTATATAAAGAGCTCTTATGCGTGTATATTGGTAAGTGATCCATGTGCCCATCATTCATTGAGGAAATTTTCAAGATGATTCCTGTTCACTGGCTAGGTGATTTTTCACCTAGAATCTAGGCATAAAATTATTTAATGTGTTTTTAAAATCCTCTGTGAGGAGAAATAACTTAATATTACTTTGATCTTATCTTATTATTTAGTTTCTTTTCCAGAATTCTTACTGCAATGCATAAAGGATACTGTTGTTTTTTTCCTTCCTTTCTCCCTCCCCCTCTCTCTACCCTCCATCCTTCCTTATTTCCTATCTAAGAGTGTCTTGTATGGTTTTGATATCAGGATAATACTGGCCTCATAGAATGAGTTGAAAGAATATTTCCTCTTGTGTTTTGTAAAAGTGTTTGTGAAGAAATGGTGCTAATTTTTCTTTAAATGTTAAGATTTCACTAGTGAATCCATCTAGGCCTATACTTTTCATTACAGAAAGTTATTTTTTTTAAACTAATTCAATCACTTCATGTTTTACAGGTCTATTCAGATTTTCCATTTCTTCTTGAATGAGTTTCATAGTTTGTGCCTTTCTGGTAATTTATTCATTTTACCTGGGTTATCTAATATGTTGGCTTTGGTTGTTAATAATATCATCCTATAATCTTATTTATTTCTCTAGCTTATACAGTGATATCCCAAATTTATGTCCTGTTTAGTAATTTAAGTCTTCTCTCCTTTTCTCTTGGTCAGTGTAATACGTGTAAGGTTTCTTAATTTTGTTGAACTTTCTGAAGATTTTTCTAAGAAGCAAGATTTAGTTTGTTAATTTTCTATTTTATTGTTGTATATGTCATTTACTTCTTCTTTAATATTTATTATTTCCTTCCTTATGTAGTCTTTGGTTTTCTTTTTCTAGTTTCTTAAGGCCTTATTGTTGGGTTATTGATTTGAGATCTTTCTTTTAATGTAGGCCTTTAGGATTATACATTTCTTTGTAAAGACTGTTTTAGCTCCATCTGATAACTTTTGGTAGGTTATATTTTCATTTTTATTCATCTTAAAGATATTTTCTATTTTTACTCATTATTTTTTTCTTTGAACCATTGGTTAGAGGTGTGTTGTTCAACTTCCATATATTTGTGAATTCCCCATATTTCCTATTATTATATATAATTTACTTTCATATTTATTGAATAACATAATTTGCATGATTTCAGTCCTCTTAAGTGAATTAGTTTTTTTTGATGACCTAACATATAGTCTGCTCTGGACAAAGTTCCAGGTGCAGTTGGGAAGAATATGTATCGTGCTTACCTTGGGTGTAATGTTCTATAAATGCCTGGTAGTTTTAGTTTATTTGTAGTGTTATTCAATTCTTCTATTTCCTTGATGACCTTCTGCCTGGGTACCTATACATTATTGAAAGTAGGGTATTGAGGTCTGTCTTATTTTTCTTACTTTTTATTGATGTATACTCGAAGTATTATTTTGAATTGTTACTTTCTCCCTTCAATTCTATCAGTTTTGCTTCTTGTATTTTGGGGCTCAGTTGCAAGAGATATGTGCTTATAGTCATAATTTCTGGATGAATTAGCACGTTTATCAATATGAAAAAGCTTTCTTTGCTCCTAGTAACAATTTTTGTCTTAAAATCTATTTTGTCTGATATTATCTTAGCCACTCCAACTCTTTATTTCATATTTGCTTGATATATCCTTTTTCACACTTTTACTTGCTGTTCCTTATGCTATTTTTCTTGAGTATTTTTATTAGTGGCTATCCTGGTAAATACAATTAACACCTTAATTTGAGCTATCTAGTTCATAGTAATACTAACTTAACTTTAAAAAGTCTGCTCTAATAGGGGTTCATTTCCTCCTTAATCCATTTTGCTATTATTATTACCCAAACTATGTCTTCATTACCTATAAGCCTATCACCACATCATTATAATTATTGCCTTATGCACATGTAGTTTAATTCTGGTAGGGGAAGAAAAGAGTTACAAACAAACAAAAAAAACTTAATACTGTCTATTATGTCTACCTGTGTAGCTAATTTTCCTGGTGCCCTTTACTTCTTTGTGTGGATTAAAGTTTCAGTCTAGTGTCCCTTCATCTCAGCCTGAGGATTTCCTTTAGTATTTCTTATAGAGCAAGTGCTAGTTAGCAACAAATTCTCTCATTTAAAAAAATATAAAAATGTCTTAATTTTTTATTCATTTTTGAAGGATAGTTCTGATGGATATAGAATTCTGAAAAAAGTTTATTTTTGAATTCAACACTTTGAATATGTCACTCTATTGCCTTCTGGACTTTTAAATTTAGCTATTAGTCTTTTGCAGACTCTTTGTAAATGATGAGACATTTTTCTGCTTTCAAGATTCTTTGTTTTTGTTTTCAAAAATTTAATTAGGCTGTACCTAGATGTGGATCTCTTTGAGAATAGCTACTTTGAGCTCACTGTACTTCTTGGATGTGTAGATTAATTTTTTAAATTGAATCTGGGAATCTTGAGCCTTTATTTTTCATATATTCTTTCTGTCACTTTTACTTTCTCTTCTATGTCTGGATTTGCATTATGCATATGTTGGTGTGCTTTTTGGTATCCCACAGGTCTCTGAGTCCCTGTTGATCTTCATTTTTCTTTTTGTTCTTAAGATTAGGTCATCTAAAAAAGATTAGATCATCTCATTTGACACATTTTCAGATTTGCTTATTCTTTTTTCTGCCACTATAGACCTGCTGTTGAACTCCTATAAAATTTTCATTTCATTTATTATACTTTTCAACTCCAGAATTTCTATTTGCTTTTTCTCCCCTCTAATTTCAATTTCTTATGTATGTTCTATTTGGTGAAGTATATATTCTGCTTTCTTTGAATTCTATAGACATGATTTCTTTTATTTTTTGAACATATGTATATAATAGCTGATTCAAAACCTTTGTCTAGGGACACCTGGGTGGCTCAGTGTTGAGTGTCTGCCTTTGGCTCAGGGTGTGATACCAGGGTCCTGGGATCAAGTCCCACATCAGGCTCCTCCACAGGGAGTCTGCTTCTCCTTCTGCCTATGTCTCTGCCTCTGTGTGTGTGTCTCTCATGAATAAATACATAAATACAATTTTTGAAAAAAATAAAAACCAAAACCTTTCTCTAGTAAATGCATCATCTGTATACCTATAGGAACAGATTCTATTACTTTTTCCTTGTATTTGGGCCATATTTTCCTATCTTTGTATGTAATATATGTATGTATATATATTGTAATATATGTATGTATATATAGTGCATATATTTGAAAACTGGAACCTTTAATTTATATAATGTAATAATCCTAGGAGTCATTCCTCTCCCTCCCCAGGATATATTATTATTATTGCTGTTTGTTATTATTGTTGCTATTGCTGATTTTTTAGTGCTTTACCTGTATTAATTCTGTAAAGTCTGTAGTTTTGTCTTGTATAGTCACTTATTTAATTTAGTGGTCAAAGACTGATTGAACAGAGATTTCTTAAAATCCCTAGCACATTAGTTCTTCCATTTTTGCCTAAGGAGCTCTTAATCTCTGTTGGGGTAGGTTTTCATTGTTCTAGAACTTTATAAACTTTACCTTATAAACTTTATTCTACTTCCTGCCTGTTCAGAGCTTCAAGATCAGAAGGTCTGAGAGATTGGATGTCCTCAGGTTATTCCTGGTCATTAGCACAGTCCTGTACATATGCATGGCCTTCTAGATTTCCAAGAATTTTTCAGTTCCTCATGTACTTCCCTTCTCCCAGATTTCCTTTTAAATTTGTTGACCAAACTCTTTTGACTCCAAATGATATCACAACTTCATGTAACTGTGTGTTAAATCATTGCCACTTATTTTTTAGATAAACAGAAGAAGATATAGCTTTCCCATCAAGTGAGCTCTGAATCAGTCAAATAAAGGGTCAAATAAAGATAAGCTTTTGCATGAGGGTTTTCCAGAAAACTCTAGGCAGATCAATATTGATAGTACTCTGGGGGTGACCTCCAAACTCATTCTTCCTCTTCAGTGGCTGCTAGGCTCCTAGTTTTCACTGGGACCATGGTTATGAGGCTGCTCATTCTCTATACTCCTGGTAATCTGTGAAGAAGGGATGGAAAGAGAGCTTACTATTCTTACTGAGATTCAGCCAGTTTTCTTAAATAAATATTCCTCAAATTGCTTAAAGGCCTTCAGTTAATTTCTAGAGTTCTGAAAAAGTTAATTTTTATAATTCCTCTTATGCCCTCATTATTTTTCTGTAGAAGGAGGTTTTTAGAGGTACTTACTCCATCCTTCTGGAAGTACTTATCTTTGGTGGTATTAATTTTGATCACTTGGTATATCTATCAGGCTTCTACATTTCAAAATTATTTTTCTTATAATTAATAATTATTTTGTGCAGAGGTACTTTGGGTCGATGAAGTTATCCTGTTTCTAATTGAAATTTCTATTTATTCATGAATTTATGGATTCCTATTTTATTCATTTTATTCAATAAATTAAATGATTACTGTCATTATCTATTTCAATAATTGAATCATCCCAAAGTTGCCCGATTGAGGCCATTGTAAGTAGGCTTTTGCCTTTTGTCATGTTCTCATCAGATTCTGAACATTTCTTCATTTCTATACAAGATATTCCAGATCATCTTTATCTTCCTTGCCTCACCCTGAAATAAATTATTTCTGTAGGGTCCTCTGATTCTTTTCAGTAGATAATGGTATATAGAAACCAAGACCTGAGTACTAGTTGTGCCTATCTTCATAAGAGTGTCATGTATAAGCCTTTGCAGCTGACAGAGTTAAGGAATTTGTGTGTGTGTATTTCATATATGCATTGTACAAAAGCAAGCAAATATATGTACATACACATATGTATGTCATGCTTTCATACATTCACTTCTAGAAATAGCTATATTTGTTGAAAACTCAGACTTTACCTCAATAACTCTAGTTCCATTAGCACCCAAAAAACTTTAATCTAATTTTCCTCCTTCTCATATATATTACACTCAGCCTCCAATAACTACTCTTATCATCAATACATTTACTTATTTAAACAAATCTTCCTTTATCTAGCCAAACTTCCATTGTCATTGCCTCCATGCTGACATCCTTTTCTTGTCAATGTCCCCTTTGCTTCATTTTGTTTTTTTGTTTTTGTTTTTGTTTTTGTTTTATTTATTTTTTTTCTTCATTTTGGTTCATACACTTCCACCAGGCCACACTCACATCCTCATCACAAAGGTGTTCTTTCCACTTGGCTCCAACATCCTGAGCCAAGCCACTGCCCCTACAAACACCCTCCTCCTGTGCACTAACTGAAACCCCACAGCTGACTTCTGTGTTACTCAGATATCCTCCTTACTCCCCTCGATTTATGAGACCCCCCGCACTGCACTGGATCTCCTCACTTATGAGGATGCTCTTCTTATCCCACTTAGGCACTGGCACTCTGTTGTTGGCCATCACCCACACAGAAGCCTTTTTCATCCTGCCTGGCTCTGACGCAATATATCTAGCTGTCTTCAGTGGAAACACCCTGCTTATGGCACTCAAGCCCCATACATACCCTGGAGCCAGGTCACCTCTCTGTGTTTGTGGTCTGTTTACTTGAGCGAATCCCTTATACGCAGCTACAAAGATTAAAATGTTCCCTGTGCTGAGTGCTACCTTGCATCACCCTGTATGATGGCTGTCAAAGTGAATTGATCAGAAAGTAAAAACAAGAGGAAGAGGAAAAGGAAGAAAGCATTTGGAAATTTCGTATCACATTTTTATGAAATATACCTTATATTCCAAAGCTACACATATGCAATTTGTCTAGTAAATTTGTCTCTGCATTTACACTTTTGGTACTCTGCCTTTTCTTTTTTAATTCTAAAATCTTTGACCAAGTGCTGCTATATTTTGTTTGTAGCATACATTTCTTAGCTTAAAGCAATTATTAAAGAATGAAGGCTAACAAAGTCAGTTACTTCATATTTTTTAATTTAATTTATAGAAATAATATTCTTGTAACATTCAAAGGACTTAAATTGAGAGATATCCAACAAGGGAGTACAAAAACTGCTCTCATATACTACCCAAATACCTTTAGATTTTTACTGGCTTAAAATATAAATGTAAGTAATTTCTAAATAGATTTTACAGCCTCTTAAATTATTCACAATTAAACAAAATTTGGAAAAATACAGTCATTTGCAACAATACATAAATGTATTCTACATAGAAAATACAATATGCAGGAGCACCTGGGTGGCTCAGTCGGTTAAGCATCCAAGTCTTGATTTTGGCTCAGGTCGTGATCTCAGTGTCCTGGGATGAGCCCCACATTGGGCTCTACACTCAGTGGGGAGACTGCCTGGGATCCTCTCCCTCTCCTTCTCCCTCTGTTCCTCCCTCTGCTCTCTCTTTCTCTCTAATAAAAAAAAATCTTAAAAAAATATAACATACATAAATAAGTATATTGTATTATATAGTATGTGTGTGTATCTATCATATAATCAGTCATGTTAATCTGATTTAGTATCTGTATGTTATGTGAATATAGATAGAAACACACAGTTAATGTATATGTTATTATGCATGTGTTTTTCAGAAGTACTCATTTTTTATTAGATTAAGAATTGAGGCTAGAAAGCTTGTTCCCTTTACTTGGAAGAACAAACAGTCATTGTTTACTTTTATTCTCAGAGCTGTCTTGCAAAAATAAAATAAAATAGAAAAAAAAAATGAGTTTTCACAATGTGATAAGTCCTTCTCACTTCAAGCTGATGTCCAGAGAGAAATTAAGACAACAAGGAAAAATGAAAACCCACTAACACATTTCCCATTATTCACTGAATATACCTTTAACTGATCAAGTCAAGGAATGTTGAAGTCTGAATAAGAATATATCATGGCATCAACAGTCTTAAAAAAAAAAAAAAAAAAGGAGGGGGCCAAAGATAAAATATATTGTCAAAAAAATATATATATAGTCAATTGTTGATAATTATCATGTTAACCTATGAGAGTTTCATTGTGAGCAAGGATAGTTTAAAACTGGATTCTCTAGATTTGGGGGTATAATGGGATATTGGGATAATGGATTATTCCCTATATTTGTATCCAAATAAATCTTATAAAATTCTAAAAGTGAATTTCGGAAGCAAAACATGAGGAATTGTATTCCAAAAGCCATAATTGCAGCAAAATCAATTAGACAATTTTTCTTGATCGCATTTGAAGCTTTGACATCACACATTCCGTTTATTTGCTTCTGGCCTAATAATCCTCTGCATGCTGGGAAAAATCTTTGTTCTCTGATAGAAGTAATAAAGCTGTCTGCACGATTCCCTCTTGTGAGACATGGAGTGTTCCTATTTTATTTAATCTATTGGTGTGCAGCCTTTTCAAAGTAAATACTTCACACACACTGAACAGAGAAAGACATGCAAGGGGGCTGGCCCGAGAAGTGTAAAAATTAAAAAGTGCCCTGTGAAGAAATAATGATGGCTCTCTAAAAAATTAAATAAATAGGAATCTCAGGTCAAGCGGGCCTTGACTCTCATTGCTGCCGGAGTGTGCAGTGCTTCATATTCTCCCAACCCCCCTGTTCCATTCAGTTGTTCCTGTTGAATAGAAAGCATCGAGAAAATGAAGAGATCTAAATGCCAGCAGGAGACGAGCTGCATTCTTCTAGGCATGTCCTGAGCCTAGTCACCCAGAACAACTTGTGATCCCTGGACAAAGCCGTTCACAGCAGGTGGCCATATCAAGAAATTTTCCTCCTGGAATTAGATATTATCCCAGGAATCACTACTGAGTCAAACATAATGCCCCATCCTGCTGGGTCAAGTAGGATTCCATTTCAATTTCTTTACACAACGATGCGTTTCATCTTGTCTGCGTACAATGACAGTGCTCAGGCATGAAATAAATTGAAGTGCCTGAAAGGCAGAATTATCCCTTGAACCTGCAGCATTCCCAACCCCAAAAACATACATTGTCAAGTGAGTTCCAGATAAGCAGGATCTTCAGCAAGTGTTTGTGCTGGTTGGCTTCCTTTAATCATACTCCCTTTTGTAAAACGGATTTTCGAGGGGAAAGATAAATCATTGCTGAGGAAAAAAAAAAAAAAAAGGTCATTTTAAAAAGGCTTAAGAGGTTCATTTTGTGTGGCTTTCCAAGGTGAAACAGGTAATTCAGGGTAGTGAAAGTCTTTTGTGATCAACTTAATGCATCCTTCATATTACGAAGAAAAAAACTATTGAAATAAAACTGAATAAAGTTCTTTACAGCAATGCTCCTGCAGATAGAAAGTGATTTCTTGTTTGCTAGGATACTATCCAAACTCTAGCAAATGAAAGTTTTTGTGGAGAAGCAGGTTTTCTTGCACAGTGTCTTCAGAAAATGTAGCAGTTTTCCAGGATGCCTGGCAGATACATTTCAGACTTTTATCAACAAGGTACCTTTGCCTCCAGAGCACCAAGCTGGCTTCAGTGTGGCTGCGTGGCCAGAGGACATTGTTCACCCCATAAGGTTATGTATGAGCCCTTTGGATATACAGACATAGGAGAAAATCCAAGAAATAGGCTTTTATTTTTCCGTTATGAGATGAAAGATATTTCTTTAGCAGTCAAATGTTTTTTAATCTTAAAATATATTATGCCTGTACGAATAGTTTTTTGAATATATCTCAGAAAGCACTGATACAGAAATCAGAGGTATTTTAAATTTTAATAATTCTGAACAGCTTAAAAACTATTATCCAGAAATCACTATTAGAACAAAAGGAACGACAATTAAAATGTATAGAAGAGTTTGGGACTTAACATAGAAGTCCTGTAAAATTATTCCTTTGGTTTTGATTTCTTTGATTTAAATGTTCATTTTTAAGCCATGAGCATGGTGCTTTAGAATGCAGAAATAACTGTACATTTCAAGTTGTTGCCTGAGTTTTACACTCTGTTAGTACCATTTTTACCTTTGTAAATGAGTATTCAACAGTGATCCCAACATTTGCTTTTCTCCAAAGTGTATTAGATTATTTGGTTGTATATATTGTGGAATGAATTGCTTTAATCCTGCAAATTCACTAGAGCTAGGAAAAAAATCAAGCAGTTATTAAAGCACGTTTTGACCACTAACCACACAGAATTTAATCTGAGTGGCCTAGGGACTCTAGAAAGAGAGAAACAGTTGCTACATGGTACTTACTTGGGAAGGAAAATTTAAAAACAATCCCATTTAGAAAAGGAAAACACTAAACTTTTGAAAATTATGTTAAAATATAAATCAATTACAAGGCGTTTTTAATATTTTTGTTGTTTAACGACTTTAATGTTTTTCATTAGTACTTTATTCCCTTAAATTTGAAAAGATCCACTGAGACATGTTCAAGACAATCTGTACTAACAATGTATTTTTTTCTTTTTCTCCAAATTCTTATAGCGTTTCTTCCTTATTTATAGAAATATATAAATATTTCTCTGAAATATTGATTTTTTTATGTAAATACAATGAAGCTGTAACTCATGTTACATGGGTTTATATACTTCATTACATTTAGGTCAGGGTTTGATGTCTCAAATTGGTCAAAACCTGTGTAATAAATGTACCAAAAATTAAATGTTCTATTTATTAAACAAAGCCGCATTTTAAATCTATTTACAAAAAGTAAGCAGTTGATGACTATTTACCTTATAAGATTGTTCTCATTTTGAAATAGATATTTCTCAGCTTTAAATTTAAATATCAATATCTTAAATCTAGGAAACAATTTAATACCTAAATTTTAAATTCTACATAATTTTCCAAAATTGAATTTCAAAATTCTAAGTAGAAGTTTATATAAAAATTATTGTTATAGAAGAAATTTCTCCCATGAGTTCTTCATTAACATATTTTAAGGTTCCTTATAAAGTATTTCCAGGGCTAATTTTTCAAAGCACTGAAAACTTTTGTTTTTCCCACTTCCATGTTTTTAAGACTATTCCTTACAAATATTTGTCATAAGCTTTGCCTGAATGTTCTTATTCAGCCATGTGTTAGTCTTCAAAGGAAAGACACCTTTTTTTCCCCCTCCAGTTTTATAATCTATAAGAAGAAACAAAATTTTCTTCTCCAAAAGAAGATGGGCTATGATGTTGTCCACAGGCAAAGATGGAGCGATAATAGAAATGTTAACTTCTGCTTTTTCATTTTCAAAATGTAAAACCATCAAGGTTTAAGGAAAGGAGTTTTGTTTTAACAATCTATATAAATAGTGGAAAATTTCTGCATTCAGGTTTCTGTGCAAAGATGTTAGAAAGCCAAACGTGTCAAACAGGCTGGCCTGGGATATAGTGCAGTAATAATTAACCACCAAATCCCATCCACTTAAACTGGCATCTCCTTTGCCCTACATGACATTATGTGGTATCAGGGCTCTCTTGCTAAGTGGTGTTGGAAGCCCAGGCTGAGGAAGCAGTGATCGTCTCAAACATTGCTCATCACCACACCAGAAGGAAAAGGAGAGTGTGACAAATTGCACATGGGCTGTGAAAGCTATTATGTGGAAGTGACACAAGTCACTTCCACTTAGACTTCACTGGCCAAAGCAAACCATATGGTCACCACTAAGTACAAGAGCATAAGGAAGTGTAATCCTATCATGTGCCTGCAAGAGAGAAGAAGCAGAATTCTTAGTGAGCAGAATTCTTCATTGCCTAAGCAATTTTTTCCCATCAGTCTTTTTTTTTCCCCTCCAAAATTTTAAATTTCTCCTATGTCCCTGACTTTAAGAATCATTCAGGACATATTCATTTAAAGCCTCCTATTTGAAAAACGCCTGCCTTTCCATGTAGAAATATGACAGTTTCTCCACTCAGCTGGACTCCTCTTAAAACAATTTGTTTGATAACACTGATGATAAATTTCTGCACATTTTAAATCGGATATCCTACTGATTAGTGGCCACCATTGCAATCAATGTATTTTCTTTATTATTAACATCAGTATCTTAGTTATTAACAAGAGTATCTTAATTAACTAATAAAACCACCTGTGAGCACTTTAAGACAGTGAAGCATTGTACAGAACATAAAGGCTTATAGTTCACTTAAACACAGGCATTGACCAACTGCCATCCAGGGTCAAGGATAAAAGGGGTGAAGGGATAGCCAGGTCCAGAGATGCATTCTAGTAATAAATTCTGTGCCCCCCACAGCGTTGTGTCCTGAAGATTATTTCTCTTATAGCATCTGTTCTCAAAACATTTCAGACCCACCATGGGAGAGACAGTATCTGCCCCCAGGGACCAGAGAAAACATGTTTTTAAAAGAAGAAGAAAGGACTGTTTGTTTTGGATGGTGTTTTAGAGATGTGAAGGAAGAAATAGGATTTGGAATACATAGAATGTGGAATGAGAGGTGGTATGGCTGTGAACCACATGTCTAAGAGACAAAAAGATGATATTGATCGAATGAAGGTAAGAAAAACAAGACCAATAGGACATAGAGGACTTGTGATGATTTCTAGTCTTGATGTAGATTACTGATTTCTCAATGGAAAATATGAAAGCTTAATTTAGCTTAAAATAGGAAGTCTGGAGCACCTAATCTTGCCTAAAGAAAGGAATCACAAAGTCTTACTTATGAAAATAAAAAAATCAAAATTATCCAAACAAAAAATAAACCATGAGAGTCCAGATAAGAAATAAGACATTTAATGTCAAGAAATCACGAGGATAATAGTTAGTTTTCATAATTTTATATTGAGGATAAATACATATGTTCTGTTCAAGATGCCTTCTACTATCTTCTAGGCAAAGAAATATTTAAACTTAATAATAAAAGTATATTTGTAGATGATTGTGTTATGGAGAGGGAAAAAGTGTAAGCTATTTTAGATATTTGAGGTTAATAAAAATAGTGAAACATTTTCCTCTTGTAACCAAGGGTTTTGAAAGTAGAGATGAAAAACGATACAATGACAACTTTGTAGAAGAAGGTCAAAGAAATAGTAAAGAAGAAAACACATACTATGAAGAATTCTCAGCAAATGTAGAAAAATTAACTAAACTGTACTATTTTAATATACAGGAAAACTTATTCATACCATACATATAAGGCTAATATTTTATAGCAAACTCCTTTTACTTCATTTTTTTTTTCCAGAAGAAAATAGACTTTGATATAGAGAATTTATGGTGAAAACAAAAACAAAAACAAAAACCCTGCTATGTACAACCATAACTTCCTGAGTGGATGTGAGCAGCAAAGGTGCACAAGGAGGTTAATAGTGGGCTGGTTACAGCTGAATCACTTTGAATAATTGAGGGAGAAGAGTTGAAGGGAAGTAGTGAAGCAGAACGTGGAGAAAGCAATCAGAGAGTCAGTACGGTGGCATGAAGCTAGGGACATTGTGCTGGGAAATGATCACTAAAAAAAAAAATCTCTGGTAGTTGATCCAATGGCTTTCAGAAAAACTATGTGTAACGTCAAATATTAGAGTTGAGGTAATTTATGTCTACAAAATTAGCACTCCACCCGAGCCTCACATCCCCTTAATAGAGCCCCATACACATATTTGCACATGTATGTATTTGACAATATAGAGTTTTCTGTGCGTGTGAAACTCAACAATAGCTCAGCATTATGCCTCGGTCCCAGGCAATTCAAAACATAGGTAACATACAGGAGATGATGACAAGAGCCAAGGACTGAATTAAGTCACTAGAGAAAAGAGGTGAGATGCAGAGTTAAGTACGAGAACATGAGTCCATCAGATGGCCTTCAATCCAGCAGAGAAATCTTGGAGAACGCACAAGAATTCCAATGGTAATGATATGAGGGAGAAGTAGCCTTGAAGCAAACAGTTACATTTCAATGGGCAGGACAACTTCTGATATCTGGCTTGCACGTTAAGATAAGAAATATATTCTTCGGTTGTTCAATGTGATTATTACATTCTTCTTCAATGTTCTTGGCTAATGGGCAGCATGTTTCATCTCTTCAGTTCAATCCGGCTGACAATTATTGAGGTCCCCTCATAGATAATTATGTAAGTGTCAGACATACAAGTGTGAATAAAATATAGCCTCTATTAGTAAAGTCCTCACTATCTATTCATCTCTTGAGCAGGACTGGAGACATAGACTGGAAAACCACCCTTACAAACACAAGGAAATAGTTCTATGGCAGCAGTGTGAATCAAGGGCTGTGAAGGTAGAGATGAAGGGAGTGGGAAAGGATCACTGCAGAGAAGGTAACGCTTTTGATCAGGAGCTCAAAGGATGAACAGAGTTTCACTAGACAGAAAAATATGGCTATTTGGAAGCTGCCAAATAAGCATATAGAGAACGAAATTGCTTTGTGTGATTGGGGTCAGCTTGGGAGTAATTTGGTGTAGCAGGAGAGAAGGGTGGGGCGCCTCCATTGGCTAGCGAGTAGGCAGGCATCAGTACTACAAAGAAACAGGATGCGAACAATAAGACAACATGCACGAGATGTTATAAAGCTTTTTCTTGTTGCTGATTCTGTTACTGCATACAACTGCTGATTCACATTCCCCATACCCATTCTCTTTGTCTTTTCTCACATTAAGTCTTCCTCCTGTGCTTGTGTCCCAGTCACCATCACCTTCCTCCAAACAACCAAGCCAGAGAGCTTAAAGTCACAATTCATAGTGCAAATTTACCTTTTCTATTTCCAAAATCTTTGGGCTTGGGGAAAAAAAAAAAAAAAGCAAAAACCAAAAAAACAAAAACCAAAAACAAAGGAAAAATAAAACCCACTCCTCCTTATCATAACCGACTTCTAAGTGGTCCCTAAATTTACTTAGTGCATCCTATACGATGTTCCCAATTCTGCTGATTTCTCTCCATTCTTACTGCAGAATCCCAGACTCAGATCTTCATAATTACAGATTTGAATTTCTGCTTTTATTTTTCTACTAGCTTCCCTGCATTCGCCTTATCAATTTCTTTAAGCCATTATCCAAACTGCCTCCAGATGTGTCTCTCTAAAGTTCAGAAACAGGCATGTCACTTCTCTCATCATGAATCTCAGTGGCAAAATGTTTGATTTGACATTTAAGACCATTATTTCCCTGCCTGCAAATTGCAACTAATTTTGCAAAATTATTCTCTGTCAATAATAGTTAACAACATTAGGGCATTCTTGGAGTTATCTTTCCTCGGATTGCCTTTTAAATCCATATATATGGATATAGAGGAAATGGTAAATAGAGCCTCCACAACTCTGTTGACTGCACTATCTGAAATAAATGTTATCTAAATACAAATATGTATTAAATAAAAATATATTGGGATCCCTGGGTGGCGCAGCGGTTTAGCGCCTGCCTTTGGCCCAGGGCACGATCCTGGAAACCTGGGATCGAATCCCACGTCAGGCTCCCAGTGCATGGAGCCTGCTTCTCCCTCTGCCTGTGTCTCTGCCTCTCTCTCTCTGTGTGACTATCATAAATAAATTTAAAAAAATTAAAAAAATATATATATATATATTTGCTATATATAGTGTCTATTTCCCATGATTTTCCCATTCCAAGCCTCAGTCCGTTGGAAATCTAGTGTTAACTTGTACTTTCATATTAAGAATATGGTGGCTTTCAAACTGCTAAACATTCACAGAAAACATTTGAGGGGATTAAGGTGTTACTAATATAAGTTCTAATTTGACTTCACTTACAAATGTTCATATTAACTAAATCTATAGAGCCTTGAGGTGAGGGGCATAAAACGGAATATGGAACTCAACTTTTAGATACAGTGCCTGATGTCTTGCAACTCAGAATGTGTAATTCCCAAAGGAGAGAAGCTGGAGAAAAGGAAGAAAGTCCTGAAGGTCCTGATTTATGGAAGCTTTCTGCCTGTACAGCTGCACAAGCCCTGGGTGAACTGTGATTCACACTGTTTGTTGTGTCAAGCTTTTCTCGTGTTAGTGCATAGCATCTCCTTTTGGTGTTAAGAAAGAGTGGGCAGTCTTACAATGAAGCTGGATCCCTTTCCTATATATGATTTAAAGCTTTCTTTTTAAAGAATTTATCCACCAGCAAAGTTGCAAAATGTACCATGGTATCATAAGCAATAAGAAGCTAAATCTTACAAATTAAGTCCAGGAAGGCAGATAATGCCTCCTTCATTGCTTAAGTTTTGAAAGTAACTTGTCCTCATTTTTGGTAAGAAGTATCGCATTTTATTAATGTAGCTTTCTTATTTATGAAAGAATCACCTAAGTTTGTAATTTAAAACCAGATCAGAGATTTCATGAGCAAAGGAATGGTTAGGTTGAAATGCATTCTGTGAGTTTGACTGTATGAAGACAAATAAAAAAATAGTATTTTATATTTTAAAATTTTGTTTGCATAGGTTTGCTGTTGAATAAAAAATCTTTACATAATAAGGACAATGGAATGCAATCACTTTTTTTTATCTTATCATGGTGAGTGACCTAACCAATTTTAAATTATGTAACTGAGAAAATCTGAACATGAAAGATCAAAATATCTTTCTACAGTGTATGCAAAAAATGACAAGTAGAGACCCTGTGGTAAGGGAAAACACAGTATTGAAATCCACTGAAACAGAAGGTTATATTGACAGGACTTTACATCTTTTTTTTAAAAAAGATTTTATTTATTTATTCATGAAAGACACAGAGAGAGAGGCAGAGACACAAACAGAGGGAGAAGCAGGCTCCATGCAGGGACCCCGATGCGAGACTCGATTCTGGGACTCCAGGATCACGCCCCAGGCTGAAGGCAGACACTCAACTGCTGAGCCCACCCAGGTGTCCCAAAAGGACATCTTTTTTTTTTTTTTTTTAAAGATTTTATTTATTTATTCATGAGAGAGAAAGAGAGAGAGAGAGAGATGCAGAGACACAGGTAGAGGGAGAAGCAGGCTCCATGCAAGGAGCCTGATGTGGGATTCGATCCCAGGTCTGCAGGATCAGGCCCTGGACTGTAGGCGGCGCTAAACTGCTGAGCCACAAGGGCTGCCCACCAAAAGGACATCTTAATGAAGGGTTGAAAATTAACCTAAGATTATCTACTTTCCATGAGATCAACATTAAGCATCCAATGCAGCAATTCCTTTACTGCTTTTATAAAATCTCACAGTATAAAACAGTTACCGGTTTTTGAATATTTTACTGTGGAAGTTCATTTAAAATAATGTTTGAAAGGACATTTTTTGAGGAGTTCTTTATTATTATTATTTTTTTAAGATTTTTTTATTTATTCATGAGAGACACAGGGAGAGAGAGAGGCAGAGACACAGGCAGAGGGAGAAGCAGGCTCCATGCACCGGGAGCCTGACGTGGGATTCGATCCCGGGACTCCAAGATCATGCCCTGGGCCGAAGGCAGGCACCAAACCGCTGAGCCACCCAGGCGCCCTGAGTTCTTTTTTTTTTTTTTTTAATTTTTATTTATTTATGATAGTCACAGAGAGAGAGAGAGAGAGAGAGAGAGAGAGGCAGAGACATAGGCAGAGGGCTCCATGCACTGGGAGCCCGACGTGGGATTCGATCCCGGGTCTCCGGGAGATCGCGCCCTGGGCCAAAGGCAGGCGCCAAACCGCTGCGCCACCCAGGGATCCCCCGAGTTCTTTATTATTATTAACGTGGTAAGAGCACTAGCAGCAGTAGGAACCACTTAAAGAGAGGGTCAAATGCCCTATGCAGATAGACAAGATTTTAGTATTTATTTAGTTAGTTAGTTACTTACTTACTTACTTATTTTTAAAGATTTTATTTTAGAGAGAGAGAGAGCATGAGCAGAATGAAGGGCAGAGGGAGAGGGAGAAGCAGACTCCCTGTGGAGCAGCTTAACCAACTCAGCCCCCCAGTTGCCCTAAGATTTTAGTATTTATTATTATTATTATTATTATTATTATTAAGATTTTAGGTTTTTTTTTTTTTTTTTTTTTTTATGATAGTCACGGAGAGAGAGAGAGGCAGAGACATAGGCAGAGGGAGAAGCAGGCTCCATGCACCAGGAGCCTGATGTGGGATTTGATCCCAGGTCTCCAGGATCGCGCCCTGGGCCAAAGGCAGGCGCCAAACTGCTGCGCCACCCAGGGATCCCCAAGATTTTAGTATTTAATACAGAAAGTGGACTGATACAATTTCCTTTGGGGTTTCTTCAAAATATACAATAGCCATTATAATACAGCAAGTACTACTGACATGAAACTAATAAAGTGGGATTTTTATCTTTCTTTCAGCTTTTTCCCACCCATTCTTATATACGAATATGAGGTAACTTAAAGATAACTAGAATTCAACTGCACCATACTTGCAGAAGGGACAATATGGTCCACTCGTGTGGAAACCCAACATCCCTTCATGAAATTATAAACTTTTAATGTGGCATCTACGTGCAGAATGGTGTGGCATTGCAAAAGGGGAAAAAAAAATGGTGCTTCGTTGATACTGAAATTATTCTGACCAAAACTATACCGTGTATCATTTGTAAGAACAAATTATTCAATAGCCAAATAAGCCAAGATCAAGAATAACTAAATAAATCTTCAGGTTTTCATTTAAAAAGAAGAACATTGAATAATAATAAAAACCTACACTGTGTTCATCATGAGAATAGTCATTGGCAAACATTTTCCAATTTATTTCACAAGTTTAACTAAATTCTTCTCTCTTCTGGTACAGAGAAGCGTGAAATATTCTTGAGGATTGAACACTTAATGCAATGTATTTCTTCAGATAGGGAAGCGTAGATGCAAAGTTTAAGAGCTCTTCACTTTTGGAAAGTGGCAGCTTGAAGATATGCTAACATTCCTCAGCTCTTTAATGCCTTTTTCATGCTGCTCACGTTCATGGGAGTGTGTGTGTGCGCGCACACACACACACACACACACACATCAGCACTATACTCAGTTAATGGCAAATTGTTGCTGTTTCTGTTTGAACTGATTAAGATATATTTTTAAAAATAGGCTTTTGGCTTTTGAAATGGCACCCGTAATACCAAAGTGACATAACACTGCACTTCTGTAATTCAAATGGGCTGCCATTGAGGCAAGGGAAGCAAGTGCCTCTGTGCAATTTTCCTCCTTTTTTTGTGAGTTAAGCAGATTTACTCTTTAACGGTGGAGCTTCAGCGGATGATTATGACATCAAAGTGTGACAGACAGTGATTATGTACTGCAGGGAGAAAAGGCGGTTAAAAAGAGACAATTCATTCCCATAGCTTAAAGGGACAATTTCCTTGGCCAAAAGTGAAATAAACTCTGTCTTGCCAGGCTTCTTTTTCAAAGAAATGAGAGTGGAGGCTTAGTCTGTTTCGTTTGATTTTTCATTTCCTTTCATATTTTGAATCACACTGTCTCCCCTCACACCCAAGTATCTTTCCTATCACACTCACTGACCGTCTGCATATCCCGTGGAATGTGCTTTTTGACCCAATTATTTGGTGGATTTGAGTATTTTTATCAGCAGATTTCTCAATATCAGGAGATTTTACTTTAATGAAACTGACATCTGGTGTTTTAGCCTGTTTTTTTTTCCAACTCAGCTATAATCTTTTCAGTTTGTGACCTCTCTTTGGTTTTTATAATGCTGTTGGAAACTGTACATGCAGAGTTATTCTGTTAGATCTTAGTTCATTTATTAGAAAAATGAAACATTTGCCATCTTTTGCTCATTTTATATTTAATTTTACTCTTTCTAATTCTCGGTCCATTCAAATACCTTTTTTTTTCTCAAATATAATAATAACATGAGCTAAACTTTATATCATATGCTGCTGAATTTAACAAAACCAAAAGTAACTTACCATATTTAATTCGTAGCCTAGTTAGCAAAAGCTCCATGATTATTAGCCAGATGCACTGCTCTAAATCCAAAACTAACGTATTATATCTGAGATGTTAAAATGAATGTTAATACAGTTATTGTGACATTTTAAATAGTAATTTAAATATTCAACTTGATTTTCTCCTACAAAATTGTCAATCATCTTTATGGTATGTGAGTTGTTTTTAAATATACTCTTAGAGACCTATATATCTCCTTTTGTTATACTACCTAGATAGTGGAAACTATTATTTAAACATATGAATATCCTTGTTATTAAATTTATTCTCATAATGATACTAAGAAAAAAAGTAATGAACAAAATGGCTTAGTATGCTTATTCGAGCATCAATTTGGTTTCTTTTGTGAATTGAGTGGTCACCTAAGTAGAATTTGTAACAAAATTCTGCTGAGGTGTCCATAAATTTTCTACTTGGGAGAGGAAACAAGCTATATAGAGTACATTCAAAATGTACTATTAACTATAGTTAATAGTTCCTATTAAAAACATTTGAAAATACAACTCAGTACCACTCAAATAGATAATGTTAACAATATTTTCTATAGATGGAATTTCTAGAAAATGCATTTAAATGTATTTATTCCTATATATTAAAATTTGAATACCACAGAAAACAGAGTGTGCTACAAAAGTATATTATAGTGTCAAGAGCAAGTATTAAATAAAGAGATTCCTAATCCTACTATTTTACTAACCAGAAACACTCAACTAATAGTTTGTCACATATTCCACAATCTTCTCTTCTCGTGTGCTGTGTTTTAAAATATTTATCATGCTGCTGCTGCTCTTGTGGTTGTTTTTGTTTTATTTTTATATTTCAGAGACTGTGCCCTTAATTTAGACTAGCACCCACTTACACATGGGCTATTCATTTTAATATCCCTATGCGAAGGATTTCAATATAGTGTTAGCTGCCTAAACACAGTGTTGGAGAGTTATCACTTGTTTGTTATCTGGTCTACCTTGTCTGTTTGTCTGCCTCTCTGTCTGTCTATCTTGGTGGAATAGGAATCTATCTATAGGGAAGCAGATACATAGGTATATACACCAAATGATAAGAAGCACTGTTAGAGTCTTAATTGGCAGTTTTTTCCTTATCAGTAGTAAGTAAAATAATGGTGCCTCTTAAATCCAGTAACTTTGATGCCGTAAGTTGTAGAGTTCTTCCCAAACTCACTCCAGCAACTCCACTCATACTACCTGTTCATCTGCAGCATTTACTCCTCACACACTTTTATCTCTGAATGCCTATGTACAAACTCTTCCTAATTTCTCCACTTCATATGTTCAATTATTTTTAAGTCCGTTTTATTTAAGATCACTTCAAAAGGCTCTTTCCTAGTGAAGTTTTTCTCTCTTATAACAGAATTATTATTCTGTCCATGCTTTACTTAATGTACAGACTGTGAATTTCTCTCCCTGCCCACCAGAAACTATGTATATGTAGGGAGAGTGAGACAGTCTACTATGACTATAGTAGGTATATGTTTTTTTTTATATGAAGCTGTTATTTACTTGATTGCAATCTTGAGAGCAAGTACTGGGTTCTTCTGAATAATGTCACCTCAGGAGACAGCACAGTGCATGGGAGGCAAGCTATCAATAAACAATATCTATTATGTGTTTGGTGAGGTCCAGTAACTATTATTTGAAATAATAAGGAAATAAAAGTCACTAGTGATTATATCGTATACTTTCATAATATGTATTTTGCAACCATAGGTTATCAAGTTAGCTAGTGTGACAATGTTGAGGCTAAACCTAAGAAGTAAATATTTCTGGGCCTATTACCCATTTATATCCATTATGCACACACAGTGTTTGCTCTTGGTTATTGCTGATACTCAAGAAGATTCTGAATGGATTAGTGCAATTTACCCTCACTATGTGAAAAAATCAGTACTTGTTGATGGAAGGTTAAAATTTGTAATTTTCAAAAATATCATACACAGTAAAATAACATGTTTATATTAATGTATTGATAATACATATTTTCAAATAACTAAAAAATCTTATATTTATAACATTTTTATCTTTATTAGTTTTCAAAAGTGTTTGCAAAACTAAGATATTTAGGCTATAAAGCCATTTAAGCCTTTTACTTTTACTGTGTCCTCAAACATTAATGAGATGAGGCAAACATGAAGGAAATACACATGAACTAAACATTTGCTTGAATATTATAGTTAAGGTACCAAACTGTATGGGTATTTTATCTAAAGATTGATCATACTTAAACTTGAACATTAACCTGATCATAATAGGACATCCAAGTTGTTTGTTGCATCCTTATTTATTTATGTTTTGGCTGTATGTTTTTGGTTGCAATCAGTCTCTAATGGCATTTTACAAAACTACCCAAAACCTATTATTTGAATACTTTCTTCTCTATTCATCCCCATTTCTTTGATAAAATGTTTCATTTTTCAGGCTTATTATTTAACTATACCTTCTCTACTTAGCAGGATCTCTCAACTGTCTTTGACTTTGACTTCCATATTTGAGGCTGTTGGTTCTGTTTTAAAATACATTTTAATTTGAAAGAAGTTTTAATAAATCTCACTTCTCCTTTTAGTATCTCTGTACCATGGGTGTTTTACCACCCTGTGCCTAAATTTCATCATGTGCAACACTGAGATAATAATAACACCTCACAGGGCTTTTGTGAGTATTAAATGGATTAATACATACAGTATATACTTAGAACAGGGTATACTAATTATTTGAAAGTTACTTTTGAGATTATTGTCATTATTCCACTTGGTTAAAAAGAGAACTCCTGACTAAAATGTTTTCCATGAACTATTATGCTTTCCCATCTCAAATAAATCAATCTCTTCTGTTACAGAAAAGAACGATAGGCTTATCATATGATTCAAATACAGCAGGACAAAAAGGTGAAAAACAAGAAGTAGATTTATTTACTTATTTTTTTTTTTTTTTTTAAGAAGTAGATTTAAACCCAGTATGTAAAAAACTCTGGGAGTCTTCAACAAGTGAAATTACTTGCTTCATGAATCGTGAGTTTTGTGCCTGGACAACTCTTCAGATACCCACTGAGGAGGTTCCTTAGTTTGATGAGAGGTTGGCTCAGAGGGCTAGTATTCTTATCAAAGAGTTGGTATTATTTGAAAGTAGAATAGATCAAGCTAAATGGGATAATCTGAGGAGTGGCTCCTTCATTCATTCCCTAAAGTAATGTTTGCAATACCATGTCTCTTTGAATTTCGAGTCCACAGCTAACATACACATATAAAAAGGAACTCTCTTATTGTAATTGTTTAATGATTATCTAAGACAAAAAAAAAAAAAAGGGCATGTTAAATTCTAGAAGATGTGAAATCTCGGAAGAAAGTAAATTAGTGGAGCACTAAAAACAAATTGCTTCTACTTCTTAATTTGAACCAGTCAAACCTGTTACGCAGTCACCAATTCTCACAGTTATGTCACAGAGGAACGCCCGGGTCTCCAGGTGTCTTCCTGTGAGAGGAAGTGACTCTTAGCAAAGGTCAGTGCTGTTAAACCAGATGAATAAGTCACAGGACAGTGAAGGAATACCTCATAAAGATTTCTTCCTGGGAGCATGTACATAAAGCAGTTCCTAATGGGACCACTGTGCTTCTGAAAAGCTTAGGTTTGACCTTAGAGTGTTGGAATGCAATTATGCATAATAATAGCGTGCAATAGAGCTTCATTGTATTGTAATGTGAGAAACCTAGTCATGAAAATGGTAGGGAAAGTGACCTGATTAATTTTATTAATTAAATTTCAAGGCTACTTTCAACCTGGCTCCAACCTTGCAAACATATTGTTCACCTTATGGGTTCTTCCCATCTTGATTATTCATTCAGTCATTGTCATCCCCTGCATTCATCTCCCCCCCCATTTTGGAAGTCTCACATGTGCAAATATTGGCATGGTGCAGCATGCAGCCCAGGTCTTGCCGTGCTCTGGACTGGAGCTCCATCACTAATGAGTTTTTGTTGCTGCTCCTACCAGTCCTTCAGCAGGCTTCTATGGATACCGATCTAGAGCAGCCCAGCATATACTAGCATGAATCCAAATCTTCACATGTTCAGAATCCTCACTGACCTCACTGCGACTTCTAGGAAACAGATGCCCCAACTTAATATAGGGAAATAATTTTAAGACACAACTCTCTAAATGGATCACCTTTGTTTTTGCCCTCCATATTTGCATAGATAAAGGTACAGTGATAGAACATTCAGAGTGAAGTCCTAGGCCGTGACTCATAATCACAGTTATAAGAATGGTCAAGTATTCTTTTATGATCATTTAAGTTTTTAGAGGTATAATTAAAAAGGAAACAGCGGAAAAAATAGCTAGAGTGATGAGCTATAAATTATATAGATGAGAATATGTGCTCAGTTGTCTGTAACAATATATAAATATGCATCCTGGCTACAGTCCATCTAGAGCTTAAAGAAACTCAGAATGAAGACAAAAATATCCTATGTAAATTTTTTATAAAGGTTTTGTTGGTGGTAAATGAATTTTAAAAGAATAATGATATAGTGTCTTAACTCTGCAATATTTAAGTATTGTTATTTTATTCTTATAAAAATTATAAGAATTATAAAGGCATCATAATTTGAAATCTATATAACTGGAAGAAAATATAATGTTATGCATTTTTGGCAACTTTTCAATACTGCAAAACAGGTAAGTTTCAAATATGAATAAAAGCATCGACTTTATTTACTCTTTGCTGTGGGGTAAGCTTCTGTCAATATGTATATTGCATATATCAGTAATATCTACAAATTATGAAGCTTTGTATTAATTGAACAGGAGAACTTATATTATCATTCATCCGTTTCCTTCTAATTAGTACCAAGGAAAATAAATTCAATAATGAAACTAAGATACAACTTTAATGCAATTCTCATAAATTTTACTTCAAAGTGAAGGTCTTATATTCTTATTTATAAGGCTTGGTTTTAATTCAAACTATCATTAAAGGAGGGTTATTGTTTCCCATTTCAAGGTATGCATCTCTTAAATACAGTAACTTACTTGGAAGTAATATTTACCTATAGACTATTGATGACTTTAGTTTAAAAAAACCCATCATTTTCTAATATTCTCACATCTTCATTTTTCCTTCACACTTGACAATATTCTTAGAAATTGGGATAAATATGATTGATACTTTTTTCATTTTAGAAAGAATTTCCAATTATGTAAAATGTTTTGTTATAAATATTTTTATATTTAGTATTGAATATTAATAGTTAAGTGTAAATAGCACTTTATGTTTCCTAAATTGTTTTACATATGAAAATAACTTTGAGTCATCACTGTTATGCAGTGTTATGAGTTGAATATCATCTGCCCCAAATTCATCTGTTGTAGCACTAAACCCCAAAGTTATTGTATTTAGAGACAGAACCTTTAGGGAAGTAATTAAGGCTAAATCAAATCATAAAGGGGGTGGAGTCCTAATCTGATAGTTTTAATGTCCTTCTAAGAAGAGAAAGAGACATCATAAAGCATCTCCCAGATGTCCAGAAAACCCCATGTGAGGACACAGCAAGAAGGCAGCGTTCTACAAGCCAGGAAGAGAACTTTCACTGAAAACCAAATTTGCTGACACCTTTATCACAGACTGACCCTCCAGAATTTAGAGAAAATAAACGTTCATTTTTTAAGCCACTCAATCTGCAATATTTTGTTGTGGCTTACTACATGAGCCCATGCTTACTAATACGGTCTATCATTACTAATTTCTTCTTACTGAGAGTCAACAGTGTAGAGAATTGATCATAATTTTTGGTTCTTAACCACTATTATCAGTTGTCGTTTGCCAGACCATATTTTATTTTATTTATTTACTTAACTGGACAACTGGAACAACAACTTATCTAGTGGCATGTACCTTACCTACACTGTCTGCCAACATTCTTTTTGTGTTTAAAGTTCCTTTATGTTCCTTTTTCAGTTTTCTCACTAATAATATGTTGTTTAGTTTAATTTTACTAAATATTGACTCCTTGAACTCACTTAAAAAAATCAATAATATGTTACCAAGCTTTACTCATGCAATTGCTTGTCATTGGGGTTCATTTTCACTATTATATAATACTCCATTTTGTAAATACATCATGATACAGTAATACTTTCTCCTGCTAGTGGAAACTTACCTTGTTTCCAATGGGAACAATGGGGCATGAGTATTTTTGTACCATATTCTGGTACATATGTGCCAAACTTCTCCTGAACATTTTCTCACAAGCTTGTTGCTATGCTGTAAGGTTTGAAAATATTCAGTTTTACCAGCTAATGACAAATTCTTTTCCAAGTGTACCAGTTAGCACTGTCACTAGTTCAATATGTTTCATATTATAATTGTGTCTTTCACACATGCTTAAGTTAAATCGTAAAATTCATATGGTTAGAAGAATAATATATTGTTGAAAATATAGAAACCATTATACTAACAATTGGTTAACTTTGCCTTATGCTGCAGGAGATATTTATAATTTTAGGGATATTCTGTTATTCCATATATGAAGTGGAATGATAGAATGGTCATGTAGTAAATACAACTAAAGCACTTTAAGTTTATCTTTAAAAATTTCTTTTGTCTCTCTCTTATTAAAAGAAATTCTACAGAGCCTGCCCCACCTAGGAGCATGAATATTTCAATAATTATAACATGCAATAACTGGAGGACAGGAAGAAAAGACATATGCCACAAGAGGAAAATTATTATCTGAAGCATTGATATCTGCAATCATTTAGATGTTAATTTCATAGTCATCTTAACTGGTCATATCAGTCGGTAAAATGATGGGATAAAAGATTTTTCTTTATATGTTTTTTTCTTCTATTCAGGGCAGGGTCCATTCACAATTATTGAAGTAAATAGTTCACTTACTGATGATTTTGTAGCCTTAACATAGTACTTCTCATAATCTATTCACCAATTCAGTTACTTTCTGACCTTGTAATTAAAGCATTTTACAGCATATATTTCTGTGTCTGCTAGATTTTTTTATCTTGTTTATTTATAGTCAGATGAAAGTTTGTTCTATTACTCTGTAGTTATGACATTTTAAATGTTGCAATGGTTTTTCAGATATTCTTAATATTAACTTAGAACTGAGTTGTCTCAAATGATTAATTAATAAAATTACCAGTGGGTATAGTATTGAAGAAAACAGAGCACCTTACTTGCTTATATAATGCAATAGTGAAAAAAATTAACTAGGTAAAATTAACTAACCATAATTTTGCACAACCATATTCTCATTGAAGCAAACTCTGCTCTTAGGTTTTCTGTAGTTGCTTTTCAGATATTTAGCAAGAAGCAATTATATAGATCTGTGGGCAAAATTCATGCTGAAATTAATAACTGAACTCATGTGTGAGAGATGGAATGTATTCTACAGTAACCATGTACTATGCTTTCCTCTTAGTCATGCTTGTACAAAATTCCTAGACATGTAATTATTAAAGAAAGCTCTCTTTTAGTTTTCATGATATTTAGAAGTTAATAGAAATTGATAAAGACAACCAGACACAATAGGACTTTGAATGAAATCACTTAAACTAATGAATTGTATTTATGTCAAGATGGTTCAAACGGATATACAATTTTTACTTAAAACCCAAATCAGAATCTACAGATGTTTCTATTCCATCTGTAATTGTTGAATTTTCTGTTCTCAATGATCTGTATTCTTTGTTCCCCAACATCTAAAAAAATGCTAAGAATTTGGAAGGCTTTATGCAACCCTAGTTGTCAGAACACAAAACAGGAAACTATCTCAAATGCTCCTAGTTGATCCATCTTTGTGTTTGAAGCACAATGCCTCAAAAATCCACCTGCTGGAAGTCGGGTGGTGTATGCAAAGGGATGTCATGGTAATTTGAAAACTGTTGAATACAGAACAGAAGCTTTTCCTGCCCTCAAACTCACCACACTGGTTTGTCTGGCTCACTACATGCCAAAACTTTTGATTGATGTGCTCACTTCAGTCACGGGTAATTTTAACTCATATATTAAGTAGCTGCTGTTTCCACTCCATTATAGTTCCTTGTATGGGGCAAATCAGAGTTCTGGTTTTGTCTGTATTGGGTTGACCCAGAGCCATAGTGTGCTTTTGTTTGGATTTAAGTAGGAGGCAAGCTAATATTTCAAAACTAGCAAACTTTTACAATCTCTGCTTTTCTTAATTGTAGGGATCCCTGTGGTAAAGAGCTTTTTATTTCTACCACATAGCTCTTTAGGAGCCCCAAGGAAGCCAGAAATGTCGTTAAAGGCTTTCTAAATACATAGACATTCTTTTGAAATGTAGGAGATTTAAGTGGATTAATTCAATATAACCAACTGTGGCAGTATTTCCCCTTTTATCTGTTTGTATTTGTGGCAGACAATATGCCTTAACAGTAATTTTCAGTTGTGTATATCAGTGTCTGCAGTAGATCTGGAGACTGAGAACATTTCTATTCGTTACCATCTTAGAGGCCACTGGTTGTACAGAATATGAACTCTAATAGAAATGACAATATCAACAGTAGATTATGATGTACGTTTCCATTAAATTTCAGTCTTAATATAAATTCACATCAGTCTGCATAGAAAATAATATAAAAAGAATTCATTCATATCAATAATCCTTGCCTCTTTTCAAAACAATTATCTACTAATTATAATAGAATTAAAAATTAAAGTTAAACCAAACAAGTTGTTGTTGTTATTATTATTATTATTATTATTATTATTATTACTTAAACATACAATTTACACTGGGACACATTCCTTCCCCCCAAGAGATTGAATAATATTTCTGAAGTGAAATAAAATTTGTTAAAATGTTAAAAAAATTTTTTTGGTAAATCCTAGAGAACGTGAACTATTAAATATACCAATATTCACAACAGAAACTTGTAATATATACTCTAGATTATATTCAACAAATGCCTGATATTTATGCAATGAAAACAAGTCTGAAAGGGCAAAAATAGACAATATTTTATAAATTCCTCAGAAGAAAAATAAAAATGAACCTAAAGTACTAGTCCAGAGGTATATAAAAAGCCTTTTTATTATATATTATTTTTTGGCACTAGTTGGCATAAGAATACATGCCAAGCCCAACAACCTCCCAGTCAAATCTCCTTCATTTAAACCAAATAAAATGAAATTGCCCATGGAATGAAAGGTTGTAAATATTACATTATTTTAACTCATGAGACTCTTAAGTCTAAGCTATATATACAATCCAAATTATAGGAGGCTTGGGAATTATCTAGTCTTAGATGCCAGTCTGGAGAAAGTAGGCAAAATGAGTGTTTTTCCAGAAAGTTGGGCAAATATGTAGGTATTTAGTTTATTTTAAAGTGTGTATTACCCAGAAAGGTACTAATGTAGATTTTAAAATAAGATTATTTACTTTATTTTAAAATACTTAGTTGTAAATAAAAATAGTTAAAAAGGGAGTCACCTAAGGACCATAGCCCAAATTTAGCTCGCTTCTTGTTTTTATAAATAAAGTTTTATTTACAAAACTTTATTTTTATTAATAAATAAAAGAAAAAACAGACACAGGCATGTCTACTGATGTTTATATTGCCCATGGCTCCTTTCATGCTATAAAGGCAGAGTTGAGCAGTTGAGACAGAGAAGGTATGGCTTGCAAAACTAAAATACCATCTGACCCTTTATTAAAATATATATACTGTTAATGCTTGATTTAGATAAATATTTTATGTTAAAGACAAAGGCCATGATAATAAAGTTTCAATATTTTTAAAATATTTGAATATTTTCAAATATGGAGTTACAATAAGAATAATAATAAAACAATTGGAAATATATTCCTATAATCATTGTTTCAACATAACTATCATCTCATAGTAATGTACTCAATATCACATACAACATGCCAGAGGAATTATTCACACATCTTAAGGAAAAAGAGATAATATATAAAAATGAATTCTAGGTGCTATGTGTGATTTCTTCATATATTTTTTCATGTATATTATGGTGAGGAAAAAAAATTAAGTTCCCATTTCCTAATCATTAGTTTTTATTTTATAAAAGTAAAATAACTCTACCTTTAACAAAATTCCTAGGGAGTTTTTATGATGTATTCTAATTTCCCAGCACTCCAGCACAAGCCATAAAAAAGTCACGGTTTTCTCTCCTATGAAACACAGCATGCATATGATTATAGCTCAATTAAGAGACCGGAAACACTCACATGAGGTACTCAACTTGTACGCTCTGGGTGGCTGAGTCAGACAAGCATTGCTGGAAGAAGGTGACTCCATTAGCACTCTTTAAAGAAGCCATCAACTAAGCAGCCATTACTTTTTTTGTATCTTCAAGTCAAAGAGGTGGCATTTCCTTTCTTAAACACCCTTCAGTATTTAATGACTTCTTACTGAAAATTTGATATTTATTCATTATATTTTGATTGTAATAGGGAATGAGAGAAAAGTATCTGGGGATAAATGAAGAGAATACAGGAAAAAAAAAAAAAAACATGGTAAATTTACGGAGATAATGAAATTAAACATAAATAGAGCCAGATGACCCAAAGGAAAAAAATCATAAGGGTTAACAATATTTTAATGGCTTCCTTAATTCTATCCTGGCCTTTGCCAGTTATTATTTTTAAATTTTACGTCAAGATTTTGTTGACTTCTACTAGTGCTTCTAAAAAATGAGGCACAGAGATTACCTAGAGATCTTGTCAAAATGCACATTCTGATTCAGTGGGTCTACAGCTAGGCCTAATGATCTGTAGTTCTAGCAAGATCCCCAGAGACTGATGACTTTGTTTTCAGAATACACTCTAAATAGGAAGACCTTAGATGACACAAATAAGGACTAAATATTAGGGTATTAGAAAAAAGGCAAATGCATTTTGCTTAAGAAGAATTTGATTGTTATTTCATTACTTTTGTACAAATAGTTAAAAAAATTGAATAAAAGCTGACAAAATTTAGTCCATAAAGGACTTTTCTACAGATATTCTTAGTAGGGAAGACATAAAAATATCCTTTCATGTCCACAAATAACCATTCTACTTCACTTTTAAAATGTTTCTGCATCTCAATAAACCTAAGTATATTTTGGGGATTACTCTTAATAAATATAGGTGAGAAAAATATTTTCAGTTATCTCTTTAAGTAATTATAGTTTTCATATGTTCTTAGAAATACATAATTGATTTTGAATATTTTTCTTACTCAGGGGTGCAAAGTGGTAAGTTAAGCTATTTCATGTGTTTCTTTTCACTGATAAATATATTCATATATATGTGCATAATACATGCATATTAACAAGACAATTCTATTTTTTCTATTAATTCAATGTATGGTTATCAAAAGAGGATCTAGTTCCTGAAAAATAACAAATCTAAAAAACAGATCTAAATAAATAAAGACCAGATCCAAATAAACAGATAAAAATATTCTTTATACTTTAAACATTAAAAGAAATATTCAAGCCTTACAAAACATGTTCTCTAGATTTTTTTTTAATTAAACTTATATATGGAGGGGAAAAAAAACATATAATTAAAATCTGGGTTTTCAAACAAATATTCAAAAAAGTGATGTAATGTAGTATTTACTGTGAAATAAAGCTTTTTCCTAAAAAATATACAATCACAAGGTGTGATGTGGAGACTCTTTGGTAGTGTTTGCATCTAAAAGTGCCAGGCATCATCAGAAATTCACTACAGAAAGAACTAAGAATTAAAATTATTATTATGATTTTTAAGATATTAACAATTTTCACTGAGTAACACAAAATCCGATGTATCTAACCACTAACTATTTTAAGGAATAAATTCCAAGAAAAAGACATAATGTGGGGTTTTCCATGAATTACACACCCACATGGGAAGGAAGTGACAAAGAGTTTCAAGAAATTCCTTTACAAATGTTGTTGAACTTCTTCAAAGCCATAAATAGGAGATAAAGAACATTATTAAACTTCACAGGAGGAAGTAAGAAATCCACTTAGCCTGTTGCTAATCTTCTAAAATTCTTCCAATGAACACTGATAAAGATATAAAATCTGGGATTATCTAATATTCTTTCTTCTACTCTTCTTAATTCTCCCCATTGATTTAAGCCCTATGAAAACTGGAATGCTTGGAGTTACAACTAGAGAAAAAGAATTCTGAAATGCTGGATACCTTGACATTAAAAAACAATGCATATTGAGATCTTCACATATTCTTAACTATCATGATAGTAAATAAATTACATGACTATAGAACTGATAAAGGACGGTAAATCACTTGGAACACCAATGATTCTGCAATACAGGCTGAAAGTTAGTTAAATAGCTTTTTAAATAAAGTTAGCCACTTAACATAAACTTTTTAGTATTTAAAGAAATAATTAGGAACTGACTTCAATCTTTATTCACACTTCCCATTTTCTAGCCAAAGAAAAAATCCACATTTTTTAGATATTTTCATTTTTTTCTTAACACAATTGCTGGATATTTACTTTCATATATGTATATATGTACACACATATATGTATGTGTATATATATGATAGCATATACATACATGACAACAAAATATTTGGTAAATACTTATTACTTGCCTGCTCTGGATTGTCTCACAACCTCTTATGAGCAAATCAATTACATATACTAAACTCCTTTATTCCAGTAGCACAAGTGTTCATCTGTTTCTTAAAAATCAGCATGTAAGAAAACACTTCACTGTACTTTGTTCGTTAATATCCCTCTATCTCAACATTTGTGATCTTCTAAATTATCTGCTTTCTTTCACACATGACCTTCATAATTAAGCCTGCATTTTTTTGGAAATCAGGGCATATACCAAAAACAAATTTTCTCTTCCGAATCAATCAACTTTAACTCATTATTCTGAACTCTACGCGAGTGTCATATGCATTACCTTCATGTAAAAAGGTAGGAAGAGGAGATAATAATTTTACATTTCTAAAATGAAGGAAAACATTTAATTGACTCTAAAGTATATAAAAATTAATAACCTCCATATACATATAACAATTTAGCTAATACTGTATGATTTGGAAGTAGATCGCAGAAAGCCTCCAGATAGCTCTATCAGAGGCAATTGAATTAATTTATTACAATCAGACAATCTGAAAGATGCAAGCAAAGACGAGAGGTTTCCATTAACACATTGCATTGTTTCTTCAGAAGCTTTTGCTTTGATCTCTTCCAATGACAAAAGAACTACTTTGGAATCAGAATATAATACAGATGTCAGAGATGATTGATGGAGAGAAGGTGGAGGCGGGGGAGAGGTTTACAGGGTTAAGCCATTGGACACACCAAATGCGTATATGTGCTAGTATCATTTTATTTTTGTTATTGTCACTGTTGTTTCCTCTTTTCCTGCTGGTCTTCCTGTTAACTACAGTTTACATAGGATTCTTTATACCTTGATTATTGGTTCCGGTTAGTTCTTTTTTATAGGCAACTGCTATGGATTCTTTTTTTAGTTACAATAAACGAAGTATTATTGTAAAAATTGTTACCACACTCCTTTTGCTCTCAGGAGATACATTTTTGCTTTTTCCTAGGTTTGTTTGTTGGATAGTTTATTTCCTACCTCCGAAACAAACTGGAGATAACTTTCAGCTCAAGATAGTATTGAAATAAAAATTTCTTTTTTGTAAAAACATACTTTCTTCAGCAACTTTCAGAATTGTCCTTACGCACAGTGTCCTAGTGAAAAACATGAATTTAATAAAGTATAATACTTTTGACATGATTTCTTTGAAAAACTTGCTAGATATTTTTATATGCAAAGAAAAAAAAAACAAGTTGATCTGAACTTGTCCAAGGAGAGCTCTCTACTGGCAGCACAGTGCCCCCTAAAGTTATCCTTGAGAGAAAATAACACAATATCTCAAAATGAATTATATATTACTTAATAAAATATTATCACTTGATTTCATTTTGCCAAATAGATAAATTTTCCATCAAAAATAGTACAATTCATACAAGAAACTACAAAAGTTTTGTGTCAATGATAAATTTAATCACAAGTAAAATATATATTTTGTTATGAGTTTCCATTCTATGTTATTGAAAACTAATAATAAAATGAAATATGTTAATGCTGAGGACTCAGTTAAAGGTTTATTCTGATTACAAAATACGGTGTGCCAATAACATCCTCATAATTCTAGAATCTGAATTGAATACATTTGCTGAAAGACGGCAAAATAATTTTCAAATGGGAGCTTGCATTTAATAAAATGTAAAGCAATGTCTGTCTCAGACCAGTACTTGAACAGTCAACAAAAGTGGGGAAAGTATTTAAAGAGAATGTCTACAAATTTATTAATAAGCTATAGCTTTATTACTACATTTGTAAATTTTAAAGTACACTAAATAAGTAAACTATTGAGTTGATGTTATGAAAATAAGAATAAACTCAGTTTGATAAATCAAAACAAACCAGCCATTGCATTTGTCTTTCTTATAAACCGATTTTCTTTTTTAAAAAATTCAAATCTCCCACTTATAAAAAAAACAATAAATTCATATCAACTCCCAAATATTCTACAACATACCCTACGTAAAAGATATTATAAGATACACAGTTTATATACATTTGTCTTGCTCAAAATATGTTTTTAACATGTTTTTTAGTTTTTATTATTTGGGTACTTATGTATTTATTTATTTATAAAGATTTTATTTATTTACTCATGAGAGACACACAGAGAGAGAGAGAGAGAGAGAGAGGCAGAGACACAGGCAGATGGAGAAGCAGGCTCTATGCAGGGAGCCCGATGTAGGACATGATCCAGGGACTTCCAGGATCATGCTCTGAGGTGAAGGCACATGCTTAACCGCTGAGCCACCCAGGTGCCCTATAATGCTTTTCTTTTTTAAACAAATCTTTTTTATTACTCTGGTAGAGCCATAGGTACAATCATGATGCTAAGATACACAAGATGGTAACAGAAATTGAACCTGTTAACATTGGATCCATTCCTGTTTGTACAGTAACTACTTTTGTCTAGGAATTGAAGTAAACTTATCAAGATGAGAGGAGCTAGGTTTCAAAGTGGTTACCCAAATTAAAGTTTTAATGTCTCCTCCTTAGGATTAGAAATTTATTCAGTGATAACCATAGTAGACTAAATATAATAAGTAAATCTCAAATATTAATTTTTTATGGCTGCAACATTTTGCTTGTGGTCAACATTCAAAGGCAAGGGGCTCCTGGGTGGCTCAGTGGTTTAGCAACTGCCTTTGGCTCAGGTAGTGATCCCCGGGTCCTGGGATCAAGTACTGCATCAGGCTTCCCATAGGAGCCTGCTTCTCCCTCTGCCTATGTCTCTGCCTCTCTCTCTTTCTCATGAATGAATAAACAAAGTCTTTTTAAAAATTCAAAGACAAACATCTTAAAATCCACAAAAACTATATATTGGAGAAAATGAAGACTATAGGCAAGCCAGGAGTCATTTTTCCATAATGTTTATTAATACCCCCTCATCTTACGAGCTAGAGATGGAATAGAAATAGTACTAATTCTTATATTATACAGTTCTTTGGGTCAACTTATAACCAATGGGAATGGACAAAAGTGTCAATCCCCACTTTTACAGATATAGTCTGCATCTTTTCAAGACCAAAAAGCAACTAAATCCAATTCATTTGGAAAAATCTACTGAGTTTCAATTAAATTGCTCCCAGATCCATCCATTGCTGGACCTAAGAACACAAACTTCTTTATGAGTCTTGGGTGTAAAAGGAAGAAAATATGCATTTGATTAAGTACTTAGTAATTGTCCATCACTGTAATTCCATATGACTTAATTTTATTCTCTGATAACTTTGTGAATATATATTTTTATTCCCATTTTTGAGCAATTCAAGGCTGTTTCTCTAAATTGCCCAATGTCAGACCGCTAATACATAGTAAAGTTAGAATTAAAATTTTTTTTTTAATTTTTATTTATCTATGATAGTCACAGAGAGAGAGAGACACACAGGCAGAGGGAGAAGCAGGCTCCATGCACCTGGAGCCCAACGTGGGACTCGATCCCAGGTCTCCAGGATCACGCCCTGGGCCAAAGGCAGGCGCCAAACCGCTGCGCCACCCAGGGATTCCAGAATTAAAATCTCTTTTTTTACTTCCGAGATAATGCTCTTTCCAATTCATCACAAGGGCCAATGGATGACTAGAAATGACTCAGGACTATAGAAACCTATTGCCAGAAGAGTGGATCTGTACATTTGCCCATAACATCAAACCATTTGTAGGATGATACTTTATCAATACATCTAGTTTGTTTTGGAAGTTCTGTGTAGCTATAAATCTCTATGTCTGGATATCTATCATTTTTCTCTTTCCCTCTTTCTTTTCTTTCCTTTCTTTTCTTTCTTTCTTTCTTTCTTTCTTTCTTTCTTTCTTTCTTTCTTTCTTTCTTTCTTTCTCTTTCTCTATTAATCTTGATGATCTATTCTTGATTCTTCTAAACCTAATTAAGGATGCTATCACATTTCATATTTGTAATCTATAGACTGTTTTCTTAACATTTCAATTTCTTATGAGACAGATAATAGAAACCAGTTAAACTTCTTTCAATGTATCTCATTCCCCCTACTACCCTGAAAAAGATATAGTCCTGTTTTTCATCATTATTCATCACAGCCTTTGTGTAAATATTTTCAGCTTAGAAGAAAAGATGATGGCTAGTTTTTAGTTATATCCAGCTTTCCGTGATCTTGGAACATGTTCGTAACTTCATTTTTCTAAGCCCCTAAAAATTAAGTGATACTAAAAATTTATTATAATATTGCCAACTTCAGAAAGTTTTAAATTTGTGTGTAAAAAATAAGCATATCCTTAATTGATACAGTGGCACTTTTTTAAAATAAGAGAAATCTTGAAATAATTACCTGTGTGCTTTTTGATAAAGTTCTGCTATAGAAATATAATTCTCCAAATACATTTATATCCAAAAATAGAATGTAGAGAAAAACATGTATGTAATGTTAAATTTCATAAAATGAGCCCAATGTTAAGTGCACACTGTTAGTTAACAGCAGGGATGGTTTTAAATGTAAATCCTAAAATGACACGATTGAGGCTAATGATCTGTTTTGCCAATCCTAAATCTGCATATTTAATTTTCATGACCGGAAATACATCTAAATAGGATCTCCATTATTTAATTGGAGTGAAAGAGTTTTATTGAAGAAAAGTAAATTGCAAAAAGCATGTATTTATTTTCTTTCATTAAAAGGTCACTTGGAATTATAGTAAAGCTCCTTATCATTAATATGATTGTTGAAGCAGAAAGCAGTTAACCAAAAATCATGCTCCTTTCCACTACTTATAATGACTGATATTACTTCCTTTAATGCTTCCTGGACTTATCCTTAAGGAAGTCTCAGGGTTGGCACAAATTTGGTAACTTTATTTTCCTCTCTGAGCTTATGTTTCAGATCGTGCCTTCATTCAGCCCACACAGGGTGCAATGGCTGCCCACTTTTTCCCCCTCAAATCTTTGATCCCTGGATTATTTACAGTTAATGATTTCTTTCATGTTCAAAATAATTCTTCTGTGGAGAGTGATTATATTCCAGCAATATTTTCTCAGTATCTTCTTTTTAATGATGAATATGTATATATTTTTCATTAAGTGTTGCCAATTTCAAAGAGACTATTTCCCAGGAGGTACTTTAGAAATAATCTCACAAGCAGCATATAAGAAGGCAGAATGATTTTTAGAGACTGCAAAGAGCTATGAAGAAAGACATCAGTAAAAAGACTTTCTATCTTGAGAGCCAATTTGGAAAATATTTTTAAATGTAAATTAAATAATTGTAATATATGCATAACAAGTTAATCAACCAGTGGTATTGCACTGCTGTAACAAGTAATCTCAATAGATCCTATAAATGAATCTTCTTTTAACTATTTCAGTTTACCATTTCTTATAGCACAAAAGGAATTATATATACATATATAAATCTGGCCAAAAATCACAGACACTTCCAAGGATACAGAATTGAGATTTTTGTCCTCCTTTGTTGGAAAACATACATGCACACACTACATATGGAAAAGCCTCTGGCAAATAAAAATCTGACAATAATCTTTTACAGCTATTAGAGATTTTAGTTATTATTCTTTATTCTTCAAATAATATTTTTTTTCCTCAAAAGTATTGGCTATGTAGAGAATATCTTTAAGGAAAAACTCCTTGGTCTTCAAAAAAGTAAATATGAATTAATGTATATACATCAGTAATCAAACATCATTTAGGAGATTGTGTTAAATGAAATATAAGAAGTTTATCAGATTTCAATATCAACAGAGAAAAGTTACTGTTATCTTTTAATATATGTTGATTGCTCCCTGCAGAAATTTCATTTATTACGTACTCACCAATTTCTTTGTGTATTACTGAAAATGCTAGTTTAGGGTTTTTCTGTTTTGATATACAAAATCTTTTGCTTGTTTGGAGTCCTTTTAAAAACACACAATAATTTTATTGAACATGATATAAGCAACAGTACAGAAGTTTAGATTTCTTTAGTTTAAAAATGAAAAAATGCTGTTTTGAAATACCTTTTTTCACATAATTTCAGACACTGGTACATTTTGGCAAAACATTACCAAATGAGTATATAAAACTTCATCTGAGCTACGAAGATACAGGGTCAATTAGATTTGCACATAAAGTATTTGGATAAGTGATAAAAAATTTAACATGGTCAGTCTTCATATCTTAATGAAGAAAATGCTTGAAAAGAAGACCTTTTTAAACTTCAGGAAACCAATCCAACTGAAAATTATTTTTATTAATGACTGATTCATTTACATTTTCTTTAAATTATGAAATTACAAACAGCCTTAGTTAATTAAAATCTTTCAATTAATCACTTAGAGTAATTACTTATCACTATAAAGAGTTATGAATATCTTAGTGAAAAAGGAAGGAATTTTCGTTGGAATTTAGAATTTTTAAATACACCATTTAGTAATTACACATTGTCCAAGTATACATCCAGCAGTCTGTGGTGAATGCATCTGTGATGACTGCACAAGTGTGGGTCAATGAACTCCATGAGAAATCTACCTTAGGCACCCATGATCAAGTACAGACACATCACCAGGTGATCAGCCAATGGCAGTATGATTCATGGTTAATTTTTCACCTTGGTCAGACACTTTAAAATTAGTGAAATCCTCTCTTATAATTAGTTTCTATGAATAGTAACTTTCTATTAGAGAAGAGTTTTCCCTTGAAATATTACTTTGCATTCATTAAAAAGCATTCTCCTATCTTTTCAAAGACTAATGCCTAGAACTAGATTTGTCTTTAAAACTGTTTCTTTCAGATGATATATTTTCTGTCCCTTTTTCTACTATGGAGTAAATGTTCAACAGTAAAGATTACCCTTCAATGAATTTTTATTTACCTATGTGTGTATAATTTATACATGCATAATTTTTGTATATGTAATGATTTCTTTTGCTAGCTATTTCCATTTTGTTTGACATTTATTGTACTTAATCAACAATACGTCCATAATCAATGTCATTTATGGTATTAATTTATTGTATAAAGAAATTACCATATAAAATCATGCAGCCAAGAAATAAAGTTAACATCTGTTATCTTTCCCCTTACTTTTTATTAGAATGTATGCTTTCTAATTATGGCAAGCAAATTTAGCTAGCTACATAGCTACTTTATTGAATGATTTTGTTTTTTTTAATTGGTACTATTTTCCTTTTATAAAAAAATGTAGCAACTGAAACTACAACCTAAGCTTTCCAACCTAAAATGAAAGCTATTTTGTGCATATGAACCATTCATATATCACATAGCTTTTAATAATTATATTGTCTAAATAGTTTTGTCTTGTGCTTCTGTTTTACATTTTTAAAACACATGTTCTTTTGTCTTGTGCTTCTGTTTTACATTTTTAAAACACATGTTCATGGTTTGTGATTGACTTCATGATTTTATTTTTAGTTTTTTATTATTTTTTAAAGATTTTATTTATTTTTTCATGAGACATGGAGAGAGAGAGGCAGAGACACAGGCAGAGGGAGAAGCAAGCTCCCTGCTCCTGAAGCAGTCAGGGAGCCCTATGTGGGACTCGATCCCAGGTCTCCAGGATCATGCCCTAGGCCAAAGGGAGATGCTCAACGGCTAAGCTACCTAGGCGTCCCTGACTTCATGATTTTAATGTTAATAGTTGCTTTATATTTCGTGAACTCTAATCTAATTATTAATTTGTTTTGGGATATTTAGGTTATTTTAATTTATTTAGTTATAACATTTATGTTTATTTCATTGCATATAACAATGAAGCAAATTTATTCATGCAATAGTCATCATTATCTTTTGAAAATAATGTTTATTTCTCTGAGATAAATTTCATAGGGTATCACACTTCATGTGAACATGATCACTGAAATGTTTTTGTTATAGTTTTTCAAGCAGTGAATAACCTAGTTTATCAAACTCAGTAGTTTAGTGATATGGAATGAGATAATAAATCTATTTTCATCTGTATTAAATAATCCTTTCTAAATAATTCTTAATAAAAATATATATTTAACCATTCATATATTTTCCTGAATAAATTATTTTACCGAGAAAATTTGAAGTATAATCATGTCAGCACATTTCTGTGTGATATTTTTTTATTCTCTATAAACTTTCAAGTTATTATATAAACTGATAAATGTTCCATTTTCCTTATACTATGTTTTTGTATATTTTTATATGCAATTTACTAGTTCATCATGATTCTATATTAATATTTTACTCCTTTGTTTTAATTGTTTCTAGGTAGATAACATCACATTGTATATTCACAAAAGAGTACTGTTTCAGAGAACAAACTGATTTTGATGTTACTCTGTCTAAGAAATGCAAAGAAAGTATCTCTTATTTCCCCTATCAAGGGGTGCCTGGGTGGATTAGTCCATTAAGTGACCAAATGTTGATTTTGGCTCAAGTCATATCTCAGGGTCAAGACTGAGCCCTACTGTTAGCTCTGCCTTCATCAGGGACTCTGCTTGAGATTTTCTCCCCTCCCTCTGCCCTTCTCCTGACTGTACACACACACACAAAAAACTCTTTTCTTTCTTTTTACCTGAAGAGAGAAGAGTTCCAGCAACACTGAAAAAAATGAAAAATAAAAAAAAATAATTTTCTAATTATATAGGATAATAAAATATAGTTTAATTATAAACAGAGGAATAGATGTCTCCTTTGTTCATGTTCTATTGTTATTTGATCATGCATTGCTAGAATAACTTAAATATATTTAACTATGTATCAAATTTGACCTAAAAAAATCACTTAATCATTGAATAGTACTAAAATCAATAGTTATTTCTATCATAGATTTACCAAGTTCAATCCAGGGAAGCCTTTGGAAAGGACACACAATTTTCCAATTTAGAGAATCATTTATTACTTATCATGATTATTATTGCACCTAAACTTAGATATCTTTTATTTTCTATGAAATATTAGAATAATCAAAATAGCTATAAATACATATATAGTATATAGTGTTCTACAACTATATATAGTTATATACAAAATTGAAGGATATATAATTAATAATAAAATGCATATCATGTCTTATAATTATGTAGTAATTAAATGTAAATATACTTAATATATTTCAAAATCTTAATGGTTTTTCTGTTTAACATTTTTCATTCTACCAGCATAGTTATTCACAATGTCAAAACAATTTAATATTTATAAATATAAATTGTCATGCTAATCAAAGATATTTATAGGATACAAATTCCCCCAACTTTTATGTTGATGTTATTTTGAATTCTATGCCCATAAATAATTCAGTCTTTATAATTGTTTTCAGTAATTTATTTCTTATAATCAATCCATGGTTTAAGTTTGAAATTTGGTAAGTTCGTTTACATGTTTACTAAAATCCTTTGTAACTTTTAATTTAGATTTTATAGTCCCAGGTTATAAGAACACAATATTCTTTGCACCAGTGCTATGGAGGAGAATAGAGTCAATCAGGGAAACATTATAAGGAATGTATAAATAAATACATAAGTTTCAAATTTGTTGGTGATTTGGAATGTCTTTTTTTTTTCTTTTTCAGGATTATACCCAGTGAGAAAACAAGGTCAGTTTTCAAGAAAAGGGAAAAGTCAGCTTTATTCTTAATTTTTTTATGTATTTTAATTAATATTAATTAATTAATTAATTAATTAATTAATTTTAAGAGATTTTATGTATTTGGGGTGGGGGGTGCAGAGACCCAGGCAGAGGGAGAAGCAGGCTCCATGCAGGGAACCTGACATAGGACTCTATCCTAGGTCTCCAGGATCATCCCCTGGGCTGAAGGTGGCACTAAACTGCTGAGCCACCAGGGCTGCCCTGTATTTTTAATTTAAATTCAACTAATTAACATATAATATATTATTGATTTCAGAGGTAGACGTCAGTGATTCATCATTTTTATATATAATGAACACTGGGTATCATATAAAAGTCAACTTTAATTGGAGCCTGGTCTTGTATATAACAATGGTGGATTCTAAAGGTAGGAGGAAATGTCAAAGTCAGAAGTCATAAGTTCAAGTCAGAAAATATACAGATGAATTTGAATTTCATTCTGTGTGCAATGCACATAGCCAGTTGTATTCAGCTGGAATTCATAGATTCTGACATTTTAAATTTTGATAATAGAATATGCCAGTAATACTTGAATTTTCTTTATTCTTCTTAGAGTTTTTTGTCTTCTAACTACATAGAATATGCTTGATCCCCCAATTTCTAATCCTATTTTACCAATCCAAATTATGTTTGCAATTGTTTAAATTTATTGAATCATATAACAACAATAACAACAAAATCCATAGTAATCATACTTCAAAGAAGAGATGATAGATAAGGTCAACCAGAACCAAAATAGCTGGTAGAAAGCATATACTTGTCTTTCTCCATTTTCTAAATGTATCATTTACCAAAGTGGAGAAAACTCTTTCCAAATTACACATATACTCCACTATGGCTCAGTTAGATATAATCATTAGTCTTGCAGAAAGTACAGTGTTCCTATAGTTCTGACAAGTCAAAAGAACCTGAAATCTGTGTTGCATCTCCGCTAAGGAAAACAAACAAACAAACAAACAAACAAACAAAACCCAAAAGACTATAAAAACAAGTAATAGTACTTTGTAGAGGATATCCTCAAAGGATATAAAACTAAAATAAGAAAAATGCTGGTCACGTAACTGAAATAGTAACAACAATAACCTGCACTTAAAACCCACTCACACTCTAAGGAGTTTTTAAATTTGGGAAATTTACTAAGTTAAAAGATGGTATGTTTATTTTATCCTAGGAGATAAAAATAGGATATAATTTGAGTGCTCATAAAATTTATATATAAACATTTGTGTTGCAGTCTATTTTTAAATTTGAATGCAATATGAGTTACACATAAAACTTCCAATCATGAGGGCAAAATAAATAATGTACTTAAGAATTATACTCAGTCCACAAAAGGCTTAGAGAAAAATCACTGAAACCACAATACAGCCTAAATTGAAAGCATAAAGAATATGACAAAGTTAATCTCAAATATTTAGTTTGGCAATAAATATAAATGGTTTATATTTAAATATAAACTTCTCCATTAGAGAGCAAGGAATCCCAGATTAGTTCAAAGCAATATTAATAACAAATAGAGGCAAGCAATGAGTGAAACAGAAATGCAAAAACAGAAAAAGCAAGATCTTGAATATTAATATCAAATAAAACAAGAGGCAAAGCAGAAGTTTTATATTTGACTTTATATCACCAAACATATATTACTTGATAAAGATGATGAGAACATTGCTGTTACAAATGACATTACACTGAAAATAAAAAATAATGTTGATTATAAATAAAAAATCATTTTTGGATGTATCTGATGGATACTAATGAAAACTACAGAGGGTTTTTTAACATATAAGGAATACAGCAGATTTTATTTTTAAATTTACTTAATTGCATACCTTGAAATAGAGAATATGTTTACTTTTCAAATGCCAGTCCAATGAACAATTACAATAACTGATCATACTTAGAAAAGCAATATCAGTTAATTATAAAACATTAGACATTCTACTTAGCACACCTCTGGCCACAATGCAGTACAACTAGTAACTGCAACTTTATTTTTTTTAATGAGAAACAAATGCGAAAATATAAACCAAGACATAAAACTCCCACAGAAGAAAAATAAATGTTAAAAAGTGTAAGTGGACTATGATTCAACATCACTGGCATCACAGAATGTCAGAATTTATAAGATTCAAATTTAAAACTATGATCAGATAAAAAATTCATTGTTATATATATCTTATTGTTAATGCAAATTAAAATAAATGAACTGGATATTTAATTTAGTTGAATAAATGACAATATAGAAAGACCAAGGAAATGGGAAGAAAAATTTAGTATAACTAATTACTTGTGTTCAACTTTGACATCAATCTATCTAACAGCTGATGGATGGATTTCCCCAGAATTAGTACTTTTTTTAACTGTGACTTTAAGGAGAAAAAGATTGTTTTAAAAATAGACAAAAAGTCACAATATATTAGCAGTCTAAGCCAATTGTATTGACTTAACCAGGAGTTTAATTTGCCACATAGGGGACTAAAGTAATAATTCCATTTTGTCCCTCTTCATTTTCTTAATTATTGTGTGCTTCTTTCTTCTTCCTCATTTTCCTTACAAAAATTATGATTTCTCTAATATTCTTTTCAGTTATGGAGTCATCCCTCCCAATGACCAACATTACTTTATAATGTTTATTCATGAAGTATGCCACTATCATTGCTAACTCCTAGCTTCAGTGGTTTCTCAGATGAAATTTATTATTCTTTAGGTTTCCTCTTTATATGCTAGACCCTATTGCTATGTCATGCTGTGCCTGGCTTCTCTCATGTTCATTTTTGAAAGTCATTTTTGAAATTTATACCACTTTGAAAAAATTCACTTATCCATTATGCATTGAGTGCCTTAGTATTAGTCAATATGGAAAGTAAATCCAGAAATGGAAATAAACAAAAACTAAACTAAAAAACATGTCCCTGACCTCATGAAGTTGAAAGTCTAGTACATGATTGCCCAGATGTGCTTGTTTATAAAACTCATGGGACATTTGCTAAAAATTCAGATTTTCACTAATATTTTTTAAAGAGTCTAAATTTCAAGATTTAGTCATTTTTTACTAAGCTGAAACCTTTATTTTTAATAAATTTGCCAGGTGATATTTTGGATCAAGCAAGTTTGGAAAATACTTATCCTTTAACTTTAGTCATTGATTACTTAGGCTGAAATATGCATGTAAGTTCTCCTGATAGTCTATGAAAAATTCATTTGGATTATCTGGTCATGGGTGTGACCTACATACTACATCATTTTTTTTTAATTATGTTGATCGTACTGAGGAATAACTGAGCTGATAAATCCAGCCTCAAAATTCCCCACTATGATGCTTTTCAGGGCTCTTCACTGGAAAGAAGTGAACTCTTAGGTACTCTGGTGGTTTGGGCAGAAATAAGTACTTCTCAAAAGAATCCTACTTTAAATAACTGGAATTTGGAAGAAGAGAATTTTCTTTATTTTCTTATTTATTTGATCATTTATTTCTGGGAATTTATTCCAGAAATAAATTTCTGGGAATTTGTTTCCATTTTTATAAGGCCTTTACTATTGGCCATTTATTACCATATGCTTAAAGGTTCAGCTGCATCAGAATGAGCAATTGAAATTAAAATTGTAGTACTAAAACAAATCCCAGGGTCTCATACCTCAAGATTCTCATTCAGTAGGCATGTTTTGGAAAATAGCCAAAAATTCTAAATGGGGGCACCTGGGTTACTCAGTAGGTTAAGTGTCTGCCTTCGGTTCAGGTCATGATTCCAGGGTCATGGGATGGAGCCCCATGGCAGGCTCCCTGCTCAGCAAAGGGTCTGCTTCTCCCTCTCCCTCTGCCACTCTTCCCTGCTTATGTTCTGTTTCTCACAAAAATAAATAAATAAAATTTTAAAAATCTATTGTAAATGAACACTCTCTAGTTCTTTGATTCTAATGGCATAATAATGGTTAAGAAATACTTCTAGGTGGCCAGCAATTTCTCTGAATGGCTACACTTTTTCTCCAGCTGACAAGAGACTGGTCACGTTGTATTAGGAAAAGCATAACTTTAGAAAATGTCTACACTAGTTTAGATTCAAGTATTTTATATCTACACGGCTCAGGTTCATCATTTTCATATGTATCATATATGCAAATGTAAATACTTACTCACCATCTGGACAAATAATAGTTATAATGTAAATTGAGGAATAAGATTGACTCTTTCCTCTGGTTCACTTTCCCTACTCTGATTAAAGAACACTGGTAAATAGTTTATATCCCTGGGCAGGGAAATGGAATACTAGTATTTGTAGGAAACAAATAAACAAGAAAAAATAATACCTAATCATTATATTTGATAATCTTCCTGATAGAATGGCAAGATCACCCTTAAATCAATCGTACCACACTGTACGTTATCATTCAAAAATTCTCTGACACAAGTATCCATTCACAGAGCTTATTACAGTTAGCTTTTTGGACCTTCATTCTCAAATATTAACAGAGTGAACACCAGATTCTCTAGTATAAAAGATAGAGAATAATATAACCACATCAAATCAGGTAAACAGAAATAGAAATGACTGTTAGAAATTGAAATAATGGAGAAAGAATTTACACACACACACACACAAAGATGTTACGTCAATGAAATAAAAACAAGTTGTTATTACAGAAAAGAAGTACATAATCAGAGAACAACAGAAACTCTCCCAAGGGTTAAAAATGAAAGAGCAGAAACTGAAAATTGGATAGAATGTTTAAAAGAAGAAACCAAGAAAATCTTCCAGGAAAAGAGAACAGAAAGAGAATGTCAGAGGAAGTCAGAGAAGTCAGCCAATGATTTATAGTATTAAATTAGGAGTCCTGGGGTTAAAACAGACAGCAGCTAGCCTGTGTGTGTATACATGTCATAGAGAAAAAGGAGAGAGAGAGAGCACGAGAGAGAGTCTGAATGAGAGGAAAAAATCAGAAGTCCCATCTAACACAGCCAATAGAGAGAAAAGAGAACATTGAAGAGAAGTAATCTTTAATAATCTTTCATAAAACAATTCCATAACATTCTCAGGACTGAAGAACATGGTTTTGCATATTACAGAAGCTGAATAAATGCCCAGCAAAGATAGATTTTTTTGTAAACATCCACACCAAGGTGCATTTTTTTTTTTTAATTTTCAAAACATGGGGGATTAAAAGAAGATCCTAAAACCTTTCAAAGATGGAGGATGGGGTGGGGATGAAGTATACAAAGAAAATACATAAGCTACATGAAATACAAATTCTCACTGTATCCATTTGCTTTTGAACAGCTTATCGCACTGTACCTTTTCACTGATTCTCATCATAATATATCCTATTTCACATAAAGAGTACAATAAAGAGGCAAGGTCAGGGTGAGGGAGGGTGGGGCATGTGGATGAGGCACTATAGACTTTTTTTGCTTCACCTTTGCTTTTCTCTAAGACACTCTGAATAATGCTTTTTCTTTAATCCTAAAATGAGCTGATCATTTTAGGATTCAGTTCTCATTTTGGCTTTGAAGTTTCCTTTCCAACTTTAATTGCCTTTGATGGTAGGGTAAGACTCTTGCACAGAAGAATTTATATACTTAGGTTAATATAGCATAAATTAAAAAAGAAAAAGGAAAAAAAAAACCTTTAGCTTGAAGCAGCATTTTAAACTGTAAGGACACATCACATTGACACACACTCAATAATAACATTTAACAGCTTTTAACTAAGCTGGTAAGTGTTCTTTTTCCCCACCCCCTCTTGGAGACAGCTGCCCCTTCCAGCTCATGTACTGTTTTTTTTGCTGATAGACTGATGTCTTTATTTAGGAAGTTATAAAGCATTGCTTCTAGTCATCAGCAGTTTCAAAAACTAGCCATTGAAGGAGGGATAAAGCCTATTCAGAAGATGGATGACAGCTTTTCATTTGAGGATCATACAGAAGGATATTTCCTTCTATAAAAATAGATTCTACAGTGTAGCTTGAGACTTACATTTTGCAAGGGATAGCCACTCTAAAAAACGACGCTGAAAATTGGAGACTAAAAGACAGAGACATTCTTTCTTTTCATGTAAAAAGGGCCACACATGTCAAAATTGTTTCAAATCAAGTTATACTATTTAATACAAAAAAGAGGTTTCCAAAACTTGTGCTTGCCATAATTCCATTTTTTTAAAGATTTTATTTATTTATTCATGAGAGACAGCGAGAGGTAGAGACACAGGCAGAGGGAGAAGCAGGCTCCATGCAGGGAGCCAGGCGTGGGAATCGATCCCAGGTCTCCAGGGTCACACCCTGGGCTGAAGGTGGCGCTAAACCGCTGAGCCACCCGGGCTGTCCATTTTTCTAAGGCATTATACTTGGGGAAAAAATGGCAAGCTATCCTATACAAATAAGCATTTTCTTTTCTAAGACCAAATTATTTCTAATAAATTAGTTTTGAATGGTGGTTCAGTACATTGATTAATAAGTAACTTAATAAACATTAAAAAACATACAGTTTCACTTCCCACTTCTGCAAAATAGGGATAATAATGCCTAAACATTAAATGTCAGAAAAATTAAATGTTAGAATCTATATAAGGAATTTTGGTAACATTGGTAATAGGCAGCTCTATGTAGATTAGCCGTAGCACATGCATACATTTATAGGAGGCTTTTACAAAGAGGTGTTAATAGATCAAAACTGCACATTACAAAGCATATTTTAGAATATGTAATCATGAAGATTACTTTTTATATGAAGATTACTTTCATTAGGAAATGTACTCTATAATTATTAAGTGCCTTTAATCCTTTTGTCCTGCTTTACTGTTCTTTATACACTTAACACTGCATCTATGTATCTATGTGTCTATATTTTTTAATTTGACAATTGTCTCTCTCACCTACCATTATGGAATCCGTGAGCATAGCAACTTTGCTATGACTCTACTATGTCTCCAGCTCCAGGTATAGAGTACACGATTAATATGTATTTGTTGAAAATATAAGTAAGTAAAAATAAAAGTGACTTATTTTTATATTTAGGCATTTAGGCACTCAAACTATACAGAACATAACAAATTCATGCATATGTTTGTTAATTAAATTTATATCATGGTGAACGTATAACATATGAACTTAAAAAAAGAAAACAATATTAGCTTGTCTCTCACCACTTATCATGCTGCCACTACAATATTAGCTTGTCTCTCACCATTTATCTGCTGCCACTATGTAAACATTTGATAGAGAACAACAGAAGGCAGCTATAAGCAAAATGACTTAATTCTAAGGGGTGGAAGCATCTTCCTGATAGCATTCAAACTAGGAATTATTTATTCAGGTAAATTCCTCTCACCACATCAACATGGTGAACTTTATAAATTAAGGGAATTTGGAAGAGTAGAAGTAATTTCATACTTAAGAAAGATCTATTCTCACTAGGTTAGAATTTCTACATTTTCATTTAGCCTATACATTTAGGTATTAGCTAATAAGAATAGAAGAGTAATAAATGTGCTTTCAATAAATGTGAACTTTTTTTACTGCTGAATTTTGAGCAATCTTAAGAGGACTGATAACTCTTGGTGATCTAAATGTTAGGACTCATATATTGAGAAGGGAAGATGACAGTATGGAATTTAGGCTCTATGGACCACAGATGTAGATCAGCCCAAAAGACAAAGAGGATCATATGAGTCAGGAAGAAGCCATTTAAGTAAGACCTTAGAATGACTGGACATTATAGATGGGGTTTAGTAGGCTAAGACAGAATGGAAGCATCCAGGGGCAAAATAGAATATGATGGGAACAGAGTCAGGGAGTGGAGGATGTTTGAAGAACTGAGCAGTGGTATGCTAGTGTATGTTTAATAAATGGCTTTTTGAAGGAAAAAAAAAAAGTCAAGTGTGATTTGTGGCATTTACAATTTCCATGGTACAAATACCTTTACTATGGCTTAAGTCAAGTTAAAAAGATTTAATAACTAGATTGCAAAATTATTGAAAATGTGTCACATATACTTGGCTCAGCATGCCAATTGTGGTCAGGAATCATATCTAGGTGAACATGTGGTATGTGGGTCCTACTGGAAATGCAAGTGAGAAATATATTAAATTTCAGGCTAATGAATTCAGACTAATGAATTTGCTCTTTATTCTGTAGGAAATAATGACCTGTAGTAGGCTTTGAGGGGTGTGATGTGTTCAGACCAGACTATTCATAGGCTTTGTAATGTTAGAATGAGGTTAATGAATTATAAACTAAAAGCTAAAATAGAGCCATATATTTCAGATTGCCAGAGGAAGTACACACTGAATGTATAAATGTATTTAATGGGAAATAAATTCCTTTCATCATTCTCCTTTTCCTTTTCCCTCTAGTGATATCTCTTTGAAATAAAATCTTGTATTAAAATAGATATTTTACTCTATTCTCTCTTTCCTTTAACTCTCTGTTAAACTTGCTTTTCTAAGAGATCACACTTGCCTTGGCATAATGCAACTTCCCCACATATGAAAATGGAAGAAACATAAAAATGCTGTTATTTTGTTTGGCTCTATATCTATCAATAAACCTATTCTTTAGATAATAGTTCTAATTGGTTTGCCATTCTTCACAGAACATGTCCCCCATAACCATCTCTGAATTCATGTCAAACCCCTCTGTGGCAGGAGTGGGAAGGGAAAAAAAATGGAGGCAACTATGACAAGGGAGAAAAAGGCAAGCAGAGAGGTGCCTCTCCAGAGAGATTTGTTTAAAGGCCTCATTAAGGAGGCCCATTTCTTAACCTCCAAGATATGAAAATCCCCATAGACAAGTGTTAGCTCTTTGATATTTATACTTATTTTTCTCTTGCTTCTTATTTTGCCCAAATTAATATGAGCTCTTGAGAGCTAAAGCAAATTTTTCTACTTTTTAGGAATTTTCCTGGATTCTATGTTCTGTGACACATGACAGGTCTGAAATCTATTTTATTAGTATCTCTAATGATCTTACTCTGAGTTTAAGCAACTTTCATTAAAATGTTCAACTCATCAAGTCACGATAAGTAATTTAAAAACTCCTTCACTTCTTTTCTTGATGAAAGACATGTGAAGCATAATTGGATGCTATTGTTGTAGATAGCATTTGGTATGATTATTCCTGACACTTTGCTTATCACAGTACAATCTTCAGATAAATAAAATAACAACTCACTTCCCTTCACAACAAAGAATATACTCAGAGATAACAATGATTGGGGCAATTTTGAAACTCTACTAAATTCATATGTTAATGAACAGCTGTGATGTTTCCCAGGCACATTACTAAAGAGAAGACAATTCCCAGGTTTCTGTACAATCTGAAAACTTTTTACAAAGACTCAAACTAAGAGCTGAAAGCAAAAATATCAATATTTTTCACAATATGTCCATATGCCTTCGTGATTCTGAATTGTCACTCTGCTTGGGTAGGAAGGTCTAAATATCCTATCAGTATTTTTCTTTATACTCTTCAATCTTTATGAAAAAGCTGATGTCTTAAGAGAGCCAACACTGTTCAAGTTGTTGCAATTGTTTATTTTTTTCTCCTGAAACATTAATGGAGAAACTGAGGGTGCATCAGGAAAGAGATGCTGTTTAAATCAACAATTACGTCAATATACTTGTAAGATAATTACAACATTTGTTTATTTTCTCCCTCAATGCAGCATGGAAGCCTATGTGCCAACCAATGGAATTAGTAGATGGATACAAAGATGATCGAGAGTCCTCAAAGAGCTCTCAGTCAGATGTACTTTCAAAAACATATTCCTTGCCATCACAGATTTTAGAAGTTAGTTGGAGAGGCAAGACATATGTACATGAAATGTAAAATAACCACAAAAATTTGAAATTAGATACATTCTTATATTTCTTCTGTGACTAAGTCCTCTTGGAAATAACACTGAAAATTTATGATTTTCTACCTTTCAGTATAAATTAATATGAAAAGCTATTTAGAAGCATATAATGCTGCTTTCATATCAGGGTAGGATATGGCTACTTGGTTTACTTTATTTCTAGTTCGTCTGTTAATATGATTAGTAAAGATTTGTCACTCTGACATTCACATTGATAGGACATTTTCAATGGAAAGCAATTCAAATACTTCTCATTGTCTGTTCAGTCTGCTGTGCCATGAATACATGAATGCATCCAAATAATATTATGTTAATCAAGCCTACCAAATGGTAGGTGCCATGAGAAATAGAACTCTTTCTCAACAACCATATATATCCACTAGTATTTGATTTTTTGTAAAGAAGATACTTCTAAAAGAGGTATTAGTTTATATTTACTGTAGTTTGTATCTATATTCAACTTCTAGAAACTTGGGACATTTCTCAACAAACCACCTCAACAAGCTTGCCAAAGCATAACTTTATCACTTAGTTTGGACATCAGGTTATATGTATCCTTTATTTTATTTTTTTGGTCACTGTGTTAGTTACTTCAACTCTGCAATTGAGTAGAAGGCAGGGATAATATCTAACAGATTTAGGGAACTTACCACCTTCTACAGGGCTCAGTACAAATAGTCTTAGTAAATATTTGCACAAGCTTATTTTCATGCTAGAACTTCTTTAACCATTTCTTCTGTTGAATCTTACCCTATCTGTTGATTTTCATCGCCTGTCTTCGTTTTAATCTTCTTTATGTACTAATTACTTCTCTAAGGCTACAAACATGCTGAAAACTCTTTCATATAAAGAATTCTCCCTTGATCCTGGTTTCCTCCCTTCCTCCTTGCTACACACAATAAATTTGCATTCCCCTTCTGCTTAAGTACCTCTAAGGAATATTTGACCCCCTCTGAGCAATTAAATCATAGAATCAGAACTGGTAAACCCCCTAGTGGACTTCTAATTGCCCAATTCAATATACTTCATTTAATTCTTTAATCTGACTTCTGTGACATTTAAATATGTTGATCATTTCTTGAAACCAGCGTATCTGGGCCTTTATTCTAATTATCTTCTGACCTTTAAATATTCCTTCCTTTTCTTCACTAATTCCATTTATTTGCTATTTCTTAATCTGATATCTCACAGGTGCAGTCCTTGGTCTTCCTCTTGGCAGTACCCTCCATTCAAGTGACTTCAATCACCATGCATATGAGGGAATCTAAATCTAAAGTGCATATCAGAACACAGGAAGAAGTTTGCAAAATAGTATCTATGTCCCTCCCCCAGGAATCTGTCAGTAGATTTGGAATGGGGCCATGGTCTCTGGAAATGAGAGAAAAAAAGAGTGATTCTGATGTATGCTCCTGTTTGAGAAGCCCTGATGAATATGGTATTAGGTCTCTAAGCTCCAAACCCATAGATCTAACTGCCTGCTGAGTATATTCATTGTAAGCACCCAGAGATAATTCCAACTTTTCTTAGACTGAAACAGAAATCATCTTCTCTTCTAATATAAAACTACTGAATCTTCTATATTCCTTAACTCTGTCATTAGCATTATCACCTATGCAATAACCCAAGTTGGAAGCTTGGAGATATAATTGATTCTTCATTTTAATCAATCTCATATGCAGTCTTTCCATTTCTAATGTCATCTTTGTTTACAGTTTTCCCTTTGTGTGAATGCTGTTGTTTTTCATTATATATATATATATATATATATATTTATATAAATATATATATATCAGAATTCAGTTCCAACTCAATTTTCTAACAACATCTAATCCATCTTTTATACATCATACCTTTCTCTCTTTTCCCTAAAATAATATTCTTGTTTGTGACTCTCATTGTTCTCTATATTATTTCTATAACTATGCTTGAAATTCTAAAAAATCTATATGAATATCATTCTAATAGGCTGAATGTGCCTTGATGCAAGAACCATCAGCTTTTATGATTTTTACTGATTAGCAGAATATCAAACCTATTGTAGAGACTTAAATGTTTGATATGTATGTGTGTGCATGTGTGTGTGCTTAATATTCACATGGATGTGACTAAAGACCTTATATTGCTTTTATAATCCATCATTTTATACATTATTTATAGTTTTCTACATTTCTTTAAAAGAGGTTGGGTTTTGAAACAGAATATATATATTTACTCTCTGACATTGATGTTATTTTTAGTTAATGTATAGCTCACTAAAGTATAAAGATTTAGAACTTATTCAATTTCACATGGTACATCATTAGTAAATTCAGAAAGCTATCTATAAGACTTCTTATCTAGTGCTATTTCAAATGGAAGAATAAAGTCACAAATATCAGGAATACCAAGATAGTTGCCACTAGTCTAAATGTGAGATTTGGAAGAATTTTCAATAGACTCCAATAAGGTTGCGAGTGTCTCCATTTAAATTCTGCTTGAGTATTTAAAACCATTTAAAACCACCTGTTTGTGCATTCAATTTCTCATGTTGCACACATAAATGTGAGTTTTTGCAAGCAAAAACAGATGCACTCCTAAAATGTGTCAGCACATTTTCAAAAGCCTACTGAAAATGTGTCCTCATATGTCTCCAGACTTTGTTATAACTTACATCCAGTGAGCTGTATAAATTGGTTTCTTAAATATCCATTAATGCAAATTACCAGGCCAAGAAAACACCACACAAGGACCTGTAAAATCACAAAATATAACATCTTTCCTAGGAGGGCACTACAGAGAACAAAGTTATGCTAGATTTTTTTTTTTAATCCTACAGGGAATCTTGGAGGTAAAGATAACTTATTAGGATATACATGCGTATATTCTAAATCATTAATGAATTGGGTCATGTCAGTCACTGACAGAAGCCCTTCAACTCTTATACCTTGGACCTTAATCATCATAAAATTCTGCACTTTAACCTTATTTTACCCTCTCTCATGCTTTCCAATCTTTAAACCATGTCACTGTACCATCTAGATCCTATGGTCAATAATCAACAAATCCCCTCCATCCTCAATCTCTGTGTCTTTTTGTTCTAGTTGAAATCTGGCTTTCATGATGCTGCTTCCCAAGAAGTCCTCTTTGATAGGAGTGTTTTTTCTTCTGTATCTTTTGTACTGGGGGGCTACAACTGCCTAAAACACAGGGTATAGGTTCATTCAATATTTACTGAGTCAAGTTGTTTGATGAATTTCGCTCACATTTTCTTTTTTCCTAACTTTTATAAGTACCTTTGACTTTTAAACCTCTAACATTGTTTTATACATTAAACTGCTAAATTATATTAATAAATCATAATTGTTTTCAGTTTACTCAAGGAGTCAAAGCACATGATTCATAAATGTGTCCTCACTGTCTTAGGCTGATTATTGTAGTATAATGACTGCCAACATGGTATCCGCAGAATAGCAACAGGACCTGGGAACTGTTAGAATGCAGACTCTTAGGCTCCACTACAGACCTACAGCAACAGCAATCTGTTTTCACAAACCCTCCTGGTGACTCTGGTAGCAACAAAACTTTGAGAATCACTAGAATATAGATCGATAATGACAAGGTTGATTGTATCAGGATTCTTATGCAGGTGCTTTATTTAGGAAGTGTTTTGGAGTGAAAACTGCAGAGAAGTGAGGGAGAGCATGTTGGCCAAGATGTGAATTCAGCTCAAGTCTAGTCACAATCTAACCCCTGGGGAAATTTGCAGTGTCAATGAATCCTAAATTGAAGCAAGTGAATAAAACTTGTTACTCCTAAATCATTATGATGCTCCTGGAGTAAAGGAGTAGCCTCAAGGCATTTTTGCATAAGATGGCTTTAGTAGGCCCAAGGAAATTCTCACAATGCTACCATAAGTCTTTGACCTTCAGCAATCAGAGAACTTTGGACTAGATGGACTATTGAAAGAGTATAAGAAGGATATGTGTGGCACATGTACTTTATGCCACATTTTATTTGAAATTCCTCAGAAAGAGAGAGAATATTTAGGTTTTTTTGAATATTTTCCTTTGGAAAACAATAAAAGAATATTTTATCCACAGACAAAAAAAAATCAAAGATAAAAATTTCCAGTGCCTTCAAGATAATTTTAATTAGCCCTTCAATCAGGTGCATAATTTACAGTCTTTCTCAACATTTTGTTTAATTTTTGCCAATCCATTTTATCCTCAGTCTTAAAGCAAAAAGGTTTTTAATTTTTTTAATTTAAAATATTTTTATGAAATGACCTCTTGACCACATAATGAATCTATCCTCTTATCTATTAATTCCTTCAAATCCTGAGTATTTTAAATTGCTCAAGCCCTATTTGGTCTAGATGATTATGCTGTTTCTTGTGATTTTACTCCTAAAAGTTGATAGTATGTTCATTTTAGAATCATGAATTAAGCCATAATCCTAAATAAATTGCTCAATAATAATTTAAGCTTCTGAAGGTCTGATTAAGAATGCTAAGGGATTATAAAAAGAGTATGATGACCAAGTATAGGGGAACAAAACGGACTGTCTTCTAAACTTTTTTTAAGTATCCGTACTTGGAAATTAATAATATTAAATATTGTTTTCACACTTTACCTTTCAGAAAGAAAATGCAGATGCAAAGTTAGTTCTAAATAATTAGGCACTATTTGAGTAATTTTATAAAAAACATATTAGCATATTATCTTGTCTTGTATTAATTTAAAAAATAGTCCCAAAAGAATTAAAAGACTTTAGATTGTCATTTCTACTGATGCAGAGAACCAGAAATTATATGTCTTGTGTTCTACTGGTAGGCCCATGCTCCTATCTCATCCCCTTTTAAAATAGTTATGTTTTGTCTCTTTTTATTTTTTATTTTTTTTTAATTTTTATTTATTTATGATAGTCACAGAGAGAGAGAGAGAGGCAGAGACATAGGCAGAGGGAGAAGCAGGCTCCATGCACCGGGAGCCCGATGTGGGATTCAATCCTGGGTCTCCAGAATCGCGCCCTGGGCCAAAGGCAGGCGCCAAACCGCTGCGCCATCCAGGGATCCCTGTTTTGTCTCTTTTTAAAATGTGTATATGATAGACAAGTTTTTTTCATAGTTGGGATCAAGATACCTTTTCCTCCAGGTTTGTTTCGAATGCTTCTTTTTTCCTATCTTCTTCCTCCATCAGTTTTTCTGTAGGTTATTTCTTTTTCCCAAATGCTTTGGTGTTATCTATTTCTCTTGAGATATAACCTAAAGAGGATGGAAGTAAAATTATTTTATGCATAATTCTGTATCTATATCCTTGATTCCTCTCATTGACATTTACCTTTTTACAAAAAAGTCTAGTCATACTGGTACTCTGGATTGCTCTCCATTTTTTTTCTACTCTTTTCTTTTCTCCTCAATCCATATTAACCTCTCTGCTCCCCTGTGTGAGGTGATATGCCAAGTTGGTTAAGAACGTGCATTCTGGGATGCCTGGGTGGCTTAGTGGTTGAGCATCTACCTTTGGCTCAGGGAGTGATCCCAGAGTCCTGGATGGTCCCACATTAGGCTCTCTGCAGGGGGCCTGCTTCTCTTTCTGCCTATGTTTCTGCCTCTCTCTCCCTCTGTGTCTCATGAATGAAGAAATGAAATCTTTAAAAAATAAAAGGACATACATTCTGGTGAGAGAAGCCTGACTTCAAATTTTGAGTTCTAAGCTGTGGATCAGGTTAGTGAAGCTTTCCATTGCCTACTTCTGAGCTTTCCCATGTGTAAATTGTGGGTAGGTAATGATCTACCTGTAGTAGACATTGTTTGTGCCCCACTGAGATTCCCTTCCTATGGCTGGTGCATAGGTCCCCACAACTGCCCCTTTTCTCTAGCTGATACCTTTCTGCTGATAGCAACCCTCCTATCCAGGAGGTTGACCACTTCACAACCTTACCCTTGTCCTGATAGCAACCAAGAAGCAATGACAGATCCATCAGTATGGAAGGCTGACCACTTTTTTCCAGGGGATACAACTCTGGTAGATATTTGTGCTACAAAGATTTCTACTTACCCCAGAGATTAGGCCAAGAATAGACACTTGAGGCCACATCCTTGCCCAATTAATTCCCTGTCTCTATCCTACTTCCCCCACTTCCTTATAGGTTTTACTGCAGTACCTCTTCAATTCATCATGTATGTCCAAATTCTTGTCTCAAACATTGTTTCTAGAAAGTCTGATCTAAAAATTGTGCTAGCAGGAGTGATTCTAGAAAGCAGGCACAAAGGATGGGATTCTAGAGCTCAGTCATCTATTGGTCAGCAGGCAATTAAAACACCATCACTGATGGTCAGTGAAGTATTGATAGATCTTGGAAGTGTGACTGCTAAGATTTTAACCTGTAGTTTAAAAAGATGGAATATAGGTACAGAGTATATACAGGATGTACTTGTCTGTGAAATGTCTCTGGCCTTTTAGAAATAGTGAGGGAATAGTAATTATAAGCAGTAGGGATTTTGGTGACTGCTGCTAAACATCATTAATGCTTAAAGAGGGAAAATGACAGGCTCAGGGAAATCAATCATTAATTCAAAACATAGTGTGATAGTCAGAGTATCTCCCTGGCAGCCTCTTACCTCCTGCTGACAGAGCTCAAAGCTAAGCATTGAGTCATCACTGAATTCAAACTAGTACAATAACTACTTGTATTGGTAAATAAGCCACCAAAAATAGGTTAAATAATGGTTTGTATTCTTTGTTTAAGGATTCAGGTAAGCACAACATATAGTATGGACTGACTTCAATAAAAAGTTTTAAGTGTTCTTACTGAAATAATTTAAAATATATTCATTATGTATTGTAAATAACTGAGTTTTAGACTGAAATGTCCATATTTTGCAGAAAGGAAAGGAATATTGCACATTTTTAATGCCTATGCATTATATGTAATCACTTTTAATTTTCACAAATATCCTAGGGAGGCAGATACTATTCTAATAACCATTATACAGATAGAGAATAATAGGTAAAGAATGGCTAAAACTTTTAAAGGTCAAGCACTGCAAGTGGCAGAGCTAAAAGTCAAAATCAAGTCTTCATTCCACAAAATGCTATGCTGTTTGCTATATAGTTCTTCCCTTTTCTGAACAGCTGGAGAATTTTTCAATTATAGTTTTTTTATTGTTTATTTTTCTTTGTTGGACATGGGGTAAATGTGTAGTCTGCATACTTAAGAACTAAGGGTGTTGTGTAGAGAAACAAAATTGCCTAAAAAATTCACTTAGTGAAATCATATATGAGCAACATAATCCTTTGTGCTAAACATAGCAGTGGTCTAGACTTAGAGATGCCCTTTTGGACACATAGAAGGGTTCATTTGCATTAAAAGTGAGAAGTCTCCTGGAAAATAAATCATCTAAGGCAGGGGGTAGGATGGGGTGGGTATGAGATGTTTAAGGACAATGGGAAGATGAAGATTTAAAGGAAGGAAATCTAATTGTGGTCTGTTGTGCTGGTAAGAACTTTTGGGTTCAGCATCTGCAAACTCACTCAGATGATATTAAGGAGTGGGAGATTTTACTGCAAGCATTCACATAGATTGGAAACACAGTCATTTAGAATCTGAGACATCTCTATATGCTATTATCTCAAACCTTAAAAGGTATCTTTATATCCTCTTTTCTTGCATCTCTTCTCTTCTCACTAATTCCCTTCATAATATGTTGTCCAGATTGATTGACCTAGTTTATTGGTTCAATGCCTAGTAGGTAGAGATCTTTTTTTTAGGATCACTGACCAGTCTCTATATTCTACCTGTGTATCAGATGCTCACCCAAAGAATGTTCAACTTTGCACATGGTATATTTCTTTCATTTTCCTAAGCAGAGGCCTTTGCTATGGATAGGAAATTTCAGATGGGAGTATTATTTTTGGCAGCAATATGACTGAGACATTAGTATATAAATTACATTACTCTAATATTTCAGTGATCAAAAATAAGTCATTTCTGAGAGGGAAATGGATGCTCTTAAAAATTACATTAAATCAATACGCATAATTGAGACTCTCTCCCAAAATGGAATGCATATCCACTTTTCCTATGGCTCTGACTTTTATTCTTCTCTTCTGAAGTTGGGAGATAAATGCCATGTTCATCTGTTGAGAGTTCTAATGCAACATGGTATCATCAGTGTTAGTAATAAAGCCCAGATCAGTGGCTTCAAAACTGTTCAAGATTTCAGTTGTCAAAAAAATAAATAAATTAAAATAAAAAAATAAAAAATTAAAAAAAAAAGATTTCAGTTGTGGAGCAACTTTGTGTCTTAAATGTAGCCCCATAGACTTACAACCAAATATCACTGAGATATTTCCTTGTGGGTTGATAGCAAAATGCTAGAAAATAAGGACTATTAAAGAAGTTATAGAACTGGAAAGGGAAAATGCTTATGAGAAATTCCCTACTCTCTGTTAGTGCTTGATAAATTGATTTCCTTTATCCTCAGTTCCTGATGGTGCTTCATAAAGAATGACAAGCATATGCAAAAAATAAGTTTTGTAGATTTGAAGCAATTAGCAGAAAATCAATTGGATTAGGAAGATGAGTAAATTCTTAACTGTATTTTCAGTCAAGTACTTAAACTTTCTGGATTTCAGTAGCCTTGATTAAAAAATTATTACTCCAATATGAAATCTGAAAGTATTTACTTTGATAGGTTAATAATATTGGAAAAAAGTAATCAGAATATCAGATAGAACTGATTTTATAAATGAGACCAAAGCCACATTTAGAGTTATAATTTGCAATCTGTGTTAATCTGGTTCCTTCAAGAAGCAAATACTAAGAAAGAATTCAATGTGCAAGGACTATATTAAGCAATTACTTATAAGAGAAATGGGGATGGATCTGTGGAAGGCTGGGAGTGCTGCCAGACAATACAAGTCTGATCCATGAGAATGAGAGAGAAAAGGATGGTTGGTAGAAGTGTCCTACACTGTCATGCATTCTAAAGAATTGGTTAGGCTCTCAAAGAGACTGTAAGGCTACCTTAGTACTAATATCTTGCTGTGAACAGACATTGGCTTTGAATAACCCATGGGGAACATGGTTTTGGTGCAAATGTGGCAATGGATTTCAACGTCAGAAGCTTTGCTAGAGGACTGTTTCTCTACAAAGATTCAGGGTTCAGCTCCATGAATTCATCGTTCTCTTGAGCCATTCTTCCTTAAAGGAAACTTATTGTGATAGAACACATCTCTCATTTCTGTGGTTGACCTCTAGCATGTAACTGGTACTCATGTTCTTCTCCACTATCCCCATTCTAAACTGCCCTCACTCTGATCACCTGAGCAAGCTCTGGTTATTTGCCAGGTAAGAACTCTCATTACCAAGGAGTCTCTCTGTCCTTGGTAGTTTTCTCTTCTCAGTCCTGTGCACATTGATAAACAGGTAAAATGGGGCAAAGGAATACCAGGAGGTGCCCTGGTAGATCCTCTATGTTTAACATATATTTTCCCTTGTTCCCTTTGTATAAAAGCATCCCTAAACAACAACAGCAACCAAAAAACAAACAAAAAAGAGACCAGAAAACAAAAAAAAAAAAAACTTAGGCTGTTCAGAGTTAATTAATTCTGTCAGGACAGTTATTATTGATCATGGTTGTCTGGCACTGGGCACAAGAATGTCAAACTTGTAATTCAGTGGGACCCTTTCTGTGTCCCCTGGTAAGCTCGTGTTTAAGGGACTCGACACTCCACATAACTCACTCTACAGAGCCCAAAGCTGTCAGACAGAGGGCACAAAATTCCCAAGTGGGTCATTAGGAGTAATGGTAAAAGAAGCACTCCAGCTTCCATATTTTAGTTCCTGGGATCATATATCCCTCTTACTGAAAATGCAGCACAAAAGGATTCTCTGATTTAATAAATATACTGTGTCCTATAGGATAGTATCCCATTTTTTTAGACTCTAGAGTTTCAGCTTCACTTTCAGAAGGTCATTCTGGTGTTCCAGGAACATGATGTGTTATGTGATAAATAACAAATTCCATGGTCATGGGCCCACTCTTCCTCCTCTTTTACCAGAAAGTGTGTCCCCTGCCCATACTTGTGGATCAGGCATTATGAAAGTCCCAAGATATTAGTGCTGGTCAAAGATTTGCAGGCAGGAAAATTGATACCTAGAATAGGTATCTAATCCTGTCAGAACAAATGTATGGCACTTCTAGGATAGACAGGAATCAATATAGAAAACTTGCCAAAAAGTGACTGATTGGTCATCTAAAGAAATAATGCCTTATTGTGTTGCTGAAAAGATAGGCACATGCAATATAATCATCTCATGAAATAAAATCTATGGCTTACTTGATTTAGAATCATTAAAATCCAATTCATGAATACTACTCTTAAGCCAGTAGCCAACAAGTTCTTGCAATTATTTAGAAGTATGGCTTCTAAATAGAAGTTCCTCTAGCAGCCAAGTAAGTTCCTAAAGAGATTATGCTGGAATTTTACCTTAGTTTTTAGCCTGACAGCCAGGAGGTCAAGGAAGGGAAGCTCCTGAGAGGGGCATCCGTTGCTTCATGTGGGAGTGGTTTCTGCAACATCTTCTACCACAGTAAAAGTAAAGTAAAAATGTAAAAGTTAGAGCTAATATTATAGAAGCTGATTCCTTGTACAAGTTTAGAAAGTCTGAGGGAAGTTGAAAACTTAACATCTTTGGGGATATCCTTTTATATATTATTAGTCCCATGACTCAAGATCTCAGGTTTTCCCCACCAGGGCCCAACTTTAAGTAGCTTGGCTTTGGATGAGCATTCAAATGTCTCTAAAACACTGTGACTCTAAAGATTATGACTTCAGCAACACACTTCAGAAGATACAGACACCACAGAGCCCTCTGGCTCTCACACTTACCCATTAACTGTGTGTTACCATCCCACAGCCTCCACACATTCTTCTGCAGGGTATCAGTACAATAGCAGTAACCACCCAACTCTGTTGTAGGCATAATTCTTTTCATAATTTTCAAATTCCTTTATCATCACACCTATTACAAAGTAACTCTTCTCTATACCAGGATATTTTCCTAGGTTACTTCTCATAAAATCTTTGATATTGAGGTGCTATTTTTTCCCGGTAATTATCCATGTTCCAGCCTATGAACCAAACCTCCAACTCACTGCCTACATTCTGTGACAAATATGTATACACATACACACAAGTAATACCAAAACAAGTAGTATCTATACAAAGTATCTATAAAATGTATATTTAATATACCTTATATTTGATTTTGAGGGAATACAGACAGAAAGAAACCTATGTGGAAACATTCTAGACCACTATGCATTTATACAATCTAAGGAAAGTTTGACAAGGCTGCCACAAGACCCTCAGGCCAAAAGCAACCATCAGAAGAGTTTCAATTCTCTGGAATAAGCCTGCTATTCCTTTTGTAAATGAGGCTACTGGGAAAGAAAATGCAACTACAGAGAAAATAAAATTCAAGCATATGTTTTCTAATATACATGATTTTTCAACATATATAGTATATTTATTGAAAATAAAATTTAAAGGACTGCATGATGGCTGGTGGAATTCAGTGTTCTTTCAAGTAATAAATAGTAGAGTTTTATTTCTTATTTGATTTGGAAACTTAAGAAAGTAAAAAAAAAACTTTAATTATGGAAAGACTCTTTTAAAAAAAGGAAAAGAAGCAATAAAATATCATTACTGGTGCCCTGTGAATTTTAACAACTTGTGTGGCATGAAACATCAGGAACTCATCAAGGAAGGAGGGCGAATTCCTATTCTGATCACATGTGGCTTAACAGACAACTAATATGTTTTTATCTTTTAAATCATGTGTATGTATATCACAAATGTATGTCTCTGCCTGTTAAACTATGTGCAATCAGAATACAGACTTGCCTCTTTCTATGATGTGTGTGCATATATATACACATATACATACATATATGTATTTGTATATAATATACACACATATATACATGAGTATATGTGCATATATATACACATAAACACAGACTATATATATATTATATATACACTTTGATAGGTTACTATAATTGTCATTACTGAATAGATATTTGAAAATTATAACGTTTCATTCAACCTCATTAAATTATCTCTGCTGTATTTCTTATTCATCTTGAAAGGAAATGCTATGTCATATTTTATTTGAGATTCCATTGTTCTGAACCATTGGCTATATATTTCGCAATGTAGTGAAGAGCAATGGTGTATGTCTTTTCATAAAAGTCCTGGATAATGAAAGAAGCCAAACTGTCTACAAAGAGTAAGCAAAATGGATATCCTATTGTAAATAAGACCTTGGAAATGAATGGCAATTCTGTAAAATTTACCATCTATTCTTTGGCTACACTTCTGTAGTAACATCTGTGAAAAGTGTAAACTTATATGTGTATAAGTATGTAAGTGCATGTGCACATATATTTTATGTGTAAATTTCACACTTAACATTGTTGTTAGAAAAATATTTTCCTAAAAAATGAAAGTGTACATTTTTCAGTTATAAAGAAAATGCACTTTAAGAAAGTTGATACCCTGTAGTGTAATTTATTTCCGTGTTTTTAAAAATAAAGCCCACACTAGGAGAGAAAACTAAATATCTGAGGACATATGAACTGACTAGATTTCATGGCAGAGTTGCTATAGGACTTTAATAAGTCACCTTGGTCCCAAGATAATCTGTTTTCTAAGTTATATCAATTATTAACTACCTCATGTTCAGTATTAAGTAATAAAAAATCCAGAAAGTATACAGAGCTACAAAAAAAGACTATAACAAAAACAAAACATTTTTGTTGTTAATAATATTAATATTATATATTATTATATAATATTATATATGGTATATATATGGAAATATATATATATGGAATACATATATATTTTTCTACTGTGTAATATATTTTCAACTGAGGGAAGGAGGATAAAAAATACAATAAAAATAAAATAAAAATACATTTTTGTTTAATTTTCTACCTATATAGAAGGATAAATCTTTAACTTGCAGTCTTTTTGACTATAGTGAGAGAGCATATATATAGGTGTGTGAGAGCATGTGTGTATACACATCAACGTAGACACTATAATTGTGATCTGAAGACCAGTTTTGACTTATGTATGAGTCACAGGTCCCTACACTACTGGATTGGGGAATGGCAATGCTGCTGCTGTGAGACTTTCCTTTGACACCAGACTGAGCTCTGGTTATAGCTCTGCCAGGTGCAGAGTAGCTGAGAGGCAAGAGGAGTTTCTTATTAAAAATGCTCCATAGGTGCAGCCCAGGTTTCTCAGCAGTTAGCGCTGCCTCCAGCCCAGGGCATGATCTAGGAGACCCGGGATCGAGTCCCTCGTCAGGCTCCCTGCATGGAGCCTGCTTCTCCCTCTGCCTGTCTCTCTGCCTCTCTCTCTGTGTCTCTCATGAATGAATAAATAAAATCTTAAAGAAAAATGCTCCATAGCTGGAATCCTGCTTTTACTATCCGCCTATGCCTCTGGGCTTTAACCTTTTAGAGGAGGTTCTAGAAGATTTTCCATTACTGTTTTTTTATTTTATTTTATTTTATTTTATTTTATTTTATTTTATTTTATTTTATTATTTTATTATTTTATTTTTTTCAAGTTTGTATTTAAATTGTAGTTAGCTAACATTCATTGTAATAGTAGTTTCAGGTGTAAAATTTAGTGATTCATCACTTACATAAAACACCCAGTACTCATCACAGTTTCCTCCTTAATACCCAACACCTATTCACCCCAATCTCCTGCCCACCTCCCCTCTAGTAACCATCAGTTTGTTCTCGATAGTTAATAGTTAACAGTTTTTTTGTTTGTTTGCTTCTCTTTTTTCCCGTTTTCGCTCATTTGTTTTGTTTCTTAGATTCCACACATAAGTGAAGTCATATGGCATTTATCTTTCTCTAACTGATTTATCTTGCTTAGCACAATACTCTCTAGATCCATCCATGTCATTGCAAATGGCAAGACTTCATTCTTTTTGATGGCTGAGTAATATTCCATTGCATATATGTGTGCGTGTGTGTGTGTATAAATATGTACATCTCACATATTCTTTATACATTCATTAATGGACATTTAGACTCTTTCCATGTGTTTCTTTAATAGCATTTTACACCTATTTCTGCTATATACCTGGATAACTTAGGTGTCAAATGATGTCATGTTCTTTGAGATTTAAATGCAATAGTTTTAAAACCCTATCTCGTATTGTAGGGACCATATTAACATACCAAATCCCTCTAGATTCCCAAAGCTAAAGGAAGGAAGCAAGTATTGTTTAACAATGCTGTATATGTTTCTTACTCATATATGGATTCATGTTCTGGTTTAGACCTAATCTATTTTCTGAACCATCCATGCATGCTATATTATATAAATGTAAATTGGCATACATCCACAAAGAACTTAAAATTGAATGATCAGCAACTAGGCATTTTCTTCTTAGTTTTCATCCACATACCATTTTGCAGGACAATTCTATTATGTTGTACCATTTTTACCAATGTGTTACCACAAAATTCTTGTATGAAACAGCTTAACCATATTTTATATTTTATCAAAATATCTTAGGAACTCATCATTGACACTTGAAAATAATTTTCTAAACAATCAACTTCTGTACCAGGGTGAGGTTCTGTGACAGTTACAATTCTACCCTCAAGATATAGAATAGGACTCTATCTTCCAATTCTTTCCCCATGCTTATAGTATTGGGTTCTCACATTTATTCAAGAACCAGTAAGTACTTACTGACCATACTTTGAATTAGATAAAAAAGCAATCACACCTAAGATGTTGAGGACTTAATTCCCATGTTTCACCTTAAGTAAGGCATATACTTTGCCCAGTGTTTTTGCACTTAAGTATACAAATCAGAGTAAAACATATACTGTAACACTTTATTATTAAAAATGTGTGTCATTAAATATACAACATATTAAGTGAAATTTTATGCACAAAAATTATGAACTGTATAATATGTATATTTATTATGTCCAATTATTCTATATAATTGAGAAGCTATTATTTACCAATTGTTTTCAAGATATCCAGGGCAGCAGAATTTATGGTGGAGAAAATTATATGCCAATTATCCTTAATGAATGAATATCATGACCAAGTCTGAGAATACCAAGGAATAGAAATAAAGTGATATTATAGGGTACTAGCTCCTACTTCAAGCTTTATTAATTCCTTCAGTCTGCAAACTTTCTGTTTATTTGTTGATCTTATTGTGTTTTTTTATAATTTTACTCTTAGTTCTATATTTTCAGTATTTCTTTTTTGTTTTAACAACTCAGACTGAAGTATCATTGACATAAAATGTACTCAGTATATTAAAAGTGTACAATTTGATAAATTTTAACTTATGTGAATACTTATATATACTATCACCACAATAAAGGTAATGAACACACCCATTACCCTCAAATAGTCACCCAGCTTATTTACAATCCTTCCCACATGCCCTTCCTCATTGCCCCCAACCCATTCCCTGGCAACTGCTGAAATGCTTCCTGTCAGTATAAGTTTATTTGATTTTTCTAGATATACAACTGAATCATATAAAGTACTCATTTTTGTGTCACTTTTTTCATTTATTATAATTATTTGGAGGTTTAATTGTGATGTTGCATGTGTTGCATTTTATATGGTAGCATTCCATTTTAAGTGTGGACAGTTAGGTTTGGGTTTTGATTTGCTTTGTCTATTACAACTTAAGCTGCTAAAAATATTCACGTATAGGTTTTTATGTAGACATATGCTTTCATTTCTCTTAGGCAACTATCTAAGAATGAAATAACTGGTTCATATGGTAGTTGTATATTCAAATACTTGAGAAAATGATAATATGTTTTCCAAAGTGATTATACCAAATTTTATTTCCACTAACATTGTAGAAGAGTTCCAGTACCTGCACAGACTTATCAACAATTGGTATGACAGTCTTTGTAAATTTAGCCATCATAATAAGAATTTAGTAGCATAGTGTTGTGATTTTAATTAACATTTCCCAAATGACAAATGGTGTTGCATCTTTTCATGTACTTATTTGCCATCCCTATCTCTCCTAGAGGCAACATAGCTTTGAATACTTTGCCCATTTTTTAAAATTGGGTTTTGTTTGGAGTTATATTATTAATTAGTTTTAAGAGCCTTCTTAGATTTGACAGAATGTTCTACATAGATGATCTTATTATCTCTAAATAAATAATATTTTAATTTTTCTTTCTACTCTGTATGTGTTTCATATCTTATTTTTGCTTTATTGTACTGGTTAGAAATTTCAACACAATGTTGGGAAGAGGTGATGAAGCAGAAATCCTAGTCTTGTCCTGATGTTAAAGGTGATACCACTTAGTCCTTCGCCATTAAGTATAATATAAGCTGTTGGGGTTTTGTTTGTTTGCTTGCTTGATTTGGTAATAGAGATTGAGAAAGACAGAGGAGGGGCAGAGGGAGAGGGAGAGGAAGAAAAAGAATCTTTAGCAGGCTCCACACCCAGCATGGAGTTGGATGCTGTAGGACTCTATCTCACACCCCTGAGATCATGATATGAGCAGAAATCAAGAGTCAGATGCTTAATCGACTGAGCTACCTAGGCACTCCAGCTGTTGGTTTTCCTAGATGTTCCTTGCAAGGTGGAGGATGTTGTATGTTCCTAGCTTCCTGAGAATTTTTATTTCAAAATGGATGTTAGATTTTTCAAATGCTTTTCTGCATTTTTCATCATATTTTTCTCCTTTATAGTTTTCTGTTATGATGACTTACTTTCATTGCTTTTCAAATATTAAAACAAACTTTAAGTCTTGGAATAAAGTCCACTGGATCATTATTTAGAGTCTTTATAGATGGTTGTATTAGATTTGCTAAATTTTATTTAGAATTTTGCATCTAGGCTCATGTGTGATATTTACCTATAGTTTTTATTTTTCTGTAATATCTTTGATTTTGGTTTTAGATTAAAGGTCATCTCATAAAATGAGTTGAAAGTTTTCCCACTTCTTTGATTTCCTTCCAGTAAGACTTTGTGTAGAATGGATATTTTTTCCTCTTAAATAGTTTGGCAGAATTGTAGAATTCACATGGAAGTAATTTGTGCCTGAATTTTATCTTTGCAGGAAGCTTCTTTATAAGTTTAATTTTTGAAATTAGTTATCTATTTCCTTTTTTAATTTTAATGTCAGTATAGTTAAACAGTGTTATATTAGTTTCAGGTGTCCAATATACTGATTCAACATCTCTATACATTACTCTGTATTCATCGTGTTAAGTGTACTCTTAATTCCCCTCACCTATTTCACCCATCCCCCCACCTACCTCTTTGGTGACCATCAGTTTGTTCTCTATAGTTAAGAGTATAGTTAAAAGTCTTTTGGGTCTATTTCTTTTTTTCTGTTTGTTTTGTTTCATAAATTTCTCATATAAGTGAGGTCATATGATATATGTCTTTCTCTGACTTATTTCACTTAACATTATATCCTCTAGATCTATACATGTTGCTGCTAATGGCAAGATTCCATTCTTTTTATGGTTGGGTAACATTCTATTATATATATATGCACCACAATTTCTTTATCTGTTCATCTATTGATGAATACATGGGCTGTTTCAATAATTTGGCTGTTGTAAATAATGCTGCAGTAAACCTAGGAATGCATATGTCTTTTTGAATTAGCGTTTTTGTGTTCATTGGGTAAATATCCAGTAGTGGAATACTACATCATATGGTAATTTTATTTCTAATTTTTTGAGGAACCTTCCACTGTCTTCTGCAGTGGCTGCACCAGTTTGCATTCCTACCAATAGAGCATGAGGATTCCTTTTTCTCCACATCCTCACCCAAACTTGCTGTTTCTTGTATTTTTTATTTTAGTCATTTTCCCAGGTATGAGGTGATACCTCATTGTACTTTCAATTTGTATTTCCCTGATTATGAGTGATATTGAGCAACTTTTCAGGTGTCTGTGGCCATATGTATGTTCTTTAGAGGAATTCTGTTCATATCTTCTGCCTACTTTTAATTTGATTATTTTTATTTTTAGTGTTGAGTTGTATAAGCTGTATAAAACAGTATAAGCTGTTTATATATTTTTTTGATGTTAAACCTTTACTGGATATGTCATATGCAAATATCTTCTCCCATTCAGTAGATTGTCTTTTAGTTTTGTTGACTGTTTCCTTAGTTGTGTGGAAACTTTTTATTTTGATGCGGTTGCAATAGTTTAATTTTGCTTTTGTTTCCTTTGCCTCAGAAGACGTATCTAAAAAAATGTTGCTAAGGCCAATGCCAGAGAAATTATTTCCCATGCTCTCTTCTTGGATTTTTATGGTTTCTGGTCTCATATTTAAGTCTTTAATCCACTTTGAGTTTATTTTTGTGTATGGTATGATAAAGTGATCCAGTTTCATTGTTTTGCATGTAGTTGCCCAGTTTTTCCAACATCATATATTGAACAGGCTTTTTCCAATTGCATGTTCTTGCCTCTTGTATCAAAGATTAATTGACCATATAAGTACGAGTTTATATCTGGCCTCTCTATTCCGTTCTATTGATCTGTATGTCTAATTTTTGTCAGTACCATACTGTTTTCATGACCACAGCTTTGCAGTATAGCTTCAAATCTGGAATTGTGATAGCTCCAGTTCTGTTCTTTTTCAAGATTGCTCTGGCTATTTGGAGTCTTTTGCAGTTGCATACAAATTTTAGAATTATTTGTTCTAGTTCTGTGAAAAATGCTGTTGGTATTTTGACACGGATTGCATTAAATCTATATATTGCTGGCATTTTAACAATATTTGTTTTTCCAATCCATGAGCATGGAATATATTTCCACTTGTTTGTGTCATTTTCAAATTCTTCCATGAATATTTTAGAGTTTTCAGAGTTCTAGTCTTTTACCTCCTCTGTTAAGTTTATTCCTAGGTATTTTCTTATTTTTGTTGAAGTTGTAAATGGGATAGTTTTCTTAATTTCTCTTTTTGCTACTTCATTTTTAGTATATAGAAATGCAGCAGATCTCTGCACATTGATTTTTTATCCTGTGACCTTACTGAACGCATTCATCAGTTCTAGTAATTTGGGGAGGAGTCTTTCGGGTTTCCTATATATATATACTATCATGCCATCTGCAAATTGTGAAAGTTTTATTTCTTTCTTACCGATTTGGAAGCTTTTATTTATTTGTCTTGTCTGATTTCTGTGGATAGAACTTCCAGTACTATGTTAAATAAAAGTACTGAAAGTGTACATCCTTGTCTTGTTCCTGATCTTAGGGTGAAAGCTCTCAGTTTTTCATCATTGAGTATGATGTTAGCTGTGGGCTTTTCAAAGATGGTCTTTATTATGTAGAGGTGTATTCCCTCTAACCCTACTTTGCTGAGGGTGTTTTGTTTTTTTTTAAAATTGTGAATGGATGTTGTACTTTGTCAAATGCTTTTTCTGCATCTATTGAAATGATCATATGATTTTTATCATATTTGCAAATATTAAACCACCCTTCCATCCTGGGAATAAACCCCACTTGATCATGATGAATGATTTATTTAATATATTGTTGCATTCAGTTTGCTAATATTTGTTGAAGATTTTTGTATCTATGTTCCTCAGAAATATTTGCCTGTAATTCTCTCTTTTAGTGTCTTTTTCTGGTTTTGGTATCAAGGTAATGCTGGCCTCATAGAATGAATTTGAAAAATTCCCTTCATCTATTTTTTTTGAATAGTTGAGAAGGATAGCTATTAATTCTTTAAGTGTTTGGTAGAATTTACCTGTGAAACCTTCTGATCTTGGACCTTTGTTCATTAGGAATGTTTGATTACTGATTTAATTTCATTGCTGGTAATTAGTCTGTTCAAATTTTCTATTTCTTTCTGCTTCCACTTTGGTAGGTTATATATTTCTAGGAATTTATCCATTTCTTCTAGGTTGTCTAATAATTTCCCATAATATTCTCTTGTAATCCTTTGTACTTCTGTGGAGTCAGTTTTTATTTGTACTTTTTCATTACTGATTTTGTTTATTTAAGTCCTCTTATGCCCACACCACCCCATTTTTTTTGAGTCTGGATAAAGATTTATCTCTTTTTTTTTTATGTTTTTAGAGTACTAGTTCCTGGGTTCATTGATCCTTTCTAGTGTTTTTTGGTTTTCTTTTTTTTAGTTTCTATTTTGCTTATTTCTGCTCTAATCTTCATTATTTTCTTCCTTCAACTGGGGTTTGGTTTTGTTTGTACTTTTTCTTCTAGTTCCTTTAGGTGTAAGGTTACATAATTTATTTGATATTTTTCTTGCTTCTTGCAGTTGGCCTATATTGCCTTAAACTTCCCTCTTAGAACAGTTTTTGTTACACCCCAAAGATTTTGAAATAATATGACTCATTCTTATTTGTTTCCATGTATTTTTTATTTCCTCTTATATTTCTCAGTTGACAGATTCACTGTTGTACCATGTTATTTAACCTCTATATATTTGTGTTCTTTCCAGCTTTTTTGTTGTTGGTTTCTAGTTTCATAACATTTTGTTAGAAAATCTGCATGGTATGACTTCAATCTTTCTGAATTTGTTGAGACTGGCTTTGTAGCCTAGCATGTGATCTTCTGGAGAATATTCCATGTGCACTTGAAAAGAATGCACGTTCTGCTGTTTTAGGATGGAATGTTCTGAATATATCTGTTAGATCCACCTGGTCCAATGTGCAATTCAAAGCCACTGTTTCCTTGTTGATTTTCTGTTTGGATGATTTATCCATTGATGCAAGTGGAGTGATAAAATCTCTTCCTATTATTATATTACTATTGATTACTTCCTTTATTTTTGTCATTTGCTGCTTTATTTATTTGGCTGCTCCCATGTAAGGTGCATAAGTATTTAAAATTGTTATATCTTTTTGTTGGATTGTTCTCTTTATTATTATATAGCGTCTTTGTTTGTCTCTTGTTAGTCTTTGTTGTAAAGTCTTTTGTCCAATATAAGTACTGCTACCCTGGCTTTCTTTTCACTTCCATTTGCATGATAAATCCTTTTCCATCTCTTCACTATCACCCTGCATGTGTCTTTAGGTCTGAAATGAGTCTTTTGTAGGCAGCATATAGATGGGTCTTGCTTTTTTATCCATTCTATCACCCCGTGTTTTTTGATTGGGACATTTTGTCCGTTTACACTCAAAGTAATTATTGATAAGTGTGTACTTATTGCTATTTTCTTACCTGTTTTATGGTTGTTTTTATAGTTTCCCTCTGTTCCTTTCTTCTCTTGCTCTTTTCTGTCATGATTTGCTGGGTTCCTTTAGTGATATTCTTGTATTTGTTCCTCACCGTTTTTTTTTTGGGGGGGGGTGTTTGTTTGTGTTTTTTTTTTTTCTTACCTATTATTGGTTTTTGATCTGCTATTACCATTAGATTTATTTCTTTTTTAATGTTTTTTATTTAAAAAAATAAAGATTTTATTTATTTATTCATTATAAATGAGAGAGAGAATGAGAGAGAGAGAGGCAGAGGGAAAAGCAGACTCCATGCAGGGAGCCCGATGTGGAACTCCATCCCGGGTCTCCAGGATCAGGCCCTGGACTGAAGGCAGTGTTAAATCACTGAGCCACTGGGGCTGCCCTAGATTTATATCTTAAGCACATAGCAGTCTACATTAAGTTGATGTTCACTTAAATTTACACTCATTTTTCCTCCTCTCCTTCACATGTTTTATGTATATGATGTCATACTTTACAGCTCTTTATTTTATAAATCCTTAACTGATTTTTATAGATATATTTAATTTTACTGCTTTTGTGTGTCCTACTTTTCTTTCTCCTACTTACGGTTTTTCCTTTCCACTCAAAGAGACCACTTTAACATTTCTTGGTTTAGTGGTGGTAAATTCCTTTAACTTTTTTTTTTTTTTTTGCCTGGAAACTCTTTATCTTCCCTTCCTTCTGAATGATGGCTTTGTTGGATAGAGTATTCTTTGTTGTAAGTTTTTTGTTTGTTTGTTTGTTTGTTTGCTTGTTTTGTTTTCCTTTCAGCCATTTGGATATATCATGCCTTTTTTTCTGGCCTACACAGTTTCTCCTGAAAAATCCACCGATAGCCTTATAAGATTACCTTTGATTGTAACTGTTTTATCTTGCTGCTTTTAAAATTCTCTCTTCATCATCATGTCTTGCCATTTTAATTACTATATGTTTTGGTGTGGATTTCCTTGGGTTGATTTTATGGGGGCTTTCTGTGCTACCTGGGTTGAGATTTATTTTTTCTTTTTCTTTTTTTGATTTCTGTTTTCTTCACCAGATTAGTTAAATTTTCAGCTATTATTATTATTATTATTATTATTATTGCAAATAAATATCCTGCCTCCCACTTACCCCCCTTTTCTGTGATCCTTATAATGTAAATGTTGTTATACCTAGTGGTGCTGCTGAGTTTCCTTAACCTATTTTCATTCTTTATTAGTCTTTCTTCTCTCTCTTGTTCAGCTTGATTGATTTCTATTATTCTGCCTTCCAGGCTGCTGATCCACTCTGCTGCTTCCTCTAGTCTACTATTTATTCCCTCTAGTGAATTTTTAATTTCATTTATTGACTTTTTCATCTCTGATTGGTTCTTCTTTATGTTTCCTATCTGTTGAAGGTCTCACTGAGATCCTCCACTCCCTTCTCAAATCCAGTGAGTATCTTTATGACTATTATTTTATATTCTCTATCAGGCATGCTATTTATCTCTGTTTCATTTAGCTCTTTTGCTGTGATTTTGTCCTGTTCTTTCTTTTGGGGCATATTCCACTGTCTCCTCATTTTACCTATGTCTCAGGATCTGTTTAAATTTTTTTTTTTTTAATTTTTATTTATTTGTGATAGTCACAGAGAGAGAGAGAATGAGGCAGAGACACAGGCAGAGGAGAAGCAGGCTCCATGCACCGGGAGCCCGACGTGGGACTCGATCCCGGGTCTCCAGGATCGCGCCCTGGGCCAAAGGCAGGCGCCAGACCGCTGAGCCACCCAGGGATCCCCGGATCTGTTTAAATGTATTAGGAAAGTCACCTACATCTCCTGCTCTTGGAAATAATGCCCTTTTGAAGTCCTATAGCACCCTACAGCGCAGTATCTCCTACTCAGCAGAACCTGATGCTTAGGTATTTCCTAAATGTGTTGCATGCAACCTACTGTTGTGGCTGAGCTGCATTTTCCTTTGGTCCAGTTGTTTACAATGGCTCTCTTTGCCCATTTTTGGCAGGGTTTAGTCTCTGTGTTGTTAGTGGGTTTTTCTGGAGCCTCCTTGGGCTCGAATTGAGTCAGATTAGGCATTTGCCAGAGATGCAATATCACTGAACTGCAGGGTATTTCCCCTCTGTTATCCCCTGAGAAGCTTTAATTGGTGCGTGGGGCCTGCATTTAGACCACATGTCTGCCCCAGCGATCACTACTGGGGCCACAGTCAGACTGGTGTGGTTATCTTTCACTTTCCCTAAGTAGGAGTTACTCTAGAGTGGTAATGGCCCCTGTCAAGGCTGCTTGCACACTATTAGTCTTGTGACATCACTTTTTGATGGGCTTCAACCAAGGGCTTATTGGAGGGCACAGGTTTGCAGGTGAACTCAGAGCAAGACATGTGCTGCCTGCAAGTTTCATGCTGCTCTACTGCCAGAGTGAAGTTACAGCCGCTCAATCCTGCCTAGGCCAGGATGCAGGCAATGTTTTCTCAGGAGACTATATGACTGGGGGTGCTGTTACCAAGCTAAATAGATGGCATTTGTTAGTGTTTGTGCTGTGCTGGTTTCTACAAGTGTTCATGCAGGTAGGCTGGGGAGCTGGGGAAAGAAATTATGCCTACCAGCTCTTTTGAGCTTAGACAAGTCCCTCAAAAATCCATACTCCACCAGCACTTGGTTTGAGATCAGTAAATATATCTCCTTTTCATATAGTATACCCCAGGCTTCTATCAAATTGCTGCTTCTATGCTGTATCTCAGCAGGGTTGTTTGTTGTGCTGTCTCTTTAAGAGTTGGGACTCCACACTGCTGGATATCTTAGAGCCTAGCTTACTGATTTTTAAAGTTCCTACTTATTGTTAGGTGTAAAGCCCTGCTTATTGTTAGGCCCCTTTGGTATTCAAAAGCAAATTGTATGGAGATTTGTCTTCTCTATGTGGGTCCTCCACGTCTGGGGTCTGGTCTTCTCCCCTCTCCACAGGCACAGTATCTCTTCCTCCTGCAGGCAGCCCTTTGGGTCCCTTTTGCTCTCACTACATTTCAGCCCTTCCTACATTCTTATATGTGGCCTCTTCTCTACATTTGATTGTGAAGAGTTTGTTCTGGCAGCCTTTGGGTCATTTTCTGGTTATTTACACTGATATATGTGTTATCTAGTTGTATCCATGGGATGAAGTGAGCTAAGGATCCTCCCTACTCTGCCATCTTCCCCAGAAGTCCAGTTATCTATTTCTTTTAGAGTGAACTTTGATGTTTGATAGTTCATGCTTTTTCTAAGGACTTTTTCATTTTGTCTAAGTTGTCAAATTTATTGGTATATGTAATATAATGTGAATTTATTATTTTAACTTCTGAAGAAGCTGCAATGGTATCATTTCTCTTGATATTGATATTTTTTCTTTTTATATTGATGACTTGTCACAGTTTTATTCAATCTATTTGATGTTTACAAAAAAACAATAGTTGGTTTCATTAATTTCCTCTATTATTTTTCTGTTTTTTTCACTTTGTCAGTTTCTGCTATGGTTTTTACTATTTTCTTTTTACTGTTTATTTTGGGTAAAATTTGCTCTTTTTGTTCTTGTTTTAAGTAAACAAAAAAATTAATAGAACTATTCAATAAAAAAGTTTTCCTTTGTGCTATTTTAGCTTCATTTCATAAATTCTAATATGTTGTATTTTCATTTTTATGCTTTTCAGAATGCTTTCTAAGTTGCATTTTGATCTCACTGACCCATATGTTATTAAATTATGTTATTTAATTTCTAAAGATATTGTTCGATAGTTTCCTGACACCCAGAGTTGTTGAAGAAATGTCTGATATTTGTTCTTTTGTAAGGAACTAGAATTTTGTCTATGGATTCTTTTAGGAATTTAATATGTTATTCTTGGGACTCCAAAACTTCACCAAGATATCTTGGCTATAATACTCACTTGCTTGGCACCCTTGTGGTTTGAAATTTCCCTCAATTTTAAGAAGTATTTTTGATTGTGGATCTGCTTTTCCCCATTTTCTTTACTTCTTTATCTACACTTGATTGATTTTGGAATTTCTGTATCTATTCCCCCTGTCCCATTTCTTTCTTTCTCTTCTTTCTTTCTTTCTTTCTTTCTTTCTTTCTTTCTTTCTTTCTAACTGTGGTTCATTTTTGGCTAAGCCAGAAGAAAATACCACCTAATAGCTACTGAAGGTTACAAGCAATTTTATGGAGTTTAGTGTGAAAAGAGTAGTTGTACTGAACTATAACTGGTTTTTGTTTATTTGTTTGTTTGCTTTTACTTCTAGGCATCCTAAAAGAAAGAGCCAAGACAAAGGAAAATACAATTTTAAAAATAATAACTAATAACAGAATAGAGAGTTAAAGCAGGAGGCTTAAAAGGAACCAGACATTGTTCTTCTAAATAAATTTTAAAAAGGAAAAAAAGAAAGAAAGAAAAAGAAAAAAGAATAGAAAAGGAAAAGAACAAGAACTAGAAAAAGAAAAGAAAAAAATAGTAGGTCTGAGATGCACAGGCTTCCAGATGAACTAGACATCAATGAAAGGAGGGTTATCAAGGCAGAATGCCAAAGCAAGTATTTCCAAATGTGCAAATAAATTATAATAAATATGTTATACTTTAAAATATATGTGTTAAGTAACTCAGTATTTTTTCTCATTCTGAGTTTTTTTTTAAGAAGTCTTTTTTAACTGCTCTAAAGTCATTTACCAAAAATATTGTGCTTTCATTACATCATTTTCCTAGTCTTTTTTTCTTTACCATTACAGTTAAAAGTCCTATAAAATACACAAATGTATTTACAAAAAACTGAGCCAGAATAATTTAAACAACTCTGTTTCTCAAAATTCCTTGTTAACAGTTTTCAGAAATTTCTCAAGGATTGTTTGTTTTTCTTTATCTTCTTTAAGGTTTGTGTATTGTTTAGTTGTTTTAAGATGAAAGTTCCCAGGTCTCCCTTGCCTGGAAAGTCTCTAGAGAAAGCAAGGAAGTTGAGTGCAGTGGAAGGGGTCAAGGGTGGGCACCCACGAGCCTGAGAGTGTGGATGAGTCTGGTCTGGCTTAGGGGTCAATGGTTTTGACAGAACTCATGGGGAGAAGGGGGTGAGCACGGAGTTTAAACTCTATAAAAGTACAGCCCTACCACATCTGAGATTTTATCAGTAATGCTAACATCTATAAGGTTTTCTCTTTTAATTAAAAAAAATGCTTTCCTCTAATTTTTCTTCTACATATAGGTATTTTACGCTTCTCCTTTTAAAAGGTCTACACGATTATGATCTTAAGAGGGGAAAGAAGCATTTATAGACTTTCATAACAATTATCTTGTTTTGCCAGTTCCTTTTTTAACCTCCTTGTTTTCTCATACTTCATGGTTAATGAGTTTTAATATTTTTGTTGCTTTCCCCAAATATCCACCCATTTGTTCATCTTATGTGTTATGCCAGACATACAATATAGAAAACAGTAGGAAAGTGACAAAGACATGAATGAGGGTAATCAAAGCACATTTCAAAGTACCAAAGTACTATTATTTTGCTGTTTTAAGAGCACTGAAGCATTTTTCCTTTTTTTTGTTTTTTTTTTTGTAGTTTTTAAATTTAGTTTTTTTATTTTTTTTATTTTTTCAGAGAATCACTCTAAGCTGTTTCAAGAACAGCCAGCCATAAGGCAGAGAGGAGGTTCTCTTCCACCCACCCTCTATTTGACATAAAGCTATACATCTGCAATAAAAACTTTGGTCTTTTGGTTTCAAAATAGCTAAAGGAATAATAGAGATGCTCAGTGCCAACTTTTTAGCTGCCCCCTAGAAAGCAGGCCTGCCACCCAGCCCCCACATGCCTTACTTCAGGTTCCCTAGCCTGCCTCCAGTGCCTCCTGGCTGGAAAAGCCCTGGGGATCAGTAAGCAGCCTCTCTTCCCAGTTCTGGGCCTTCCGCATCCCCATTTGGTCTCAAATTATTTTGTGTAAAGTTGCCCTTTTTTGTGTGTTTTTTCCCCCTCTCATTTTTCTTCATCATCATCTCTGTATGTCATATATATTTTCCTGCAAACATGTGCCCCTTGAACCCCGCAAATTCTATATTTTCCTTAACAAAATATTACAGCTCACAGAGTATGTCTGGCGTGTTCAGCTTGATTAATATAAGCTGATGGTCATTGGTTCTCATTTTTAAATATATTTAGAGAGAGGTTTGGTTTTTAATGTAGCCCATTCAGCATCCCACCCTGTGTAGTCCTGGTCTCGCTCAGGGAGGGACAGGGGTGGAGGGTTGGGGAAGGGGGGCAAAGGAAGAGACATTGGCAATAAATATGGGTGGTTGGGCTTTCCAGGCTTCCTGCCCTCAGAGCCTCTTCATGTTCATCTAGAAGCAGTTCATGGCCTTGCTGCTGGTCTGTGCTCTGACTGGGTTGTTGGAGCTCACAAAGCCTTCACTCTGTTGCTGGCAGAGGGCTGGAAGTTACTGAGAAAAGAAAGACCTGCCTTTCCTGACCATAGTCAGCACTGTAGGAGGCTGGACAAGCATACTTCCGATTCCAGTGTAGCCCTGCTGCAGGGGGTCTGTGGTCGTGGGACTCTGTGCTGGGTAGGGGTGGATGTTGTTGGTAAGCATGGCTTCCACTGAAGGTTGCAGGAGGCTGGTGAGCAGTTCGCCCCAGCAGGGGACTGGATGCTAGGCAAGCACCGCTGGTGAAATGATGCCCTGCTAGGTGCTGCCGCCTGAGGTTGGGGCTCTGGGTGAGGCCTCAGGTCGTTCAAGTTGAGAGCAGCAATGAAGGTAGTAGCCATGGGGTTCCAATAGCCATCCTGCTCGCCTGGCGCCAGTAGTGCCACTTGCTGCTATGTCAGTGCCTATGTGTCAGTGACTATGTGTCAGTGCCATGAGCCCTAAACACGATGGCTGTGTGGTGAACATGCACATCTGGCCAGCCACCTGCTGCACTCACTGCAACATGTACTCTGTCCATGTCAGCAAACTTGACCAGCAGACTGGATAAGGCTCCCACGTAGTCTAGCTCTTTCTTTTCTTCTCCTGCTCCTTCTCCTGTTCCCCCTCTTGCTCGTCCTCCTCCTTGTCCTCCTCCTTCTTTTCTTCTTCTTCTTTCTTCTTTCTTCTTCTTCTTCTTCTTCTTCTTCTTCTTCTTCTTCTTCTTCTTCTTCTTCTTCTTTTTCTTCTTCTCCTTCTTCCTCTTCTTTCTCTTCTTCTTTGTTTATAACACTAAGAAAATCCTCTGGGATCTTCCTGCATTTGTTTAATTTGATCTCCAGTATTGTACATTTTTCACTTCTGCCTGTTATTTGAAATAATTTTAATTTTACCTTTCTGAATTTATTTCAGTTTTTAGGGAATCTAATACTTTTCTTTTTATAAGAAAAAATGTTATCCTAACCACCCTGATGAAATTATTTATACTTACTTAAAGTCTCTGACTTTCTTATTAATTCTGTCACTTCAGCTGTTAATTCCTTAGTTTGTTAATTTTGGAACTTAAATTATGGGGTTTTTTTCTCAATTTTTTTTCTGAATCATATTCTTTGGTCCAGATTTTTAAAAAGATACTCTTTGCTTGAGCACTTACCTTCTGCCCCATTCACACTTCTCTATGCTTCTCTGTGTATTTTAAGGAGTGGGGAATGACATTGCTTAGAGTTCCTTGCCAGCTGGTTTCTGGTTGGGCTCTACCAATGTTAGGAGGAGGAGGATTGATATCGGCATTAATATAGCAGTGGCTGACACCTATTCTGGAAGAGCCTTTTTCCCACAGCAGTCAGAATCAGCACCTTGTCTACCTTGGTGGTCTTGTTATCCCCACATGGCACTTTTTCCCAGGTTCATACTTTGACTTGGGTACTTCCTCCGCTGTGTTACAGTATCAATGGCAGGGTCCCTTGTCAAGGTCTGTGTACAGCCATGCAACCTCTCCTGTTCATTATGGACTCCAGGAAAATAAGCTCTTCCCTTTGGTCCTCCAACCCTGAAAATCATAGCCCTTTCCTGTAGTAACTAATATCTGAGTTACTTATTTCCCTTTTGCTCTCTTAGGCCTTCCAGCACCCATGTAAACATTTTTCTGTATTACATTTTCTCTGAAATACATAAAATGATTTCTGTTTTCCTTACTGGCCTTTGAAGATATTCTTATTATCTGTCTTTGGAAGTTTATTATATAGAGTTGCTAGATAAAATACAAGATGCAATATTTAGTATATTCTTATATTAGAGAAATTATACATTGCCTATCTAAAATTTAAATTTAATTGAACATCCTAAATTTTTGTTAAATCTGATAGCCCTATGGTTATATTCCTCATCAACCTGCTCTTCTGGACATGGTAGATCTATGGTTTGGAATATACCCCTAGGAGAGATGTGGCACTGCTGATATTCTGTATAAGGTTTCTTGCCTATTTCTTGAAGTATCTACCTGCGGCATTGTTCTCCCTATCCAGTTTTACAGTCAGCACTCATTGCCTTAGATCAGCAACAAGTGCAGACGCTGCTGCAAAAACAGCGCCCTTTGGGTTTAGGAAATCATACTGTGTTGGAATTCATCATATGAAATCATTAATGTTAAGGGACAATTTTCTTGAAATGATCCATATGGTTTTATCCAGAATAATTTTTTATTTGAAGATTTATATTCTACTCTTCTTCCATTCAATTGAGCTGAATGTGTGCATCTGTTTATTGGATAGTTAATATGTGAATATACTGAAACATTTAACTTACCAATTTCTAAATATAATAAGCCACGTAGGCATGCTATCTTGTCCTATGACACTGTAGAAGATAACTACTTAAATTTCCATTTTTCTTTTAAATTAAGAGAAACAAATGAAAGATAAACACACAGCTTGTGATTAATGTGGAACCTTGAATTTAATCAGTCATGCAAGGAATTTTTGGACTTCATGTGCAAGACCTATTAGATATAATGGCACATCTACTCAGAATCAGGAAGCAGATTTAATTAGACAATTAGTATTTTCTAGCTCAGTTCCCATTTTGATTGTCTTCCTTATTACTCTGGATTTCAACAGATCTTATGTATACTATGCCAACATTTAGTTAAATCCTTTCCCTACTCCATAAATTAAACTTTTTTGGAGGGAGCTTAAATGAAATACCTGATTCTGCTAAAACAAGGTTATGTTTTATTACATTTTCTAATATCTTTGTTTTCTATATGTGGCAAAATATACAAATAGGGTAATTTGGCAATAAAAGGTAAAGATACAGGAACAGTTGTGTATGAGAGAGGGAAAGATGGAAAACATCTTTCTAAATATGAGAAATCAAGTCCATTAAAAGTAATTTTAAGTGAATAAAGGAAAATACTTTAGGCAAGAGCCTGGTTTTTATTAACTTAATTCTCTTTTCATGGCTTATAGAAAAATCTAGGCAAATAATTTATCCACTGTTCTATTTGTACTTACACTTAAAAGGAGTTATTGTCCAACTTAAATTATTGAAAAATATAGGCAGCTAAATTGTAAAAAAAATGAATGCTAAACAATGAATATTAACTATGTTTTCATTATATATATAGTATATATATTATATATATTCCAATGAAATAGGGGATATATATATAGTATATTCAATTGCATTCTGGTTAAGATCGTAATGTTTGGAGTGGGAGAAGCATGGCTAAAGTTATTTAACTCTATGAGGTACACTATTCAAACTGCTAAGTAGGACATTTGATACAGGTTAAAAAAAAAATTCTCTGTGCCTCTGATCTGTAGTTACATGATTAGGGCAATAAGACAAGAAAAAAAAATAGAGTGGAACAAGAATATCCATATACCAAGTGTTTGATTGTATCTAGCAGGTTCAGACATTACTTGTTGTGACAAGACTTTCTAAAGATATAGGAGATAATTATCCAGGCCCTCTATCTTTGAAAAGTTCAAACACACACACCTAGTTCTAAGGTCACTGTTCATTTAGCCCTCTATGTGGACACTGCTATTTCCCTTTCAAACACTGAAAATATATAAACCTTTATATTTAACTAGATTTCATTATAGATCTATTTGGTCTCTTATGCTTGTCCTTCTCTAGGGAAGAACAGAACACACATAGTACATTGTCTAAAATTACCTTATATTTCTCTGAATCTCATGAGAGAATTATCTTGCTATTTTATAGGCAAACCCTTCCTATAGTAAGATATTTTTAAACATCAAAAATTCAATTGCTAGACTAGGTCCAAGCAATGATGATGTTAATAGATTTAAAATTAAATCATTGTCCTATAAAACTATTTCTACTAAGTTCAAAAAATATCCATTTGGAAATATCTTGTAGTTCACCTTTTTTAATTTCGCACTTATATGAGATACAGACTCAGAAATCATGGTTATAGTAAATTAATTGAAGAAACAGGACCAGATACAATTTGCTGGACATATATAAGCAGTGTGGAATAGATGTTTAATAAATGTTAAAAAAATATGTTCCTCAGTCATATGTCATATATATGTCATATATAATGTGTTAATATATATGACATATATAACACATTTCCATAAGCAATGTGGAGTATACTAATATGGAACAGTTTCTCATCCTATACCTCAATCATGTCATATATAATTTAAGAGAGAATTTTATTATTGGTGGAAAGAAAATAAAAACTGATTGAGCACCTGGATGGCTCAATCAGTTGACTTTGGATCAGGTCATGAGATCGAGCTCCACGTGGGGCACTGTGCTGAGTGTGGAACCTGCTTAAATTTCTCTCTCCCTCTCCTTCTGCCCCTCCCCCTGCTCACACAATCTCTCTCAACAGGAAATAATAATTAGATATTTCAAAATATAATATGAATTTAGAATAAATATATTTTATAAAATAATATACTTTGTTATCAAATGTACATTTTCTATGATTTATAGATTTTTCCAGGACAGTTAAGTAGCCGAAATACTAATGCACCTTATGTACAAATACAATATTTTTCCAAAACCTCTTTTTAAGATATCCTTTGGGGATGTCTTTACTCACTTGAAGATCAGTCAGAGGTATAAACTATTGATGGTTCCTAAATTCTTATTTTAGAAAGAGAGGTGGGGCCTACAGCAATCACACAGAGTTAATAGTTAAATAAATAAAAGTTAATAGTTTTTGCAGTTCTATATTGGGTTGTCAACCAACAAGGTGAGAGCTCTGTTATTCTAAATGTTGATCTGCCTTCTTTAATTTCTAAACACAATCGTTGTGGTCTTTGGTGAAAACAGGTATAGCACACAAACAAAAAAAACTATGTTAATTTCTTATAAATTAGTTCATAATATAATAAATCCATCAAATGATTCATATGTTTCCTAATTATTTTAATAAAACACTATAGAAATTTAATACTTTCTAATACAGAGCAAGTATAAATACATTAGTAAAAAACGGAAGAAAGGTCATCATTCTTCTATGAATAAATTTAAGATGGCTTTATTTTTATATCATTTATGCTAATAATGTGAGAGTATTTACCTAGGTTTAAATAAAGTATAATTATTTACTTCTCTTAAAGAGTATCATTGTAGAAGAGAATAAACATTAGACACATATTGCTAGACATATGGAAGGATCTTTGCTTTTAGCTTTACAGGAAGGGAATACTAGAATTCTAAATTTTGGAATAAATTTTCTTTAGTGTTATTTGAAGCTGAAGAATAAGTTAATATGTCTTTCCTGAGTTTGTTTATAGGGACTTTGTAATGTCTATTGATAAATTAAATTTGCAAATATTTGAGCCTGCCAATTTGGCTTCCTCTCACTTTTTAGGCTGCTATACAAGAGTATTTAGTAAGGTGTTTTTTGTTTTTAATTTAGGAAAATTTTGTTTTCCCTTCCAGTAGTACCAGGGTCCAAGGTCCAGGGTTTTTTGTTGTTGTTGTTGTTGTTATGTGGGATTAAGATAAAAATAATTTCTTCATACTTTTTGTCCTGTGATTGTTAATGAATTTTAATGTCCAAAGTCCTTTTAATGATCTCTCCTATTTAAAAAAAAAGGAAAGAAAGGAAAAAGCCATTTTAAAGTTATGTTTAAGGAAGCATCACAGCAGGGCTGAGTTTAAAGAGTAGGATCTGACTGTCCATTTACTGTCTTAGGGAGCAAAGTACACTTAATTGATCTTTTCTTCAGTTTTCTCATATGTAAGTGGTACAAATTCTTGTCCGAAAAAAGATGCTGTAAGAATTAATGAGCAAGTCCACTTAAGACACCTAGCTCTATGTCTGACAACTGGTAGACATTTAAAAATGCTTGTTGTATTATTGTTGTCATTGCTACCATTTTGATGGTTCAGTTACAAATATTCCTGACAGCAGTTCAATTCCGCTCACAAGAAAAGTAAATAATCAGGAAAAAAACTTTTGAAGAAATATCATTAAAGAAGATGTAATACATTTATCCAATGTATTTTCATTGGGTAAAATGTATTTTGTACTTGACAATAGGGAATGCAAGTATTTTAATTACTGAGTCCATTGTACTCTCCGGCATTTCAAAAATAAAAGCTTATAGACAATTACAGATTAGTTGATAATTCTTTAAAATGAAACTTTGGCCCTTTGACACTTCTCAGTCCCCATTACAGATTGTCTAGAGGATTGGATGAAGCCAGGAGGCTAAACAAATTATAGAAAATCTATATTAATATACAAACCCTGCAGCAAAACCTGAGTGATTATCAAACTGAAACAGAAATGCTGTTTCGACAATTTTGCTGAGTTATCACTGGGCACAAGAATGTGCTGGTTCTATCAGAATGTTTTTAGGTGGAAGACTATCATCTTTTTCCAGTGATCTCTTTGCAGAGAACACAAAATGCACAGAAAAGGTTTGAATATGAGTACTATTCAGAAAGACCTTCTGAGTCTCTTGCCTTCTGTTTTATTCTCTAAACACATGAAAGAATTTAACAAGTGCATAGTGATTTAAAGGATCAAGTAACAAGTCAATAAATTAAACTATTTATTTTGATAAAACCCATGTGTTAATTCTACCTAACACACACACACACACACACACACACACACACCAGAAAAGTCAAGATAAAATTTCTGTCTGAATTCTATAAGAGCAGGGTCCTAAGAACAGTATATCTGAATCTGTATAACTAAGTTCCCCCCCCTTTTTTTGTTGGGAAAGCTTATTATGTATCATCAGAGATTTAGATCCTAGATCAGAATATCCCTGGTAAATATGAGAGGCACTAACAATTTATGTAAAGAGATAACACAAGGAAGCTTATTTTAATCACTATCAAGCAGTATCAGCTATTCTTTGAGTAATAACTATCATTCTCCCCAGATTTAACATGTAAAATCAAAATTCATTTTCATCCTTAACTGTACTTCTATTTCCTATCTATGCTAAAGAGCGCTGCTTTTCTCTGCTCTGTAATTTTTGGAAATATTGGCCTCAATCACTATACAATTTTGTCTGCAGTATTCGCTCTGAATCTTGTATTCTATTTGAAATTAAACATCAATTTCATGAACATCAGAGCATCCATTTTCCTCTCCAAAGCATCTGTGTGCTCACACGTGCACCTATATCCACATGTAGGTCTATCTGTGTGCGTGAGGATGTTCACCATAGGAATATAGCATGATTTCTTGAAAACAATGCACATGCATACAGTCCAGACAAAAAAATAGGGGAGGGAGAAAAAAGATGATGCATTGATTAATGATGTAAAAGTCTTTAAAACATGGCTGCATCACCAACAGAAATAGGAAAGTGGCAGAGTTCATTTTTTTTTTTGAGTTCATTTTTAAATGAAGTTGAGGCATATGATACGCGGCTGTTGAGGTTGAATTGACCAGCAGATTGGCAACTGAATAGTGTTTCCCCTCTTAGTTTCCTTTATTTCTAAGTTTAATCAACCCAGCATTCTTTTTCTTATGCTTCTACACAATATATAGATTCTATACGCACAAACTAGATAGCTACCCTTTAATAAACATCTACCATTTGAGTAATTTCAACAGGCTGTAATAATAACAAATATTATTCTTTTACATTATGGTGAGGATTTGGCTGCTATATACAATTATTAGTTTTCTAGTTATTAGAGTTCTCTATTTTAAAAAAGGTACAATCTCTTTTCTATAAAAAACTGCTATAAAATGCTATCATTACTGGAGCACCTGGATGGCTCAGTGGGTTCAACGTCCAGACTCTTAATATCAGCTCAGATCATGATCTCACAGTGGTGAGATTAAGCCCCACATTCCCACTCAGCCTGGAGTCTGCCTGAGATTCTCTTTCTCCCTCTCTCTCTCTCTGTCCTTCCGCTGGCTCACATGAGCACACTCTCTCTCTCAAAATAAATAAATGAAATCTTTAAAATATAAAAATAAAATCCAGTCATTACTATATAATGAAAAATCAGGGACGCCTGGGTGGCTTACCAGTACAGCATCTGCCTTCAACCCAGGGCATGATCCTGGAATCCCGGGATCAAGTCCCACATCAGGCTCCCTTCATGGAGCCTGCTTCTCCCTCTGCCTGTGTCTTTCTCTGTGTGTGTGTGTGTGTGTCTCATGAATAAATAAATAAAATCTTAAATAAATAAATAAATAAATAAATAAATAAATATAATGAAAAATCACTTTTCTGGTGATTTAGTGGAATGAGAATGAGCTACTTTCCATTCTCAGTGGAGATGGGTGATTTCTTATGATATTTTATATTCTTAAGTATATTTTCCCTTTTCTTAGAAATGCATCATTTAGCCAATCACTACAATACGTTGTGCATTTTAGTTTGTTAATTGTACTGGATATTTTTTCTTACTCCTACAGTTCTGCTCTCCACTCTCCACTTTGTTCCCCAGAAAGCTGATCTTTATGAACTGCATTAAATGAATTCCCTTCTTTTCTGGCTTCCAGTTGGTTTGGCCAGTGTAACTACTAGCAGTGTATTAGTGGTTGATTAGAAAGACAAGATATTTATAAAGCCAGATCCTTCACTGCCTGGTTGTAAGTTGATCATGGTGGAGACCTTCTCTCAAGGGGACAGCAGCCTTCCCCTATAGTTGTAGGTGTTCCAGAGTTCTGGTATCAACTTTCCTCCTTATTACTTCACCCATAGAGGTGGTAACAGATTTCTGCTAAAAGTATCCCTCATTGGTTTCTCTTAACTGCCAACAGCTTTGTAAAACAAAACATCTTAGTATCAATCTCTCCTGAATCACCCCTTTTGTGTGTGCCATGTGTTTCCTCCTGGGACCTTAAATGATGACCAAATTACATTATTTTTCTCTCTAAAATTTTTCCTCCAAGTAATCTTTTTGCAAAAACTTGAGAACTGATTTTATAGCACCTGAGTTTTATATTTCAGATTCTCAGGTGTGGACTTCCTATTGGATATGTCAAAAATGAAGTCTTTTCTACAGATGATTTCAAGTTATTGCAGAAACAAGAGGATCAGTGGGTGTGAAACAGTAATTTTAAGCCTGAAAGTGAGCTTAGCAAAAAATTCATTTTGATATTTTCCTCATAATTTAAAAGACAAAAAATATCTAATATTTAATAAATATTTAATACATTTAGTATGAAATGTCGCTTAAAATAGTTTTTAAAGGACTGTGACTCTCATATTCTTGTGAACCTAGTTTTCCACACCACTGAAAAAAATCCTGTTTCTTTTCCTCACCCCTTAATATTTTGCCATAACACTAAATAAAACTTGAATTATACAGTAACTTCACAGATGAGGATCATTTATTTATCCAAAGACTTTTAAAAACCTCTGGGCCAGAAATCCTTAATTAATTAGGAGGACAAAAAAATGTAGGTCAACCTCTCTATGTCGGATGGACAAAATATATACATAAGAAGTCACAGAAAATATTTGGTTTTCTCTTAAAGTTCAGGGAAAACAAATGCAAAATGTGATATGTCAGCAAAAAATAAAAAATAAATGGGAGCTGAAGAGGGATTTATAATTCAGAATAATCAATTTAAAATACAGTATATTGCTTTGGGCTTCTTGTTATACATAAGGCCAAAATCAATAGTTATTATTATTATTTTGCCCACAACTAAGTCTAATAATCCTATAATAAATGGTATTATTGTGTGGTTCTTGGAATTCAACCACTTACAGAGATCTACTATAGAAAAGTCAAGTAACTAATCAAACCGAAACCAATGCAAACCAGTGATTTTATCTGCAAATGCATATGAAAATCAAGAAATGTAGCAAGGTAATGTTTGCTTCCTGATTCTTATTTAAGCTGATATATGCCAATACTGAATTTTTCCATTCACAAGCTACATTAGTGATTTAAGTGCTACCTTAAATCCCATTTACTTTTATTTTGAGGTTTTAATAATGACCTAAAGAAAATGTGCAGAATAAACAGAAATTCCAACTTCATTTAGCTGGTTTGAGTCATCTCTGTAACCCTAAGAAAAGCTGTCAATGTTTGAGTTGAAGTGTTAGGGAAGAAATGTCTGAAATAGAGTTTAGATGTGAAGAATGAAATGAGATTAAAGGAAGTCTACATTGTCTTTGTAAACTTAATCTCTATATAAAAACTAACATCTGAAGAGTAAATCTATGGAGTATTCTTTTGCCAAGCACGTCTATTAATTTAAATGGGAGAATGAGTGAAACATTTGCAGGTTTCATAAGAAGTAAATACATGCCTTCGGGAGTGAAAGACATTAACATCTTATGGTTTGTTTGTTTGTTTTTAATAATATTTGTCAATCAAAAACTTATGAATAAAAAAACAAAAAAGCCTGCTATGCCAAACAAATTAGACACAGAGAGCTAAGTAAAGGAAGATGGATAGAATTGTTCATGGGGCAGATAATCTTTCCCCTTTCTTGCTAAGAATAAGCAGAGCTGCATTTGTGGAAACTTAACTAAGCAGAAACCTGCAGTGTCTGCTCAGTGCCGCTGACCTGCCAGCTGGAAAGAGCGCTGAGTTTAAAGGGTTTAAGCTCTCAAAGAAGCCAAGACTTGGCTGATCATCTTGGGCTCAGCATATTGTGAGGCATATGAACACTCTCTTCAAAACTGGCAGAGAAAAAGGAAGGAAAATTGAAAATCTAAACACAGTAGCCAGTTAAAATTCAGACAATTGTGAGGGTTGTGTTTTCTCTGAAGCATTCGCTTATACTCTACGCTATTGAATAAGGAAATAAATGGATTTACTTTTTTGAGGGAAGAGCAGTACTTGAGATTACTGCATTACTCTTTGGTACACTGAAAAAAGAAGGCAAAAGGAGAGAACATACGCATATTCTAGTATGAAATAAAGAAATTTGTGTCATTTTTCTTCATGTGATCTAGTTTTTTTCCACTGTCCCTAGAATTTGTTTATATTATTTACTAACATGTTTTATTATTCATTTTAACAAAATTAAATAAGTTTAAATATATTTAACATAATATTCACCATTCCAGTGAATAAACTTCAAAGGCATGCTTTTCCAAATGAGTAATGCAATAACTCAAAAGTAACAATGGCATATTCATTATTCTTACTTTTTAGAAGTAAAAAAATGACTTGGCTCAAATAGAGTTAAATATATTAATTTCTGTTCCATTTTGTTTTCTACTTTAACATTTCTGGGTTTATTGTATGAGAGAAAACACAATGCTGCTCCTTCCTGGGAACATAAAAACATGTTGCCAACAACATCTCAAACTGACACAATTTTGATTTATTACATTGATTAAAAAAAAAAATACTAAACACATTCAAAGTTCACCACTCCTGTGTACTTGATAGGCTGAGGGCCTGAAGGGCAGATGCTGCCCACATATCTGCTATCAGCATTTCTCCTGATTCTACTGAGAACTGCTGAGCTACAAGTTGAGAACTGAATACTTATTGGTCACTTTACTGACAAGTTTTTGAGAGGTATATGGATAAAGCATTCACTGAAGTTATAATAAACAGCCTTTTGCATTATATTTTCATTCACATTTTTCAGCTGAAACTGAAGTCCAGTTTCAATGCAGAAAAATGCCTTTTCTGAAGAAAATGAGAAACACATGAGAATAAAATACATCTATCATCTGAGATTCAAATCTGAATGATTTCAAACATACACTCGAATATTAAGAAACTTTTATATCTTTTTGTATTTATTACTAAATAGGAATTGTTTTAGCTTAATCTCTTTAAACTACTCTTTCAGCTTTGGATTAAATCTGATTAGTATTTCAAAATATAATTATTATTCTAGAAATCAAAGTAGAATTCAATATTCTACAAAATTTCTACCATGAATAGAGACATTAACTATATCAGTAGGGCAGAAAAATGAAATTTTTAAAAAGCAATTTAGACGTTCTTTACTGTTAACACAAATTCGACAGAAAAGGGAGGGTAGGACTTTTTGATTACCTCCAACCAATAAATCACAGGCTATTTTAAATGGCCCTTTTGTTTGAGAAATACATCCTTTTTTAGGAAATAGGTTTTCTTTCTGTTATGCTCTTGCTCAAAATCTTTTCAGTTGAGCTGTTTTCATTGTGCCAAATTGAAGTTTTTATAAATTGTTTATGGGTGTCAAAGTTCCTTAATAGTTCAGTTGCACCGTTTACTCTCCAAGCAATAGTAAGTAGGCAACAACATTTCTGTCAGTGTTAAAAGTTGATCTGCCAAGTTTTAATGCGTGGCTCAAGCAGGAGAAGCAGTTTGGTAGGGAAGCAAGCTGTCCAGTACTTGACAAGATTTGGTTTGTCAACAGTATGGCTGAAGGTGTTTGACATGATACATTCTTTCTCCATCATACTTCCAGCCCTATGTCAGAATGTATATCCTCACCTGGAGTCAATCTGCTGAATTCTTTTTACCTTTAACAAGAAAAGGAAAACTATGATTAAGGAAAAACAGTAAAGAATATTAGAGAGCTTTTACACATTGATTTTCAATGAGACTACGACTAGAGTTAATGAATGCTTCTATACATCCAGCAGTAAATTCCCTCACCTCTGCATATGAAGAAAAAAAAAAGTCTCTTAAAAAAAAAAGTTGTATCATAAGAAATCTACTTTACCAAACTAAGGAAAAGTGCAGACACTGTGCAACTGAAGGAATTTCTCTGCAATCTGAAATGGCTGTCTTACTTGGCTGTAAATCTCCCTCACACAACGCCTGGGGTCTTGCTTGCAGGGATGTAATGAAGTTACACTGCCTGAATGAAAATTTTAAAAACAAATTAGGGCAGAGGACCTTGCCAGCTATCCATGATTTGTGGCAGTGCTTATCAGTAGCCAGTGTGGGGTGATTCACCATGAGAACACCAAATCTCTTTGTCCCAGGCCGCCATGTTTCACTCCAGTGTCAATGTATCAGGGGAAATGAATGCTAAGCTGTAACAGTCATAGTTAGTGTCAGGCATGTTTGTAACACACGCACAGAGAAATTTACAGCTAGGAAAAACTATTGACACATCCCCTAGTGACTTGTTTTATAGAGTTCTTGCTTCTGACTGATTCAGTAGCAACAACACACCTTTAGACATGGTGACCTTGCTGATCTTGAGAATGTTTTCAACATAGCTATATGTATTAAATTTCTTTATGAATCAGAGGACTTAAAAACACCCTGTAGTATGTTTAAAGTGAAGTTCCTCAAAATTCAAAGTTTATCTTTTAAATATTTATATAACTACTCATGAATTAAAACTTTACTAATTTGGGACCCCTGGGTGGCTCAGTGGTTGAGCATCTGCCTTTGGCTCAAGGTGTGATTCTGGGGTCCTGGGATCAAGTCTCGCATCTGGCTCCCTATGAGGAGCCTGCTTCTCCCTCTGCCTGTGTCTTTGCCTCTCTCTCTCTCTCTCTCTCTGTATCTCTCATGAATAAATAAATAAAATCTTAAAAAAAAAAAAACTTTACTAATTTGAACTTTCTGATAACTCAGACCAAGAACAATACTCTTTCCTGTTATCTCTAAATAAAGAATATTTTATACCAATTATATGTTATATTAACCTTATAAATTTTTGGATTTGTTTTATATGATTTCATAAAAATAAAAACTCTTTGTAGGCACCACAGACAATTTAGAGACATTTTCATAAATTGACTATTAGCTTAAAATAATTTTTATTAATACGTTAAAATTCTTTGCTAGCTTAGCTAAACTTAATTGATATAAAGCTTATTTTCCTATTTCGGAGAACACATTATCAGACTGAACACACTTCAGCCAACTCTTCTATCCTATGTACCCAAGACACACTTTTTCAAACATGAGATCTTTGTACACCCATGGATGTTGGAAGAGGAGATTGCAGAATTTTAAAAACAGAATGTGTTATAACTGGTTAAAGAAAAAAAAAAAAGTGGTGGTGGTGATGGTGGGGGGTGGTGTCCAAATAATGAAATCAATGTTAAGGCTAAACAGAAGCCTCATGGGCAGTAAAAGAAACCGATCCTAAGCACTTAGAAAGCAAAGCATATCCAATCAATGGGACAATTAACCTTTATTTCCAGAAGTGGCAAAACCTGATCCTTGATTCTGCTCAGAAACAGATTAATGTAACAGGCCTACAACTGTCCTCTACTAAGTTGTTTAGGCATGTAATCTTCAGATGCTTTTTCTAGTATAGTAACAGAGTTTTCTCTCTCTCTCTCTCTCTCTCTCTCCCCTTTTTTTTTTTTTTTTTTTTTTTTTTTTTTTTTTTTTTTTTTTGGTAACAGAGTTTTCTGAATATTTACATCTGGAGAAATGGCACCATCACTCACATGCCTCAAATAGAAGCTGAGAGGAGATCAAATTGGAAGACTTCTCCTTGAACAATTCCTGTGGCCCTTATATCTTTAAAGTCTCTCTGAAAATTGTCACTTACCTCTTCTCAGGTTTGCATTCCATTTTACAAGTACACAAGAAAATATATGTAGTCAATTTGATTATGATTCCAGTTTAAGAATTACATTTATTATTGTCATAAGCAGTTCCAATTTTAGTTAATCATTTCTGATATTTGTGTAAACTGTACATTTAATATTCCATTGGATTGAGAATGGGTGATCTAGACATGGTCAGCCAGTAGGTACTGCAGGTTTTTCCTCTTGGTATGGATAGACCAAACTGCTTCTTAAAAACACATTTTTAAAGATTGCCATAGGATGCTAATCTATTAAACACTTTTGGCTCATAAATTTGTTTTTGTCCTTAATGGCAAAGATGAATGTCATAACCAAAGCAATTAATGTCCATGTATCTAAAATCATTTTTCTGCCTTATTTCTCTTGACTGTCACTGGAATTCAGGAACAAAGTCCCAATGCTACCCTTTGCTCTTCCTTCTTCTCATAGGTCAGCTACAATCAATGATTCCTCTCTATTTTTGTCCCCTTCAGCCCCTTTTCCAACTCTGATTATTTATATAGAAAAGCATTACTTTTGAGTTACTACGATAATCTTATATTTGTATTTATTGACTTCAGTTTCTTTACAGGTCACTCTGTACAACTATCTATTTAAGCTTCCTAAAATACCATGCAAATGGCCTGCTCAAAATTTTGGATGAGACCCCATTGGATGAATGTCCAGGGCATATTCAATTTTTTTGTCCTCTAATCATGTCATTTTACTGCATCCTACAAGTTTTGATTTGTAGTGTTTTCAATGTTTTCTAATTTCTACTTTGATTACTCCTTTGACCCAATGGGGCAAAAAGGAATTTCTAGATGCTGGCTATGTTTTATTTCTTGACTAGGGTAGTGATTATATGGTCTGGACTCATTTTACATTTATCTATATGTAGAGAGGTATATTTATGTTTGAATACTTTTCTGTACTGAGTTACTCTTCAATTAAAAGAAAAAGGTTCATTTGAAAAACAGACTAAATTGTTAAGTAATAGAAACACTTCAACTTGGGTTGTTGAAATTAGATCCAAAGTGTGTTTTGAGGCAACCATCATGTTACACAAAGTAGGACACCTCCTGAAAATGGATCCAATTAATGGAAACCAGAGTTTAAAAGTGTAAAGAAGGCAACACTGACATAGACCTAAGAATATATTGCTTTGTCTTTAGATACAAAGTATAAATTGTATGCTATAATAACAACAAGTGTAAAAGTCCAACATTATATGCCAAGCCTTTACTAAAACATTTAATAAGAATTTTCTTATATAATATTACATAATTAACTTTCAAATATATTACTACTTCTTAGTTACCTTTTTGTTAGTGATTCCAGGGTGATTACAGAACCTACTATGTATATTATCAATCGTTAAAAGCTTGTTGAAGTTTACTTGCTTTGTGGAGCAGCATATGGTTACTTTTTATAAATGCACTAGGAAGGATTGGAACAAATGTGTTTTCTGTAGAGTTCTATATATAAACGCCAATTAAATTCTAAGGTTAAATAATTATGCTGTTCAAATGCTTATATCCTTCCCGATATTTTTATTCCTGTGTTCCAATCCATAGTTTAAGAGTTGTATTGATTTGGGGCACCTGGGTGGCTCAGTGGTTGAGCAACTGCTTTTGACTCAGTTTGTGATCCCCAGTCTTGCATCTGACTCCCTGCATGGAGCCTTCTTCTCCTCTGCCTATGTCTTTGCCTCTTTCTCCGTGTCTCTCATGAATAAATGAATAAAATCTTTAAAAAAAAGAGTTGTATTGATTTGTAGTTTTAGAATTCATTTGACTATTTTGTTTTTTGTTTTTTTTTTTTTTTCATTTGACTATTTTGTATAGCCTCTAGGTTGCTGTCAACATTTATTGTCATTACAACTCTTGAAATATTCATTATTTATTTATTTATTTACTTACTTACCAGAGTCTAAATACTCCAATTTCTAAATCTCCATTTTATGTTTTTATCACCTGTTTTTTCTCTTGGTTTTTAGTTATTTCTTTTATTATGAATTATTTTGGTTGGATTTTTAGTTGAATATGAAAGTATAAAAATTAGATGATTTTAAGGAATAAGTAATATATTCATACAGATTTTCCTTCCCTTTCAGGTTAGGTACTATTTGTATTTTTGGCTGGATAATTCTTTGTTTTATTCTTTGTTTCATAAAGATGCCAGTTGCATTTTCCCAACTCTGACAATCAAAATTGTTTCTATACATGGTCTAATGTCTCCTGGGGGCTGACTCTGGTGTCATCCCTGCAATAAAAACTAATGCCTTAACCCATTAGGAGCTGAGTTAAGTTAAAGTTTGTTTAGGCCTTTTCTAGGCCTAGAGTATTTATCAGTTTCCAACTTTGAGTCCCCCACCTTATGAAACTAACTAAAACTTTTCTACATCTTAGTCTCTCAACTACCTATTCTGGCTTAGGTTCTCAGCAGAATTCCCATTCTCTACTTCTTGGCAAATATCTGAGATGAAAGTGATGCTAAATGTCAAATTCACTTTCTGGACTTTTCTTGCTATACTGATACATTCTCAATCCCTTAAAATAGGTGCTTTATATTAGCTTTCCAGCTATTTTAGTTGTTTTTGAATGGTTGTCTTGTGTAAAGTAATCTAGCTTGCCATTGTCAGAGGCTATTTTTTTTTTTTTTAGATCAACTGTTTAAATGTAGTTTTATGACTGAATTTTCCTATTCTTATTGATCTCGTGGGTGTCACCTGCTCATCCCGGAATAAGTCACTGTACCCAGGAAAACAAAATGCTCAATTTTCTGAGCTCTATGTCCATACCCAAAGATGTGGATGTGGTCAAATTTACTTGAAATATGTAGAGATAGATGATGGGCAGTTCTACAAATAATGGCTGTTACCTAAACCAGCAAACAAAGAGGAGTAGATAACAGCAAAGATTTTGGCTTTTTCTTCATGACATGATGTGTGGGAACAGCCTTAAATTAGGAATCAGAAGTGAGTGTGTTAGCCAGATTCTTGAACTTTTTTCTTCATTTGTAATATAGGTTGGGTGGGTCATTTATAGTAAAGACAGGTGGATATTGGCAGCCAAAAATCAATAGTTTTCTACCAAACAAAAGTGAAAGCTGAAATAAAGCTGTTGCTCTATTAAGTGTTAGATTCCAGGGACCCCTGGGTGGCTTAGCAGTTAAGCATCTGCCTTCAGCTCAGGGCGTGATCCTGGAGTCCCGGGATCGGTATGAGTTCTGTATGGGCTCCCTGCATGGAGCCTACTTCTTCCTCTGCCTATGTCTCTGCCTCTTTCTCTCTGTGTCTCTCATGAATAAATAAATAAAATATTTTTTTAAAATTCCCTTAAAAATATTTTACTGATTTATAACACATTTTCTTAAAAATTTAATCTCTAAACATTAAGTTTAAGAGAATATATTTTGAATGTCTGATACACTAATTGAACTCAGTGTATGAGGAAAATTGAATAAGCAGAAAGAGACTGCAAGTTAACTCAGAGGGAACTGGATTTAAAGATAGATATACTTTCTCATTAATGTTGGTGAATCACTTCAAAATATTATATGTCTTGTGGTCAGAAAATGTTTTGCCTACTACCATGCATTTGTCATGCCTGGTAGACAAAGTAATGCATTGATTTTGGATATCTGGAATGGGGAAAGGGAAAGAGAAACTAATAAATAGCAACTATAAACTATCATCAAGTCCTTTGTACACAATTTTTTTAAAAACAATTTTTGTATTGAAATATACATATAATTAAATATGAGAAAAGCATTATTTAGGTGTTTTGTTAGGCAGGCATTTTTAGTGAAAACACTTTGTAAAGTCAACATGAGGTGTTCTGAAACTATTATTTTTCAATTGTAAATGATTGCTTTTATGGTTATTAGTTGTAATGAATGGTGATTGGTGTTCCTCAGATAAGCATGTATTACCCTATCTCATTAATACTATTACTATCACCATTTCAAATCCTGATTAATTTTTCAAGTATATTATATATATGTGTGTATGCATGTATCCCTTTATAGACACATACATAAATTTGACCACTGATTTAAAAATCAAAAGCTTAATGTTTATTTCTATTAATAGCATGTGCACAGCAAACAAGTATTGATAAAAATGTTCACTCTTTTGGTAGTTAGACTATTATATATCAATTCCCTACCATTTCTGTATGCATTGTTGCTAATAAAGCCCAAGTCAATTTCTACCCTGAATCATCCAATTTGTTTATTTAGTTTATGAAAACAGACTGCCTGCCAAGTGCTAGCCAACCATCACTCACTCATTTGCCATTGGCAGAAAACTATCAGAAGAGCTTATTTCAGAGGATCACTGCAAATTAGACTCACCTGTCTTTCAGAAATTAAAACTTCATTTTTTATATATATATTGAATATATTTTTATATTTTTGTTTTTTGCCTTTTTTAAAGTTTTTTTTTAAAGTTTTTAATTAAGTTCTAGATAACATACAGTGTAATATTAGTTTCAGGTGTACAATACAGGGATTCAACACTGCCATAAGAGACTGATGCTCATCACAAGTGCACTCCTTAGTCCACATCACCTATTTACCCCCACCCCTCCACCCATCTCCCCTCTGGTAAGGTGTTCTCTATAATTTAGAATCTGTTTCTTGGTGTGCCTCTCTCTCTGTCTCTTTTTTTCCCTGTGTTCATAAAACTGCACTTTAAGGTGGGTAGGGAAATGCATAAAATAGATGAAGGGGATTAAGAGTATCTATAGGATGAATATGGAGTAGTTTACAGAACTGCTGGATCACTATATTGTACATCTGAAACTAATATAACACTGTATATTAATTATACATTAATTATACTGGAATATAAGAAAAACACTGCATTTTATACTTGTAGATTCTAGTATGTGTGAGAAGGAGGGGGAGGGAGGAATGGAGAAAGCAGTATTGTTTTGCATAAAAAAATAGTTAAAGGGCAGCATTATGATAACTTTTATCATAAAGGAATACCAAACTTGGTATCTATGACATATTTGCGTTTTTAAATAGGCAGTAAATAAATCATTAATGACTGGGACAATTATTGAATGTAATTTGGTAAGAAATTCACAGAGGATAAAAAGACTTTAAGAGATTCTCTGAACCTAGAGAATAGGCAAAATAGGATTGACCTGCCATCACAGATTAAAAATATTTTATTTTCCAATTCCATTAGTAATATAATTGGAAGCAGAGGGAAAATTGTAGAAGTACAGATTGGTTAGCTTAGCTTTAGTGGACTTCAGGAGAAAAAAAGTCATTATTGCAAGTTCATAACTAAGATATCATAGCTGTTGAAAATCCAAGTGTTTGCCACAGTACAGGCATATTTCACAGAAAACATATACATACACTGTCAGTTTCTTTTCTGCAACTGTCATAGTAAAAAAGGAATGTCACATTTCTTTAGGGAAGAAACAGTTTTTGTGATGATAAAGTCAAAATGTTCTAAAGGAGTTTTGTTTTTGTTTTCCTAATGCAGATAGAAAGAAAAAACAAGAAAAAGTGCACTTAAAAATACTTCCACTAGCCCATGTCATCATTTTCTGAAATAAAGAAAACTTATAAATATACATCTAAGTGAAGAGAAAAAAGGACAACCATGCTTCCTGACATCATGGGAATTAACTTCTTCAATTAACACCTACCCTGGAGAAAGGAGAGGGGAGAGAGTGGCGTACACGATATAGCAACAACAACAAAAGCTAAGAGATGCAGTGGGACAGAAGATGATTCTGAAAATGTTGTGTGGACTGTGGGTTGTTGTAGCCCAGATAGATTTTGGCCAGCCATGGTGGTAAGAGAATGATGGGTAAGACATAAATTTTAGTTGGAATTTGTTATTCATCCCCATATTCCACTTTCCCTCCCACCACCACCTTAGAACAGTAATCAGCTGCTCCTTTCTGAGGAAGTCAGTGGGTACTATTAAAACCCCACAAAAGCCTTATGATGAGGTGCTGAAGGATGTACATGAGATATGATTGATTTTCTATATTTTTAAATGATTTTTATAAAAAACATTGCCTTTTCCCACTGCTCCTCCCTTTCAGGATTTAAGGTGAAGTACTAAAACTGACCTTGTGAAAATTATAGCAAATACATGGAATTAACAATGGCTTGATGATGCCTGGACTTCTCTACCCAAAGGTTCTTCCTCTCTAGCCTTTTTGAACTCATATGAGCCAGGTGCTAACCTTCAATCTCTTAATACATAGTTTAAAGCAGATGATAGAACCAGGAAAATAAGGACTCATACAATAAAGAAACCTAATATTTAAAGAGAATGGTTACTTTTAAAGGAAGAAAGACTAGACATTATACACCATCAAAAGCAGAAATATTAGAACAGCCAGACCAAAAATTTAAGAAAAGTAAATAAGTTATACTAGAAAATTCAATAGGAATAAGAAATCTTAAAAGAGCCAGGAAGAAATATCAGTTGATATAAAAAAGATGATATAACGATATAAATTAAATTTATAATAAATTTATATTTAAATTTTAATAAAGACATGATAAATGAGAATTGTGAATAGAATTCAGCTGAGGATAAAGTTGTTTAGTCAATCATATTAAGGAATCCTCTCAGAAGGAAACAAGAAAGAGAAAGAAAGAGAAATTGCAAAATTTAAGATCTATGGAAGATAAAAGGAAGATAAAATAAATTATCAAAAATAAATAGAGAAGAATTTTTTTAATGATAATAATTTCCCTGAATTAGGAAAGGATAGCCCAAACTGTATATGGAGGAACAAAGTGCCAAGATCCACCAACAACAGAAAAGAAGAAGGAAGTACTTATATATTACTGTAAAATATTATAATTAAAATGGCTTGGTATTGGTGAAGGGATAGACTAAATTGATCTGTGGAGATCAAAGAGAGCCTAGACTCACATTAACCTAAAATCTTGAGAAATGATACAAATGAAATGAAAAAATCCCTAGGGAAATAAGGAATAATTCAATAAGTGGGGGTTGGAAAAAACATCCCTAACTCATTTCATACACAAAAATAAACTCTGAATTAAAAACTTAAATGTGAAACGGAAAAATTTAAAACTTATAGAAATAAATGCACTGTGTATCTTTCTGATTTGAGGAAAGATAAGAGATTTTAATAAGTACAAAATCTATAAGGAAAATAATACTAAACATTGCACTAAAATTAAAATTAATTCATCAAAAGACATTTAAAGAAAGTAAAAGATATGCTATAAAATGAAAGACACTTGTGTCACATAGTCACAAAAAACTTGTATCAAGAATAAATATGTAATTTTAAAAACTTCACATTAATTAAAAAAACAATAAAAAAAGTATTAAATCATGAATGGGTGTATTATACAATATTCATGACTCAAAAGCTTATTAAGAGATGTTCAATATTATTATTTGCCAAAGAAAAGCAAATTAAAACATAAACAAGATACCAGTTTAGAAATATTTGAGTGGCACAATTTGAAAGGACTGACCATATCAAAGATTTGAGGGTCTTTACATAATCTGTATTTCTAAAACATTTCCAGTGAGAATTTTCAGCCACTTTCTAAAACAATTTGGCAATATTTTATAAATTTGAGAATCATAAAGGAGCAACTCAGGTCATGTACAATGAAAACTTATGAATAAGAATTTTATAGAAATGATCTTTTCATTACCAGGAAAACTGGAAGAAAATGAAGTACTCATTGGCCAAAAATGGACAAAAAATAAAATATACTGATCCCTACTATATAGCAGTAAAAATAAAATAATAGCAGGCATATTTAATAAAGGTTAATATTTTTAGCACTGTATCTATGTTGGAAGAGAACTCTTAGTAGAAAATACATGTAATATAATTTTATATGGATTGAAAGCAAGTAAAAATTAACTATATATTATTTAGGCATTAATTATACATGTGATAAATGAGAAAATGAGAATATAAAAATAGCAGTTATTTCTGAAGGGAAGACTTCAAGATGATACACAGGGAAGTTTATTTACATAGTTAGATATAAGTACTATAGAGTATGCTAGTTTTGAGATTGGATGGTATGTTCATGGTGATTTAATATATTATGAAATATATGAATGAAAAAACATAAAACAGCTTATGAAAATGGACTATGCATAGACACAGGATGATAATGTCCTGTGAACAGAGAATTGGTGACTTCTGTTCTATATATCTAAGCTTGGATTAAGCAAAAATGCAAATAAGGGGGCATAAAATAAACTAATTTGTGTCTTCAAATTCTTATTTTTTTGCTACTAGAAGTAAATTTGTTTCTTTCAATCTAAAAACCAAACCATTTTTTCACTCATTAACTCTCATCTTGGAATTTCTACACAATTATTTTTAAAAGTATTTAAGTGGTTATAATGGTCTACCTGAAGAGAGTACAAAATATACCTAGAAGATAAAAAATCAAAATTAATGGAAAACATAACTAAGAAAACAGTAGATATAATTATATTTTCAAGTTATAGACATGATTGTAGTTGGCAACTTCATACAGACCATATACCACTGATTTTATCATTATAATATTTAGGTATCTTGTATGATCCATATTTTTCTCAAAAACATTGTTACAGGGGGCAGCCCGGGTGGCTCAGTGGTTTAGCGCTGCCTTCGGCCCGGAGCCTATTCCTGGAGACCAGGGATTGAGTCCCACGTAGGGCTCCCTGCATGGAGCCTGCTTCTCCCTCTGCCTTGTGTCTCTCTCTGCCTCTCTCCCTCTGGTGTGTCTCTCATGAATAAATAAATAAAAATATTTTAAAAAAAATGTTATACAAGTAACTGATTATAGTAGACAGAGTTCACTTTTTCCCTTTTATATTGGGATATAATTCACATGCCATAAAATTCATTCCTTTTAGTGTACAATTCAGTGGCTTTTAATATATTCACAAAGTTGTACAATTGGTATCATTATCTTATTACAGAGGATTTTCATACTATACTTATTAGCATCACTGCTTATTCCCCAATTGCCCCACTCCTGGCAATTACTATGGTCTCCACAGATCTGCCAATTCTGTATATATCATATCAATGAAATCACACAACACTGGGCCTTTTGTATCTGGTTTCTTTCACTTCATACAATGTTTTCAAATTCCATCTATTTTGTACCATGAATCAATATTTAATTTTTATTTTTTATTAATTTAAATTTTAGTTAACATACAGCACAATGTTGGTTTCAGGACTAGAATTCAGTGATTCATTACTTACATACAACATCCAGTGTTCATCACAAGTGCCCTCTTTAATACCCATCTAGCCCATCCCCCACCCACTTCCTCCATCAACACTTAGTTTTTTCTCTATTTTTAAGAGTCTTTTATGGTGGCTCCTGAGTGGCTGAGTCGGCTAGATAGCCAAATCTTGATTTTGACTCAGGTCATGAGAAAGTCCTGCCACAGGCTCAGCAATGGAGCATGGAGCTGCTTAAATTCTCTCTGGTGCTCTCCTGCCCCCTCCCTACCATTTCCTGTGCTCCCATTCTCTGTCTCAGAAAAAAAGAGTCTTTTATGGTTCATTTCCCTCTCTCCTTTTTCCCCCCTTCCCATATGTTCATCTATTTTCTTTCTTACATTCTACATATGAGTGAAATCATATGGTATTTGTCTTTGACTTCTTTCACTTAGCATAACACACTCTGTCATTTTATGGCTGAATAATATTCCATTGTATGGATATACCATAGTTTGTTTATCCATTCATCTGCTGATGGATATGTGGGTTATTACTAGGGTTCGGCTTTTAGGAATTAATGCTGCTCTAAACATTTGTGTACAAGTTCCTGTGTGGACAGAGGTTGTCAGTTCTCTTGAGTATATACCTAAGAGTGGAATACTGGGTCATTTGGTAACTCTTTGTTCACTTTTTGAGGAAATGCTAAAACAGTTTTCCAAAGCAACTGCTTCATTTACCATCCCACCAGCAATGTATGGTTTTCTAATTTTTCCACATCCTCCTTACCACCTATTAATGTCTACCTTTTTTATTATAGCCATTCTACTGGGCATGGAATTTTTATCTTCCTGTGGTTTGGATTTACAATTCTCTACCAGCTAAACAAGTTGAGCATCTTTTCACATACTTATTAGATATTTATGTATCTTTTTTTTGAGAAATGTCTGTTCAAATCCTTTGCCAATTTTTAATTTGTTGATTTTTGTTTTTATTGTTAAGGTATATACAGAATTCTTTATATACTCTGGATACAAATATAAACAAATAAAATCATAAATATAGGATTAGAAAATATTTCCTATTTTTGACTTGTCTTTTCACCCTCTTGATAGTGTTCTCTGAAGGAAATAATAGTAATGATAATAATTTTGATAAAGTACAATTTATCTATTTTTGCTTTGATTGGTTGTGTTTTAGTTGCCATGTTTAACAAGCCAATGCTTAATCCAAGGTCTACGGCTTCTTTTAGGAGTTTTATATTTTAGCTCTGACATATAGATATTCGATCTATTTTGTGTTCATTTTTTATATGATGTGGGGTGGAGTCCATCTTCACTTTTTTCTGGTTTTTATACGGTTGTTCTGGTATCATTTGTTTAAAAGACTATATTAAGAGAGTTAGGATTTTGATTGGATAATACTGAATCTATAGATTGATTTGGGAGATATTACATCTTAACAAAACTAAGTTCTCCAATACACAAACAAAAGGATACCTTTTCATTTATTTCAGTGATGTGGTTTTCAATGTACATGTCTTATTTTTGTTTTGTCTTTATTACTAAGCATTTCAGTCCACTTCATAATTTCATTTTCATATTGGTGTATACAAATAACAACATTTTCTGTATATTGATCAAGTATCCTGCAACCTAATAAAGGTTGTAAGGTTCTTAAGATTTTCTGTATACTGAAGAATATGAATTTATAAATAGAGATACATTTGATTGTTCCCTTCTAAACTGGATGCCTTTTGTTTCTTTTTCTTAATTACCCTGACTAGAATTTCCAGTAAAATGTTTAATATCAGTGGTGAGAGGGGACAGCATTGTCTTCTTCCTAATCTTAGTAGAAAAGCTGTCTGTTTTTCACTATTAAGTTAGTTGTAGGTTGTTTGTGAATGCCTTTATAGGTTAGGTTCCTCCATGTTTTTAGTTCATATAGTATTTTTTATTAAGAAAGGGTATTGAGGGTAGCCCAGATGTCTCAGCCTTTTAGAGCTGCCTTCAGCCCAGGTGTGATCCTGGAGACCTGGGATCAAGTCTCACGTCGGGCTACCTGCATGGAGCCTGCTTCTCCCTCTGCCTGTGTCTCTGCCTCCCTCTCTCTCTCTCTGTGTCTCTAATGAATAAATAAATAAAATCTTAAAAAAAAGAAAGGGTATTGAATTTTATTAAATACTTTTTTGCACTTTTTGATCATGTGGTTTTTGTTTGTTATCTTGTTAATAAGTATATACAATTGATTGATTTCTGTATTTTGAGACAGATTACCATTCCTGGTTTATATTTAGTTTGCTCCTGTAGTATACTTCTTTCTATATCTCGCTGGATCCAATTTGCTAGTTTTTATTGATAATTTCTATTTCTATACTCATAAGTGATGCTGGTTTGCAGTTTTCTTTTCTTATGATGTCATTGGTTTTGCTACCAGGTTAATAAAGGCCTCATAGAATGATTTTGCAAGTGTTTCCTCTTCTATTTTTTGGCAGTTTGGGAAGAAGTGATGTTAATTCTTCATGTATATTTCACCAGTAAAGTTATCTGTTTTGGTGCTTTCTTTGTTGAAAATTGTTTTGATCACTAGTTTACATTTTTGGCCTGCTATAAGTCTATTCAGATTTTCCATTTCTTGAGTCAGTTTCATTAATGTATGTGTTCCTAGAAGCTTATCCATTTCATTATTTAAATTTAATTTGTTGTCATACAACTGTTCATAGTATTCCCTTAAAATACTTTCTATTACTGTAAGTTTGGTAGTGATTTCCTCAGTTTCATTCCCAATACCAGTCAATTGTATTCTTTTATTTTACCTCCCTTGGTCAGCCTACATAATAATTTGCCAATTTTGTTGATCTTTTAAAAAAAACAACTTTTGACTTTGTTGATTTTTTTTTTCTGTTGCTTTTCTAGTCTCTATTTTCACTCTTTTGGTTATTTTTTCCAGTAAGTCGTATGCCTTTTTTATTCCTTTATCTTTCTAATACTGTCTTCTTTTGTTTTGTATAGATATTTTCTACAGCTTCTGTCAAATTCCCTTATTCTTTTTTTAGTAATTTTCTTAGGGATTACCTGTGAATGGCAACATTTTAACTTCTAACAAGCTAGTCTGCAATAATACTACCATAAATGCTATAGAATACAAAATTCTACTCTTATATAGCCCTATCCTTCACTCATCCATTGTATGGTCTTCTCATACAAATCATATCTTACTTCATTTTATCCTCAACACAAATAATTGTTTATTTAGTTGTCTTTTAAGTAGGATAGAAGACAAAGAGTTTCAAACAAAAATTCCATTTATACTTATTTTATTTTTATCTATGTAATTACCAGTGCTCTTTATTTCTTCCTGTGGAAGTTACTGTCTAATGTTATCCCCTCCTAGTCTGAAGGGTGTTTTTCATATCTCTTGTAGGGCATGTCTGGTGAGGACTCTGTTTTTGGTTATCTGGAAATATTTGTTTCTCCTTCATATTTTTAGAAAATTTATTTACTTATTTTAGAAAGTGTGACATAAGCAGGGGGAGGGTCAATGGGAGAGGGAGAGAAGCAGACTCCCCACTGAGCATGGAATCCAACACAGGGTTGGATTTCTTGACTCAGATAATGACCTGCACTGAAATCATATTCAAAAGTATGACCTCAACTGTCAGAGCCACCCAAGTGCCCTGATTCTTTCATTTTTGAAGGAGTCTGCCATCAACTGAATGAGTCACCCAGGTGTCCTTGTTCTTCCTTTAAGTATAGTTTTGCTGAATAGAGAACTCTTAGTTGACAATCTTTTCCTCTCACCACTTTGTTTTTTGTTTTGTTTGCTCATCTTTTTCTTTCACCCCTTTGAATATGTCATCCTGCTGCTTTCTGGCCTCCAGGGTCCTGAGGAAATGTAGCTCAATATTATTGGCTATTCCCTTTACTAGATGAAAGTTTTTCTGTTGCTGCTTTTAAGATATCCTTTATCTTTGTCTTTCAAGTGTTTGCTTATGATGCATCTAGTTTGAGTCTTTTTGAATTTATCCTAATTAGAGTTTACTTTCCTTATTGGCTATTTAGATTAGTGTATTTTGTTGAATTTGTCAAGTTTTAAGCCTTTATTTCTTCAAAATTTTTTTCTCTTGTTTTCTCTGTCTCTTCTCAGTTTGGGACTCCAGTTATGTAGCTTTTCGTATGCTTGATAATATCCTGTGGATGTCTGAGACTATTGAATTTTTCTTTATTCTTTCCCCCAACATTTGCTTGAACCATGAAATCTCAATTTATCTATCTTCATGTTTGCTGAATTTATTTTGTAAGCTCAAATATGCTATTCAGATCCTATAGTGAATTTTTCATTTTAATTATTATACTTTTCACCTCCAGTAACCTTTTTTTTTATTTTTAAAAATTTATTTATTTGAGAGAGAGAGAGAGAGATGGAACAGAGGGAGACTGAGAGGGAGAAGCAGATTTCCTGCCAGGAAGAAAGACTAATGTGGGCTTAATCCCAGGACGCTGGGATCATGACCTGAGCTGACTGAACCACTCAGGTGCTCCTCACTTCCAGTATTTCTATTTGGAGATATCTATCTATCTATCTATCTATCTATCTATCTATCTATCTATCATCTATCTATCTATCTATCTATCCCTATATATAGGTCATATATATATATTCATATATTCATACATGTTCATATATTCATATATTTTGAAATTATTTATTTATTAATTTGAGAGAGAGTGAGAGCATAAGCACAAACAATGGGGAGCAGCAGAGGGAGAGGAAGAAGCAGACTCCTCACTGAGCAGGGAGCCTCATTGAGCAGGGAGCTCAATCCCAGGACCATTACCCAAGCCTAATGCAGACATTCAGCTGACTGAGTCACCCAGGTGCTTCTATATATAATTTCTATGTATAGTGATACTCTTTATGTGATGAGTGAGACATTATTCTCACACATTCTTTTCATGGCTTCGTTTGGTTCTTTGAACATATTTAAATTTAACTAATTTTGAGTTTTATCTAGTAATTCCAGCATCTGGGCTGCCTCAGAAACAGTGTCTATCAACTGCCTTTTTTTTCTGTAAAAGAAACTTTGTTTTTTTTAATGCATACTGTTTTTGGTGAAAGAAAATGATATTTTATGTAATACAATATGACGATTCTGGCAATCAGGTTCTCCCTCTATCCTCCTTGGTTTGTTGTTGTTTGCTTATTTATTGATTATTCTGAACTGAGTCTGTATGAATATTTTGTGTGTCTGTAGCCCGTCTCTGTTTGATTAGGTAGTCAGCTGATGATCAGACTGAGATTTTTTATCTGCTTGGAACTAATAAGTCTCCTGGTCTCTACCAAGAGGCTCCATGTACATTTTGAATCATGACTCCAACACTCAGCAGGTAGTTTTCAACTACACCTAAACCTTTACATCTTCTTTCAAAATTAGTCAGAGTTGAGGCTTCAGAGGCTGTTAAATCTTTCCTAAGAATGCACAACACTCTTGGCTTGTGTATAACCCTACATATGTATATGCCCTTCTAGATTCCTTGGAATATATTGAAACTTTTAAAGCCCCATATGGATATCTCATTTCACAGCTTTTCCTTTTAAGTTTTTTGGTTAGCTGATTGTTTTCTCCAACTATTATCCACTGCATTGGGCAATTGAGTCATTCAAAAATTCAACAATTGCTTCTGATTGTTTTTGACAAACATTCCACAGGAGAAGACTGCTTGGACTGAGCAAGCTCAGAGTCAGGTCCAATAAATATGGTCTCTTCAATAAGGTCTCCCTGAGAACCACAGATAAGTCATATAATGACAATTTCCTAGAATGGGGCTCTGAAAGTACTCCAATCCCATGCAGCCTCTTTCCATTTCTGCCAGATTGCTGATTTTTTTCCGTAATTGTTGATTTCAAAGACTACTGGAAGCTGAGGAGGATTGCATTAAATTGTGTTCAAATGCCATAAAACTTGTAGGGTTCCTGGGTAGTTGGTTAAGTGTTGGACTCTTGATTTCAGCTCAGGTCATAATACCAATATCTCAGCATCCTGAGATTTGAGCCCTGTATCAGACTCTGCACTTATCACATAGTCTGTCCTTCTACCTCTTCCTGCTTGCACTCACTCTTTTACATAAATAAATAAATAAGCAAACAAACAAATCTATCTAAAAAAACAAAAACAAAAAACATAAAGCTCATTTTTTCTTAATGAAATTCAGCTTTTCCCCCCACTGAATAAACATTCCCTTGATTGGTCACAGTCTGGTTAATTTGAAGAGTTCTAAAAGGTTGATTCTGACCATTTTTGCCAGCGTTCTTATTGCTTTTATAATAGGAAGAATTTCTAAGAGAATTTCCTCTACCATTTTTACTCATGTCATTATGACAAAGTTATTTCTTAAGAAATAAAATGGCATTCATTGGATTGACCCCACTGAATTAGTATATTTTTGTATAAAATGAAATCTTAAATTGATTTTTAAACCATAGATTAAAGGGCTATTATAACAGCTGTAACATTTACAATGGTTAAAATCATTGGTTAATCAATTCTCTTGTGTGGTATAAAAACTATAAACCTATCAGAAGATGTTTATCTCTCAAGTTTTAAGTTACAATTCAGTCTAATTACACACCAATAAAAATAGTCTTTCCATATAATTTTATTCTTTTTCTTCCTGAACAAAGTTAATTATGATTTTTGAAGATGCAGAACCCAATTCCTTAACAAAAAGGTAATTCTAAATCTAATATGTTAGAAGAAATCTTAATTAATAACTTACATTGATGAATACAGCAGTATTATATGGTAAACTACATTAGAATTTGTATATTTTTTTCTTTTTTTAAAAATATTTTATTTATTTATTCATGAGACACACACACACAGAGAGGCAGAGACACAGGCAGAGGGAGAAGCAGGCTCCATGCAAGAAGCCTGATGTGGGACTCAATCCCAGGTCTCCAGGATCACACCCTGAACTGCAGGCAGCACTAAACCACTGCACCACCCAGGCTGCCCTCTTTTTTCTTTATATAACATTGAAGGGGAGTTACTGGCTGCCTCAGTCAGAGGAGGGTGTGACTCTTGGTCTCAAGGCCATGAGTTTGAGCCCTACATTGGGTGTAGACATTATTTAGAAAAATAACTAAATTTATAAAAAAAAATTGAAGGAAAGGTTTTTGAGGATATTTAAATGTATATGTTAGATTTATTTTACATTACAAAGGAAGTAAAAAAATTGAATGCTTATATATATAATAAAATACATATGCATGCTTATATGTATATATATGTTTATGTATATATGTATGTATATATATTTATATTTTGCATATATAAACTTGTGGAAATTCTGTCTTTTTTAAAACAAAAGCAGGGATCCACTAAAAATGACTTAAAAAAACATTTTATTTATTCATGAGAGACACAGAGAAGAGAGGCAGAGACATAGGCAAAGAAGAAGCAGGCTCCATGCAAGGAGCCAATATGGAACTTGATCCTGGGACTCTAGATCATGCCCTGGGCCAAAGGCAGGTGCTAAACTGCTGAGCCACCCAGGCATCCCTAAAAATGACTTTGAAAAGGCAATCTGAGGATTTTTGTCAAAGATAAAGCAGATATTATTATTTTGTAGCAGAAAACATAAATCTGCAAGGCAATATCTATAATTATTTGAGAATGGGAGTTGATAAATTTTACATATTTTTCTTTTTTAGGCCTATTTCTTATTCATATTTATCGTGCAGCCTCACATGAAGAATAAACAAACCACTAATAACTTAGTATCCCTTAAAAAGCAATGAGAAGCTAGTCTAAAGAACTTTAAAGGACTGATAAAAATTTAGGAGTTAATGTGTAATGTTAACTAATATATTGGTCTGATGTCAGTTAACAAAAGAATATAAAATAAAGACCATGATAGTGCTCATTTCTGACTAATTGTTTTCTGCAGAAGGTATCCTGGCTGATGTTCAAATTCACACTTAAAAAAAAGAAAAAGAAAAAGAAATTCATAGAAGAAAGCATGGCAGCATAAGTAGATCCTTATAGGACTTTAAACATATGAATGGAGTCCACTAAAGATTTTTAGATATTTTTTACTGCTCTTCAACTTCAAACCCATCTTGTACCTCTCAATAATAAATTCTTGGCTTTTTGATACTTTTCACTATGACTTCAGGTGGATATGGTTATATAGAAAGAAGATTCTTGATACTGTGTAAATATTTACCTTAAAAGATGAGTATGAGTTTACTGGAGGAGAAAGAAGGAAGCAGATCTGGCGACACATTAGGATAATATTTTTCTGTTCTTGAAATTGAAATATGCTTACATAAAATAGATTGCCAGGTTCAATAAAGGAATTCAATATATTGACTAAAATATTAAACATGTGATTAGTAAATACTTGCCCCAGTAATTTAGGTGCCATTTCTTTCATACCCCACACAGAAATCTAAAATTTAAAAATTACTGGTCAGTTGACCAAAAATAGGTACTGCTTCAAATCTTCTATAATTTTACCTCTGGTATGATAGAAAAAAAATTATAGTGCAGATTGTTTAAGTTCCCTAGTATCACTAGAAGTTTTCTTTCTTTTTTTCTTTATTTGTATGATTTCAGGGGTATTTTATACCCAACCAGCAGAAAGTTTCTGATTTAAAATTTAGGCAAGAATAGAAGAAAATATTTCATGTGTATCTAAGTGTTTTGTGGATGAGAACAGGAAACTCATATAATTGAGAATGTGTGGAATAAAAGGAATTTTTCATAAATCAGAAAACTCACATAAGGATTTTAAATATGAGGCTGAAATTTTCTAACATCATCACTGGGGAAGCTGATGCAAATTTCAGTGGTCAGTCCCCTCACATACACATATAAACATATAAACACACACATAGATACACAAGAACAAAAAATAAAATTTGTACATGTTCTGCTACTCTATAGAAATCAGAAGGAAGGAAGGATAAAAGTAAATATTGACAAAAGGAAGGGAAAAAAGCATGAAGATCATCAAACTGAATGTTGATGGTGATGGTCTAAATGCTTAAGTTTCAAAAAAAAATAAATGCTTGAGTTTCAGCTGTGTCTACATGCATGAATCTAATACTATTATAAATATTTAAAAAACTATAATGCTGCTGCAAAGCACTTTCTGATCACTTGTTTAGTTATAAATGTTAAAGATACCTTAGAGGTCAGGTAGTAAGTTTCCTTCTGTTGCCAAACAAAAATTCCAAGAAGCTAACATTTTCAAGATCCTAGATATATTTAATGTCAAGGATCCAAATCTCACAATTCTCAAGCCAGTGTTCTTCATTACATCAGTTTATTCAGGCATCACCAAAATATTTGTAGAGATACATAAAATACAAATGGCATTCCTGAAGGAAGACAGTTATCAACAAGAAAGAGTTCATGTACATCCATCCTGTTCTCTATAAGAACAAAACTCATTGAGCTATGGTCACTGGTGAAGGTCTTTGGCAGAGAACTGATATAGCCAGTCCCACAGCTATGGCCATCCAATAATACACATCCAATAATACACATTTTAATGCTCCCATTTTTATTAGACTCAAGTATTTCCTATGTCTGCGGCTACTTTAATCTTACTATTGCTCCTATATTATTTATTCAATTAGTGTGCTACTGCTGTTCATGCATAAAATTGACCCAGGCCACTAGGAACAGGTAGAAAGTGTACATTTCAGTAACAAAGTTATCTTTAATACAAGTATTAATATAAACAATAAGATTTTTTTTAGAATTTTGAGATTCTAGAGAATATTTTGTTTTTATCAAAATGGTATTTGGGCAATTTGGGTTTTGTATAAAATATTAGCAATGTTCTTAAAATCCTAACATTTATTTTCTTATCTCTTGTTGAATTCAATAGCTTTCCCATTCTAAAGTTAATCCAAGAATGCCCATCCTTTTCTAATTTTTCTATCTCTATGCTATGGTTTTAATGTGATGTTATCTAAAAATCAGGAGCCTTCTTATAGGCAATAGGTTGTCAGATATTTTTATGTACATTATACCTCTGGAAGATAGATACAAAATTATATAATCAGGCTTATTAACATTTATAATGGTAAAAATAGACATTCAAACCAAATTCTACCTTCAATTTTATTGAGTCTAACTCTCATTATGATGAAACATGCTAACAGAGTTTAATAAATGCCACATGGTCTAAATTGAATAAATGTTTATAGGAATATATATGGAACAGTAAACAGAGTTCTTATGAATAAAAATTCAATTCTGCTGACAAAACCTAAAGACACCGACAGAATGGAGAAGATATTTGCAAATGTTTCATCAGATAAAGTGTGAGTATCCGAAATCTATAAAGAACTTATCAAACTCAACACACAAATAACAAATAATTCAATCAAGAAATGGGCAGAAGACATGAACAGATATTTCTCCAAGGAAGACATACAAATGGCCAACAGACACACACAAAAAAATGCTCAACATCATTTGGCATCAGGGAAATAAAATCAAAACCACAGTGAGGTACCTATCACCTCACACCTGTCAGAATGGCTAAAATTAACAAATCAGGAAACAGATGTTGGTGAAAGGGAAATCCTCTTACACTGTTGGTGGGAATGCAAGCAGGTGCATCCACTCTGGAAAACAGTATGGAGGTTCCTCAAAAAGTTGAAAGTAGAGCTACTCTATGACCCAGCAATTGCACTACTAGGTATTGACTGCAAAGATACAAATGTAGTGATCTGAAGGGGCATCTGCATCCCAACATTTATAGCAGCAATGTTCACAATAGCAAATTATGGAAAGAGCCCAGATGCCCATCAACAGATGAATGGATAAAGAAGATGTGATATATATAAGTAAGTCAATCAGAGAAAGAATATATGATCTCACTCATATGTGGAATTTAAGAAATAAAAGAAAATCATAAGAAAAGGAAGAGAAAAATAAAAATAAAACAAGATGGAATCATAGAGGGAGAAAAACCATAAGAGACTCTTAAGCGTAGGATAGAGACTGAGGGTTGCTACCGGGGAAGGAGGTCAGGGGATGGAGTAACCAGGTGATGGACATTAAGGAGAGCATGTGATGTAATAAGCACTGGGTATTATATAAAACTGATGAATCACTGAACTCTACCTCTGAAACTAATAATACACTATACGTTAATTAATTGAATTTAAATTTAAAAAATCAAATTCTAAAAAAATAAAATAAATAAAAAACTCAATTCTGAATTGGCCTGCAAATGTTAAACTCTGTGATAAAAATTAGTCCTTTCCATTCATAAATACTGGTTTTGATATTCTACATTCCTATCTTTGGTTTAAAAATTGGCTTTGAAATTTGCCTATTCTATTATTTTAATCTGTTCATCTTCTATCTGTAATGTTTCAAAAGAGCAAATGTATTAAGTATTACTTTGACTTTCAAGGACAACCTTTTTCTTAATATGACCACCAAAATATATGTTTAAGAGAAAAGGTAAAAAAAAAAAATCTTTCTTTTCTTTCAAATAATGGAAAACCTGTAAGTAAATGCTTTTCATGTCATCTTTTCTGTCAAAGCTCCAAAACGACTTTTACTGAAAATATACTTGTAAAAATGTGTATACAGCTTTTGTTTGCTTTTTTTTTATAGATAAAATTTTTCTAATTCTTCCCCACACCTTTTTTTTTTTTAAATGATAGTCACAGAGAGAGAGAGCCGGAGACATAGGCAGAGGGAGGAGCAGGCTCCATGCACTGGGAGCCAGACATGGGATTTGAACCCAGGTCTCCAGGATCGCACCCTGGGCCCAAGGCAGGTGCTAAACCACTGTGCCACCCAGGGATCTCCTTCTCCACACTTCTGAATTGTTATATATTACATTCTGCCTTGAAAAAATTAGCTCTATTCATAGGCTGATTTTTTCTCTTTTTTTCAAAATAGCAAGAAGAAAGTTTGAGTGGATAAAAATTTGAAATAAAATTATTTTAAAACAACAAAAATAATTAAATGAAATGAAAATTTCTTTTTAATTTATTTTTCATTTTCCCCCAGTCTTCTTTAGGAGGAAGAACTTGATAGAGTATCCTTTTTTTTTTTTTTAATCTTTCCCTTCCTCAGTATATAGCACAGTACTTGGCACATCATGAAGGCTCAATAAATATTTGATCAATGAATGAATGTGTGAGTTAAAAAAAAATCACATATGCAATTAACTACACTCCAAGTGATTCTTGTATGTGCCATTACCCATTCTTGTTTCAATTTTTATGGAAAAGTGACTACTGGAAACTCTCTTTAGAAATTTCACCCAGAATGACTCACATCTGATTCAAATCAGAAGAACAATCAATTTGGCGCCATCATAAGAGCTCTCAGATGTTAAAGGTGACAAAATGGGCAGAACTCCTCCTAACAGATTATAGATACCATGTGTGACAGAATTAAGTGGGAAAGTGTTCATAGAAATGCTGAAGTGGAAGGCATGTCATGCCCATGTGGCTTGGCTGCAGGATACAATGCATTCACTGACATGATGGCAAAGTTGGGTGGCATATCAAGTATGGCATATGGCAGGCTTCTGCTTCAGCAAATGCATACCACATGCCAAAAAGTCGCGTAGTTTCTACTGATTATTCTGTTTCTTTTTCTTTCAAGTTTTTAAAATTAATATTAAGGGTTTTTTTTAGCAACACAAAAAAAGAACCGAAGAAGTCCAAACATACTTTAACTCATTCCACAGTGGGTTTCCATATTAATTATTTGTCCACCTTAAAAATTGCATATATACACATTATTCCTCAAAATATAAACTAAGAAGGATCTGAAAGGAAAAAATAATCTCATATTTAGTCAAAACAGAAAGAATCACTTTCAAAAACCAAGTGTACATATGGATACTAGTACATATGGTTTCATATTCTACTTCTTTATATTCATGTTTACTTATTTAGCTCTTCAGTGGGTGTTGTTTGCTTCACTAATTCCTTCTTTCAAGGAGCTTACAGTCTACGTAAGGAAAAAGTGTGTGTGGGGGAAACAAGCAAATAAAAAAACCTAAGCAACAATGTGAGAACTACAGTAGGGATCAGAATGGGGGAGAGGGGTAGTCCTGAGAAAGGTAAAAAATAATTAATTGGAAAGTATCTCAGAGTAGATAGTCCTCTAATTAGTTTCTAAAGAATTTTTGGATTAACCATGTAAGAAGGGAAAAAATAATACTATGAGTAAAAGGAGCATTTGCAAAAGCAAAGAAACATAAATTAATATATTGATTTTCAGGCGCTGCAAGTAATTTAGTATAGATAGAGCACAGCGTAGAAAAATATGGCAACACGTCAAGAGGCCAGAGGCCAGAAACTACTACATGTTGAGTTTAGATTTTATTCTAAAGAGGATACAAAACCACAAAAGGGTTTTAAGTGGAGAGTGATGATCAGATATATGTATTAAAGACATCAACCTGCAGGAGTTGTAAGAATGGGTAAGAAAATTATAATATCGAAGGCTGCTGCAGTAGTCTATATGGTAACAACCAGGGCCTCACTAAGATGTTACCAATGCAGTTGGATAAAGGAGGAGTGCTCTTAAAATCATGTTGACAATAGAACTGGCAGGATGTACGGACCAAGTGAAAGCCTCTGGACAAGGGATAGAAGTAGTTTAAGATGACTCTAAGAGTTCTTGCTCAGTGAACTGGTTAAAGTAGGGGAAAAAAAGAGGATGTGAGAAAGATTTATTAAATAGATATAAATAAAGTTTTGGAAATTTTGAATTTGATGCAGCAATGGATTTATCTAATTGGAACTCTAGTAAAGATGTTAATGTGTGGACTTTGAGGAGCAGACATACTGAAGAAAACACTTTGATCTTGAACAGAATGTGTATTCTTCTATTTGGGGGAATGCTGTGTGTTGTATGTGTCTAATAGATCACCATTTTGGATTTATATGAAGGAAAATATTTATATTTTCTTTGCCAATATTTTGTTAGGAAATCTACACCTATGCTCTAGAGTAAGATTATTTTTTAGTTTCTCTCTCTCTCTCTCTCTCTCTCTTTAGTATTATCAATATCTAATGTTATTATTAAAAGTATGTTTGCCTCATAAAGATTGAGAAATTATTCTTTCTTTTCTCTCTCTGTAAGGGTTATATTAAAATTGGATTATTTATTCTTTGGATGTTATCATCTAAGTCAGATATTTTCTTTGTGGGAAGATGTTTAACACATTCAATTCCTTTAAAGATTTCTCAAGTTGTATACATACATACATATAGTTGCATATATAGTTATAGGTAATATATGTGTAGTTTTATGTGTGTATATATATAGATATATATATAATTGATATATATCACATATATATGTAATTGTAATACTTTCCTTTTAAATAAGTTTCTCTCATCTAAGTTTATGAATACGCTGGTGTGTAATATCTTTTTTTTTTAATTTTTATTTATTTATGATAGTCACAGAGAGAGAGAGAGGCAGAGACACAGGCAGAGGGAGAAGCAGGCTCCATGCACCAGGAGCCCGATGTGGGATTCGATCCCGGGTCTCCAGGATCACGCCCTGAGCCAAAGGCAGGCGCCAAACCGCTGCGCCACCCAGGGATCCCAATACACTGGTGTGTAATTGCTGAAAATACCTTTTCTTTATCTTTTCTGATCTCTGAAATATCTGTAGTTAAGTCTCTTTTCATCCTTCATGTTGTTTATTTCAATTAGATCAATTATATAACTTATTAGCCAAACCAAGGTACTTTTTAGAATTAAAGGAGATGCTATTACTTATACCACAGTAATAGGTATAACCTTGGAGTATCATGATATGGGACATATGGACCCCAGGGGAATATCTAGTTAGCTTCATATACTTATCATTTGGCAATGATGTTTCTTTCTTTCTTTTATTTTACATTTCTTTTCATTTAGCCATTCCTGTGATTATAATGCCATTCAAAACACATTTTAATAAAAAATAGAATTAGACATGTCTTTTAAAAATTAAACAAGGTAATAAGAGGGTGATGCTATTTACATTTTATAAACAGCTAGTGATAATAGTGATTGCTTAATGAGATTATATGTAACTTCTATGGGACAATAAAAGAGTGAAATGTATATTACAAACAATGAGAAATGCAAAGGCATATGACATTTATTGAGGATTTACTATGTGTAGACTTCATGTAATCCTCCCTAAAATCTGCATGTCTAATATTCTCTCTACAGGGAAGATGGAAAATCTAAGACTGTTCAAAGTCACATGACTGAGAAGTAGTGGAATTGTAATACAACTTGGGGTCATAAATTCTTGGTGAACAGTTAGCATATTGAAAATTACCAATAATAATCAGTATATACCTAAAAACTTTTCAAAATATGCTTAACTATGAATCTTATCTTTTTAATATAAAAGGGTCACTCTGGTTATCTTACAAGCATTAGTGAGTTATTTACTGAAAAATTTGAAGTTGCCTATATTATCCTAACATATCCAAATGCCTAAGCACTTTTCCCAATAATGTTTGAAAACTTTAAATCACTCATTCATTCAAGCAAAACCTCAGTATGAACCACGTTTTACTGACAGTGCTAGGTACAGTTTTGATTGCTAGACATACAATGTTGAACTGAAGAGAGACAGCTCCTGCTTTCAAGGAGTTTCTAATTTGAGTGGGAGAGCAAAAACTAATAAAGTAAGCAAACATACAATGAAATTCAGCATAATACTTAGTTCTAGGAATAAAATAAAGTACTATGAAGGCATAAAGAGTAATGGATATGGATGTGGTAATAGGTCAGATCTAGCTGAAGCAATGGAAAAAATCCTATGAAATTCTGCAGGTAGCTTCCTAGGCCTGGCCCTAAGAGTGGGCAAAGTCCTCCCCACCAGGTAGAAAACAGTCAAGTGCTTTCAGTTTGGCAGTAACAAGGTCAGTGAGCAAGGAAAGTTTCAAGGAATTAATTTAGAGAGGTAAAATAAGATCCCACTGGAGATTAAGTGTTAACATTTTCTGTTTTGTTTATTACTAATAACTAACTAGGCACAATATACTCCCTACCATCTCTGACCACATGCTATCCTTGATATTAATGATACTTTTGGTACTCTGAAAGATGCAAAATACACTTGTTAGTAAAAGGCTGTATTCTCATAAATACAGAAGCTGAAGGAGGATGTAAAGTGTCAAGGTAGATAGGAAAAGCATATCACAAACTGAGGGTTTGTAATGCCTTTGTGGTGTATCAGTTTCCCTAGGCTAAAATTCCCTTTCCAGTATGTGTGTATATAGGAGAGGAAGGATAATTCAAAATATAATTTCTTGCAACTGTTTGAAGAAGTAAGAAAATCAAGTCATTTCCTAGCATATGCACACACACACACACACACACACACACACACACACTTTCTTCCAGTTATTCAGTCAAATCCAAATCTAGGTGCAGCTCTGAAAGGATTCTGCAAATGTAATTAATGTTTCTAATCAGATGACTTTAATTTAGTAGATTGTTTTGGGTAGACCTGACTTAAATAGTTATTAGCCTTTTGCAAAAAGAACATAAGCCTTGCCTGAGACTGAAAAAGAGTGAGCAATTAGTGGACAACATGCTTAGGTCCTTGTTCATGGTGTTTCAATCTGCTTGCGATCCTTTCTTCTTGATTACTGGCTCTGTGAACTTCAGACTTATTTAGTCACCCATCACGATTGGATAAGATGATTTCTTGTCATAATCTATACATTTATGTATCTCCTCCTGGGTCTTTTTCTCTAGGTGAACTCTAATAAATAAGGAGGAACTCATCACAATACTCAGCATCACAATACTTAGACACCAAAGAACACATGGAAATATCTATAAGTCAGTTTTAAATACCTGCCAGATCCAGAGATCCTGAGGCCAGGTCACAGAATCACCAGTGAAGTAAATACTTTTTATTCTTTTTACCTCTTCTCCCTTTCTTCAGTTTAAATTGCCGAGGTCAGATATTTTGAATGGAAATCTGGCAAAGTCTTTTTTATGGCTTGTAACTTGTTTAGTTTTAAAGGGCAAAGACAAATATGACCATGCCCCCAAATCTAGGAATATGGTGTATTAGTTTTGAATGGCTGCTGTACAAATTACTATAAGCTTAGTGACTTAAAGCACCACAAATTTACTTCACAGTTCTACAGATTGAAAGCACATCTCTCACTGGGCTAAAATCAAAGCACCAGAAGAAATCAGCTGCTTTCTGGAAGCTCCAGGGGAGAATCCATTTCTTGCCTTTTCTAGCTTCTAGGGGCTCCTGTGTTTCTTAGCACATGGACCCCTACCTTCATCTTCAAAACTAGCAATGGGTGGGTGGAGTCCTCCTAACATAGAATCACTCTTTCTCTTTTACCTCCCTCCTCTGCTTCTAAGGCTCCTGTGATTATATTGGACTCACTCTGATTATCCAGGATAATTTACTTATATAAAGGGCAGCTGCTTAACAACCATTATGCCATCTACAACTTTGTTCTATAACATAATACAATCACTAGTGGTGGAATCTGGACTTCAGCAACTTTGGCAGAGGTGAGTAGTTGGGTAATTATTTAGTTTATCATATATGAGTTCTTTGGTTATTTGGATCTGGAAACTTAACATTTATGCACTTCTTTCATCTCTTGATAAAACATACTTTTATTGAGACAAATGAATCCCAATAAACAGGAAATCTCTTTTGTGATTACAGAGATGGAAAAACCTGAATTTGTGAACTGACTGGCACTTGATCTATATCCAAAGAAAGAATTTCTCTTTTTATTGCTATATATCTTAACACAAATTGTCATTTTCACCTAGCACTCATTTTTTACATGAAAGGCATTATCCTCAGAGTAGAGTTTATATAAATATATTTTTCTATAGTTCTAAGTGGTATCCTGTATTTCTATACATGTGTTTTCCAATATATTGCTAAAAGGTAGCTTTTAATGTGAATAGGATAATGGCCTAATATTCAAACCTATTTCAAAAAGCATTTGCTTTAAAATGTTAAAAATGGAGGTCATTAGACAAAATTGACTCTTAGTCTTAAAATTGGCTTCTTAGTCAAAGAGAGATAATTAGGTGCTTCCCTGAAGAAAGTGGTATATTAGGAAATTAATCTCCATGGAATTGGTAACCTTTCTGAATTTCACTGATTTTTCAGTTCTTATATTTGATTATATAATCTGGAAACCTCCAAATACACCAGCAAACCCACAGGCCTGACTGACAGCTGCTTGAGCAGTCAGGCAGAAGAAAATAAAAAAGAATTGAAAACAACAAAAAAAGCCCCCAAACCTCAGTTTTGATTTTACCAGCAAGATTTCAAGATAGTTCTGAAAGTATGAGAACTTTCTTGTATATTTCATCAGTACTAGTTAAAAAACATGATTAAAAAGGAGGTAGCTTTAAATAAGAACAGGTAGGGATGAAGAGGGAAATGTGAGGATGGGCAGTGCATTAATGCCATATATGAAATGTTTGTTCAGGAAAGAAAGGGGTCAATTAGCTTAAAAGTTTTAAAACCACTTTGGCATAGTTTTAAAGACAAAAGAAAAATCATCCTGCAGAAATGCAGTTCATTGTTGAGAGGAGATGAGCAATGAACAATGAATTCCATCAGTTTTGTAGGCAACATTCCTTTTCCTTCTTCATACAGTACTATCCATTATTAATGAGCACTATTTCTGAGTGTGAAAGAACTGTTTGAAAAACATTAACATAGTCTATTGGATGTGATTGACATTGTCATTCCTTTCATTTTGCTGTTGGCAAGAGGCATCCCTGTAGACTTATGTGCATCTGGACATTACTAATATTCTCCTTGTTATGCACTCTGGGCAGCTGTGATATGGAAATTTTTGCATTGTATTTTATGGTATATTTTTCAGCTTTTACATTGTGTTCTGTTACAAAATGTATAAGTGAAACCTTTTTGTATGCAATGATCAATCAAAAAAATTATCTCTTTTCTAATCTGACTCTTCTCCAAATTTTAAAAAGAATTTATTCCAATTCTAGAGATGTGCAATGACCGTCTGGTAGCCAGGCAGTTATTTAGATCCATGTCTATTCATGGTATTTCTTTTTTACAATCCAGTTTTCAAAGCTGATTACATTTTTAATTGTCCTACTGCATAAAAGAACTATAGTTACCGTCTACCTGCTGTTCAGTAACACCACAGCACTGACTAACCCACACACATAATACCTTTTAATCAGTGAAATTGAAGGTAACAAAGTCAAGGATTAGAGGAGTAATGAATACAAGAAAAAAAATTAACCATCACATCCTCTTGACTTTTTTTTTTTCCTCTTGACTTTTAAATATGTATGTAACTAAGCTTCTTTTCTCCTCTCAGCTGCCCTGCCTCCTCACAGCCCATATGCACACCCACACAGAGATCTGCCTTCCTAAGTGTTGCTGACTTTCTTTATATGAGCATACCACAAGTCGATCTGTTTCTCTGTACATTAATAAGCTATCAGTGAAATGGAGACTAAAATATTTTCAGTCAGCTAATGCTAATAGTCATTAAGAGTTGGAGGCATAATACAACTGCTCCCATTCTCATTTTTGATATTCTACTGTCAGTTCTACCAAGTGGTTTAACTGGTCTAAAAATTCATCTGAAAAAAAGGATCCCAAAATCATGTTTTGTCTCTTGAATTATCAATACGTGTAATGAAAGAGAGAGAGAGAGAGAGAGAGGAGGAGGAGGAGGAGGAGGAGGAGTTATTCTATTGTAAAAGTAATGTGAAAATGTTCTATGTCAATACTTTAGAGTACATCAGAGCCAGATAAGCTCTTATAAGGTTGTCATACAACAGGATACCCCAATAAAGGCATTATAATTATATGATGTTCTTAAAATTATCTTACTCTAGAATGTTTTCCCCTTACAGACTTCTAGAGTTATTAGTGTTCTATGAAACACATTTTTGGAAATTCTGATTTAACTTAATCTCCCTATTAAGCATACCATTATACTAATGAACCTAGTTTAGGGGAAAACAACAACATCAACATAAGAATTTTACTTTCTACTCTTTCCATATGCAATGTAGTATGGTGACTGAAAGGACTGGCTCCAGACTTCCACTTCTGGATTCAAATATCAGCAACTCTAATTACTCGTTGTAATTACTACTACTTGAGTAATCATCTAACCCTTCTTTGACTCAATTTTCTCTACAGCAAAATGAGAAAAATTAATAGTCCTTTAGACATGAAATAATATGCATAAATTGCTAGGCTCTACTAATTGCTATAACTTTTTCCCAAAACCTTTATGTCTGAAGCATAAACATTTATGTCTCTTTTATATCAGGAAGACATGCTATGGCTAAGTGATATGGTATAGTTTGCCTTATCCAAGATGTCCTACATATTGGAGAACTTTCCAGAGATTGTCATGAGTAACAAAATTGATTGTCAAACTTCATACACTCTGGTTTTTCAATAATTAAATAGGTTTTATGAATTAGCCCATTCTAAAGAAATAGTACAAAAAAGCTAACTGGTGTAGCCTATAGCTTTTTTGTATTATTTCTTTAGAATGGGCTAATAGCTATAGGCTACACCAGTTAGTTTTTTGTTGTTGTTGTTTGTTTGTTTTTTCTGCATTCTCCAGGGGATAGCACTTCCATTTCTCCATTATTTGTTAAGGCATGTGTTAGTCTAAAGTTAGAAAGTTCAAGCCTATCAAGAATGACAAGCAAAAGGCCCTTTAAAATCTATTAAAATCCTGTAATAGTGGCAATTTATTCAACATTTTTTATTTCATACCCATCATGTTTTAGTCACTGCTGTAACTAAAATCAGAAAACCAGTACTTAAAATATTACATTCCCAAGAGAAATTCAGAGAACAGTGAGTGATAAAAACTAAATGGGTGATATGGTAAAGAATGGCAGAGGTGTGATAGGAATGAAGAACTTCAGCTTGGGAAGTCAGGCTGCAGAAGTGACACTTAGACTGGAATATTGGTAAAAGAAGGAGCTAACCATGCAAAGGAGTATTGTCAAGAATGAAGGTGCTGTCTATCTTGCTAATACAATATGCCTAACCCCTACATTTTCCTGTAGACTGCCCCATCCAACCAACCTTTCTTGGCAGCAGGTCCTTCAAAATGGTGCCTAATGCCTCTCATTTTGCAAGCAGTCCCAACAGTGGCCAGTACCACTCAAAAGTGACTCCTGCCCTGGGGATAGGGGAAGATGACCACACACAGCAGTTCAACTGCGGTCCCAGCATTGTGAAGAAGGCAGACATCTGACTGGTTGCCAGCCTTGACCATCACCAAAAATATCACATGTAACAGCATAAAGAGAGAGCCCTGTTTGGTTCACTGCAACCCCAACAGAGTAGGCACAAATATCTAGTCTGACTTCAGGCTCCAACAACCAACAGAATTCTTTAGGGGATAATGCAGGGAGAGGGCCCTGCAGTTGAGAGTGACCACAGCTTCAGTAAACAAGCTGAGGGAAAACATCTAGTCTGAACTAACCAAAGCAGCACCAGACTGGCCCCTTAATAGCACAGAGACCAAACCCTGCCCAGGAGAGGCAAAGTGGACCACTACAGTCAACTGGACAGAAGACAAACATGGCTCAACCACAACAGTAGGCCACATACAACATAAGACATTCCTAAAGTGCCAGATGCTGGAGAAAAGGAGACACTGTACTGCAGGACACTATATGCCCTCTTCATAAGGCCGCTACTTTCAAGGTCAGTAGATGTATCTGACTTTCCTAATATATAAAAACAAACAGGTAGACAAAATGAGGAGACAGAGAAATATGTTCCAAATGAAAGAACAGGACAAAATCACAGCAAAACAGCTAAATGAAATGGAGATAAACAATACACCTGGTAGAGCAAAGTAATAGTTATAAAGATACTAGACTTGAGAAAAGAGTGGAGGAGCTCATTGAGACCTTCAACAAAGAGACAGTAAATATAAAAAAGAGCCAATCATAGATGAAGAACTAAGTAATTGAAATTAAAAATATACTGCAGAGAAAATATATATATACTGCAGAGAATAAAATGTAGACTAGAGAAAGCAGAGGAATGGATTAGCAACCAAGAAGACAGAGTAATAAAAAGCAACCAAGGTGAATAGCAAATAATAATAATAATAATAATATCATTAAAAATGAGACTAGGTTAAGGGAACTCAGCGACATCATCAAGTGTAATCTAGTCAATAATACTCTATGTAGCAAGGCTATCATTTAGAATAGAAGCAGAGATAAAGAGTTTTCCAGACAAACAAAAGCTAAATGAATTCATTAACACTAAACCAGCCTTATAAGACATTGTAAAGATAATTCATTGAGTGGAAAGAAAAGCTATCTTCAGGAATAAGAAATTAGGAAAGGAAAAAAAATTGCAGGTTTACACAAACATCATAAAAGTAGTAGGTTGGTCACTAATAATCATCAGTGCAGAGAAAAAAATCAAAAAGCAGTAAAATCAAATATATCTATGAAAATCAACCAATTCACAAAGGATGTAGAGTATGAGATCATATGCATTAAATGTGGGTAGGGAAGTAAAAATTTTGCTTTTAGAGTTAAAATCTGTATAAGCATGCAACAAATAAAGATAAATAAAGGAATCCAAGCAAATCACTAAAAAATGTCATTAAACCATAAGAAAAGAGAGCAAGAGAAGAAAGGAGTAGATCCTATCAATCATTACTTTGAATGTAAATGGACTAAATGCTCCAATCAAAAGACATAAGGTGACTGAATGGAAAAAAAAATTAAAAAGCAATACCCTGCTATATTCTGCCCAAAAGAAACTCACTTCAGACCTAAAGATGCATAAAGACTGAAAGTAAAGGAATTGTAAAACATCATCATGCAAATGGAAGCAAAAAGAAGGCTGGGCTAGTAATATTTATATTGAACAAAATAAACTGTAAAATCAACACTGTAACAAGAGACAAAGAGCACTACATAATTATAGATGGAACAATTAACAAGAAGATTTAATAAATGTAAATATTTGTGCACTCAACATAGGACATCCAAAAATATAAAGCCACTTTTAACAGACATAGTGGGAGAAATTGATAGTAATACAATAATAGCAGGTAACTTGAACATCCAAATTAGATCAATGGATAGATCATCCAAGCAGAAAATCAACAAGTAAACAATGGCTTTGAATCACACATTGGACCAGACAGATCTAATAGATATTTTCAGAACATTTCATTCAAAAGCAGATGAATACATATTTTTTTCAAGTGCACATGGAACATTATCCAGAACAGATCATGTTAGTCCCCAAAACAAGTCTCAACAAATTAAAAAAATGAAATAATATCATGCATTTTTTATGACCACAATAGTATGACCATATAAATCAGTTACAAGAAAAAAATCCAGAAAGAACACAAATACATGGAGGTTAAATAGCATGCTACTATACAATGAATGGGTCAACCAAGAAATCAAAGAGGAAACCAAAAAATACATAGAGACAAATGAAAATGAAAACGCAATGGTCCTTTGGATGCAGCAAAACCTGTTCTAAGAGGGAAGATAATATCAATACAAACCTACCTTAAAAAGCAAGAAAAATATCAAATAAACAACCTAACCTTATTCCTAAAAGAGCTAGAAAAATAACAAAGCTCAAAGCCAGTAGAAGGAAAGAAATAAAGATTAAAGCAGATGTAAATGAAATAGAAACTAAAAAAAATAAAAATTAAAAATAAAATAAAAAAAAAAAGGCACAGATCAGTGAAACCAGGAGCTAATTCTTTGAAAAGATCAACAAAATTAATAAACATTTAGCCAGACTCAACAATAACAACAGAGAGAGAGAGGAACAGAGGGAGGGGGTGAGGGGAGGGAGAGAGAGAGAGAACTTGAAAAAATAAAATCATAATTAAAAAGGAGAAATAACAACAGAAACAAAAAACATTATAAGAATATTATGAAAACTTACATGACAACCAATTGGACAGTTTAGAAGAAATGGCTAAATTTCTAGAAACATATAATCTTCCAAAACTGAATCAAGAAGAAATAGAAAATTTGAACAGACCAATTACTAGAAATCAAATTGAATCAATAATCAAAAAACCTCCAATGAACAAACGTATAGTACCAGACCACTGCATAGATGAATTCTACCGCACATTCATCAAAGATTTAATACCTATGCATCTGAAACCATTCAAAAAAATAGGAGAAAGAAAGCCTCCAAATTCATTCTGTGAAACCAGCATTACCCTGATACCAAAACCAGAGAAAGACACTTAAATAAGAAACCTACACACCAATATCTGTGATAAATATAGATGCAAAAATCCTCAACAAAATAGTAACTGGATACAACAATAGATTTAAAAAAAAATAATTCACCATGATCAAGTGGGTTTTACTCAGAGATGAAAGGGTGGTTCAATAATGCACAACAACATGATACCTCACATTGATAAAACAAAGGATAAAAACTATATAGTCATTTCAATAGATTTTGCAGAAAAGCATTTGACAAAGTACAATATCCATTCATGATAAAAACTCTCAACAAAGCTTTAGAAGGATCACACCTCTACATAATGAAGGCAATCTGTGGTGAAAAACAGAGCTTTTCTTCTAAGATCAGGAATAAGAAAAGAATATCTACTCCATCACTTTTATTCAACATAATAATGGAAATCCTAGTCAGAGCAATCAGACAAGAAAAAGAAATAAAAGGCATCTAAATTGGCAGTGAAGAAGTAAAACTTTCACTATTTGCAGATGACATGATAGTCCATATAGAAAATCCTAAAGGCTCCATTAAAAAAATTACTAGAACTGATAAATGAACTCAGTAAGATCACAGGATTCAAAATTAATATACAGAAATCTTTTATTTCTATACACTAATAATGAAGTGGCAGCAAGAAAAATTTAAAAAAAAATCCAAATTTCAATTGCACCAAAAATAATAAAATTCCTAAGAATAAACTTAATCAAGGAGGTGAAAGACTTGAACTCTGAAAACTATAAAATGCTGATGCTGATGAAAGACTTGAACTCTGAAAACTATAAAATGCTGATGAAAGAAACTGAAGATGGCACAAGCAAATGAAAAGATATTCTACGCTCATGGATTGGGAAAACCAATTTTGTTAAAATGTCCATACTACACAAAGAAATCCACAGATTTGATGCAATTACACTCAAAATACCAACAGCATTTTTCACAGAACTAAAGCAAATAATCCTAAAATGTGTATGCAACCACAAAATTGAAAAACAAAAACTAAATAGGAAGTATCACAATCCCAGATTTCAAGATATACAACAAAGCTGTAGTAATGAAAACAGATTGATACTTGCACAAAATAGACCCATAGATCAATACAATTTAATAGACATCCCAGAAATTAACCTGCATTTTTATAGCCAATTAACCTAAACAAAGGAAGCAAAAATATACAAGGGAAAAAGACACCTCTTCAACAAATTGTGTTGGGAACACTGGACAGCTACATGCAAAAGAATAAAACTGGACCATTCAAAAAAAAAATCCCTCAAAATGGTTTTAAAAACCTAAATGTGAGACCCAAAACCATAAAAGTCCTAGAAGAAAATATAAGGAGTAATTTCTCTGCTATCAGCTGAAGAAACATTTTTCTAGATATGTCTCCTTAGGCAACAGAAACAAAGGCAAAATTAAACTACACCAAAATAAAAAAGTTTTGCATAGTGAAGGGAACCATGAACAAAATAAAAAGACAACCTGATGAATGGGAGAAGACATTGTAAATGATATAAGTAATAAGAGGTAAATATTCAAAATATATAAAGAACTTACACAACTCAACACCAAACAAACGAACAAACAAACCCAAATAATCCAGTTAACCTATGGACAGAAGACATAGATAGACATTTTTCCAAAGAAGACACAGAAATGGCAGACACATGAAAAAATACTCAACATCACTAAGTATAGGGAAATATATATCAATGAAATATCACCCCTCACTTGTCAGAACGTCTAAAATCCAAAATACAAGAATTAAGAAGTATTCTTGAGGATGTGGAGAAAAATGAACCCTGGTGCACTATTGGTAGGAATGTAAGCTGTTGCAGGCACTGTGGGAAATAATACAAGCTTCCTCAAAAAATAAAAAATAGAATTACTCTATGATCTAGTAATTCTACTACTGTGTATTTACCCAAGAAAAATGAAAACACTAATTAGAAAATATATGTGCACCCCCCTGTTAACTGCAACATTATTTACAATATCCAAGATATGGAAGTGATTTAAGTGTCCATTGATGGATGAATGAATAAAGAAGATGTGAAGAGAAAAAGAAAAAAATGTGATGTGTATATATATGTATATACACAAATATATAAGTACATACACATGCAATGGAATATTACTCATCCATAAAAAAAGAATGAAATTTTGCTATTTGCAACAACATAGATGGATCTAAAGCAACAAGTCTGCTAGGGATTCTCTCTTCTTCTCCCTCTGTCTGCACCCCACCCCCACCACTTGTGCTCTCTGTCTCTTTCTCTTTAAAAATAAATAAACTGTTTAAAAAAGTTTTTTTAAAAATCTTATCTAAAGAACAGACTCACTGGAGATGTGCAGATACAGCATGGAAGCAGGAAGACCACTTCAGCAGCAACAGCAGTAATACATGACAGAGTAATGTGAGTTGGCCTAGGATGAAAGCAGCGGAAAAACCATTAAGTATCAGATTTAGCATATTTTTTAGAAGTACAGCTGACAAGATTTGGAGATGTGTATTTCCCTATAGTTAGAAATGTAATGGTAGGAAGGAATCAGAGATGATGCCTAAATTTTGGCTTGAGAAACAATTAATGATAATATTTTGAAGCCTAGGTAAAACTTGATGAATGGTGGACATAAATTCAGCATTCTGCTTTGGTCACAATAATTTTACATGGCTCCTAGATACTCAAATGGGGAAGTAAAATTGGCAGATGGGTATAAAATACAAATTGGAGCTCAGCAAATAGATCTGTGTTAGGAACCTATTGTGGACCAGACACTGTGCTAGTTGCTGGAAATAAAATGGTGCGGAACATTATATATGTGGAAGGCAGAGTTCTGAAATAACCACCAGCACCCCAACCCTGATATATTTATCCAGCATAATCTCCTCTTGAGAATGGGTGTCATGTAAATTTACTCATGTAAATATGATGAGTATCATCCCCATGGTTAGGTTATGTTATATGGCACAATTTGCTTTTTTTTTTTAAAAAGGGGGATTATCTTAGGTGATCCCAATCTAATCAGAAGTACCCTAGAGAGATTGGACTTTTGCTGAGGAGAGGGCATATGTAAATTCAATTAACATGAGAGATATTGGAAATAGAGGGGGTCATGTCTCAAGGACTCGAGGATAGCCTCTAGAAACTTAGAGCTGTGTCTGGCCAACAGCCAGCAAGAAAAGAAGAAAAACTTACTTAAAAATAAAAATCTTAAAAAACAATTAAACAAACAAATAAAACCAAAGCAGGGACCTAATGCAACCATAAAGAGGTATATTCTACCAAAGGTGAACTTGGAAGTGGCCTTTGCTGAGTCTCCAGATGAGGACATGACATACTCAGCTGACACCTTGATTTCAACCTGGTGAGAACCCAACCATGCTATGCTGAATTCATGGCCCATGGAAACAGAGATAATACATTTGTGTTTTTTTAAGCTACATTGGTGGTGATAGTTTCTCACACATCCATAGATAACTAACACAATGTATTTCATCTGGTTCATGGAACCTACAGTTTGCTAGAAAAGAGGAAAGAGAAGAGCAGGTAAGTGGTATCAATTCTCATTTTTAAAAGAAGTCTCTTAATCAGTATGAGATTAGTGTTGAATGGCATGGGAATGGGATGTTTTATGACAGAATAGACAGGTGGGTGGTTGACTACTGAAGTCGAAGTAAAAGACCTCAGATTAGTGTGATAGTAGCAGAGATTGAGCAAAGAGGACATATTTAAGAGATATAATTAGACAATATTGAGGGCCTGGAATAATATGATATGAAAGAAGATGGGCTCCCCACTGGGCCAGCCCTAGTCCACAGTATTGGCTCAGTCCCTTAAATCTAAGTCATGCTGGGACACCGGCTTCTAGCTATAACAAGAGAAAATTGGGAGGGAGATCATTTAACGTACCATCATCTTTTGTTTATACAGTTACATTATTTATGCCACACTCAAAAAATGTATTATTATTGTTATTCTATATTTTTATTCAATGTTATATAGCACATGCAAAGACATAAGAGTATCAAAGCCCAAGAACTTCTGTAATTTAAATATCCTACAATATTAATGGTTGAACTCTAATGATGCCAAACTAGCTAAATGAACCATTTGAATTATAACACAACCTTTGATAACAACTTTTGGAATCAATTTTTTCTATACTTATATCACAGATTATCAACTTTGAATTTGTGATTTATTTAATCTGTTGATTACTAGATCATGCATTCAAGCAATTAGCAAAATATTTACATGGATTATTTATAACCTTTTGTTTTATAAGTAGGATTCTCTTTCCTGGATCCTTAAATGTCAAAATCAATTTAGCTCTGTAAAAGTTGTGGCATAGTATTTCCCCCCAAAGATTTATAAATGTTACTTATTGTCTTATGGCATTTAGTGTTGCAGAGATAGCTGAGGCTAGGTTGATTTTAGTTTTTACTGCAGAATGTATGGCATTTCATTTTGTTTTTCCTTTACTGTTTGTTTTTGTTGTTTTTTTATTAAATGAGAGAAAAATATTTTTATCATTTATATTCATTTATCTGTTTTTAAATTTGCATTGCTGTTGTTGGGTTTATGGTTTATGTTGATATTTCCCATAATATAGTACTTTCATAGTGTGTATATCTGAAACTACCTCAGCTCTCCAAAGTTGTCTTCACTTCTGTCCTTCTTATACTCATTTCAATCATTATATCAGATAATTTTCATTCTTTCCTCCATTTCCTTTTTATTCTTTGAGAGATTATTTCAGAACTTTTCTCAAAATTTGATTTGATTTTCCTTTGTGCCAATTCTGTTTTTCATTGGTTTGCATAAAACATTTTATATTGGGGATCCCTGGGTGGCGCAGTGGTTTAGCGCCTGCCTTTGGCCCAGGGCGCGATCCTGGAGACCCGGGATAGAATCCCACGTCGGCTCCCGGTGCATGGAGCCTGCTTCTCCCTCTGCCTGTGTCTCTGCCTCTCTCTCTCTCTCTGTGTGACTATCATAAATAAATAAAAATTAAAAAAAAAAAAGAAGCAATCACTGTATTTGGGATCCCTGGGTGGCGCAGCGGTTTAGCGCCTGCCTTTGGCCCAGGGCGTGATCCTGGAGACCCGGGATCGAATCCCACGTCGGGCTCCCGGTGCATGGAGCCTGCTTCTCCCTCTGCCTGTGTCTCTGCCTCTCTCTCTCTCTCTCTCTGTGACTATCATAAATAAATAAATAATTAAAAAAAAAAACATTTTATATTAAATTTTTTAGACTTCTTAAATTTTTGTTTCTTTTATGTATATACTTTTATATTATTTCTGTTTCCACAGAAATTTATTATATGTTCCAACTGATTATTTTTCACTTATTCTATTGATTTTTAAGGATGGGAAAAGATTGACAGGAAAAGAGCAATAATTATTTTTAAATAAAAACATAATTTCTTATCAAATAGTGCTTTCCTATTTCTGAAAATAAATATAAACATTATACTATTTATACTTCAAATCGTATGTGTTGTCAGAGAGGGTATTGTTCTATAGATGACACAAATGCTTATTGTGTTGATTTATCAACATCATGTTAAAAGAGATATGAAATAAATATGCATGCTACCGAGCATCATAGCCCTAAAAAAGAAGCAGTTATTTGCATACACACAGGTGAGGCTCATAACCTGGGAAGCTTCCCTCAGAGCCTTTATGTGACAGTAGAATATAGTACTCTTCAGTCTCCATCACCAATAACTCAATCTGATTTCTCTCCTTCAGGAGCAACTGTCATCTAGGAAATTTGCTTAAATAACAGCAACAACATAGATTGTCATTTATTTTATTATTCTATTCCTGGCCTACCTAGATAAGAGCAGAAAGATAATTAAGTCAGTGATGAGTTACAGGTAAAATGCCATTTCAGCTATTAAGAAATATATGGAGGATTACAGTAGAGAAACATGGTGGCAGACCTGTGAGGGACATCACTTTAATTTCTTTTCAGGCTCTGTTTGTCCTCAAGAATAAATATTCATTATTTAGGACAGCAGTCCAGGCAATTACATGTGAGATAGATAGACAGATGTTTTATAGATGTATATTAGAACCAAAATATCTTAAAAGTTTACCTACTTTTTTCTATCAAAATTTTTTCCTTTTAAAAAATAATTCAGATGGACATAGTTACTCTTTAAGTATGAAAATAGTCATCATTGGATGGTAAATACTATCACACCAATATAAAAAACATATAATCTAACCTATGCTGCTGATAATCACAAGAATTATGTGCATCTGGTAAATATTTGCAATATTATAAAATGTTAAACCTTAAAAATAACATGTTTATGTTATAAACAGCAGAAATATAGCTAAATGCCAAAAAAAGGCAAACTAAATGACCCACATAAGCAAAAAATTCATACATAAAACTTGAAAAAAAATTCATTCATATTGCGTTAATATATATGACAAAATGGGTATGTTATTTTTAATCAAAATCCATAATCCTGCATTCCCCATCTTGATTAACATCATATATCTAAAGTTTATATTCTGAAGGTATTCTGGAGTTTGCAGAAGGTAATGGATCAGGCCTTGCTTATATTTTCCTTATATTTTCCTAACTCTATACAAATAAGATATGATTATTTTCTTATTTTACATGAATATTTTTAAGAATATACTTTTATTTATATTGTAAAAAACTTAGCAATTTCTCTTTTTTCATCACTTTCTCCCTTCCATAAATGTTGGTTGTTTACTATGTTTCAGGGACTGTACGATGCAATTACATTAAATAAGACTTCATTTATTTGCCTAAAGGAGATTACAATCTAAAAAAGAAAAAGGAAACATCAAGGATTCCTATAGAGTCTGAAAAAAGAAAAAAAAATTAGACTACTGGATAGTCAGGAAAAAACTTCCATAAAAGAATATAGTTGATGTGAGTGTTGAAAGATAAATAATAATTAGCAAGTAAATTTTAAAAAGGGTATGAGTGTGTGTCAACAGAACACAGACCTGAAGGTTCAGGATGTAAAATAAATAGAGATATAAAACATATCCATTGGGGCACCTGGGTGCCCCAACTCTTGATTTTGGGTCAGGCCATGACCTCAGGTCCTGGGATCAAGCCCCTCTTTAGGCTTGTGCTCAATGCGGAGTCTGCTTGAGATTCTTTCTCTCTAACTCTCCCCTGTTTGTTCTCTCTCTCTTGCTCTCTCTCCCTCAAAATAAATAAATAATCTTTTTTAAAAAGCACACACACACAAAAATATCCAGTATTTATTTAGTGCCCTATTATTGTAAGAACCCTGGAAAGAAAAATAAGATGTTTTTTTTTCCTTTCTCATAAATCTTATAAACTAATAAAGAAAAAAACATAGCCATATCAAAAATACATGCCATTGTAATACAAGGTTGAATGAGCCACAAATTAAATATCAAAAATGCTTCAGAAGTTCAACAAGGCAAGTAAACACGTCTGGTTATAGGCATCATGAAGTATGTGGCTTTGAAATAATAGTTAAAGAATAGGTAGGTTTTCTGTAGACCTGTTTTTGAGGAATAATTCAGTCATGAGTGACAAAAATGGTAATGGAAAACATTGAATATCCTGGGAAAACTGACGAGTTTGATTGAAGAGATGCAGTTTGCTTTAAAGACCAGTAGAAAAATCAAAGAAACAAAAGTGACTTTGCTATGTGAATGCTAAGGCAAAAAAGCTTGTATATTTATATAGTTACCTTTTTTAAAAAGATTTATTTATTTGAAAACGAGATAGTGCCCGGGGAGCCATAGAGGGCGAGAGAATGTGTCAAGTAGACTAGACTCCCTGCAAAGCGTAGCCTGATGGGGGCTCCCTCCCACCACCCTAACTAAGATCACTACCTGAGCTGAAACCAAGAGTCAGGAGCTTTACTGCTTAACTGCCTATGCCATCCAGGTGCCCCACAGTTATTTTTATAGTGCATAACAGGGGAGAATTCAAAATGTTCAAATAGCTCACCTAATTGTATTGTGTTATGACATAAGGGTGGAACACATCAATGATTATTATGCATGTAAATACACACAAACACAAAAGAACACAAATGTTTTAACAATGGATCAACTGCACACTCTATTTTAAAATCTATTTTAATGTAATATAATTGTGAATATTTTCCATACCACTAATGATTTTGTACTAATGATTTAAAGTGAAAATGACCATACAGAAGTAGTTAATCAAAGGAATAAGTGCCATATATATGGTGTGTGTGTATATATATATATATATATATATATATATATACACACACACACACATACACACACAAATATAGATATAGGTTTATATTTAGGTTGTTTTATACCATTATTATATTATCTTATGTAATTTTTAAAAGATTAACAACTCTAGTGAATATACTTGAGCAGGAGTCAACATGACAACTCCTAGATATTTTCTACAAATATTTCCTAGGAGATTCCTGTATTGATAGATGTAAACATTTTAAGAATGAATATATTCGTCTTTTACTTCCAGTCAAGACAAAGTAATTTGTGTCTGGCTATAAGAATAGACAAAATATATAAAGAATAGGTAATATATACAGTCTTTGAATAACACAAGTAGGTGGGATCCTGGAGAGAAGTGCATTGAGTGAGAACCGTGATTGTCACAGGTTTCTGTTTGCAAGCACTTTCCAGATTATCATGCACTGGGAAATGGAGCCCAAATGAGAAGTCTCTTCTGGGCTAAAAAGGAAGAAATAAGTTTCAGAAGATGATAATGGATGGAATTTTCAAGTAAAGACATTAGACAGAAGGAAGTTTTATGAGAGATGGTTTGAAATAACCCAGAAGCCTTATATGGAGAATCTGTAAGTCCTTGACCAAAGATGGGGCCCTGAACTTGTATGGCAGAACTTGTAAAGGCTCACAAGGAGGAACCACTGGCGAACAAAGAGCTGAACGGGTTCCAGAGGTTGTCCACGAGAGGAGTGGAAAGCCCTCATTGGGCATCTCATTCTGTTGAGACTCCAGAGAGGCAATGACCATGTGTAAAGGGGCCATGACCTAAAACTAAAGACAAAGGCAAAATGAAGTCATCACAAAAAAGTAAAAACGAAACAAAACAAAACAGAAACAGAAAAGCAGACCTGAATGGATCAAGGGGATTGTTCTCTAATATAAGCTTCTGGCAGAATGAAGCTCAACACAAGGAATCATTCATAATGTTTAACATAACTTAAAGTCTACTAGACATATAAAGAAGTAGGAAGTGAAATTGGTGAAAATGGAGTGGGCAGCTCCAAGCCACTCGTTCTTTTACAGAAACTTTAAAATATCAAGCAAAAATGGACAGAATCCCATTTTGTCAGAACTCTGAAAAATATTCAAAGCTTATAGCAACCAAGCAAATGGTGAATCAAAGAAAAGCAACCAAAATAGAATGAGAAAGCGTTGTGATGTTTCTGTTCACCCTTGCCGGATCCCTCTCCCAGTACTACAGATATTCTGAAGAGGGCACCTCCCATTCCAGTGTGGGCCTCTGTTTCTGGAAGATGCAGTACAAACTTTATTGACAAACAATTGGGTTTGCCTCTTCGAATCTATCTGGAGCCTACCTGAAGGTCTGATGCCAGCTGCTTGCCTTTGGTCTGCCTGACTAGAAACCTACTCAAAGTGAGTAGATTGCATTCCTCAAAACACTATAAAGTCAAGGAGCAGCCCAGAGCAGCCTGAATCAAAAGGTGACATCCATGAGGCATTCTCAAGAGCACTAAAGGCCTGGGAGAAAAAGCTAGGGAAAATTCCTTTGGGAGATTAGATGATTAAAAAGTGCCATGTATCCATGTATCCACTAGAAAGGACATATACTCAGAAAAGACTAGTAAAACGCTGAACTTTCACCTCTGAGTTGCAAGTAAGAAGTGAAGGCAATGGCAGAGGTGTGAATGGCCTGGCTAAGTGGGGAAAAAGAGCCTCCGCACAGAGCCAATGTGCCAAGAAGTGGGGGAAGGGTAGTTTTTATCTCCTTTTGTTTTTCCCTCCTCCTCTTTCTAAATATTTGATAATTTAATAGGAATAGGTACAATGTCTCGTCTTCTAAAGTGACTTCATTTTATTTCTTGGACTGCTGATATCTTTTATGAATTTTCACTGATTATATATATATATATATATATATATATATATATATTTAATCTTTTGAACTATCATTTTACGCCCTTTTACACCCTAAATGGTAATGATTCCATACTGTTTGAGGATATGGGTAAGCTGCCAATGGATTTAATTTCACAACAATTAAACTGTCTAGAATAAGTCTTAGTCTTGAGAAATGTAGAGTTTAAGACAACTGCATAAGTTGAATCAACTTTGGAAATAATCATTTGAAAGAATTTCTTAAAAAGAATAAATGGTATTATGCCAGGGGGAAAAAAAAACAGAAAACAATAAATTCCATATGTTTAAAAAAAAACCTGCCTCTTTAGAACACCTATACTTTTGGCTTTCAGGGGAATTTTATGTTTGTAGGAAAACTTCAGGGACATCTGCTCTAGGCAGATGTTAATGGTCTCAACTTAGCATTTTGGTAATGAGAGGGAAAAAATACACATGAGGGAAAAGTATTGAGCCTTGTGAGGTCAAAAGGGTTGGTACAAACAGTGCAGTCTAAAGAAAGAATGAGAATGATTGCAAAACTCTTGTAACTGCATTCCTATTGCTACCATATTAACATATTTCTAAAAAATGTCCCATCCTTTTAAATAGAAAATCTTAACATTATATAGAATATTCAGTAAAAATGAAATGCAAGACAAAGACCTGACTTAATAAGAAATTAGGTCAAACTAAGAAAATGGATGATTAAAATTTTCTTTTAATCGTCTCTAGATGTGATTAAACTTGCTGAATCTAAATCGTTGCATATAATTTGACAGCCTTCAGAGTTAAATGCAAATGCATGAATCCAATTGGAAGCAACAGGAAAAAGGAGGCATGTTGTTTAGTATATTAAATTTCCATAGCAGGTGTATGCAATGAGGACAATGGCAAAATCAGACATGATTGGCCTACTAAGAGAAAGATTCTGATGCTGTAATTCATTCTGGCAATGATAGGAAATGTAAGACTCTCTTATGGCAGCTAAAGAAACATAGATTCCTCTGTCCACTGGGTCTGAAATAATTGTGGGATGAACTAGTCACATTTTCTGACTTACTTATTCAAATTTACTATATTCTGTTTCATTTTTTAATTACTGATTGCATGCTAATTCTAAATTGTTTTGAAATGTTGGGATCCCTGGGTGGCGCAGCGGTTTAGCGCCTGCCTTTGGCCCAGGGCGTGATCCTGGAGACCAGGGATCGAATCCCACGTCAGGCTCCCGGTGCATGGAGCCTGCTTCTCCCTCTGCCTGTGTCTCTGCCTCTCTCTCTCTGTATGACTATCATAAATAAAAAAAAAAAAAAAAAAAAAAATGAAATGTACTTTTTCTGTTACTATAAAAGTGAATTCCTTATTAAATAAACATATGAATTGCCACTAAAAGGCCATGCATAAATAAACTATAGATGAATAGGAACAATCTGTTAACTATTTTGCCATAATAATCCTGTTGTCAGATAATTTACTAATATAGACACATAAATAGCTTCTACCTTATATTACCCCTTTGTCCTCTCCTCACATTCTTCCATTCAACTAACTGTGATATTACAGCTACTGGGACAGATTTTTTAGAAAATCTGTGAATTCAAAACTAAAGAAGAGAATAAACCCTAAAATTATGGAGAGTTATGGCAGTAGATCCTCAGGTAGGATTCTTATGCTGTCCTAGACTCTCTACAGGTAACCTCTCATCCCAAAATATGAACTCCTTTCATTTTCTGGAAAATTGCTTTTTGTTCTGTAGTCCTCCTTTTATTCTACAGACAATTTTGAATTGGATAGTCGTCATTTGTGAATAAATGAGTCAATCCCCTCAAAACCCCAAGGGTCAAGGAACTATAATTGCATGTTTGCACACATTAGTTTGATAAAATTGCTAAATTCCTAATGCCTAAATAGCTCAGTTGAAATTACAGTTGACTGAAATTTTAATATAAAGCAATTAAACAAATAACAAAAAAGAACAGAAATTAATTATATCAAATTTCTGAATGTGTGAGTACTTTTTAAACTTAATAGCAATTTTAGAAATAATAAACTTAAAAATTGATTGCATGCATTAATTGTAAAATTATCTATATGCAGCATATATAATTGAATGCAAATCACAAACTAGAAGTAGTAAAACAAATGTGAACAATTTTATATCTTTATTTTGTAGACGTCATTTAAATTATTACCAAAAAGTTAAGAAGTGGATGGATAAAATGACAAAAGAATGAAAATTAAACAGAATACCCGATGAACATATAGAAACTACCAGTTTTAGAAGTGATTGCTTAAACATCAGCTAAAATATTACGAGAAGATTATTTTACCAAAGTAGTAATTATAAAAATGAGAATACTCAAGGCTAGTGAGATATGACACTTTCATAGTTGGTCTTGAACACAGAAACAGTTGTAAATATTGTGGAAAGCAGTGCAATAATATGCTTCAAGTGTTTTCATTTCTGTGTCTTTTTACCCAATAGTTGCTTCTTGGTGTCTATATTAAGAACAACCAAAAAATGAAAAATATGTCCATTATAATAAATAGTAAAAGAGTGGATGTAATTGAATGTCTAGCAATGAGGACATTTTGATTTATAGTTACATCCATAAATGAATTATAATATGACCATTAAAATTATGTTCAGCAAATATTTCTAGGAGGAAGAAATATTTAGGCTATAATGTTAAGTGATAATAAAAGGTATTAAAATTATGGAGTAAATACACAGAAAAATAATGGAATGAAATCTGAAATATTAATGATAATCTCCGTGTTATAAAATTCACATGCTTTGTAAAAATTCTCCTTCATACTTTGCAGTATTATCACATTTTCTTGCATGTATTATTTTAAATCACATTTTGATATTATTTAACAGAGGTATAAAAGAGAAAGATTGTTTAATTTTGGTTAAAACGGTCTCAGTGCATGCGCTTATTCATGCATTCAATTGGCAGATAACAAACAACAAAGGGAAGGGATATGTAAAGAAAAAAAGGACACTATATGTGGATACTTCTAGTGTTTCTGTAGACATGAGTAGTGCATATAGGAGAAAAATTAAGCCTAATAAAGAAACTTTGTGAAGGTCAAAGAAGCTACTGACTGAATTTATTTTAAAGATTTTATTTATTTGTTCATGAGAGACACAGAGACAGGCAGAGACAAAGGCAGGGAGAGAAGCAGGTTCCCTTTGGGGAGCCTGATGTGCGACTTGATCCCAGGACCACTTTCTGAGTCAAAGGCAAATGCTTAACCACTAGCCACCCAGGTGCCCTGCTACTGACTGAAATTAAATGGAAAAATAAAGCTATCTTTGTACTATAGAGGGACTACTCTGAAAGAACTACAGAAGATGAGTTGGAATGAAAGAAGGCGGGAAACAGATATTGCATAGGTGGGTTCCATGATAGTTCTATGGAATACTAGGAACACGTGAACTAGAGGCCTGGCAGTGTGAAGTGTGAAGAAGACAAGTAAGAATGTAAGGCATCCTCAGGATGGAGGACCAGCAGGACCTGATAAATAATGGCACGTGTTGGTGAAGGAAGAGAGGCATCAAGCTGTCCATTTATTGTCTCAGGCAACTCAGTAGGTAGTGACGTCATGCACTGAGATACACAAAAGTCATAGATTTTTGCTTTAAAAAAATACTGGGATTATTAGAAGAGTTCCGACCTTAAGCTCTAATCATTTTGTATCTTGCATGTAATCGGTTCCACAGATACTAAGAGCAAGACCCTGCGCAGGACCCAGAACAAGCACCAACTTCAAGATTTTGCTGGGGGGCAGCCCTGGGTACAAATAACTTGTATAATTTCCATAATGGGATTTTAATGGATAAAACTCTCTGGGTTTTTTTTCTTTCTTTCAGAAGAGTGCCAATATCTTATGCAATACCAATATATGATTGTTAACAGGATATATTAGGAGAACAGCCTTAGGCTGTTTTTATACAGGTGGTATCAGGGGTGATTACAATATCATTTTCTCACATAACTTAGTCAGACACAACTCCTCTATGTAGGGATGCATAGCTGTCATCTAGCAAGTCACAGCTGACCTATTTGAACAAATTAGTGAGCAAACATCCTGTGACTATTTCAACAGAGAGAATACTCATGGCAGTCTGTTTTTTACTCACAAACTAAAAGCTTTTAAAGCAATTCAGATTAGATAGCATTTGCAAAGCAAATTGAAATACCTATAATTCATGTTTCCTAAATAGAATTGTCTTGACAAAATTTACAAATTACATTTATAGAAATAAAAAGAGAAATGCTCATTTGTGGCTGCATGGGGTTTCCACAGATATTTATGGCTAAAAATATTGATGTATCATGGGTTTACTAAAATTTGATATAAAATTGTAGAAAAATCTAACAAAGACTTAAAAAAATCAACTTGTGGGTCTCTGCTGAATGATCAATTTATTTCTAGCCTATGATGGCACATTTCATCCACTTAATTTTACATTTGAATTTCCATGGTTTGAATAGAATCCTGCTATTATGTTTGTTTGTTTTGGGGCATGATTGCATAATTACTAATAATGATTGCCTCCTTCATGCATGAAATAACATTTGATTTTAATAAATAATACTAATAGTTTAATGTTTAGGTACAGTGACATAGGAATACTCTTCAAACCATAGATATAGTATGATTCAGTCATGTCCTACTGGTGAACTCAGAGGAAGAAAAAAAAATGGTCAGTTATAGTACAAAATACAAACAAGTTGCATTGCATAGTTATTTGATTTAAAATTTTATTGTACTTTGAAGATTTTCAATCAGTAATTATACATGTTTATGTAATAAACACAAGCATCAACTTGTATACTAAATATATCCTTAGTTCTTATAGGAAACAAAAACAGAGGAAAACAAGCAAAACATAAAATTCTTAGAAAAGAAAATGTAAGTAGATATACTGAACTTGTAGAATAAAGAAATTTTACCTAGGTTCAGGTTTCCATTTACATGTTACAAAAGTATTTACCAACTGATATTCCTAATAGAAGCTTACAAATTTTAGGTCGATTATTACTCAGGTGGCTGATGAGTACCAAACAGCAAGAGACATTGAATTCTAACTAGAAATAGCACCTACTAGAGTACACTTTTAAAGTTTATGAAACCAAATATATTTAAAAGGTTTCCTCTATTTCCTTTGATTTTCAACCTTGATCAATTTTCATTTGAAGAGGTAATTGTAAAATCCCCAGAGTCCCCAAAACAACATAATTAGACATTCAAGCACAAATTCAAACAAAATGAATTCCCATTTACCAAAGTAAATGATGTGAACATCTTGCCTTTTGTCTAAGTACATTGATCATTTTAAGTACAAATCATGGGAAAAATAAAGGGAATCACAACATTCAATATGCAGCATATATTGTATATGCGTGCATGTATGTATATAATATATATATTATGCCTTAAAATGTTGTGGGCAACATATATTCTATGTGCGCACATATGTGGGCACATATATTGTATCTGCACGCCTGTATATAAATATATATATATGGTATATATATATATGTGTATATATATATATATATATATTTATGCCTTAAAATGATGTGGGCAACAAGCCACAATATTACAATAAAATGTGACTTTAAAATACTGAGTGCACATTGGTTATATATTATTTTTCATTTTATATATATTTAAATATTGTTTTCTGTGTAGGAGGCAAATTTATTTCAGGGAAAGAACTAATATTCTTCCCACTATGAGAGTGGGATCTAAATTAGTTGATTGCAGGATTGCCATTTGAAGGTCATAAAAAATCTCTGTAAATTCAGACAAAATTTTTACTTGGAAATGTATCCTTTGTCCTAGTTCTGGGAGGACAGGTGTGTATATATGTGTGTGTGGGGGGGTGTAAAGTGCAACACAATTGCACAACTCTCAGAAGCTTTACCAATGAGTGCACTTTAGTCTAAAAATTAAATCTTTTGATTTTTATAAAGATTAATACAAGTAAATTTTTTTAGCACTCTTCTGATTGTAAAGATGGACCTTGAATAAGAATAAAATAGAAATAAGCCCTTGTGTGCAGGGCACTGTATTAAGGTCTTTGACAATTGTGATAGGCCAAGGAGTCAGAAAGACATGTCAAATATGGGTCTTACTCGTGAACTTTCAAAGCTATATTGTTTTATTCTTTTTCCCCCATTTCTTCACTACTTTGTAAAGTTCTCATTTTCATTAAGATTTCAGGAAAGCCTTATTATTTCTACTTAGTTCTGTTTAGAGAAAAGTAAACCAGTGAGCCCATCAGTAGCCAGGAAATTGTAACAGGTGACCCAAATTGATGAGTAGGCAACAATCCATTAGAGGGGATAGCAATCCAGTTGAGTCAACAAGAATTCTCAGGGATTTTCAGCAACAGTAAATGAGATATGTTGGAAGGAGGAGGAAAGGAGAGAAAGAAGAAGGAAAGCATGTAGAGGGGCACCTGCGTGGCTCAGTGGTTGAACGTCTGCCTTTGGCTCAGGTTGTGATCCTAGGATCCTAAGACGAAGTCCCACATCAGGCTCCTCACAGGGAGCCTACTTCTCCCTCTGCCTATGTCTCTGCCTCTCTCTGTGTCTCTCATGAATAAATAAATAATATCTTAAGAGCAAAAGGATTCTTGTAGATAGGTAGAAAGGAGGACCAATGTTGGCCAGGTATTCAAAGCAGAGGCAATATTCTGAAGTCTGGGGAACTTCAGGTTTTGTAAAATAATTTGGAGTTACATGTGTATTGCAACATTGACTTTTCACCACAGTGAAGGGAACTCCTCTTCATGAGAAGAGAAGAAAGAAAGAAAGAAAGAAAGAAAGAAAGAAAGAAAGAAAGAAAGAAAGAAAGAAAGAAAGAAAGAAAGAAAGAAAGAGAGAGAAAGAGAGAAAGACTATGCTGACAAAATCACAATCAACCTAAATTTTAATTTATTTAATCATATTCAAATTGGGTTAAATATTGTGAAGAAGCACTGACCATAACAATGAGGAGTGATCTGTAGAATTATAGAGTAAGAAAAGTGCCTAAGTGGGAGAGGAGGACAGAAAGGAGTGGCAGGTGGACAAAAGCAGACTGACAAAAATACCTTGGCATATTTCTCTAATGACACCCAATCCTTAACCCTGTTACTGAGAGTGCATTTTTTTGTGGTCGATATATTCATCTATGGGTATGTAGACAGCATTCATCCATGTCTGACGTTTCTCTTCTTCACACTGACATACCAGTGCCCAGCCTGCTGTTAGATAATTTGAAATAATGATCTATCCCACATTCGTGATTTTATGAAATTTGTTCTATTTTTCTAAGATCTACACTTTTAAGATAAAGAACTTCAGCAAATTAGCGATGATTTAAAGTGAAACTCTTTAAAGCCAATGACGTATTTCATATAGAAGCTGATTATTTATTTTCCTATAGATGAACTATAACCCTGCTTCTCTTAACCTCTTAAGTACTCTGCTGTTCATTTGACACAATCCTGATCAATATATTCCAGAAAAGATTGATTTGAGGATATATTTTCTATAAAAGGGGAAATGTTACATTTAACTCAAGGAGATCACAACTCTGAAAACACAGTCAGAAGCCAGCTACCCAAGTGACCATAACTGAGATGCCATTTGTCTGTCTTAGCAGGCTACAGCCATCCAGCAGCCACTCATCATACACTTTGGGGGTATATTGTTCACAAATCTAAAATTAACAAAAGGAAGGCTTTATAACCATCCTACCCATGCTGCATAGATGCGTGTGGGAACTGAGGAACTTGTTCTGTCTCTCTCTTTTTCTTTTTAATAACCCCAATGTACACATTCTGAACTGCAAATGGAAGACCTACACTAATTTTGTTATATTTTAAATAATTGCTATTTTAATAACTGTACTTATATTTATTTTACAATAACAGATAAGACATATAGTTTTGCCACTTTTTAGGGATTTTCAATTCATGGTATATTAGCAGATAAATTATCACATAATTTATCTTTTAAAAAACTTCCCTGTTAGTATCATCTCAGAAATCCTCTGCATGATGAGGGAGATTTTATATATTTATGTGATATCAAATTGAATAGTGGCTACTTTACTCCTTTTCCTGACACTCCAGTTAATAATCAATTATTTCTTAGTGATCGATGATTTTATTGCTGGGTACATTGCTGTATAAAATCGAGGATGCATTGTTTGAAGAAACTGCATTTATTGGGGATCCCTGGGTGGCGCAGCGGTTTGGTGCCTGCCTTTGGCCCAGGGCGCGATCCTGGAGACCCGGGATCGAATCCCACGTCAGGCTCCCGGTGCATGGAGCCTGCTTCTCCCTCTGCCTGTGTCTCTGCCTCTCTCTCTCTCTCTCTCTCTCTCTCTGTGACTATCATAAATAAATAAAAATTAAAAAAAAGAAACTGCATTTATTAATATGTAGCCGAAAATAATTGCATTAATTAATGAGAGATGTGGCTATGTTAGGCATGAGAGGTTAAGTTTTCCACAAATTTGTGTTCATTTACTGCAAGCTCTGGCCTTTCTGTCCTTCTTATACTCAATTAACTGGTATATAAAGATGGTCATCCCATTATTAATTTAGGGGAAAAAAATCTGAAAACCTTCTTTCCATAGTTATTTTCAAAAGCAAATCATATGTGATTCTAATGTAGTTTACTTAAATTACTAATTAAAAAGACAGTATAAGATCTTATTTTTTCATAGGTCTACAATGTTTAGTGATTTATTTTAAAAATGTGCTTATTATATTATGTATACTAAATTCCTCTTGCTTTTCAAAATTCTAGTCAATTTTCTTTCATTTTTTTCCTCAAAGAAAAAGATTTTGTTAGTCACCAATTTAATAAAACAATTTTAGAACTCCTCGTGGAGTGTAATTAAGCTTTTCCCTTTTCACATTAAGTAATACTGTGAGTTCAAACCCTAAGCCACAAGCACAAGTCTTAGAAAGAACTTCTTTTCCCTTATTAACTATAAAATAATTAGAGGTTGAGGAAAATGGCAACTGAGGGTTATGAGGGCAAATGGTGAAAAGAATTTTTTCTTTTCATTTCATTATTATAAGAATGACCTTTGAATGGAGGAAACTATTAAGGATCAATATATCATTAAATCATAAAATATTATTAAAATCTCACAAAACATTTATTTTAGCCAAAAGTTCTGCTCTGCTCTTTCAGTTGCACACCTTTTGATTCCTTGGCACTGTATGATATAAGTGAGTTTCTCTTTTGGGACAAATCTGCATAATAGATAGGATTGATACGTCAATATTCTCTAGGTTATGTTGCAAACACCACCTTTAACCCTTCAGTCTTTCTCTTGATTTTCAAAAATCTGAAGAATAGATAAGTAGAGAGAAAAAAAAAAATAATTTGCTGCCTTGTTCTACCAATCCAGAGAACCCTTTCTTGGTTTAGGGTATCCAGCCTATGTTTTCATTCTTAACCATCCTCCTCATGGGTCAGCCAGTTGTTTTGAGATGCCCAATTATTCAACATGTTCTGGCAGGCTTCTGCTTCTGTCTTTTTCTTTCCACATTATTTAAGTGCTCTGTAACCTGGAACTTATGAAGATGGACAGCATAGAACAAGAAAGTCATATAGAAACTTTTAAACAAGGACAGTAACTCTTTCAGTCACTGCATGACAATTCCAGGAAAAGTTTTTGTTTTTTTTGTTTTTACTATTTTGTCATTTCGTTAAATAACAAACAAAAAAAGATCTCAATACTTAGGGAATTTGTCTTGGGCAAAAATGTAGTACTTTCTGCCAAACGATTCTACACTTTAAGGACAAATTTAGTTTTCTACTACCATATTTTATTATGTCATATTTGTCACTAAAACATTCCAACACCAACATGTGTAAGTAATGATGGCTTTTTTCAGTGCTTCATGCTACTGTCATATGTAACAATGATAAAATCAACTGGACATATGTCTATCTTTTTTTCTTTGTTGCTCATTTCTGTACATTAATATTCCTGATGACTTTGGACAGTAATCTTTAACTGATCACATTCTATCACAATAGTCTATACATTACTTTTTATTCAATCTTTGCTTTTGAAATTCTTCCATCTTACAGTCATGATTATTCACCATCATCATCATCGTCATCTTCAACATCATCACCACTGTGTCCTTATTTAATAATTCCCCAATACCTGGGTCTCCTCTAATGCTTTGTATATTGTTCCTCTGGTCTGTTATTAAAATCCAATATGGTACAACTGAAAGGAGGGCCAATAATCTCAAAGTGAGAATTTTACTTAGTGACATTTTAAAATTTATATTTTTACACTAACCAGTTTTTATTGAGTTCTTACTATGCAGTAGTTAATTTTGTTGGCAAATATAGAGATAAACACATTTTTGCCAGACCCTTTAATACTTCTACTTAGTATAATTTAAAAATACTCAATGAAGATAAGAGATATAACAAATGAAATAGCAAAGCAGAAGAAGGAACAACTGATTTTGCCTCCATGAGTCAGGGAAGCATTTAAGTTGAATTTGGAAAGGAGAAAAATATATCTTTAAGGCAGATAGTTGGGGAGGAGGCAGAGGTAAAAGTAATTACTAAGGAGTACACAGCATTAGTGCATGGATTTTATAACAATCTTGTTATTGCTTAGAGGTCAGTGATTCTTCTGTCTTTGCAAAATATGTTCTAAAATGATGAAATTGGCAGGTAAATATACTTTAGAGTATATTGTATATAGTATGGAGATGAGAGACAGAATTGAGTTGTGCTTTATACTATTGATCACTGGACTGAATGGATTGAAAAAAGAAATTATTTTTCAGTACCAGAGGACATAATGAGAAGCTACTCTACTCACACATGGATCTAGCTGAGACTCAGATAATAATTTGTACACACAAAAGCACTGGTCTTTGATTATAAGAAGATGCCTTTTAGTATACTTTTAATATTTAACTGATCTGTCAAACTATATTTAAATATTCCTGAAAAGCTATATATACCAAGAATAAATTTTACTCATGTTTAATAAATATTAGCTTCAATAAACTCATGTAACATAAATATTTCTAAACAATGAATTTTATATTTGCAAGTTGGAGACTTTTTATGCCATTGATGAAAAACTTTCTAAATTTCAGTGCTAATCACTCCTCCCAGTTCTTGACCATTGTGCTGTATTAATAAGAAAGAAGTATGGGCACTGGCATACAACAGCTTTGTTTTTCAAGGTATCTTTTTTCTCTGCATTGTTGAATATCTTTAACAGCTTACAACTTCTAGATTTCACTATTTGTCAATATATTGAAGCAGTATTTATCCACTGCTTGTAACTGAAGGAAACACATAGCTAGGTTCAAAGATTCCCATTAATAACCATTCTATGCTTCAATTATTCTCAATATTGGAGTGATAGCAATGTACACTTTCCCCTTCACATAAGTTCCTAGTCTCTGAGCCTTAAACAATTTAAGTGTGTGCCAAGCATTTGAATTTTAAAGGAATAAGAGCTGGCACTGAATACAATGCAGTGGGCAACACTGCCACAAAATAAAGCATTTAAATTTAAAAATAAAGCCCATCTGGCAACTGCCAGTACCAACAGAAAGGAATCACAACAAGGAGAACAAGACAAACTCCTCAAAAGAACAGGAAAAAAAAAACCATGGTGATAGAATTTGGGGGTTTGTGCTTTCATTCTCATTATATTTCCTTTTGGAGTGGGGGTAGCTCTAGGCAGAGATTTAAATATTGGCTTGAGGAATATTTTTTCATGTGGAATGTCTCCAGGGAATTTCTGACTGAGATCCAAATTCAAGCCTATTGTAATCTCCTTGCATGGTGTGACATATGGAGCAGCAGATTTGTGCAGGATGGTGTTGTGCAGATGTAGGATGGTGATGATGCTACACCGTGAAGCTGAAGAGCATCTAGGGGTATTCAAAACTATCAGTTTCACTCCCTGGTTTGAAAAAAGGTAGAAAGATACTCAGTTTGAGAATATGATTGTGCTTGGAGGAAAATAACAGAACATATATTGAAACACTTAATAATCAAATGGAAACTAAAACCAAGCTAGGCTAAAAAGAACTGGATAGATAACAAAAATCAGACTTGGTATCTGTCAGAAATGACACGCAGCATTTGAAAACATGATACTTTGTCATACTTGATCTCATCGATAACTTATTCAGATTGTATACAAAACTGGAGGAAAAATGTTGATGACTTAGAAGGCCAGTAAGGTAGAAACAAAATTAAAAACTTAATATGAAAAGGAGAGTGACTGTTTGAAAAATTACCTTCTCAAAAAATTGAGTGAGAAGATATTATTTAAATACTTAAAAGTATGAGAGTAATTTATATAAAACTATATAAGTCTATGCAATTAAAAACAAAGAGAAGACTGTTTAAAAAGGGGTAAAAATAAGCCATTAGATCAATACCATAATAGGAAGATGGCACTTGATGATTTTATGACATTCGTTCTTTTAAAGATTCTATTGTTTATCTGTGAGAGAGAGAGAAAGAGGGAAAAAAAAGAAAGAGAGAATGCAAGTAGTTGTAGGGGGGAAGGGCAGAGGGACAAGTAAACTCCTCACTCAAACAGGAGCCCTGTGCTGGGCTCTCAGGGAGCTGGATCCCAGAAGCCGGAGATCATAATCTGAGCCAAAGTCAGACACAACTGACTGAACCACCCAGGTGCCCTGATTTTATGAAATTCTTAAGGGAAGGTGTGAAATTTGCTACTTGAAACAGTTTTTAGAATACTTGTCCAGCCCATCTATTCAATTCACCAAGTCAAATTGGATCAGAAATGGCATTTAGACTAACAAAGCAACATTTTGAAGATATTTTCTTTCTAACTAATTTTTCATTTGTTAAGCAATATTAAGTAAAAGCCATGAGCCAATTGCCAACATAATAATAATAATAATAATAATAATAATAATAATAATTTTATTTTACTTATTTATTTTTAAAAGATTTTTCAATTAATTAATTTGAGAGAGAGAGAGAGAGAGAGAGAGAGCATGCACACATGGGGTGGGATGAGAGGAGGATTAGAGGAAGAGGGACAAAAAGACTCCAGACTGAGGATGAAGCCAAATTCAGGGCTCGATCTCATGACCCTGATATCATGACCTGAGCCTACATACATCAAGAGTCAGTCGCTGAACCAACTGAGCCACCTAGATATCTGTAGTAATAACTATGTTAATACCATAAATATCAATGTCAAGGTTTAATGTAAGGCCATCAACTTTTTTTCTTTTGCTTTGCAATTAAACATTCAAAATGCTATAGTTTTCCCTTTGAGAATATCAAATTATAAGCTACAAATTCAAATAGTAATTTTATACTGTTAAAGCCAGAGAAATTCTTTCTGGGTTTAGTTTGTTTCAGTCTCAATATGAGTTATTTTCTGGATAGTTTAATATAATAAGTCTAGTATAGGATCTATGTCCCATGTTAGTGTTAGCTATTTTCATTTAATTAGACATATTTATTGAAGCAGGATCACATGGAGTCTAAGATGCTAAACTTTTACATACAAATAAGTCATATAGAGAATGAAAAGAAATCCTACTAAGAAAAATATGAAAACAATAAAGAGTAATTGTGTAGTTTTTTTAAAACTTTTTAAAAATATTTTATTTATTTATTCATGAGAGACAGAGACAGAGAGAGAGGCAGAGACACAGGCAGAGGGAGAAGCAGGCTCCATGCAGGGAGCCCAACGTGGGACTTGATCCCAGGTCTCCAGGATCACGCCATGAGCTGAAGACAGCGCTAAACCACTGAGCCACCAGGGTTGCCCCATTGTGTAGTTTTTTAATCTTAAAATGAGGAAAAACATATGTGCTAAGTCTTTTAACTAGTATTTTTAAAATTATAAAACAAGCATAGGTAAAAATATATATTACATGTCTGGATACCATTGTGACCCTTTATCCTTATGGAGTTCTTTTAACCTGAGGAGCTAAAATTTAAGTGAAAAATCCTTAGCATTATGTATATTTCTTTGTAAGTAACTTATTAAGGTAACTACTCCAATTATTTGCTTGTTTTTTTTTTTTTGCAAAAATATCCAACATGTTTTCTGAATGAATCTCTTTTTATTGCAATTATGTCACACATAAACAGATTGTGATATTTAAATTTTAACTACTATCACACATATCTAAATTGAATAACAATTCTTTCACTTGGCAACTATTTATTCAGTGTACTTGTATGCTAGTCTCATTTTTAGGCATAGAAAATGAAGACAGAAATAGGCAAAACTTTGCCCTCATAAAACTTATATTTTAATGAGGGAAGAAAACAAACAAATGCATAATATAATGCCATGTAGTGATACATCTATTAAACCAATAAAATACAGTAAAGCATGAAGTGGGATGTTAAGAGGCAGAGAAAGGATGAACAATTTTAGATAAGGGATTTGGGGGGAGGCCTGCTAAGAAGGTGACATTTGAGCAGATACAGGAAGGAAATATGACTGTAGAACAACAAATAAGGGAATGGGAAGGGATAAGAGAAGGCATCAGGGTCAGCAAGAAGTCATATTTTGTACAGAGTTGGGATTTCATTGTAATTCTGATGGACGACATTGACTACTTTTGAACAAGAGCTGTAAGATCTGATTTACATTTTTAAATGCCCATTATGCAGCCTATTTTGGTTTGTTCTGCAATATTCCTTGGAGTAGGACAACAATAGTGGAAGTAGAGAAAGCATAGCCAAGAGAACATACTGGTACAAAGCGAAGAGTAGAATTGAGATGATTTCCATTTTTATGTTGTTCAAATTGATGAACGTTGGTGTCACTCACTAATAAGGAAAATACTGGAAGATCAGCTGGTGGGAAAAATAAAGAATGTGTTGCTAATCAGGGAATGTTATGTCTGAAGTGATTATTAGACTTTTAAAATTACATATGTAGAGGTAGAGTTGGTATGGTTAGAAATACAGATTTGGGAACTCTCACAGACTCATCTTCACTGCCTACCCTCTTATTTCAGCTGCAGCTGCTATAGTTATTCCCCGCAAGTTCAGATATGACTTAACTAGCTCTTCATAAATTTTATCCAAGAGCATCTCCAATGCCAATAGGAACCCATTTAGTTCAGCTAGGAAGAATAGGGGGTCTGGCACCATTCTAGGTGTATTTACTGGAAGTCTAGAACAACTGAGCTTTGCTGCTATGTGATGATTAATTTTATATGTCAACTTAGCTAGGCCACAGTACTCAGATATTTATTCAAATGCTAGTGTAAATGTCACTGTGAAGGTATTTGTTAGGTAAGAGTAACATTTAGATCAACAGACTTTAAGAAAAGCAGACTGTACTCCATAACATAGTAGGCCTCAACCTATTAGTTGAAGATATTGAAAAGAAAAAGAACAGAAGTCCCCAGAGCAAGAGGGAATTCTGTCTCCAGATTACCTTGGAAGTCAAGGTACAACATCAACTCTTTTCTTGGTGTCTTCCTTGCCAGCCTACCCGCAGAATTTAAATTTGCCAGTCTCTACAAAAGCATGGGCCAATTGCCGATCTCTTTCTCACTCTTTCCTTAATGTTTCTTTTCTTTATAAAATTGTGACTAATACAGACCTGGGGATCAAATGTGATTCTGAAGGACCAGAATTTTAAGTATCAGTTTTCTGAATTAGTTCTGAGTTTCCCAGAATTGTTTTTTTTTTTTTTTAATCTGATTATATTTAAAAGCACTATGACTCTTACCTCCAGTAGTAAAATGAGCACTAATAATCCATGGCATTAGGTGTGAATAGAGATACACAGAATATCACCATTAGATATGCCTAATCAAGAGTATAAAAGGCAAGTCTTTAGGTGATGACATATATACCTTTGAAATTTACTGTCAAATTAATTAGGGCTAAAAAAAATTAATTAGGGCTTTAGTTTCACATGTGAAATGGGAATAGTGGTTTCTAGCTCAGTCATTATAAAAAGGAAAGAATAAATGAGAAAACTGACACACAGTATATATACACTCACTAAATTGTTGTATTATCAAGGCGAACATTATGGCTCTTGTCAATTGATCATAGTCTTTCATTTATTGATATCAATGAATCAATATTTCTTAACCATCTATATATTCCAAACAATATTCTAGTCATTGAAATTCATTGGTGAGGATCACTGACAATCCCTCTGTTCTCTTAGAGCTTAACTTCTACATTGGAAGAAAAAATTCTTAAAAGAACCTTGAAAACACTGTATATATGCTAAAAGAAAGGCAAGAGCAAAGGCATTTTTGATGAGAAAAAATAATGGGCTTGACTTGATTGGAGTGGAGGACCTTTCAGGAAGTGGTAGATAGGAAAAAGTTGGGTTGTGGTTGAATATTCACAATAGCCAAAGGAACTAAATCATAAGACTTTATAAGAATAACAGATTTATTAGAAAATTTTAGGTAAGTGTTAAAATTGTCACCTTACTGGACTTTATGGAATGCCAGGGTTGTGTGACCATCTTGAAATTTGGAAATATTTCCACTGAGTTTGATCGCAGTTCTCAGGTTGCAACCTCATTTTTAAAATTTTTTTAGTTTTTGCTTCTTCCTTTTTTAAAGACTGTATTTATTTATTTGAGAAAGAGAGAGAGAAAGAGCATCATGAGTGGGGGGCGGGGGGTGGGTGGTAGAAGCAGACTCCCAACTGAGCAGGGGTCCTGATGCAAGGCTAATCCTAGAAAACCTAGATCAGGACCTGAGCCAAAGGTAGCCACTTAACTGACTGAGCCACCCAGGTACCCCTTTTTCTGCTTCTTAAAATAGAGACTCATACAGACAGAAATGTTGCTCAGTGTAGTAGTGTAGTAATCTATTTAAGATTCCAAGTTTAAAATACCAGGTGTCCTCTACCTTTTTTAAAATTTTTATTTATTATTATTATTATTATTATTATTATTATTATTATTTAGTAGGCTCTATGCCCACTGTGGAGCTCAATGCAGGGCTTGAACTCAGGACCCTGAGATCAGACACTTAATGGACTGAGCTACCCAGGTTCTTCTGTTCCCTACATTTTTACATAAATAGTGATTTTATTTATCCACAGTTACCTATAATTTGCCCCCCAGATTAACAGACATGTAACTATTAACCAAAAAAAAATTTTTTTAATCAAAACCAATTTCTTCTTTTATTTATGTATAATACTTGAAATGTTTCAGGCATTTCACTAGGTTTGAATTATTATGAAATAGCATGATTTCAATTATTTTCCATGCTATTCATCACAGCATGTATAATTTGTTTTTTTAAAATATAAACATATAGATATGTTTATTATAAACATTATTATTTATGTGTATATGTTTATATTTAAGTCTGATAATTTAATAGAAATATCTGATAATTCATTAGAGATGATCAGGGCACCATGTCTTTGAATGCTGAATTTTTAAGTTTATTCATTGTAACTTCAATTTTTTACCCATACTCTCCTGACAAAATAAATAAATAAAAAGAAAGAAAAAAAGAAAGGGTCACCATATTTTTACTTTAATTAAGGGTAGACAAACTAAATCTAAAACTAAGATATACAATTTAACCAAAAGGTGTTTTAAATATCTTTGAATTCATTGGAAAAATACTCTACATAAAAAAAAAAAAAGAGAAGAAAGAAAAATGAAGGTAGGGATAAGTTTTAGATAAGAAACATTGTTTTGTTGGACCTTAACAAAAAGGATAACTAATTACTGCATCAAATAATTCTGATCTTTGTCACAAACTATAGCATTAGAAACCAAAGCAATCCCCAGTGTCAGCCTTAATATGCACTTGACTTTCCAATCACGTTATTAGCATATTTTACATTTATTTGATAGAAATAAATAACTTGCATTTCTTTTCTCAAGGGACCTCTGCATTTTTTTTCAGTAAGGCAGACATTATTATAAAATTGAATTCCACTAGACTCTTGTGAACTGGAATTTTTATTTCCATCAGAATAAATTTTCAAATACTAGGGAATTTTGAGGTCGTTATTCATTTCTGTTTTTCGTCCTAAGAGGTATATTGGCCTACTTTTTTATTGCACTTTCATTTGAAATTTGTAACATCAAAACAGCAAATGTTCTCTTTAGAGTTTCTCTGTAATCCACAGACTCTTCCCCACCTTGGGAGATTTAGACATCAGAGAGCATAAGGCACCAGGAGCTGCGGTGTAGAGCTATTACATACACTATCAGATCTTCACATTGGAGTCCATGTAAGCAGCCCCATTTGTGGACCTCTTGATACTTATAAATAATAAAGGGGAAGATTGCTAGTTTTGTTCTTATATACTCAGTAAATTACTAAGCACTGTTCTCCTTTATGTAAAATTGTGATGGCTAGTGACTAACATTACTTTGCTGTAAGAAATTATTCTTAGTTCCCATGTACTGAATATATGGATTACAGGATAAAAAATTTCAAAATCAGTAAATTACACTCAATATAGTCAGAGTATTTCAGACAATAAAAATCAATTCTGTGGTAGTAAGTAGTAATGAAGCAATTTTCTTTTTCTTTTTTTTCTTTTTAATTTTTTTGCAAGTTTCTTTTTAACAGTAATCTAGATATTAGTTGTATAGGAATTGATTTTTTAATCCTTTAACTATCAAAAATTTATGACAAGTAATGAAAATTTGTTATTTTCAAAATTCATAAAAAAGAACTGTTTCCATTAGAAATGCTCCTTTGTTCATAATATAACAAGTAAATAAAGCACTAAAAAGACCATTGATCTGCTTTTAATAAGAATTATATTGGAAAATAAATACCAAGTACTTCTCGGAGGAACATCTTTGTATCTCCTTAAAATAAAATAGTAAAATTATATCATTTAATTGTCGAACTATTTACAAGTCTATATAGCTTTAATATTAATGTTATTTATTTTAAGAAAATGTATGTCTTAAATATTCCACACGATTATGAAGTAAACTATAATTTTTAAAAAGTGATAAATTTAGTTGAGGTATATCATCCATAGCTATGAAAACTGCATTTTACTTCATATGGTAAAATACATAATTTAAGGGCCTGAGTGGCTCAGCTGGTTAAACCTCTGACTCTTAGTTTTGGCTCAAATTTTGATCTCATGAGTCCTGAGATGAAGCCCTTTGCCTGCTTTGCACTCAATATGGAGTCTGCTTGAAGATTTTCTCCCTTTGTTTAAATTATACATATTTATAATTGAAAATACTCATGGCAACAAATATTAAATCATTAGGTATAAAAGTAATTTGCCATCAAAATCTAATTCAAGAAATGTTAAGAATCTATAGTTGAACTGAGTATAATATTAAAGAAGTATTCTAATTATTTGTAGTAAATTCTCCAGTATTCTCCTTTTCTGAAAACTAATACGCTATAACAGAAGTTCAACCTTAGAATCAAAAGTACTCTTAAAAGACTTAGAAATGACCCTTTCTTAAGATTTAAGAATGATATTAGGAATATTTAGACAACAAATTATACAAAAATGGTTGACAAAAATTATAACTCTTAATATTGCTATCATTGTTTTTAATTTTTAAAGATTTTATTTATTTATTCATGAGAGACACAGAGAGAGAGGCAGAGACATAGGCAGAGGGAGAAGCAAGCTCTCCCTGCAGGGAGATATGGGACTTGATCCCAAGACCCTGGGATCATGCCCAGAGCCAAAGGCAGATGCTTAACCTCTGAGCCACCCAGGTGTCCTGCTATCATTGATTTTAATACAGCATTATGTCCAAGTTAGAAAATATGTGTCTACTGTCAAGTCTGTGAGTAGTTATTATTTTTTTAATACAGGTCAATTACCCAAAATTAGTATTGAGAATTTGTGTTTGTAAAGAAGTTAAATTCCTCTGAGTTGATATTTGGTCTCAATGATGTGTATATACACAAACACACACACATGCAGTCACACATACACACACACAAATTTACAAATATATTAAATTAACCAAAGATAACATATGTGTATATGTAAGTGTATGTGTGTGTGTGTAAATATAGTGCACTTACATCGTTTTGTTAATTTTGGTATAGTAAAGTAGCTGAGGCTCAACAAAGATCCATAAATAAGATGAAGAAATTAAAGGTGATTTTTCCCAAAATCTCACATACATTGGTTGTCAAGAAAACTGCAAGAGAAAGAAGGTATTAACATATTTTGCCCATATCCAAATGTCAGTGTGTTGATGCTGCTTTTATCTCCTTGTAAAACTCTCTACCCTTCTTTTGCAACTCCCTTGGGAAATTTATTATTATTATTTTTTGTACTACTTTCTTTAAATACAACTTTAAGTGTGATGGTTTTCCCTTATGATTGCATTCTTTATTACTAAGAAGCTCTCAGTACAAGTTAAACTTAACTCAATATTAGATATATATACAAACACACATAGAGTAAGAAAGCTTGATTTTCCCAAACTCATATTCATTGTCCTCCAAACCTAACTTTGAATAGTTTTGAGCAAATGAATGCTTAATTACATAAAGGAACTAAGAATAGTAAAGAAATTCAGGTATGGTCCAAGTTGATGGATTCTGATTTTGAGGGCCTTAAACAATCAGGGATGTCCTCATTAAAAAAGAAATAATTCAAAATTACTAATTAAAAATATGCACAAGGCCTTGGAAAGAGCTCATATAATCAGGAGCTATGAAGCTTACACTTCAATAGATTCACAACATTATCTATCTGTGACAGTTTTTTATATTCTATTCAGTAACTGATAAGAATATTATCATTTCTCACATCTTGTCTACTCACTATTGCTGATGTCTTTATGATGTATCACAATAACACCAATAATCAGTGATTATTCCTGATCTTCCTGCATAACTTGCCTAAAATGAACACGTGAGTACAATGATAGAGGTGTGGACATACTTTTGGTTATATCAACTAGCCACTGATACTTAGAAGTTTTTGGATATAACCTGCAAGCATGAAGAGATTTGGGATATTTGTACTATTCTAAGATACTTCTGAACTATGTCCCAAAGAACATTTTGTAAACATAATTAAATTAGGATGCTAGGGTTATTTATTTTTAATCTCTAAAATTATGTTACAATCTCTTCTCAGGCAAATAGCGTTCTTTAAATTGCTCTTCATTTTACCATGTTTCATATTTATTGTTCTTAAAATTTTTACTAAAAACATGATCTTTTACTGTTTCTTCTCATTGGTTTTTCAGACCAAAAGTAAAAAATGATGATTTTGCTTTTTTTTTTTTATGATTTTGTTTTTGAAGGATGTCAAATGGTCACATTGTTCTTCAGCGAATTAAACTCTAAATTTGAAATATATTTTTTGAAAGAAATCTCTTCTAAAATGTAAAGATAGGTCTTTGGAACATATTTATTAAAGTTTGAATACAGATTAAACTCTGCAAGGTTAAATGACAAGGTTAAGTGTCTAATTTTGCAGCCCTTTTATACCTGGTGAGTGCTAAGGCTTTCCTAATGATAGGATTAAATATGGTTTCTAGCTACAAACAGTTGCTTGTCATTCCCTGTAGGTTAGCCTCTATATTCTGTGCTTATCACAAACAGAGAGGAAATAACTTTCTAGGCCTTTTGTGAGTCATTTAAAATGCACGGACTTTAGGGAAATCATATTTTCTTGAAGGAAATGAGGCATGACCAATCACACAAAACGTGAGAAAATCCCTTGATAGATGACCTTTGCCACATGTAAAAGAAACTGTTCAGTGGCTGAGGTTTCATGGATTTCATGCATGGAAATCAGATTTTCTGGCCACCAGTGCTGTTCAGTAAATAAATAATCCATCATTGTGTCAAACAGTTGAAACATGGAGATACTGCCCTTGCTATATGAATGGACATTTCGAGTTAGTAACTTATATAAACTGTTTGCATGTCAGCAGTTGTGTAAGCACTGTTCTAGTTTTCACTAAGTAAAATAAAATCACTTAGCTTTGGTGATGTTAACCTAATGGTGAGAGTGTTCATTTGATTCTGCGTACACCTATGAATTTACTGGTGTGTGGTGAAGCCATTAAGATGAGAGTTTTCATGTGGATTCTGTGGTGTGTCACAGGATAGTGCTAAATCCTTAGTAGACACTTCCAATGACAATATTAAATAAGCCTATATATTATTTCAATAAAACCAATTACAAAACCTTTCCAAAAATATGTTGGCATGATTCTCCCTGAATTCTGTTATGTTTACATTTTTAGTACATTGTATTATTACAAGAAAGTTGGTTAAAAATGATCCTTGACACCTAAAGATTATCTTTAATTTTCATTGGGCAAGTCATATCTACTTTAGGCTATATTAATAATTTATTTTTACTGATGTAGCTAGTTTTAGTTCTTATATTTTAATTCTATATTATTTTTGTTTAGTATTTATTCAACTGTATTGGCAAAATATCAACGCACACACACACACACACACACACACACACATTCTTCATTTAGGTCCCAGATCTATTTCTATTAATGAATCACTTCAGGTTTCCACTTTGCTTCTGTTTTTCCTAAAATAGGAAGAAATATCCAAGTATTCCAACCATGTTTCTGGCATTAAACACATTTATATTGCTTTTCAGCTCTCTTCCACACTCACCTTTGATATTTAAAATACTTTTTTCCTAAAAAGTCATGCCCCTTCCACAACAACAAAAGAGTTTCTCTTTCCAATCTTATCTTCTAGGTATTTAAATGGCTCCTCACTTACAATAGCCCTTTTTACTCTTCTAGAAAACAATGGGCATTCTTTTGCTTTGAGCACAAGAAGTGCTCATTTCTTTCTAAGCAGCCTGTCCAGCATTTTGAGAAAATTCTTCTGAAATTAGTCTATGAAATGGGTATAAAATAAGATATAAGGAAAAGTTACCTGAAAATGGGGAAAAAACTGTAAGCATTAAAAGTACTATATGTTTTCATTCCAAATGACTTAGTCAAAATTTTTATGGTGTTTTATCAAAGATACATACTATAGTTGTGCTCTAATTTAATTCTGCAAGAAATTCACTTTTAGAAATGTTTTCAGAGATATCTACCAGATTAGATTTTAGTCAAAATAAAAGTTGAACTTGGTTTTTAACTATGTTTTAATAAAGATTGTTTTGCTTTTCGTCCGACACCTGTTTAAACTCTAAAGTCCTTACACACTGTTGGTTTGGGTTTTATTTACTTAAAAAAAAGGGGGGGAACCCAAAGACTATGAGAATACTATTAAATCTAATAAGTAAATTAATTTAAAAAACTGACTTTAAATTACAAGTCAGGTAATAAAGCAAGGAAACTTAAACATGACTTCATTTATGTTCTTGCTTATATTTTAAAACGAATTAATCATAGGACACTTGTTTTTCGGCTTCTTAAGGTAAAAGTCCAACCTAGGAAAACTCAACATATTGTGAGTATTCTTAAGAAAATCTGGAGTTTAGGACAGTCATTCATCAGTAACATTGTTCTATACTAACACTAAAAAAAATCCACATGTTTGTGGATCACCTCACTTGAAATATGATTTATTTTTAAAATCTATCGTTCATTTGCCACAGAAGGGATTTATGTCCAGGTAGCACAAAGTAATTGACAATATCACAAGGGTTTGCTTCAGTGGACATATGAGTGCTGCTCTACAGGCTAGGAGAATGAAAACTAGGAAGGCCATATTCAGTCATTCTGGAAGTGAAAGGATTACAAAGAACATGCTATCAGTGATTGCAGCCATATCTCAATATCAAAGAGAGTGATTCCGAAGACCATGTCTGTGGGCACCTGAGAGCTGTCGGAGACGTTAGATGCTTCAGGACTCAAGTGGGTGATTCTCAGGTGGGGCTTCCAAAACCACAATTTGTATGTGTACAACTGCCTTTAGAAAATAAGGATTCTCTTTTGCCTTCAGAATCTGACCTGAAACATTCTGCAATGGAATCATGAGAAATGAACTTCTAGTTTCTCCCTTGAGATGGTAGAAGAGATGAAGGCGAGTTGACACAGGACATTAAAAACAGTCCTCAGTGTTTTAGTGGCTATATTCTATATTATGGATTTCCATGATTTTCTTAGTTAATGTTATTTTTTGGAAATATTGCCTCCAATTTTGTTAATTTAACTACTGAATATATTTATACATTCAATATCAATAGTTCTAGCTTTATATATACTTATAAATCTATATCTAAGTAGTTATAAATATGTATAATTTAAACATTTGGCTTACAAACTAGAAAAAATAATGATCTAAAAGAGAACACAAGTTAATTCAGGAAATAAAATCTAGTATTTAAAAGAAATGCATAACAACCTTAATTTTCAAAAATTTGGGTTTGGGGTCAAGATGTGAATCTCCAAATAATTATCAAAATTTAATGATTCATTATTTCATATATCCATTTATCCCAAACTAGTAGTAAAATAATCTATTCCATGGAGAATACTGTGAAAAGTACACACAGAGATGAAAATGTGTTTTAAGGTGAAATTTCTGTGATCTAGACTTGCGGATCCAACCTACAAACCAACTTGGTGAAATTTGACATATAGTTTGCAATTAAAATAAAAAACAAACAAAAAACCTCAATGGAGGCGATGTGGCTAAATGTATCAACTTCCCGGACTGATATTTTAAGGACAAAATATTCCCAAATGCAGAAACTAGAGCTGAGCATATTATGAGGCCAATATACAGATTTAAGTAAGTATTGTTAAAAACAAGACAAGTCTAAAATTGAGTTGCATTTGCTAAACCCTGCATCAACAAACCAAGACTTAATTATAGTTTTGGCTGTCCCAGAAACGGAATCTTAAACCAGTCAATCAGGAATTGCCAGATCAGCACTAGCTAGGTAATCTGATAGACCCCTGCCATTCCCTCAAGGAAAGTAACTTTACAATAACCAATTCACTTTTTTGCCAATATACCTTCTTTGTTCCCACTCCCTTCTATCTATACAAGTCTTTAATTTTGTACAGCTCCTTGGAGCTCCTTTCTATCTGTTAGATTTGATATTGCCTGTTTCCAAAATATTTTTGCTCAAGTAAACTCTTGAAATTTTTCTTACACTTCAGCTTACCCTTTAACAGTATTAATTATATATTTTGATGGGAAATTCTTCCTATCTTAAGGAGAAAATTCCGTGTAAAACTCTTAGATAAAATTGTCAGGGGGAAATTTTCTTCTCATATAAATAAAACAAATAGAAATAAATATTTTTAAAACATTTATTTACCGTTTCTTGGCTATTCAGGGTCCTATTTGAGTTTTTGTTAATAATCTTTAAATTGCCTAACATTTAAAAATGCATTTTGAAAGAATTAAGTTGAAAGAAGCTTACATGGTCAATGATATAAATATATTCATCTCATACATTCTATTAACTTAGAGAATTAGATGCTTTCTAAAGATATTAGAGAGTGATAGAGAGAGAGATATTAAGAGAGTATTTAGAATGTTATATTTCAAATGCCATGTTAATATAGCCCTTAGGGCCACAAATGTCAGTTTTATTCCAAAGTCCACCCATATTTTTAGTCATTTTCTGCCTCAAAAATGCACTTTCCTTCTAGTTTCAGGCATACGTTTTTTTTTTTTTTTTTTTAAGAAAACAACCTATTTTTGCCTTTTTGATGTAACAAAAAAAAACAAGTATCTTTAGACTGTGACTATATAATCCTCAGCATGAGAAGCAATCCCTTCATTAAAAATAAATAAATAAATAAGGAAGAGACTGTATCTTACACCCTGGAGAAATCCTGAGTGTGGTTTGATACCCAAGAAGAAAAGCCTTTGAAATGAATCTAATGTCACGTTATTGAAAACGTAGCTGCACAGATTAACTTTTTTCATTCTGCAATGGCTTACAAAGCTTCAAATGCCCAGAAATCTCCTAAACCAGACCATTTAAGGAATCTAAATAAGCTTGCATGGTTTTAAGCTTTCCAACTTTGAATGCTAGCTTTGAAGTTTTGCCAGAACCTGACTGCAGAAGAGTTGCTTTTAAACTGAATTCATGACACTGGAATTAGTGTTGTAGGTTCAATATGTCTAATAATGATTTTGACCACGCTAACCATAGACAGGCATCACATATGGTAACTCTGAATTAATAACTCTCCAAAGATAAGATGTGTAGCATTCTGGCTAAAATATTTATTTATTTTCCATCTTTATACACTGAGCTTTGGATAGTGTCCAGTTTAAAGAGCCAATTGCTTTCATGGCACATGGCATTTGTCCATGGATAAAAGAACATGGAAAGAAAGAGAAAAGAAAGAAGCTTATGAACTACAAATATCCCAATATCATATTCCTTTACCTCCCCCCACGCTTCATTTTCTCTTTTATTAGCTGAAAACCTACAGCAAAATTCTGGGCAAAACTCCACTGGCAAGTTTCCTTTTGCCAATTTCTAACTATGATCAATTCTAACTCCTGTCTTCTCTGTACCTTTACATGAGCAAATTTCTCCTTGTAACATGAGGTTAATTACAAAGCCTTTTTAATAACAACATATACACTTAATTTAATTTGAAAACCTGCATTTTGCCACTGGGGGGAAAAAAGGCTATCATGTGGGTCTTCCCTCCCATCCTAAATTTGATTTAAATTTCCCACTCAACTTAAAAAAGATAATCCCAAGTCTATCTCATTGGAAGGTACTGTATCCATTCCACATATGGAGAGATTTATTATTATCTTCAATTCTCCAGATTTTCCAGGAAAACATCAGTGCTGTTATTAGTATATAAGTCTGGTATCTCTCACAAAATTTAGAGTTAAGAATGTTGCCCTATAAGTTTTATGATTCTGCCAACTAAAATATTTGATCAGTAGTTCTAATAAAAAGAAGCAAGTAGATATATTCAGTAAGTACATAAAAATAAGCTTCAGAAAACAAATATGCATGTGCATAGAGAAATAGATAAATATCTCAAGTAGCTATTTCAAATGTTCATCTAAATTTTTAAAATTCTTTTTTAAGATTTTATTTATTTATTCATGAGACATCGAGAGAGAGAGAGAGAGAGAGAAGGCAGAAACACAGGCAGAGGGAGAAGCAGGATTCATGCAGGGAGCCCAACGTTGGACTCAATAACCTGTCTCCATGATCAGGCCCTGAGCTGAAGGCTGCGCTAAACCGCTGAGCCACCTGGGCTGCCCCTTTTTTTAAATTCTTGAGGCACTTCAGTGGCTCAGTCAGTTAAGCATCTGACTCTTGGTTTCAGTTCAGGTCATGATCTCAGTGTCCTGAGATCAAGCCTTGTGTCAGGCTCCATGTTCAGTGGGAAGTCTGCTTGTCCCTCCGCTCCTCCCTACCTTCTGTCTCTAAAATAAACAAATAAAATCTTTAAAATCTCTTAAAAAATAAGTTTTTAATTCTTGATGTGATGACTTTTTGCATATTATTTTGTGAGATCTACTAAATGTGACCCCAGGTAAATAAACATGTTTAGTATTTCAAATAATAATTTTAATCAACTGTGAGTTTCCACGGTGTCTTAAAAATGTTTTATATATTTGGTCTGAAAATATAGTTAACAAATGTAAGAAAGATACCATGCATTGATTTTCTATGTAGTTACATTTTTTTAAAAAGATTTTATTTATTTATTCATGAGAACACACAGAGAGGATTGAGAGAGAGAGGCAGAGACACAGGCAGAGGGAGAAGCAGGCTCCATGCAGGGAGCGGACGTGGGACTCGATCCCGGGTCTCCAGGATCACGACCTGGGCTGAAGGCGGCGCTAAACCACTGAGCCACCCAGGCTGCCCTATGTAGTTACATTTATGCAAGATGTCAAAAATAATAAAATTTAAGGGGAACCTCTTACACTATTGGTGGGAATACAAACTGATGCAGTCACTGTGGAAAACAGTATGGAGGTTCATCAAAAAGTTAAAAATAGAATTACCCCACTATCCATCAAATGCACTACTAGGTATTTTCCCAAAGGATACAAAAATACTAATTCGGAAGGATACATGCACCCTGATGGTTATAGCAGCATTATCAACAATAGCCAAATGACCAAAAGAGACTAAATGTCCATAGTCTGATGAGTGGATAAAGAAGTTGCAGTATACAATATATACACACATATATGCACATATATATACAAACATATATATATGCAATGAAGTATTACTCAATCTTAAAAAAATGAAAACTTGATGTTTGCAATGATGTGGATGGAGCTAGAAATTATGCTAAGTGAAATAAGTCATACAAATGCCATATGATTTCACTCATATGTGGAATTTAAGAAACAAAACGAATGAACATGGGGGTTGGGAGAAGAGAAGGAAACTAAGAAACAGACGCTTTACTGTAAGAGCAGGTTGATGGTTGCCAGAGGGGAGGTGGGTGGGGGAACTGGATTAAATAGGTATTAGAGATTAAGGAAGGCATTTGTGATGGGCACCAGGGGTTGTACATAAGTGTGAATTACTACATTCTACACCTGAAACTAATATTACACTGTATGATAACTAATTGATATTTAAATAAAAACATGAAAAAAATAGTAACATTTATTTATGTTTTTACTTTTGGCATATAAACATAAAACTTAAGAAAAGTACATATTTTTATAATTCTTTCCAATCACACTTCTACATCCTCAACTGCTTAAGTATTTTTAATGGAGATTAGAGGACAATTTTAATAAGTTTACTGATTTGCTAAAATACTCATTTTCAAGTGAATTTTTAAATATATAATTATTCATTCATTCATTCATTCATTCATGAGAGATACAGAGAGAGGCAAAGACAAAGGCGGAGGAAGGAGAAGGTTCCCCGCGGGGAGCCTGATGCAGGACTTGACCCCAGGACCCTGGAATCAAGCCCGGAACCAAAAGCAAATGCTCAACCACTGAACCACCGAGGTGTCGCAAAAAACAGAATTCTTAAATAATAAATAAGTAAGCTGTATCATAACTTGTTAAAAATATTTTTAAAGTATAAAATCAGATGGGATAGTTTATAGTGAAACTATATTGCTGATTAACAAACATAAAAATCATACTAAAAGGAAATGAAACAGAGGTACCCAGGTGACTCAGTCAGGTAAGCATTCAACTCTTGATTTTGGCTCAGGTCATGATCTCATGGGTAATGAGATCAAGACCAGAGTGGAGTCCTGCACTTAGCATGGAGTCTGCTTGAAATTCTCTGTCTCTGCTACTCTGCCTGGTCATGTGCTCTCTTGCTCTCTTGCTCTCTCTCTCTCAAATAAATAAATAAAATATTTACAAAAATAAAAGGAAATGGAACAACTGCAATAATTGCCAGTTGATTTTAATCAACAATCAGCCAATATGAATATTTTCTGCTTGTTAATGTGGACCCTACACAGAGACATACAAAAAAAAATAATAATTTTTTATGTGTTCTTGAACTGTAAGTTTCCTTCCTTCTTTTCTTCCTTTCCTTATTTATTGTTAAAAATCTTTTAGAAAAGATAGGTTAAAAATCTTTAGAAAGATATATATATACTGCCTATTCTCGTCTTTTAACTCATTCAACAGTTACTGAACACTGAACACCATCACAGCTTTGGTTTAAGTGTTGGTGATATTTAGATGAAAATGAAAAATGTCCTGAATGTGAGGATTACTTAAGTCTACTGGTCAGATGAGTGCAATATAGTAACACAAGTGCCATAACAATAGTGTACTGTGTTTGAATTTTATGCAAATTTGAATTATGCAAATTTGAAAGAGCATCATATAAAATATTAATAAAGTCTTACTTTATGCAAAACTTTAAAATAGGGTAAATCAACCCCAAATTAAAAATTCATCAAATGAGCGTAATTTTAAAATTTATAGGCAGAATGAACTATGAACTTGGCTGTCTATTGAACTTGGCTATCTATTGATGCGTGGTTGTGTCATTTTAATTGTTAAAAATTATGTACCACTTTTTCAGAAGTAGATTTGAATTATTTGACTTATTCCAAATGAAATTTTCCAGTTTATCTCTCAAAACAAACAAATACAAATCGGATCAGATGATACATAAAATGTATTGCTATGAAAGTAAGAACCTAAGCCTAAATAAGGCTTCTATAGAATGCTTTGGGATGTAACAATGATTTAATTAAATTTCAGAGTTTGTATACAAGTTTTCTAGTTAAGTGAGGTAGAAAAAACTGCCATGCTGAAAAATAAGTGTATACAAACATGGCATGTTGAAGACTAAGCATGTAGAATGACTTCTACTCAAGAATTAAGAGAGTGATGAACAAATTAGGCTGGTCAGATAAAAAAAAGACACACACACACAATGATCTGGATATGCTATACTGGCGATGATGGTTTGTGGAGAGACTAGGTTTTTACCATAATTTCTCAATATAAAACCTTATAACTATTCATTTTTAGAAACGGTCATAATATCAAAAGACTCTACTAGATGTGTTTCCCTATAATTGAATTTTTCCCTAAAGGATAAAATATATTCCTGTGATATACAAGATTGAAAATGATTCAATCCAAATTAATAATAAATACTGGTGGAGACTGTGTAACAATGTTTCCTCTCATTGGTGCTTAACAGGGTAACTTGCAAAAAGTAACCAAAGTATGTTTTGAATTGAATCACATCTTATTTTATCAAATAAATCAGTTGTAATTTACTTACTCCTCTGTTTCCAGGTTGAACATTTCCTTTCCTGCTTCTATATATAATTAAGAATTTTCTAACACTCAAAGAGCTCAGTCTCAAATTTCAGATCTATAAAATTCTTGCTTTGCCTATTTCAAACTCCCTTCTTCGATAAATAGATTATTTTGTAAAAGTATAAACTTGTCTTTGCAAGTTTAAAACACATAATGTAATGTGACTTATAACCATTTAATCTGGTTTGTAGTAAGCACTTAATGAATATTTTAACATATGAATAGAGAAAATCCTATATGGTTTTTTTCTATTTTTTAACTCTTTGCTGACAGATGTATGTTAGATTCTAAATTATCTTAGCCAAGAAGGCATTAAGTCAGTATCTCTATTTTCCACTTTTTTTCTACTTATTTTAAGATTTATTAATTATATAATTGGGGACTTTCTGCATCAAGCTTTGGTGAATGAATTTGTTTCAGGTAAATCTTTGTGCTGAAAACACTTGAAAATTTAATAGAAAAAAAAAAATCTGTTTGAAGTCATCTAAAACCTACCAAAGCAGTGAGAACTTAATCCCAGAGAGAAGGGGAAATCCAGAGAGGAAAGCCCAGTACTTAGTATTGCTTTTGCCTTCAAAGCATGTACTGATTCAAACATAGCTGAAAAGCTTCACAGAGTTTATGAAGACTTACTTGGTTGATAAAAAAAAAAAAAAGGAGGAATTTAATATGTGTCTTAGAGGTGGGACCTTGGTTTTAAAAATACCCAGTTGGGGATGCCTTGCTGGATCAGTGGTTGAGTGTCTGCCTTTGGCTCAGGGCGTGATCCCAGAGTCCTGGGATCAAATCCTGCCTGCATTGGGCTTCCTGCATGGAGCCTGCTTATCCCTTTGCCTATGTCTCTGCCTCTCCTTCTTTTTCTGTATTTCTCATCAATCAATAAATAAAATCTTTAAAAGATAAAAATAAAAATACCCAGTTGGGGCTCCAAGGAGCTATTCCTATGAGTGAGGGATTGATAGCACCTAATTAACATAAGCTCAATTTTTTATCAGATTAAGGACATCTCCTAGCCTATGGTGTATTAGAAGCAAAACTAAATTGCCTCTGGAGGAACATAACATCAATAAGATTATATCTTTAATTTTTCATGGATAGCATGTACCATTCATTAAAAAGAGCAATTATGAAAAATACAAAGGGTCACTAAAAAGCAGGAGGGAAAACAAAATAGAAACAGACACGTTGAAGATCCATACTAAAGCTACTGGATACAAATTTATTTATTTATTTATTTATTTATTTATTTATTTATTTATTTACAGATTTATGTATGATCGTGATTATTAATATGTTGAACAAATTAGAGACAGGTTGAGAATTTCAGCAGAGTATGAAAAAAATCAAGTGAGTATGCCAAAACAACAAAAAAGTATTAATAAAATTAAACAAAATGGAATAATCAGAAACAAATTTTCCTTAGAATCTTCCCTGCTCAAAATAGCTTAAATCTGAAAAATACACATAAAACAATAGTTTTCAAGAAACTGGATTTCAGGCAATGAAGAAAAATTATCCCTAAAGACAAGAAACAATTTAGATGAACCCAATAATTGTCCAAGGTTACAGACAACTCTCAGGTTATAGTCTGAGAGTTTCAAACCATATTGTGAAGAGGGGTTCCCTTGAGAAGGTGGAGCTAATAACGTGGGAAGACCAAGGAGAATGGAGTTTGCAGAACAGACTCCTAGAAGGAAGGAGGATGCTCTGAGAAAGAAACGTGGAGATCTCTAGAGGGTCATCTTAGAGTATTCAGCATGAATCATCTAGAGTGATCAGGGCACGCAGGTCTAATTGCTTAAGACAAAAAGAAAAAACTCATAAGTAACAATGCCTAGTTGACATTCACATAGGGTCAGGAATAGTGTTAGTTTTCACTAAACAGACTAGAAACCTCTTAATTCATGTGACATTGAAAATAATACCCAGATAAGTAGGGGATTCCTGGGTGGCTCAGCTGTTTAGCGCCTGCCTTCAGCCCAGGACTTGATACTGGAGACCTGGGATCCAGTCCCACATCAGGCTCCCTGCATGCAGCCTGCTTCTCTCTCTCTCTCTCTCTCTCTCTCTCTCTCATGAATAAATAAATAAATAAAACCTTTAAAAAAAACCAGATAAGTCTTATGTTATATTTGGAGAAAAATTAGCTTTAAAATAAGTACTGCTTCGGTGCTGCCCAACTGATAATAAAAGTAAGAGCTGAAAGCATCAAACCATTTCCAAGTTAACTTAATTGCATTCTAGAACAAAGCTCAAGATTTATAGGGATACAAAAGCATCAGGCATATAACAAGGTAAAAATCACAATATCTGGGATCCAATGCAAAAATTACCAGGCATGAAGAAAAGGCAAGAAAATGCAATTCATGTTGAAAAGTGAGTTAATTGAAACTAACCCAGAACTAACACTATAGATATAAGTATATGTGGGCTATATTCAAAAAGATAATTACCAACAGGAAAAAATATAAAAGTACTAAAAAATTCTAGCACAAAATCTATACTGGCTGTGATATTTTAAAAAGGCAGTGAATAGAATTAATGTCAGATTAGGGATTACAAAGAAAATAATACTGAATTTGCCAACACCAGATAATCCAAAATGAAATGTGGAGAGGAGGGGAAAAATTTACAAATGTAAAGAGCATCACTCTTCTGTAGAACAACTTTAAGTGCCTTAATAAAAAAATAATAATAATCTTGGAAAGTTATACAAATTCCATAAAAACTATGAAAAATGGTCCAATAATTTCAAGGAACTCCAAGCACACAAAGCATTAAGAAAACAGTTCTGAGGATAATTATAATCACGTTGCTTAAAACCCAGACTGCATGGGAAAAAAACACTAAAGATGCCAGAGCAAAACACATCGTATGTTCAGGAAAATACAGATGAGATTGACAGCCAGGTTTTTAATTGGAAAGAAAAAATGCAAAAATGGAGATAGTGGAGAACCACTTAAACTACTGAAAGTAAAAAGAAAAAAGACTCAATCCAGAATTCTTTTTTTTATTTACTTATTTTTATTTTTTATTTTTTTATTTTTTTTACTTTTTAAAACCAGAACGTTTATTTTGACTATTTTTTTTTTTACATTTTTATTTTTTTTTATTTTGATAGTCACTCAGAGAGATAGAGAGAGAGAGAGAGAGAGAGAGGCAGAGACACAGGCAGAGGGAGAAGCAGGCTCCATGCACCGGGAGCCCGACGTGGGATTCGATCCCGGGTCTCCAGGATCGCGCCCTTGGACCAAAGGCAGGCGCCAAACCGCTGCACCACCCAGGGATCCCGTCAATCCAGAATTCTATACAGAGTATAAACTTTATATAGAAAGTTTTATATAATATATTTTATATATTTATGTATATTTAAAAATGGAAGCAAATGAAGACTTTTTAGACATACAAAAACTAAAATATTTCATTTCCATCAGACCCACAGCCCGATAGCTATTAAAGAAAGTCCTTTAAGGGATCCCTGGGTGGCGCAGTGGTTTGGCGCCTGCCTTTGGCCCAGGGCGCGATCCTGGAGAACCGGGATCGAGTCCCACGTCGGGCTCCTGGTGCATGGAGCCTGCTTCTCCCTCTGCCTGTGTCTCTGCCTCTCTCTCTCTATGTCTATCATAAGTCAATAAATCTTAAAAAAAAAAATTAAAAAAAAAAAAGAAAGTCCTTTAAGTAGAAAAAAAAAATGATACCAAAAGGAGGTGCAAATCTACACAAAAGTGATGCTAAAAGAAACAAAGGGCACTCTCTTTGAAAATATAGCTGTCTCTTTAAAAAATGGTGTACTGTGGGATTTATAATATTAAATGCAAAATGTATGGAAATGATAACATAAAGGCTGCAGGTTTCTTTTTTTATATATTTTTAAAGATTTTATGTATTTATTCATGAGAGAGAGAGAGAGAGAGAGGCAGAAACACAAGCAGAGGGAGAAGCAGGGTCCATGCAGGGAACCCAACGTGGGACTTGATCCCAGGTCTCCAGGATCAGGCCCCGGGCTGAAGGCTGCGCTAAACCGCTGAGCCACCGAGGCCCTAGGCTGCAGGTTTCTTATTCTATATTGCAATGCTAAGATATGAATTGAATGTAGATTGATAATTTAACTATAAAAACTGTAAATCTTAAACCAACCACTAAAATATCAAAGCAAAATTTATAACTAATAAGTTGTAAGGGAGGATGAAAATTAGAAAATACTTAATTCAAAAGAAAACACAGAAAGTGGAAAAGAGCTAAGAATATGTGAGATAGAAAATCAACAGCAAGATAACGGACTTTAACCTCACCATATCAATAATCACATGAAATAAATTACTTAAATGTTCCTAATTAAAAGTCAGATGTAGAATGGAGAAATGAGCAAGACCCAAGTACTTGCTACCTAAGAAAGACACTTTAAATATAAAAATGCAAGTAGGCTATAAATAAAGGGAACAAGATACCGTGTTAACACTAATTAAAAGCAAGCTGAATTTGATTCATTATTCATTATTGTATGTATAAGGATACAAAATTAAAAGATTAAAAAAGATTTATTTATTTAATTCCTCAAAAGAGATAAACATGAATTTGACTTAAGTATAAAGAGAAAGAAATTGATTCATAATCACACAATGAGAGATTCTAACACTCATCTCTCAGTGAATATTAGTAATAAAACAACAAAAAATAATGCATTAAGTATATAAAAAACTGAACAAATATGACCAAGAAATTTATGTAATTTTTTAAATAATCCATGAGGCAAAGAGGTCTACCTAAGAGAGATCAGAGAATATTTGATAATGTTCTGATATCATATCATAATAGAAAAACTACATGTCAAAATTTGTGGGATTCAGCTAAATTCATGCTTTGGAGGAGATTCATAGACTTCAAACCATACGTAGGAAAAACATTGAAAAAATAAAAATAAACCATCCATGTATCCATGACAAAAGTTAGAAAAAGAATATAAAATTAAATTAAAGAAAGCAGTAGGAATAACTAAGATAAGCACAGACATTAGTGAAATAAAAACAAACAATGATAGAGTGGATGAACAAAAGAAATGTTCATTCTTTGAAAAGACTAATACAATGATAATCTTTGGCAAGACTGATAAGAAAAAGAGTGGAGATATAATAAGCAATAGCAGGAATAAAAAATTGAACATTAAAAATTTTAGGTTCACTAAAATCTACTTTCTATGAAATGCCTAAACTAGACACTCATGTCCTTTCACACTGAATTTTTATGAAATATAGACCACATTGTAAAATATTCTTTCAAGACTCAATTTTCTACTTTGTTCTTGGCTAGGCAATTTTTAGTAAAGTTTAATGACCCTTAATTTTTCTGAATTAATGATCCTTAATTTTTCTGAACTATTCTTAACTATCTGTGGACTGGCTTCTGAAATCAGTAAAAGTTCCCTTATCTTTTTTTCCATAAAAATTTATTACTTCCAAAAATATTTATTATTTCCACTTACTTTTAATTTCTAAAGGAAAGAACTATAGCCCTAACAATGTTTAATACATTTAAACATTTAAGCTAGGTCTTTTTTTCTTTTTTGTGTATCATTATGAATTCATGAATTCTTACTTTTTGCTTTGTTCCAATAAATATTAAGTCTTTTTTAAAAAGATTTATTTATTTATTTTAGAGAGAAGGGGAGAAAGAGAGAGAGCACCAGTGAGCAGAGGAGCTGAGGGAGAGGGAAAAAATATAAGCATACTTTGCTGAGCACAGAGCCCTATGTGGGTCACTCCCACGACCCTGAGATCATGACCTGAGCCAAAACCAAGAGTCAGGCACTCAAAGGACTGAGTCACCTGGGAGCCCCAATTATAGTCTTTTCTAAATGCTCAGGTTGTCTTCTCATATGCCAATGAGAGCTTCTTCAGGTTGACTCAAATGTCGCTTTCACATGACCACATTAATCTTTGATAAATTCCTTGATTCCTGGGAAAAAGACATTCTAGATTCCTCTAGTACATTCATATCCTTCCCTAGACCTGAAATCAGCCATTTCCCCAAAGATCTCTGATTCCTTTAGTGGAAATTATATTTAGAGACCAAAAGTGGATGTTCTTTGCCATTGGGTTGGTATTGATTCTTGCTCTTTTTAGTATATACATAGAAATATATATTTTAGAAATAAAATATAAATCATACATTTATACTGGTATCATTAATTCAAATGTAGGATTATAGAGTTTTTCTTGACCTATCTGATTTTATGTTTGTATTTCTTTTTTCCTACATTGATTGAAATCTTGGTTTTAATAATATTAACATGTAGTCTACTTCCTCTATATACACACATAAAAGTTTCAAAATAATATTTATGTTATTACTACTCATTGTATTGATTGTGATTTAAGATTTCTCTCTCTCTCATCCTTACCCTATAACTAACTAGAAATATATAGTCAAAATGCATTGTCTTAAAGTCACTTGAAATAATTCTCTTCTTTGTATGGTTATGTTACCATGCAATTACTATTTAGAAAAAAATATTGTATCATTTAAACTTTTTTAATGGCTTATACCTTGAAAGGGATATATTTGTTCATGTAATTAAAAAGAAAATAAGACAAGGCACAGACTGGGAAAGAATATCTGACAAGATATATCTAGTAAAGGACTATTTGCCACAATATACAAAGAACTCTTAAAATTCAATAATAAGAAAATGATCAACCAAATTTAAAAATATGTAAAAGGCCTAAACTGACATCTCACTAAAAAGATACACAGGGCAAAAAACCCTATGCAAAGATGCTCCATATTATGTGTTATCAGGAAATTAAACAGTTAGATACTACCACATACTTATTAGAATGGTCAAAATCCAGAATGCTAACACCACGAAAATGCTAGTGAGGTTGTGGAGCAAGAACTCTCATTCATTGTTATAGGAATGGAAAATGTGTGACTACTCTGAAAAACAGTTTGGTAGTTTCCTACAAAGCTAAACATGCTCTTACCATATGATCCAACAATCATACTGCTTGGTATTTACCCAAATGAATTGAAAACTTTGTCTATAAAAAACCCTGCAGACAGATTTTTTAGTTGCTTTATTCATAATTTCCAATGCTTGCAAGCAACCATAATGCCCTTTAGCATGTGAATGAATAAGTGGTGGGATGCTCAGACAATGCTAAAAAGAAATGAGCTACCATGCCTTGAATAGACATAGTGGGGCTACTTAAATGAATATTACTTTGTGAATGAAGTTTTATGAAAAGGCTACATTCTGTATGATTCCAACTAACATTCTGGAAAAGGCAAAATTATGGAGACAGTAAAAAGATCAGCAATTGGCAGGGATTGGTTATGGGGAGGAAGGAATAAATAGATAGAACAGAGAGGATTCTTAGGTCAGTAAAACTTTCCTACATGATAGTATAATAATGGATAAATGCCATTACACATTTGTCCAAACCCACAGAAAATACAATACCAAGAAAAAAAAAAAAACTTAATGTAAACTTTGGGTGATAATGATGAGTCACTGCAGATCCATCAACTGTAAAAAATGTATCATTCTGGTATGGGATGTTGACAATGGCAGACACTGTTTCTGCAGGGGTTATAAGAGATTTATTTATCATCTTTATCTTTATGATCAATTTTGCTGTGAACCTAAAACTGCTCTAAAAATAAAGTGTATTTTAAAATGTGAAAGTTAGTAGTGCTTGATCTAATGTTTAAAATGGTATCACCAAGGACTTGACCTTGACCTATATCTCTTCGCTTTCTGAGGTGTTTTATCTCTAATATATTTTATGGTGGCTTCCTCTAGAATCTTCTGTATTTGTAAATTATAGTGGCAGCTTGAGTCTTACGTTCCCACAAAAATAGAGAGTAAAAGAGAGATAGTTTTTTCCCTAGGGACCCATTGACAGATTGGGGAGGAAATGTTTCTTCCTTAGAATGTTTGGGATACCTGGGTGGCTCAGTGGTTAAGTGTCTACCTTCGGTTCAGGGTGTGATCCTGGAGTCCTGGGATCAAGTCCCACATAGGCTCCTGTATGTAGCCTGCTTCTCCCTCTGCCTATGTTTCTGCCTCTTTCTCTCTCTCTCTCTCTTGCTCTTTCTCTCCCCCTCTCTCATGAATAAATAAATAAAATCTTAAAAAGAAAGAAAGAAACACAATGTTCTCCCTGAAATTCAATTGCCCTGATTAAGTTCTGTGTACATCCCTGAGCGAATCATGGAGACAGTAGTATAGGATAGATTGATGGACCAAGATTAATCAAGGAGAAGAGGATAGAAAACCCAGCACTGATCATTTGTGTAAGTGAATGGTTCTTCGGAAGAAATAAAAAGTTAATAGTTGCATTTTCTAAGTTCTTATTTCTTCTTGTGAATTTGAGTTTTCATCTTGTTTCCTTTCAGCTTGAATGATTTCCTTTAGAATTTCTTTGAAAGTATTTTGTTCAAACTCTTATTTTTTTTTTATTTATCTAGGAATGTTTTTATATCAGCTCATTTTTGAAGAATAAATTTGCTGGATATAGAATTCTTAGATGATTTTTTTTGAATCAGTATTTGAATGCTGTACATTATTCCATTGCTTTCTGGCTTTGTTCCTGATGAAATATTAGTCATTAATCATATAGATACTCCTATACATAATTGTTTTGTTTTGTTTTGTTTTTACTGGTCTTCTCAAGATATTTTGTCTTTGGTTTTTAAGTTTGACTATGATGTTTTTAGAAGTTGATTTCTTTGTGTTCCTTCTCTTTGGGATTGGTTGAAATTCCTGGATCTGCAGATTAATGCTTTTCTTCAAATTGTAGACATTTCCAGTTATTATTTTCTCACATAGTGTTTTCAATCCCTTTCTCTCTCTCACTCTCATCTCTGTTGGGAACTCCAATTACATTTACATTGTTGTATGTGACCTTTTCCTATAGGTCTCTGAGGCTCTTTTTCTTTTCTGTTCAATCTATTTTCTCTTTGGTCATTAGATAGTATAATTTCTGTTTCTTGATTCTGCCATCTTGAAACTGCTATTAAAATTTCACCAGTGAAATATTTATTTAAATTATTGTATTCTTCAATTCCAGAATTATCATTTTGTTCTTTTTAATAATTTACATATCTGTATTGAGAATCTTAGTTGGCTCATTGTTGTCATACTTTCCCCAAATTTGTTAAACACAGTTACATTACTGGAATATGATGGACATATTTATAGTAGATGCTTTGAAGTCCTAGTACACTATATACTACATCTGGGAATATTAAGAGAGAGTTTCTTTTTTTTAAATTTTTATTTATTTATGATAGTCACACAGAGAGAGAGAGGCAGAGACACAGGCAGAGGGAGAAGCAGGCTCCATGCACCGGGAGCCCGACGTGGGATTCGATCCCGGGTCTCCAGGATCGCGCCCTGGGCCAAAGGCAGGCGCCAAACCGCTGCACCATCCAGGGATCCCAAGAGAGAGTTTCTATTGATTGATTTTAACCTGAATATGGGTTACAATTTCCAGTTTCTTTACAGATATCACACTTTTTATTGATAACTGGACATTTCAGATAATTTTTATAGCAACTCTGGGTTCTGAGGGCATTTTTGAAGGTTGTTTTATTCCTTTTTTATTTGTTTCTGTGTTTCATACCTTGCCTAGGCTAAATCTAAAAGATGTATCTCCTCCAGTGTGGGGCCCCTGAAAACTCTACTCAATTTTTCATTCATTTTTATTTTTTCCTTGTGTTTGTTGTTGTTGTTATCCTAATTGGCAAGCCTAGTTTTAGATAATTGACCTTTATGTCCATAGATTAGCAGTCACTGAATGATTTGAGAGAGATTGTATTTAAATATTTAGAGCTGGCACTTTTTCCTAGCTTTAGGTAGTGGCCACTGCTGGCTCCATTTTCTCCAGGAGGTGAGGCAGTATAGACAGAGCCAGCCACCCCATACCTCACCATCTGCAGCCCACTGCCTCTTGCCTCAGCACCCAGATGCAGGCCATCAGATGTGTGGTGGTAGGAGATGGATCATAGGTAAAACTTTTCTACTGATCAGTTACATAACCACTGCATTTCCTGGTTAATATGTCCCCACTGCTTAGGTATATACTTGTCAATATTATGGTAGATGGAAAACTGGTGAATCTGGGTTTATCAGATACAGCTGGACAAGAAGATTATGAGAGATTACATCCTCTAACCTATCTGCAAACAGATGTATTTTTAATGTTTTTATCTAAATTCTAGTTAGTTAACACATAGTGTAATATTGGTTTCAGGAGTAGAATTTAGAGATTCTTCATTTACATGTAATACCCATTGAGCATCACAACAAATTTCCTCCTTAATACCCATCACCCATTTAGCCTTTTCCTGGCCTACCTCCCCTCCAGCAGTCCTCAGTTTGTTCTCTGAAGGTAAGTGTCTTATGGTTTGTCTCACTCTCTCTCCCTTTTTTTACCCTTTCCCCTATGTTAATCTGTTTTGTTTCTTAAATTTCATATAGGAGTGAAACCATGTAGTATTTGTCTTTCTCTAACTGACTTATTTCACACTTAGCCTAATACAGTTTAGTTCCATCTATGTTGTTGCACATGGCAAGATTTTATTATTTTTGATGGTGGAGTAATGTTCATTGTGTAGGATACCTGAGTGGCTCAGTTATCCTATCTGTATGTCTTAGCTATCTGTATGTCTTCCTTGGAAAAAATGTCTGTTCATGTTTTCTGCTCATTTCTTAACTGGATTACTTGTTTTCTTGGGTGTTTAGTTTGATTTCTTTATAGATTTTAGATACAAACTCCTTATCAGATGTGCCATTTGCAAATATCTTCTCCTATTCCATAGGTTGCCTTTTAGTTTTGTTTCTTTCTCTGTACAGAAGCTTTTTATCTTGATGCAGTCCCAATAATTCATTTTTGTTTTTGTTTCTTTTGGCTCTGGAGATGTGTCTAGTAAGAAGTTGCTGTGACAGAGGTGAAGAGATTGCTGCCTATGCTCTCCTCTAGGATTTTGCTGGTGTACTGTCTTACATTTAGATTTTTCACCCATTTGGGATTTATTTTTGTGTGTGGTGTAAGAAAGTGGTCCAGTTTCATTTTCCTGCATGTTACTATGCAGTTTTCCCAAAGCCATTTGTTGAAGAGACTATTTTTTTCCACTGGATACTCTTTCTTACTTGTTGAAGATTAGTTGACCATATAGTTTCTGGGTTTTCTATTCTTTTCCATTGATCTGTGGTCTGTTTTTATGCCAGTACCATACTGTCTTGATGACTACAGCTTTGTAACATAGCTCTAATCTACAGCTTTGCCTTTCTTTTTCAAGATTGCTCTGGTTAGGGGATCCCTGGGTGGTGCAGTGGTTTGGCGCCTGCCTTTGGCCCAGGGCAAGATCCTGGAGACCCAGGATGGAATCCCACGTCAGGCTCCCAGTGCATGAAGCCTGCTTCTCTCTCTGCCTATGTCTCTGCCTCTCTCTCTCTCTCTCTCTCTCTCTCTCTCTCTCTGTGACTATCATAAATAAATAAAGAAAAGAATATTAAAAAAAATAAAGAAAAAAAAGATTGCTTTGGTTATTCGAGGTCTTTTGTTGTTCTATACAAATTTGAAAATTATTTGTTCTAGCTCTGTAAAAACTGCTGATGGTATTTTTTTTAATTTTTATTTATTTATGATAGTCACACACACACAGAGAGAGAGAGAGGCAGAGACATAGGCAAAGGGAGAAGCAGGCTCCATACACCGGGATCCCGACGTGGGACTCGATCCCGAGTCTCCAGGATCGCGCCCTGGACCAAAAGCAGGCGCTAAACCCCTGCGCCACCCAGGGATCCCTGCTGATGGTATTTTGATAGAGATTGTATTAAATGTGTAAACTGCTCTGGATAGTAGAGTAGTTTTAACAATCTTTGTTCTTCCAGTCCATGAGCATAGAATGTTTTTCCATTTAAACAGATTATTCTTTTAACTGATGTATTCTTAATTTGTTTTTCTCTTGTGACTCCTGCAACTTTTGAAAATGTTCAAGGAAAGTAATACCCTAAGTGTTACCACCACTGTCCCAGTACCCCCATCATCCTGGTGAGGGCTAAACTTGATCTCAGATGAAAAAGACATGATTGAAAAACTGAAGGAGAAAAAGTTGACTCCTATCACCTACCTACAGGGTTTGGTGATGGCTAAGATCACTGCTGTAAAATATCTGGAATGCTCAACTCTCAAACAGCAAAGCCTCAAGACAGTGTTTGATGAAGCTAATTGAGCAGTTCTCTGCTCCGTTCCCATCAAGAAGAGGAAGAGAAAATTCCTGCTGTTGTAAATGTCTGGGCCCCTCTCCTGCCCCTGTCCCTCTTGAAAATTTTGGTACACTTTGTTAAAAAATGATGGAACCTTCACAGTCTATGACAAATTTTTGTTATAGATTAGTTTTTCCATAAAACCATTTTGAGCCAAAAAAAAAAAAAAAAAGGGGAGGGGGGGCCTGAAGCCAGTAAGACTTATATGTTGTGTGTGTGGGTAAAAAAGAACATTCAATGTTTAAGTCATTTACATAGTTGTCCTGGCCTTTACTTGCTACTGGACCTTTTTGAGAGTCCTATGTCTATATTCACAAGCTCATGATGTGACAGGAGTTTAAATAGCTCAGGGCCTTGGTCTACTCTCCAGGAAGGCATTTTTGATTCTACTGCAGAAGAATGCTAGGAATATGTTTGCCCAAACCTAAATGCAACATCTGATTAGTGGAGCAAGACAATGTCTATGCCTCACATGCTACTTCCAAAATATAATTTTCTCAGGAAATAATGAGGCCTTTTGTCCATGGCAAAGAATCTACAGGACCTCATGACCTACCCTGCCTAGAACTTTTACATTGCCCATGTTGGGAGTGGGAAGGTGGGATCAGCTCTAGACCTGAAAGATTCTTATTTTTCTTGCCTCAAGTTCAATTATTTTCAAATATAAATGCTTTTCAGATTGTTTGGTAAATTGCCAAAGTCTTGAAATGGTTGTTTTAATCATGCTCATTTGATAGCTACTTTTTGGGGAGTAACTTATTCATCCATAGCCATAAGTTCCCTACAGTCTCTTTCATGAGCATAATAAGCAAGAAATGATCAGAAGCTCATGAGCAGAAAGAATAATTAAACATATGTGTTTATTTTTAAAACAGTACAAGATCGTCAAAATAAAATAATTCAATGACCTTGACATATTTTTGGTTTCTATATGAAAATCTACATACTCAAATTAACTTCCTATTATTACATTTTTATAAATTTCAGGCTAGAATATTTTACTAAACTTAATTTAGTAAATATCCTTCTTAATTAAGGAACTCCTTATGTGTATTTTAGCTCTCCTTTGTTTAGATCTTAAATGGTAAATCCTTTATTTATTTACTAAAATTTTACTATTTTTCTAATATATGCTAAATGTTGTTCTATGAAATTAGAAAACAACAGTGACAAAGATACATATTTTATATTCAGGGAAATCGTAATCAAAGGCAGAAACTAAATATTTGAACCCTATTAAAATATTAGCTGGTAGCACAGAAAGTATATTATTTGACCTTCACAATACCTCCAGTAGAAAATTTTCATTTCACAAATGGTGTTCTGTTGCCTTTGCCACCTTTGCCCCAACATACTTTCATGTAAGCAGCATCTATTGGTCCCCTGTGTGTACAGAGTAGCACAAAAACCTATAAGGTTTTAGAAAGCTGCATCAATAAATTTTCTGAGAGTCACTATCTTTTCTCAAAGCCTTCTTTTCTTTCCCAGAGCTTTCGGTACACCCCTCCCTTGATTCTTCTGAATCCTCTAAACCTTGGTGTTTTCTAAAATCTTAATTGAGTACTTAAAAAAATAAAAATGAAACTACATCTTTTTAAGACAAAAACATTTCCAACTTTTTGTAATTAATACCAAGAAAACAAAATTTTCATAATAATCAACTAAACAATTGTTCATTCATTGTCATTTCCAAGGAAATAAATGTCAAAGTGTGCTTTTATAGTGAAACACTACTGCAATAACCTATAAATTCCCCAGTGAAAGCAGCTCTATAGGGTAGATTCATGATGGGATGAAATGAAAGAAACAGGATTAAGCAACAGTCAACCGATATTAAAATGTCAAACACAAGGTGAAAATAATCCTTTGATTGAAGATAGTACAGTTTGTGGAATTCACATGTTTTCACAAGAATGAACAACTATTTCAATAAAGATATTTTCTTTCATTTACTTGACAAGATATTGTACTGTTGAATAAGTTGAGAAAAAAAGGAAAGGAATACTAATACTTAACTCCTGCATAAGTTAAAATAGGTTAATTTATGTGATGATGATAAACTAACCTCAAATTCTCAGCTTAAAACCACAAAAAGTTACTTATTTTTGTTGCAGTTTCCACGCAGGGTGGTAACAAGGTCTCTGCTCATTATAGACACTGAGGCTGATGGAAGCTCAGTTTCAGCACTTGCTTTCACAATCACCAAGGCACAGGGAGGAGACATAGTAAATTGCGCATTGATTGTTAAAGTTTCTATCTGAAAGTGACATGCTTATTTCCTTGACCAAAAAAGGTTCATGGCACTTCCTAACTACAAGAGCAAGAATGTGAAGTCCTTCCAGCTACCTAGAGGTAAAACCAGAAATTTTGTGAACAGTCCTACCTACTACCTCTGCTCTTTATGCAACCTCCAATTTAAATTAAACATCTACTCCTGTGTCATTATAAGAAGAGATATAAGAACCAACAAGTATAATGATAAAAATATAAAGGTAATGACCATAAAAATGTTAATAATGTCTAAGTTTTATCAATTTGTTTCTTTGTCATCATAAATGTTTTTCTAAGGTACAAGTATTACATTTAATTCTCAACTCTATGAAGTTGGTAGTAATGTTATTATCTTCTTTCTTTTACAGGTGAGAAAACTGATGTACAGAGAGGTTAAGTGAATCACCCATTATATATAATATATATTATATATAATATATATATATATATATATATATATATACTTAAATATAGTTAATATAAAGTTATTACACACACAGACACACATATGTTAGAGCCATAATTAGAACCTAAGAATCTCATTCTTCAGCCTGTCCTCTATAGACTATAGGACATAATAACCTGTTTGCCATAGTGCTTTTATTTTCAACCTTTATTTTTAATTTACAAGATATGTCTTCACCTAAAAGCTTGCTTAGAAAATTGTTATAAAACTAATCCAGGGATCCCTGGGTGGCGCAGCAGTTTAGCGCCTGCCTTTGGCCCGGGGCGCGATCCTGGAGACCCGGGATCGAATCCCACATCGGGCTCCCGGTGCATGGAGCCTGCTTCTCCCTCTGCCTATGTCTCTGCCTCTCTCTCTCTCTGTGTGTGACTATCATAAATAAATAAAAATTTTAAAAAAGTTAAAAAAAAAACTAATCCAAGAGAAGCATCTTTAGTTAAAATGGGGAGAAAAAGCTGGAGCCCATACCACTTGGGACAGCATGTCCTGTCTTCCAGCTATAGATCTAGAAAGCTGGCATTAACATAAAAATACTTGACACTTCTTTATTTGCTAAAAATATGACTAATTAATATGACCCTTCACATCTTCATACCTTAGGTAAATTATCTATTTTTAACACGTGTTATAATGACATTAAAAAACAGAAAAACCAAGTACCCTGAGACACAACGTCAGGAGTCTTTTGTCAGGCTAAAATTGAATAAACTAATTTTTTTTATTTCTAGAGTTCAATATTTTAAAAACTTTTCTCAACTACATGTATGCAAACAAATCCAGGATTAAGAAAACTATAAAGGGAGGAATGGACAATGCTCCATAAAAAGGATGAAAAGCACTATCCTACCAGTTAATTATTAGCCAGCTGGGTAATCTTGTTTAATTCTATAAAGAGGCCAAAAATCACAGCTATCTGGCAGCCACCAGCAGAGAAGGAGAGTTTGAATACCCTCTATACTCCATGAAATCCATGCACCTGTCGAAAGTATTTGCTCTTCCAATCTTAAATGTGCTTCACGTTACTTTTTATTCATTGAGATGATAAAAATACTAAGATATATATTTTTCTAACTTCTCTATTATGAATTGCTTTCTTTTAAATTGTCTAAATATAAGAAACACAAAGCTGATATTTATAATATTTCTACTCAGAATACAGCATTTAACATTAATAGTCATCACTACATATTGTTTTAAGGAAACAAATAATTAAAAACAAGCAATTTTAGTTTCTAGTCACCAATAAAATTTTTGGCATTTTTACTACCTTTAAAATAATTAGGTAGTAATGTGAAATATGAGAAATAATTTAAATAACTACAAAAATAAATACCTAAATACCTATAATAAATATATGGATATTCTACACAACCCTCTTTCCCACACACAAACACAAAGCCACTTTCATTCACTGAACACTTCCATTTTCTATTGTTCTCCCTTAACTAACCTCATGCATATATTAATGCATTTCAGCCATACCACACAAAACTATTTTTTAACCTTCATAATTATAACTGGATGTCAGTAACCTTTTAAAAGGATAAAATATTTCAAATTTTAGATTATTTTCAACTGTACTATTATTGAGATTAATTGATGAATGTAAATTTGAAAAAACATTTTAGGTTTAGGCAGTGAAACTGATATTTCAAATGTACTTGTTCTACCTATAAAGTTAAATTAGAAAACATGATAAATTTACTGTTGAAAACCAGTATAACATAAAGTGTTTTCTTTAAAGTGCTTTTATATTTTTTAAAACCTTAAAATGTATCTCTAGTATATCTTCTACATATTCTCTGTGTCTTATACTACAGTGTGTGCTATTGGACACAAAACTCAAAGCCTCTTTTAATTTTTAAAGAAACCTTAAGTGATTAGTATGATTTAACTAGAATTTTTATTGTCCTTGTAGAAGTTTGACACCAGACATACAACACAGTAAACAATTCTAAAGAAATGAAAAACAGACAAAAAAAAACCCACAGTTATTTTAGACATTGTTGATTATCAAATCTTGTTTTGAATTTGCCATCAATGGGACTTTTCTCTCAAGTTGTTCCTTGCTTAATGATTGTCTCATTCTCTAAGATACTTAAAATTCCTCATTTCCTTTTTATTACAGTAGTTTCTTTTTTCATTAAAACCATGGTACTTGATATCACATTTGTGTTGGGCAATGAATTTCCCCAACAAAATAGTTACATTTGTTTAATCAGGTTACTTACCTTCCAAGAACAAGAACACTGTTTATATTCTCAATGCTATGGCCATAAAATTTGATATTAGATTTATTTTTTATATTCCACAAGAATCTTCCATATATTTGTTCCTCTATTGTAATGGGACATTTATATAAAACACTATAGACAATGATATTATCATCACTGTCCCAATATGCTATAAGGTTCCATTGCTGTTATGAAAGACTCACCTGCCAAGTTAGAAATACTTCTGTTTTAACAAATGTCTTTCCTGCTATCCAAATGGTCACAGCTGCCACAGTAACAAATGCCATCCTTCCTCAGTATCTATTTTTCTAAGTCTCTAAAGAGTAACATCTGAACAAGAAATAAAAGGGGTAAAATCACATAGAGCCTGATTATATTCTTGGAATGAGTTCTATTAGTTGTAACCGAAGAGTTTAAGTGGAATGGGGAAAAAATGAAATTTCTCCTTAATATAATTTTTTCTCTATATATGAGTATTATTGTGTTTAATTTCTGAATATTTCTGCTCCGGGTTAGTAGGGCATTTTAAACCAAATAATTTCATTTGGCTTTGAAAAGTGCCTTGTTAAGCATAATAGAAGTTTAGCAGATTTTCTAACTCCCCTTTGATTTATTATGTAACCTTAAAGTTCTTTAATATCACTTTTTTTTTGTAAACTGACCTCTCAGTTACGTTGTCATACATGTTTCCTGCTCTCTCAAAGGGAGGTGATCTAGATTAATGAGTTTGAACTCCACAGATTAATACTCTATAAGTAGAAATCATTTTTCAATTGGTATTATTTCACTATTTCAATTTTCTCAAATCACTCGGGACCCACACTAACCTAGAGGGATGACAAACAATAAGATTAAGCTAAAACAGACATGATGTAAATTCTCACACAACTTTCAGAAAAGTATGACTACCAATGTTGTTAGGATTAGACTAGGACAAGTTAACTGCTGCCAAAGCAGAAAGACAATTTGTTCCTTAAAGGATCTTACAAAGCTCTTTCCCTAAGGCTTGCCCTCTAACTAAAATCATGCTCAGGAGATAAATGGAAGCCAGTGAGATACAAAATGTTTACTGAAGCCAGTAAGATACACTGCACAGAAGCACAGAATGATTACTGAAATTTGATCAAAGACAATCAGACTACCAGAGCATTGAGACCCCATTGGCGATGCAAATTAGTCTAGTCTGGTGTCATGACTGTGACAGTCTCCCATACTATCAAGATTTGTTAAAATTGAGCATGTGGTCTAGAAATGTAGGCAGAATATTGTCTGAAAAATTAATGAACAAACTCAACAGTTGGAATATTAATATCACATGTGATTGAACATATATTAAATGTTATTCATGATAATACATTTATTTTAGAAGAAAAAAACTCAACATTGAGGTTTTTAACTGTATTTTAAAGCTTCAGATGCTGTAACCCTGTTCTTTTAGGATAGTAGTATATATGAATATATATTCATAAGGAAAAGGTTAAATTAACACAGTTAAGGGATAATAAGAATTATGTAGCAAACATTTGAATAAAGACATACGACCACCATAGAGTTTATTTATTTGTCATCATATGATCATGTGAATATTCAATACAATAAAAATGCCCTGAACAGTTGTTTGACTTTGAAACTACAGCCTTTGGGGCACAACTGACCATTTAGTGTGCTTTCAGGGTAAAAATATTACTGAAATCAAATTACAAACTTGTATTTATAATATGCTATGTACTGTAAATTTCTAGGAATCCACACCTGGGAGGAAAAGCAAAGTACATAAAAAAAATTAGAAAACAAAACAAGTCAAAAAAAGTCCAAAATACACACACACACACACATACACACACACAAAGAGAAAACTTAGTATTTAAGTAGTGGTTAAATAGCAATAAAAACACTGTCGAAAAAACTGTAGACTTAATCCCCCATTAATTGATATAAGAAATTGAATATTATTCAAAAGCTAAAGGCAATCAGGTAAGTTTTATCAGAAAAGAATTTACGTAAGGGATTTAGAAGAATTCACATGTGAGAAGACAGGAGTGTTATTAATGATCAAAGAAGTTTCATATGGCAATATGTAATACACACTAAAAATATAAAAGAACACTTTTATTTATGTGTGGTTAATGGGTGGTTTTTGAACTGGTGAAAAAAATGATTGGAGGGCAGCCCGGGTGGCTCAGTGGGTTAGCTCCACCTTCAGACCAGGGCGTGATCCTGGAGACCCGGGATGGAGTCCCACGTTGGGCTCCCTGCATGGAACCTGCTTCTCCTTCTGCCTGTGTCTCCGCCTCTGTGTGTGTGTGCCACTCTCATAAGGAAATAAAATAAAATCTTTTACAAAAATGAGTGGATAACATTACAAAATACTCTTGTCTCGAAAAATGTATGGAGAAAAATAAATGCTGGACAGTGTGTTGTAATGTTAGGTTTTACATGGAGAGAAAAAAATGCAGTGGATTTGATTCCCAGTTATCTCTTAAAAGAATCTGATCTGTTAACATATACAAAATTTCTAGGCAAGTATAATGATCAGGAATTCTGTTCAAAATCTACACATGAAAAACAAAACTTAAAATAAGTTTGGATGATTTCATGCAATTAACTATCAGATAATAAGACTGAACCACTAAAGGTAATACATGGAAGAAAGGGGGATGAATTAAGTTTTAAAGGATTGGTATTATTTTGAGTAATGAATAATGTTCTGGAAAATAAACTTTTAGAGTGTAGTGTAATCTGATAAAGTTAATAACACTAATGATACAACTTATTAAAAAAGGTGTATTGAATATCTTCTCTTACACACACACAAGCTAGATCTCAAAAACATATGAATGAATTTTGGAAGATTGCCTTCCCTGAAGTACTTTTTAATTTAATGAAAGAAACAGATATGCATCACCAAAATAAAAGTCAGATTTTTACACTGTTCAAATATTTGTCATAACAGATATTGATTGATTTGGAGATGACTTTTAACTTCATCTATAATTGATATACAGGTTTAATGCAATTCCTGACAACATTTCAGAAACTGTTTTATAGATATAGCCAATATTATCCTAAAGTCTCTATGGAAAGACAAGGAACAAGAATGAACGAAGCAATTTTAAAAAATAAAACTAAAATGGGAGAAGTCAGTCAACTTGGTTTCAAACCAACACATAGCTACAGTAATAAAGACAGTGATATTGGTGGAGGGATATAGTCATAAATGAATGAAACAGAATGGAGGGATGCCCGAGTGGCTCAGTGGCTCAGCAGTTGAGCGCCCACCTTCAGCCCAGGGCGTGATCCTGAAGTCCCAGGATCGAGCTCCACATCAGGCTTCCTGCATGGAGCCTGCTTCTTCCTCTGCCCGTGTCTCTGCTTCTCTCTGTGTGTCTCATGAATAAATAAATAGAAAATATTTAAAAAACAACAACTATAGAACAGTCTTCCAAAACAGCTATAACATTTTGCATTCTCACCAGCAATGAATGACAGTTCTTGTTTCTCCACAATTTCTTGAATATTTGCTATTGTCCATTTTCCAGATTTCAATTGTTCTAAAAGGTGTGTAGTGCTATCCAATTGTTTATTTATTTATTTTATAACTATTTTTCTGATGACATATCATGTGGAATATCTTTTCATTTGTTTGTCACATGTGTATCTTCTTTCCTGGAGTGTCTGTTGAAGTCTTTGGTTCATTTTTAAATTAGAGTGTTTATTTTCTTGTTTTAAGAGTTTTTTGAAACGCAGACTTTTATAGACGTGTGATTTTCTCTTTTCTTTTTCTTTTCTTTTTTTTTAATAGAGGGTAAGGTGAGCTGAGGGAGAGAATGAGAAAATGAGAGAGAGAGAGAGAGAGAATATTAAGCAGGCTCTATGCCCAATGTGGAGTCTGAGGCTCAGGGGTACATCTCACAACCCTGAGATAATGGCTTGAGCCAAAATCAAGAGCTGGATTCTCAACTTACCAAGCCATCTAGGAACTCCTATATGTGTCATTTTCAAATATTTTGCTTCCAATCTGTGATTTCTCTACTCATTCTTTTGTGATTTTCATAGAGCAGGAGTTTTAAACTTTAATGATGTCCAGCTTATTATTCCTCACATGGGTCATGCCTTTGGTACTGTATCTAAAAAGTCATCATACCTAAAGTCATCTAGGCTTTCTATGTTATCTAGAGGAGTTTTATAGTTTTATGTTTTACATTTAATCTGTGATCCATTTTTAGTTAGTTTTGTGAAGAGTGCAAAGTCTGTATCTAAATTATTTTTTCTTTTTCTTTTCTTTTTTTTTTTTTTTTTGCATGTGGATATCCAATTGTTTCAGTAACATTTGTTGTTTCATCACATTGACTTTGCTCCTTCATCAAAGATCAGTCGATTATATTTATAGAGTTCTATTTCTGGGCTATCTATTCTGTCCTATTAGTCTGTTTCTCTTCTGCCAATACCACATTGTCTTAATTACTATAGCTTTATAGTTAGTCTTTAAACCAGGTAGTATCCTCCAACATTGTTCTTCTTCAATACTGTGTTTGCTATTCTGGGTCTTATTCTTCTCCACGTAAATTTTAGAATCAGTTTGTCAATATACACAAAACAACTTGTTGGGTTTTTACTGGGATTGTATTGAATCTTAGATCAATTTGGGAAGAATTTACATCTTAACAATATCAAATCATCTTATCCATGAACATGGAATATCTCTCCATTTATTCAGTTCTTCTTTGAAATAAGACTTAAGAATCTTGAGGTTTTCCTCATGTAGATATTATACATATTTTATTAAATTTATATCTATTTCATTTTTTTGGTTACTAGTTTATAATAGATGGTATTATGTTTTTAATTTCAAATTCTTGTTCATTGCAGGGATATAAGAAAGCTAGTGACTCTTGTGTATTAATCCTGAATCCAGCAACATTGCTATAATCTCTTATTAATTCTAGAGGGTGATTTTAATTCTTTTGAATTTTCTTCATAGATAATAGTGTTATTATTTTATTTCCTTGCCTTTTTGTATTATCTAGAACTTCCTGTACAACCTTGAAAAAAGTAGTGAAAGAGACATATTTGCTTGTATCTGATCCTTTTTTTTATGATTTTATTTATTTATTCATGAAAAACACAGAGAGAGAGAGAGAGAGAGAGAGAGAGAGGCAGAGACACAGGCAGAGGGAGAAGCAGGCTCCATTCAGGGATCCCAATGTGAGACTCAATCCTGGGACTCCAGGATCACACCCTGGGCCGAAGGCAGGTGCTAAACCACTGAGCCACCCAGGGATCCTCTGTATCTGATCTTCTAATCTTAGTAGAAAGCTTTGGTGTTTTTTTGTTTTTTTTTTTTTTACTATGAAGTACAATATTAGTTGTATTTTTTGTAGATATTTGTTATCAAGTTTATAAAGTTTTCCTCTATTAGTAATTTACTGTGAATTCTTATCATAAATATATATTAGATTTTATGAATTTTTTTCTGCATCTATTAATATGATCATTTGGGTTTTTTTAGCTATTGATGGGATGGATTGCAATAACTGATTTCAAGTGTTAAATTAGCTTTATATACCTGATATAAATCCCACTTTATTATGGTGTATATGTTTTATACTAATTTGCACTTTATTTGTTAATATTTTAATGAGAATTTTTACATCAGTGTTTGTGAGAAATATTGGTCAATAGTTTTCTCTTCTTGTAATGTCTTTGTCTGGTTTTAGTATTAGAGTAAAGCTGTCTTCATAGAATGAGTTAGGAAGTAGTCTCTTTTCTTTTATCCTCTGAAAGAAATTATAGAGAATTACTGGAATTTCTTTCTTAAATCTTTGGTAGAATTTACCAGTGAACCCATCTAGCCCTGGTTCTTTCTTTTTTGAAGAGATATTAATTATTGAATCAATTTCTTTTATAGATCTAACCTTATTCAATTGTCTATTTCTTCTTATGTGGTTTTGGCAAAATATGTCCTTCAAGAAATTGGTTTATTTCATCTGGGTTATCAATTTTGTGGGCATTGAGCTTTCAAAGCCCAACTGATTTTGACAAAGATGCAAAAACAATTTGATGAAAAGATAGCCTCCTCAAAAAATCATGCTGGGGTAATTCAATATCAATAAGCAAAAATAATAATCCTTATCAAGTTCCACACCCTGTACACAAATTAAGTAAAAAAAAAAAAAAAAGGATCATGTTCATGAAGTGTAAAAATTTTATAAAAACACATAGGAAAATGTTTTCAAGATCTAGGTCAAGTAAAAATATTATCAGACTTGATGTACAATGGATTGTCTACAAAAACAGAAAATGCATAAGTTTGATTTAATTAACATTAAAAATATTTCCTCTATGAGTGTTTTTGTCAGGAGAATTAATAGATAAATACAAGACAGGGAGAAAATATTTCTAATTACATATCCAAGAGACTAGTAACTCAAACATACCAAGAACTCTCAAAACTCAACTGGAGAATAAAAACAAATAATTCCATTAAAATGTGGGCAAAAGACATGAAGAAATAAATGATAAACCTTTTTAAAAATTTTATTAATTAATTAAAAATAAAGTGAAAGATGTTAACCATTATTTGTCTTTATTTAAATGCAAATTAAAACCTTAAGATTAAAAAACGAAACCTCAAGAGTTACTGTCAAACACTTCTTGGAATGGCAAAGAAAAAAAAAATGACCACCCAGTACGTGAAAATACTGGGTCACTCATATATTGCTTTTGGGAATCTAAAATGGTATGGCCTCTATAGAAAACTAGCAGTTTAACATGCAACTGCCAAGTGACTCAGCAACTGCACTCCCGAGAACTTATCCAAAGAAAGGATGACTTACATTCATCCAAAAATCTATACACAACTGTTTATATATCAGTTTTATTCATACCAGCCTCAAACTAAAAATAACCCAGATGTCCCTCAACAAGCAAATAAAATAACTAAACAAAACATGAAATACTACTCAGCAATGAAAATAAATGCATTGTTGATCTGAATAAATCTCCAAAGAATTAGACCATGTGAAAAAAGCCTATCCTCAAAGGTTACATTCTGTGTGATTTCACTTGTATCACATTCTCAAAATGACAAATTTATGAGATAGAGAAAAGACTAGTCATTGCTAGGGATGAAGGAGGGGTAGGGACAGGAAGGAACCATGTGTCGCTACAAAAGGACAACACAAAAGATCCTTCAGTGATGTGAATATTCTGTATATTGACTATATAGGTGTCAATATCTGAGTTATGATGCTGTACTATACTTTTGAACAACATTACCAGTGGGGGAAAGTAGGTAAAAAATAAAATCTGTCAGTATTATTTCCTTAAAATGCATGCAGGTCTGTAATTTTCTCAAAACCAAAGCCTAATTTTAAAAAATGAAAATAAGGTCTTCATTTTTATTTTATTTTATTTTTTAAAATATTTTATTTATTTATTTGAGAGAGAGAGAGAGAGAGAGAGAAGTGCAAGCAGGCAAGAAAGGGAAGGGGCAAAAGGAGAAGCAGGCTCCCTGAAGAGCAGGGAGCCCTACACGAGGCTCAATCGTAGGACCTCGGACCTTGAGATGATGACCAAAGCTGAAGCCAGACACTTAACTGACTGAACCACCCAGGCACCCTCTATTTTTAGACCAGGAGGTTATGTGTAAGAAAACACAGAAAAGGAAACCATTTGTGGTCAATGTTCACATTTTAAAAATACTGATTTTGATATGCCCATAAAAATTTTTTACAGCTTGCATTCTTCTAGAGGTAGATTTGAAGATGAACTGTGTTCATGTGCTCTAGATTTTTGTGAAGGGTAGAATTTACGAATTATGAAATTGAGTAGTTAGCTAAAGCTATTTCCAATAAAATGCTGAAGGTGTGGCTCTTGTTCTCCTGATTGCTTATAATAAAATGCCAGAAGAGAGAAATGAATTAAAGATGAAATTTTAATCAAAAAGGAAGCAGAACTTAAAGATTTGTAAAATTGTCAGCTTATCCATATTGAAAAAAATGAAAAAGTCTGCTCAGAAGAGAACACTAACGGTGTGGCTAATCAACCTTTCCTAAGGAGATCAGTCAACCACTTCCATGGAACCCAGAAACTATTGTTCAAGAAGAGGAAGAATGAGTTCTCCCCAGAGCAAGGCATTTCAGAGATCCTCAGCGTTGCCACTCTCATCACAGGCCCAGAGTACCCGGGCGGCCACAGGGACTGAGTGATTCAAAGGAAGAGGCACAGCCTGTGGGGACTAGGGGCACATAAAAGACTCTGTTTCTCTTATTTGACCTTTATTTTGATTCCTTTACCTGACTGGGCCCTGTTTACTGTTTATGAAATCACCAAGGAAGAAAATGTGGAACCACGGTGGGGAGGAGCCAACTATAATATATATATATATATATATATATATATATATATATATATATATATATATATATCTTTATATGTATATACCTTTACATATATCTACATAAATATTTATATATATATTTACTTTGATAGACCCTGTGATATTTATAATCTTAACAACAATCCTAAATAGAAGGTTTAATTCTTATTTGTCCAGAGAGGATAGTGACTTTCAGGGAAATTAAATAAGTTGTAATTTAGGTCACAAGAGCCAGGATAGCAGAGCTGGAATTTGAACCAAAACTGCTTAATTCCAATATCATGATTTTTAGGCCCCACGACATAGGTTATTATTATTCAAGCTGACAACAAAAGCAATCATTTACTTATCTATTTTCTTACTGGAAGAAATCATATTCTACTTTATTATTTTAAAAGTTAATTATCTTTCATTTTCTACACAAAGCAACAAAATGTGAAAAATCAGGGATTTTAATAGTAGCATCCACAGTACAACAAATAGGTCCATATTAAGTTCATAAGAGAGATGATATCTCCAATATTCTTAATCATCAAAATGGAGAATTAATGTTATTCCCATATTATAGACGACATAATGGACTCAGTATATCCTGCTTGAGGTTATCATATTTTTAGATAAACAAAGACCTAAAGAATAGAAAGTTAAAGGGATAAAACATTGAAAAGAAATTTGGGATTTCCTTTTTGTCACTAAAATTATATGTAAATTTCTGTAAGTTTTAATGAGACCATGAGCTTAATATCAGAGTGTGAATATTATATTTCTGAGAACATGTTTAACAATTAGATTTATTTTCTCTTCTAATGTGGAATATTTTTACATTGCATAGGACCTAGTTAGGTAAAATTATATAAGCATAGAAATTTCATAATTACGTATAAGTAAAAACTATTGTTCAAAAATGGGATAATAGCATTCTAAGGGTTCACTTTAAATGAACCTTTACTTTTGTTTTCTCCCTTTATTTACCTGCTAACTTAGGCTAAGGGCAAGTTTCTCCTCCCCTACCAATTTTGTAATTGGTGGCACATTAAGTGCTGTAGAAAGCCCTTATAGGAGGTTGCTTTTCTAAAGAGACAACCCATTATTTTATCTTGCCCCAACACAAGAAAAATATGTTCCTCCATTCATCAATAGGTCTGGAATCTCTCTCTCTCCTACACATTCAGAGCTCCCCACCTGGTTTAGTGTGCACAAGAGATGTGCTCCCATTAGGTGTCAGTTCCTTTCATCAGGGAGACATGGGCAAAATGTTGAAAGTATATTTTTGTCACCATTTGTTAATCAAAAAATAACCATAATAAAGCCAGATGAGTGTGTTACATTTTCAAAACAAAATCAAACAAAAATTTGGAAATATTATTCACAGAAATTTGTTATTATTATTATTATTATTAATTATTATTATTATAAGATTTTATTTATTTATTCATGAGAGACACACAGAGAGAGAGGCAAAGACACAGGCAGGGAGAGAAGCAGTCTCTATGCAGGGAGTCTGATGTGGGTCTCGATCCCAGGGTGGAAGGCAGGTGCTCAACCAGTGAGCCACCCAGGTGTCCTCACAGAAATGTATTAGATATTCAACTACACATCTGCATTTTACTTTTGGGAGACACATATTAATATTAAGAGTTACACTAAAGTCAGGACACCACTTTTTCATTTATATAAATCTTTCACAAGTCATATCACTCAAATCTTCATTAATTCAGGGATATAATCTATTTAAGATTAATTTGTCCATATTCTAAATGCATAATAATTGTTTGAGTAAAGTTGGATAACATGAATATTTATACCTCAAAGCTTAAACTTTATGTAACTTTATTATGTTAATTTATCATTAAAATTATAAAAATTATAGACACCAGTAAAATTCATAAACCATTAACATTTTCACCAAGAAAAGAATTCTGAGAATAAAAATATAGAAAGTTTCAGGACTGTTTTACCAACTAATATTATAGATATTAATGTATACTTTCATTTGCTTTTCAAATGCTAGTTAGAATATGGTATCAAAATAAAACTTATTTTAATACAAAATAAATTTGTCAGAGATTACTTTTCTTTTTTTTTTTTTTTTTGAGATTACTTTTCTAAAGAGTTGTTCTACATTTTATCTTTTCCCCAGATTTTGAGCCATTCTATGACACACACTGGAAACCAATGATTAATATATAAATATACTTCATATTGTTTATTTGTTACCAAATAAAAAATGTACAAAGCTAAGAAAAAATGAATTACAACAGTGCCATTCTGAAGCTTGTTCAGTTTATCAATAGAAAACATTGTTTCTTTAACTTTTTAAATTAACATATGCCGTTTGCTGAAGTTTAAGAGCTAATTATTTGTTATCAAATATCCTTTTACTAGTCATTGCCAATGCCTTTCTTTAAACATAAAATAAACCCATATTTTAAGAAAAACATGAAGATAAATATGTGTCTAATTCATCTACTTACAAGGATGAAATAAGAGGTCATAGGCAAAGTGCTTTGATAGATCCTTCAAGTATAATAGAAATGGATTAACATTAAACATAATGGCAAAATACCACCTCTTTTGAGCTTACAATGGTTAAAAAAATAAAACAGGAAAAGACTCTTTATAAAAGCATGAACACAGTTTTAAAAAACCTTCCCACTTTCTACTGCAGAAAACATAAATTATATACTTTGCAACCAGCTGTAATGGTAGGCATAGGCAGCTGGTCCAATTTACTGTATAGTACTATTGTACATATTGTTTGATGCACAAATTACTTATAATTTCTAGAAGTGCATCTTTGCAGTTTGATATTTTTAAGTAGCACTCCAACAACTTGAAGAGTTGTAGACTTTTGGAGAGGCTAATTCTGAAAAGGCTTTACCATTGCTGAGTATGTTTTTTCACACCATGGTTTACAATAGTCCATTTTATATGTTCAGAAAAGTAAACAGAAATGCATGATGTTTTCCATATGCTTCAGGAAAGAACTTAGAAAAATTTTGATGATTTCTATGTTCTGATTCTTAATGTTAAATCTTTTAGCTGTGTCCAGTGCAAAAATAAATCCACACCTCAAAATTCTGCCATCATCATAATTAGAAAAAAGAATTCAAAACTTCAGAGAACATTGAATTTGGGTCAAGTATATCGGAAAAGAATTCAAGAATTTGAGCAAAGAGTTATTAAAAGAAAACTCCTGGTTTTCTCAAACCAAAGAGGAAAAGCAAGCACCTAGATTAAAATCAAAGGTCACTTTACCCACTGTGAAATTGTTAGAAGAGTGAAACAAGCACTTTTTTCTAAGTATCTGAATTTTTCTTTTTTATGTTTCAATGTGTTGAATCAAGAGGAGAGAAGGTTAAAAATCTCTTTTCTCTCTTATAGTACCTTGTCACTGCATGCCAAGTGCCCTAGGATGGCCTCTTCCGTCAGTACAAATCCTGTGTTTTCTGGCTTCTACAGCCCCTTGGACTGTCTGCATACAGTTGTTGCCACCGAACACTACCCAGATCTATTTGCCCATGAAAGTGTGGGTTCCATTTTTGTTCATATACTAGCTTCTCCAATATGTGGTCCTTATTCTTGTATCTCTATTGTTCTCCGGCAATGATAGTCACAGATGATAAGTCAATAATGGTTCTGTAAAAGTAATATAAACTGGCATTGAATGGACTCTAATTGTAAGTTCATTGAATGATTATGAATGGTCTTTTCCCTAAAAATTTCCTTTGATATTTAATGCTCACTGCATTTTCCTTTGAAAATCATGGTAGACTTAAATAAGGATTAACTCATTATAACCCTTGTAGATCTCCTCCATTGATCCTGGCCTTGTGTTCTAGGCATTTTATCTTTATTCCACCTCACATATTCAGCATTTGTAAAATATTTTAAGTACTGACATTTCTTTCACCTTTACTCCTTTGTAGGAAGTTCATAGTAACACCAAATAGACATAGAAATAGAAGGTAAATCTACACAATTATATCCAAATATCTATATAGTAATGAATCTCGCCTTGTGTATAAGGTTTCAAAGATATTTTACATATTATGTGGTTTGTAGATTGCTATTTCTAGTACAGACATCTCTCAGAGCTTCAGATCCACTGATTGAGTTATACACATGGTTTCTCAATTTGATTCCTCGATAACATTGTAAACTCAATTTAACCTGTAAGCTCTGATTTCCATTCCCTAGATCACTCTTTCTCATATCTTTTAAATATTGGGAAGTACAACTACAAAACATCTAGTTTCAAAAAAAAAAAAAAAAAAAAAAAAAGGAAATAAGCCTGTATTGGTTAGCTAGGGTTGCCAAAATAAAGTGCCACAGATGTGGTGGCTTATACAACAGATTTATTTTCTCATATTTATTTTCTTATAATTCTGGGATACGGAAGTCAAAGGTCAAGATGTTGAAGGAGATGATCCTCCTGAAATATCATCAGAAAGTCAATAGCAGCCTAAGGCTATGTCACAATCATTTACCTTACTCCATCTCACACATAGGCATTTTATCATCTCACATCACAAGAAGATGAGAGAGTGTAGTACTAGAAGATGCTTTTAGAGAGAGTACACACATAACTTTTATTACCGTATGTTATAATCATGCTATTTTACTATTAGCTATTGTTGCTAACCTCTTAGTGTGCCTAATTTATAAATTAAGCTTCATCATATGTAGGAATAAGAAAAAAAAAAACATAGTACATATAGGGTTCAGCATTATCTGTGGTTTCAGGCATCCAATGGGGATTTTGGAACATATCTCCTTCAAATAAGGGAGGACTACTGTGTCTTCCTGTTTCTTAATATGAGTTCCCCTCTGTACCTGCATCTTCTTTAAAAAAAAAAAAAGATGTTTATTTATTCATGAGAGACACACAGAGAGAGACAGAGACATAGACAGAGGGAGAAGCAGGCTCCTTACGGGGAGCCTGATGTGGGACTTGAATCCAGGACCCTGGAATCACAATCTGAGCCAAAGGCATACACTCAACCACTGAGCCACCCGTCTTTTGAATGTTTTTCTATTGGATTGGTGATTTTTAAAAGAATATGTAATGTACAGCTTTGGAAAGAGCTTTCTGAGGAAGTGAACCCCTCAGAAGACCTATTTCCTAAGATGTGCATGTTGGACTTTGAGGAAGTTAAGTTTAGTACTGGCACTGCAGTTCAATTACAGTTCCTTAATTCTTTAGTATTCATTGTGTGTTTCCTCTTTTGTATTTACATTGTGTGTACCTGAGGCTTCTTACTACCTCCGGCTTGTAAAATAATCCATCAGCCTATTTTAATACCTCATCTTATTTGATCACTATTGGCCATTTTCTCCAATACAAAACTGCATGTTCTTTTTTAACTAGGGAAATGTCTCTTTTCTTGCCTTCTTACTGCTACCCTAATTCCTTCTTAAATGCCTAACTGGTTCTTCCACTTGAACATTATTAAATAAAAGAATTTCTGACAACTTTGTAGTCCCCTTCTCACTCTTCACACTTTGCTGGTTGACCTTCGTCCCATGGCTTTAACTCCTGGGTGCCCCTGCCTCTTCTTCTTATAAAGACACCAATCATGTTGGATTAGGCCCACCCTAATGGCTTCACTTTAACTCATTAAAGACCCTCTATCTCCAAATACACTCACATTCTGAAGTACTGGGGATTAGAACTTCAACATGAATTTTGATATAATATGTCCTTAATCTCTTCCTCATCCTCACTTCCCTATCTTCAGCCACTGAACTCTGTTAATTCTACCTATTAAATATATCTCTAATATGTCTACTTTTCTCTATCACATTTCACTAACCTAATCTATGATTATATGAAGTTTCAATTTTATAAACCCTGACGCTGGGATAAGGGTAAGGAAGAGAGCTAGTAGTAGAAAAGTACTGGATACTGAGTCAGTGTGGGGAAAAGTGCCTTCAAGGTATCCCCTTCCTCTCATCTCTTCTATAAGGACCTCTGCCCAAGGGTTCACACAGAGATCTAGGATTGTGATGCCTGGGCTAGCAATGCAAATATTCCTAAGATCATGACTGCCCAGGGGAATCTGAGTCCTTGACTACAATTCCCTTGAAAGCAACTGTTATATTTTAGCTATACATTAAGTCTGGTGTGTGTGTGTGTGTGTGTGATGGGATACTGGAGAAATGAGGAGCAGCAGGATCCCATGAAGACTCCCAGGTAAAGCCTCTGTGATTGCCTATTGTCACACCTGAAAAATGACATAAAATATTTTAACCAGGATCTGGACTCCTCAAGTAGTAGTCAGGAGAGTTAAATTTTATAAAGTTAGAATCAGATTCCATGCATTCAAATTGTGACTCTGACATTTACAAGTTCTGGATCTTGGGACAATATCTAAATTTCTGTACTTTACTTAACCAAATTAAATTTGGTATAACAATAACATATATTTCATGGATTTTTGCATGTCTTAAGTGAGTTAATGAAAAATTCTTAAAACATCACCTTGCATATACTGATTAGTACATGTTAGCAATCATCACTATAAACATGATCATTATTACTATGATATTTAAGAGGAACATAACTAAAAAATATGTATGCTAAAATTAATTTAATCACCTTATAGTTTCAGCTTATAAATATGTATGTTTCTATAGACAATTTAGAAGAACAATAAAAAGAACAAATGGTCATGATGCAGTGCAAATTACCTTATTATGTCATTAAGGTAAGGCAACATAGGTAAATATTTCTATATGTAAAAATGGGTTGCCTATGAGAATACTAAATAGTAAACACTAAATTATGTAAAACGGACATATTTTCCTGTCTTAAAGATGAAACATGTAAAGGTCTTATCTTTTCTCTCAAAACATTAAAAGAGGGTTATCTATCACCATCTGGTGCCTTGAAACAAAATAATCAGTATGCTGAATACAAATCATAAAATTACCTTAACAATTATGCTGTCTATCTCTGGGTTAAAATGTTCTGGACAATAAATGAGGTAATAATATGAGGCCTTTAATCATAGGAGTATGATCAGTACAGCGCTTGGCTGAATATTTAGAAGAAGTACTCCATTACCTAAGTTTCGATCATCCTTTTTCTTTTTTTTTAAAGCTCTAGCTCTTTACATATATTGTGGCCTTTCCATGAAAAGAAATATTTAAAATATTCATTCAGTAAAAATTCTGAGTAATAATTTTGTTAAAGTTAAGTGAAAAGCATAGAACAATCTAATAAATGCATATTATAATAATATGGCCCCCCTGAAATCTCTTACCACGTACAATTTCAGAAAAAAAAAAATTCAGGATGGAATCAGTATTTCTAACGCAGGCCAGCCAACATTTATTTAACAAGAGATATAGGAAATCTGAGGTTGTTTGTAAATAGATGTTGGCAGATCTCTAGAGAATTGTGATTACTCTAAAGCTTGATAAAACCTGGTAACCCTGAATACTATATGCTTACATAATTGATAATGGCTGGGTTTTATTAACTTAGTAATAGGATTGAAATGTATATAATGGTTCTGCACATCTAACCCTTATATAGATTCTGTTTGTATGATTTAGCAGCAAACATCAGAATTTTTGGTTTTGAAGTCATAACTTGAATTAAGGGGGTTTTCAACTTATTCCTAAAACTAAATCTCAAAAAGCAAGCTGCATTTCACTATTGACAATCTTCAAAATTAAGTAGTGTAATCACTTTCATTTAAGCATATCAGAGAACCTTACTCTACCAGAAGGCATGCCTTTATTGTCTATTATCTATTATCACCATCAGTTAACAATCTCGCTATCTTTTTTTCCATTCCTTTTCATGTGAAAAGACTCTCATGTTACACTATTGTTTTTGCCTGTGAAAGTGGTGTTTCTGCTTAACTGCAAGGATAAGTGGTCAAACAACCTGGTTAAAAGTCTAAGCAGGTAGTGACAAGCTGAAAGATAAAATATTGAATCCTGAGACTCCATTTGTAATGAATCTATATCCCACATGCCAAAATCATTTGGCTACCCATAGTTTAAGGGATCCAAGAGAACACTTCAAAGAAATAGATACAAGGGAGGATGAGTCTTTGAACTAGGAGATTCTTTTAGAGTGAAAACACGAATTGCCAAAAAACCACAGATGTTCACCACATGAACAGGTGAAAAAATACTACTCTTTCAAATATATTTATCAAAGTCTTTTCTGCCTTTCTGTAATTTCATTTTAAATGGGCCTTACTTTTCAGCTGTTCTTTGCTTAAAAACCTTAATAAGTAAAGACAGATTGTATGACTTCATTAACAATAGTGAGCCAGAATCTCAAGGCCTTTTCTGGGCCTCTTTTCTCAGCATATGTAATTTTCTAATTGCTGTTCTCTAAAGCAAGAACTGCAATTAGAAAAATGTTATCTGAGGACACAACTCAACTGAACATTATTTGGCATTTCAATTTGTTTTCTAGCATTGAATCATTGTAATGGAAATTCTACTTGAAAATTTGGTTTGTCATAATCACCTGCTTATAGTTTATCTGCATGTATGGATTTCCTTTTTCTAAATCTTCAATGGCCCATAAGCATACTCATTAGCACTCATGAAAAGTTCATCGGGAATGTCCCTAATAAGCAACTAGTGCAAGAAGACAGAGGAGCAAAATTCATGTTTTTAAATACATTCATTTATTTACTTATTAGCAGCACTGCGGAATTATTAAGATGGTTTGTGGAAGATTAAAGATGAGTACAAATTCTTTGTGACTTCTGAGAGGTGGAGTCCAGTTTCCTTTCCCTTGAATTGGTGCTGTCCTCAGTGAACTGTTTGGTCAAAAAATACTGCAAGAATGCTTTGAGACTTCTAAGTCTTGCAGCTTTCATTTGGGCCTTTTGGAACATTTGTTCATTGAAATCACTTGCCAATTTGTAAGGACACACATGCAGACCCATGGAAAGGCTCATGTGAAGAACTGTGGCACCCAGATGACACCCTCTCTGAGCTTTCAGCTGACAGCCAACATGAACTTGCCAGCTACGTGAATGAGCCACCTTTGGAAGTGAATCATTCAGCCTCACTTAAATCATCCCAGCTGATGCTGCATCAAGTAGAAAAGCCATTCTGTCAAGCCCTGCAGAAAGTGTAGATTTATGAGCAAAACTAATGATTGCTGTTCACTTTACATTGCTATATTTTGAGATTTAGTAATTTGTTAGTAATGCAGAAATAGATAACCAGAACAAGAAGAGTGGCTTAAATAAAATTATGCAAAGAGGAAGAAGAGAGAGGGGTTTTAATTTTTCTTTTTACTTATTTAACATATTACAAAATTTTTTAAAGATTTATTTATTTATTTATGATAGACACAAAGAGAGAGAGAGAGAGGCAGAGACACAGGCAGGGGGAAAAGCAGGCTCCATGCCAGGAGCCCGACGCGGGACTCGATCCTGAGACTCTAGGATCGCGCCCTGGGCCAAAGGCAGGCGCCAAACCGCTGAGCCACCCAGGGATCCCCTATATTACAATTTTTATTACTATTCTCTTTAGAGTTTAATTATTAATAAACATTCTTGAAATCTACCAATCTGGATGTTTGTAAAACTTAAAGGTTTTTCTAAATTGCTTGTACTGATTACTACGCCTTGAAGAGACCACTGCAATAGTTTCCTAACAGAAGTTTCTTTAGAGAACTTCCTCTATCCTGGTAATTCTTAGTAATGAGAACTAAGAACATACATTAATTTGGTCAAAACAACATCACTCTACATAGGCCAGAAAATAAATATGAAATAAGGAAAGTAATGATAATGAACATTATTGACATAGTAAGAGAACTCTAGTTGCCTCAAACACTCTTTCCCTACACAGTACCTGATAATATAACTACCCAATTACTTGGATCTGAGTAATATTTGAGTCTTTCACATCACTGAGACCTTGAAATTCCATTACCATGGGTTCTATCCAAATTATAGCTCATACCTATCCATTTATCTCCATTTCTTTTGCAAACTCCATGGGTTAAGTCACTTTCTTACCTATACAACCACAAAAATAAAATTCCCTAATTCCCCTTTTCTTCAATAGAACCCATTCTCAAATGAGAAGCTAGAGTGATTACACCTAGTTTATATTGCTGAAACTCTACAGTGAAAGGAAAATGACACTTAGTGTATATTCCTAACACTCTACAATGGAATCTCTATAGGTCTTTGCAAGACCTAATCTCCAACCACTTCATCCAGGCCACTTCATCCAGGAACCTGTTTTGACCACTTTCTATCACTGGGACACTATAGTAACTACACTACCATCATACTTCCTTCCTTTGCTACTTCAGAGGATCTCCTTAATGTCTTGAATACCCTAACCTGGATCTTCAAGTATCAGGCCCTTCTTGTTTCTTAGTTCTCAAATCTCAATCCAAGTAACCCTGACCACTGCAGTAATCGACAGTTTTTTTTTTTAATTTTTTTTTAAATTTTTATTTATTTATGATAGTCACACAGAGAGAGAGAGAGAGAGAGAGGCAGAGACACAGGCAGAGGGAGAAGCAGGCTCCATGCACCGGGAGCCCGACGTGGGACTCGATCCCGGGTCTCCAGGATCGCGCCCTGGGCCAAAGGCAGGCGCCAAACCGCTGCGCCACCCAGGGATCCCTAGTAATCGACAGTTTTTGGCCTCTTGCAAGCTCATTCAATATTAGTTTCTTCATAAACTAACTGTAATCCAAGATTATTTGTTGACTTTTTTTAACTTGTTATTTAATGAATATCTGTCCATATCACCTTGTACAAAAGTGCTAAAAAAAACTATCGCATTCTTTACTGTTCTTTGCTGTCCCAGAGCCAAGAAATATCCTAGCTCATGGTAGGTTTTGCATAAATATTTGCTAAATGAACAAATGAATACTTCTTATATTTGTTTCTATAATATGTTTCTCAAAGGACTTTGAAACACATAATAGGCATAATACCATAAATTCTAATTCTAAAGAAACATAATTGTAAGAAACTTTATCTTTTGTAAATGGCACAGATACACTAAATGATTCTTTACCAAGTTATGTTAAGCAAAGATAAGGACTAAAAATGAGCCAGTCTCTTCATTTTAGACCCACTCTAATTTTCTGTGTTTTTTATTGTTTTCCACTCAAATGCATTCACTCGAATAGGAAAATGTCTCAAATGATCTTTTAAAAAAAGTACCTCAAGAAGAGAAAATGTAACCACAATAACCAAGAAGAATGGAAAAGATATCTTATAGATGAGACATGATATTAGTATTCTTTTTAATGGCCATATGCACTGGGAAGTGAAATAATTTTGAAATGATTAACAACTTTTAAATATCAACAAATTTGTTTTCTGAGGAGACATAAAATGTTTTTCCAATTTCCCTCATTTAATACAAGGTAGAAAATTGTGGAGCATCAAATTACTATATTTTTGGAGTTTAAAAAAATCAAATTTGAGTGCTGCTAGAATGAAAGGTTAAATTTTCAAAATTGGTGGTGAAAGTTTCAGTGCTGAAGGATGTTGGAAATTTTTACAAAGTCTCTCATCCACAGAAGTTTTATATTAACGTGTAACTTGGTTCTAAATATTTTTTTATTTCTAATATTCTTTAGAAAGTATTAACTGATTTGTTTCTAAACTTAAAAAAAAAACCTCTTCTGTTCAGAAGTATCTGTGTTAGTAATATATAACTTTTATATAGATCTAAAGTAGAGAATTTATTAGACCATTGTTACTGCCATCTGGCATCTTTTATATTTGTACCAATAAAATGAAAATTGGTAAAACATAAAGATTTGATAAGTCTCTCCACTACTTCATACTTCCTAAAAGCATAAATAAGTACCGTAAGAAACTTGAGGAAAAAAATTCAGCAATAGTTTGTAACATTTTTAGTTATCGATAGAAACATATTTCAGTAAATGTGTCTATTGAATTTTCTATCTTTAGAGCAAATCACGCAATGATTTCATCTTTCAAAATAAAGCAGAATATTGCTCATCTTGAAAATGAACATTTAATAATAAGGATGAAACAAAAGTGAAGATAAAGTTAACAATTACTAAATGTTTACCATGTGTCATGTGTTAAATTATTTTCATTAATTTATTTCAATAATTAATTAATTTAATCCTCATAATAATCCGATAGGGTATAAACTACTTTTATACCCAGACAGTAGTGCTAAGAGATGTTAAATAACTTTCCTTACTCAAGTCATATAGCCAATGCATTGAAATTAGCATTCAGACCAAGGCGGGTAGGCTAACTCCTCAGCAGAAGTTCCTGATTATTGTACTGTGCTGCCTCCCAATGGAAGTTTTAGGTTTTCAGCACATATAGATTTATCCATTATAGCACACTTAGAAGATCAGGATCTTTGGAGTTAGGCATAAATGTTCAAATACCAGTTCTGCCACATACTATTTTTTGTCATTTTGAAGTTCCCTAACTTTATGAGCTTTATTTTTCCATCTTCAGTAAAAAATGATTTTTCCCACCTCTCAGGAATCATAAGAATGAAATATTTTTACATAATGAGGTGTCCAGCATTGTGCTTGACATGAGCTTGGTGATTAATACGTGTTAATTTCCATTCCTTACTTTTTAATATGACAAGGAATGTGTATAGAAGTCAGAGTGTGTGGCATAGTCATCACACATGTATTTAAGTACTAAGAAGACCCCTAAAAGTCATTTATTAAAATAGAGCTGACTTCCTAAATAATCTCAATGCTCTTTTGGCTGAGAGAAGAAACTGTCACTAGCTAAAGGAATATCCCAAGGTTGTCTCATAGGTTTTACTTGAAGATATCATTCTCAGAGAGTTGAAAAATGTTTCATCTATATTTGGAAGTGAGTTCAAGGTTATAATAAATTATGATTGATAGCAGTTCTGGGTTAGTGACAATGGTTCCTGTTCAGAACATTAGAATCTCAATAGAAAATCATGCAGTGGACTTGCATGGGCATAGAGATATAATGAGACTACTGGGGATGGCTGTGCTGAGTGTGTCCAGCAGAAAATACTCAGTGTACATGGTGCCTGAAACTTAGTCAGTGTTCCATGTGCCAAACCCTCCAGTTAAGCACTGGAAATAAACAGTAACAATACTATAAAGAGTAAGATCAGTGAATGCTCAAATATATGCTCCCCATTCTCTAAACAGACAAATTCACAGGGTGACCAGGGACCCAGAATGTGACTACCTTGTATATATATTTTTTAAAAGATTTTATTTACTTATTCATGTGAGACACAGAGGGAGAGGTGCGGAGACATAGGCAGAGGGAGCAGCAGGCTCGATGCAGGAAGCACGATGTGGGACTGGATCTCGGGACTCTTGGATCATGCCCTGAGCCAAAGGAGACAATCACTGAGCTACCCAAATATCCCAGGACCTTGTATATTTTTACATTAGACCTTGCTGCACAAATATGTCTTGTAGATAAACTTATTTTCTGTTTCATACACACATTAATAATTATAGAAAATCAGAGATAATTATAATTTGGCACACTTATAAGTCCTTTTCAATACAGTGTATGCAGATAAGCATACATTTTTCTCCCAGAAATAAGATTTCTGTCATACATGCCATTTTACGACTGATGACAATGATATTTTTCATTTCCCAGGGTCATTAAATATTATTGTCAACATGTTTTTAATGTTTGAAAATCACACATTTTATATGATAATCTATTTTTATAGCTTATCATTTGACTTTTCTCTTACATAGATCTTGTATTAACATCTTTGTTTATTTGAATTGATCTTTGGATAAAAAGCTAAAGATTAAATAATTAGGTCAAGAATATGGACATTTAAGGTTTTTCTGGAGCTCCTGCTGGCTTAGCCAGTAAAGCGTACAACTCTTGATCTCAGAGTTGTAAATTTGAGTTCTACATTGGGTGTAAAGCTTACTTAAAAATAAAATCTTAACCAAAAAAAATAAAAAAATAAAAAAAAAAAAAAAATCTTAAAAAAAATAAAGTTTTTTTGTTTTAAATAAATTACCAAATTGTTCTTAAGAAATGTGATCTTTTACTTAACCAACAGTAAAGCCTTGATATGCTATTATTCTTTATCTTCAAATACTTAACAAATGGTAATATAATATTAATTATATTCTATTATTATATTAAACTTTCTTCAGAAAGGACCATTTGCTTATTTTCCTTTGAAAATTACCTAATCATAAATTTTACCTATCCTGCTATTTGGGTGTTCATTTTTTCTTAATGGTTTAAAAGTATTCTTTCAAATTGGTTCTGGAAAAAAAAATAAAGAACAAAAATCTTAGCTACAACTGGAAGCATTTTATAAATTAAACACAATACATGCATAACCCATATAAATGTATGGAATATTATCAACACTACAAAAGTCTCTTTTTTTTCATCTTCTTCCATTCATTTTGGAAGGTAACCACTATTTTGATTTCTATCACCACAGAAAGTTTTTGCCTGTTTTTGAACTTTATATAATTAAAATCATATAATGTCTGGCTTTTTTTGGTTCTTAATTTTTATGGTATTGATCCAAGATTTTGCTAGAAGGAATTATTTTTTTCACCATTTGTAGAAGCATTAGTTTATCACTCTTACTTTATGAACTGACTACAATATATTTATTATATATTATACAATTTATGGACTTTTCTTTCCAGCTTTTGATTATCTTGAATAAAGTGGCCTGAATATTTTTGTATATATCTTTGGGAACATATATTTACCTATTTTGGTTGTATGTCTACAGAGGAAGAGAATTACTGTTTTTTAGGATTTGGGTATCTTCAACTTTAATACATGCTGACAGTGTTTTCAAGTGGTTGTACTCATTTACACTTCTAGTAGCAGTTTATGAGAGTTCTGGTTGCCCTATCTCTTTGCCAACAAATAGTCATCTGGTGCATATTTATAATTTATTGTAGTTTAACTAGGTACTTCCGTGATGACTAATGATGTTGAACAATATGTTCACTATTCATCAGGATATTCTCTTTACCAAGGTAATTCTCATGTCTTTCACTTCTATTTCTATTAAGTTACGAGGTTTTTTATCCATGTGGATTTGTAAATTCTTCATAAAGTTTTAATAATATGTATTGCAAATATCTCCTCCCATGTTGTACTTTTTCATGGTTGTACTGGTTCAGTTTTGATGAACCAGTGATTTTTGATGCTATAATGAACATTCTAGAAAATGTAGTTTTTCAAAATACTTTCTTCATACAAGAGTGTCACACTTATTGGAACAGCATTTAACAATTTATCATCTTATAAGTATTTCAATGTCCGTTTATTCTTATTTGGTCATTTTCATTTTTAATTGTATGCTTTGATAATCACTCCCCCTTTTTCTTTTTTTTTACTCCCCCTTTTCTTGATTAAGCTTTTAAAGATTTACTTTTTTATTATTTTGTATTTATTAAATACTTTTTCTAATTGATTTATTTCTGTTTTCATCTGTACTTATAGTTTTTCCATCTTCCCTTACATTTATTTTGGCCATTTCTCTCTATTACTTTTAGTTGAATACTAAAGTCTGTTATTTTAATATTTGTTTAGAAAATAAAAGTGTTTAAGACATAGGTCTTCATCTGAAAACTTCTGTAATTGTGCTCACAGATACTGATATATACTGTTTTCATTATATTTATTTTTGACAGTAAGCAATTTAGGTATTGCTTTTCACTCTGTCAACAGGAATTTTTTAAAAGAGGAGTTTGGATGTTCTTGTTTTTGTTTGGATATCTGGTAATGTAAAGAGGCTGGAATTTTTTTGTTAATCTTTTATAGACATTATTTTTTTTAGAGCAGTGTTAGGTTTACAGCATCACTGAGAGGAAGGTATGGAGATTTGCCATATATCCCCTTGCCCCCACACATTTATAGCTCCTCATCTCTATCTCCCACCAGACTGGTAGAGTCTTTACAATTAATAAATTTACATTGATACATCCTTATCATCCAAAGACCACAGTTTACATTAGGATTCATGTAAACTAACTTGTAATTTAATTGCAGTATGGCCAGAGAATATGGTATATACTATTTCTATTTTTATAGAATTTCTTGAAGAATGAGAATTATCAGGGTCTGTTTCCATGTTTCATGAGCATGAGAAATAAGAGCACATTGTTCATGTTCAGGCATGAAATATATTTGAAGGGGTGTGTGTGTGTGTGTGTGTCTGTGTAAAAAATCAAGAGTGAGATAAATAGAATTTTATACCTCTTTATTAGTTTACAGTATTCTAAATGCTATTAACATTCTAATATCTTCATTTGTTCGTGTCTATATAAGCAGTAATGGAGTGAGTTTAAATTTCTTATAATTGATTTGTTTCCTACAAAAATTTATTTTTGTATTTATGGAAACTTTTAATATATAAATTCTGATCCATACATAAACCTTAATAATTGCCCATTGTAGATTTTTGTAGTTTATCATTATAGATAAGTTCTCTTTGCTTCATTTTATACTTTTTATATTAAATTTGATATCTCATTATTTGTTTTGATTCTCATTTATCAGGTAGTTTTTTTAACTTTCAAGTAGCTATATAGCACATAGAAGATGTCTAATCTATACTTTTGATCAAATATAAGAGTATTCAGTTTTTCAAAATAGTTGGATATCATTTACAAATATTGATATATCAAATATTTTTGTGTTCAGACATATCTTATATATTTTGATATTTGTTTCCCTTTTTTTCAGTATTTTCATCAGCAGTTTCCAGTGTCCTGTTTTTACTATGATATATATCCACTTTTCATCCTCCCTTAGTTTGATTATTACAATCATTCTTTATATTTTAGGTTTTTAATTACTCCTCCTTTTACTGAAGAGAATTTTGTTGGTGATGGTACAGAATTCTCTTTTATTGTATGATTTATTCATTGGTTCTAGGGTTATAGCTAGGAATTGGCATAGAAATGCCTTTACAGGACTGTTTTTAAAATGAAAATTATGTTGCTTATTTAATAAGTTAGGTTTTTATCTGATTCCAATTGAACCATTGTCTTGTACTAGGTAGTGTAGAATGCAGCTCTGCCCATCATGTGGCCACACCCAATGACTAGTGCCATGGCTAGTGGAAAAAACAACAAAAAGCAGTCTTTTAATTATGAACTGATAACCACATATGCTAATTAACAATGATTTATAGGACAGATACACAAGAAGCATGGATAAGGGTCATGACATTTAAGATAAATGAAAAAAATCACAGGTAATTTGAAATTAAAATGTAACTGATCTGTGTCTCTAACTCCATTCTCAATAGGCCCATGTTATCAAAGTGAAGTTTGTTTTGGAAGACTGTATTCTATCTTGACAATGCTTTTTAACTGACTGTACAGTTCTTACTGAAATACTTTCCTATGCCTTGGCTGCTTTATTTGTAAAACTGAATATTGATAACATTATTCTTACCGGTTTGTGTGGGTACTTTTGGAAATGCTTTGTAAAGTTTTATTCAAACAACTGTGGTACTATTATCTGAATTGATATAATTTCTGGAAAAATACTAGCAAGGAAAGGAAGCCAATATTCAATAACAAAAGAAATAAAGCTTGTATTATTTTTGTTAGTAATCCAGCAAAGGTTATAAAAATACCCATGGCATATAATTCAAGTGGGTGTGTTCCAGCACACTGGCCTTAGTCACTCTTAACTTGAAGTCTAATGACCTCATCTCCTCCTACCAGTATTTTTTTTTAGTCCACCTGCTAAACTGCTGTGCAAATTTGTTCTTAGTTGTTAATCAGTTTAACCAATCTGGAGAGAAGATGAAAAATTTTCAGTGATGATTAACCTCACTCCTCTGTAGTTATTATCAAGGACATTATGCTCATTATTATTATTTTTAAAATTCTCATTTTAAATGTATTATTAATCTTTCCTTTCTCCAGATGACAAAAGCAAAGCTGGGTGATTATTTAACAACCAAGCACCACCAGCTGGTACTCCAGGCTGGTGGAAGTTACCATGTGTTCCCACTTCATCCTACCATAAATCCTTTAAAATGAGAATGTGAAAAGCAAATTAAGTTCATAAATGTCTTTGGATATGAACCATGAAGAAACATCAATATTTTAATGCTATAACTAACCATCAAGGAGATGGGGTGGGAAATGAAGGATATCAAGAAAAATTGATATACATTAATTAGTTTAGCTAACTTATGTGACTTTCATTGTAAGTGTCCTCTGAAAGTGTCAAGATGCCAAACTTAGAATTTAAATGCAAATGGTGCATGTTTAGTAATGTCAAAAAAGATTAATCCAATTATAAAGATATAGAAGCAATGAAAAAAAGAGAATGAGCAGCATGCATTAATAAACTTATTTTGGTCCTTTTTACAGTTATGCCACTGCTTTATTGCTTATTTTAGGACAATTATGCTTTATATGGATCAGTAAGTAATTTCTTTTCTTTCATTAATTCTAAAGTGTAGACTCTATTATTAACTCATAAACTACTCCATTGACTCACCTCTTCTCCTCAAGTACTCAGGGAAAAGATGGTTAATTTTAGATTTGATGCCTTAAATTATTAAGTGCTCCACTTACAGAATTAAAACTTCCTAAATTACAAAACAAAAATGTAATGAAAATTTTTTAGATAAGTTTTAATTTTGGAAAATGATAAAAGTAGGCTGTAAGCTTTTTTTGCATTATTCAATATATTTTATTAAATCAGGAGAAAAAAAATGAGTGGGAAATATCAGAAAGGGAGACAGAACATGAGAGACTCCTAACTCTGGGAAACGAACTAGGGGTGGTAGAAGGGGAGGAGGGCAGGGGGTGGGGGTGACTGGGTGACGGGCACTGAGGGGGGCACTTGATGGGATGAGCACTGGGTGTTATTCTATATGTTGGCAAATTGAACACCAATAAAAAATAAATTCATAAAAAAATAAATAAATAAATCAGAGAAAGAAGAGTGACATTTTGAGTTATAGATGAACTATAGTTGCCACCTTGCTGAGAAGATAAAATAAGGGAGGGTCTGAGACAAATGTGAAGTGCTCCTTAGACATCAGTTAACTTTCTTACTGTTTATCTCACTAATACTCTCTCCTAAGCTCAAATTCTCCTCTTAGGTCTGACTTAGGGAACTGATCGCTTACACGAATCTCTCTTTTGAATTACTGCAGGAAGAAAAATGGTCTAACCATTCTACTTCTGTGTCACTACTCTCATTCTCTCTATTTCTTTCTTTTGCTTTGCTCCTCGAAGCCACTGGAAATTTGGGTGGCCATATCACAAAGCAGGAATAGGTGATCCCTTTATCCTTTCCACCCTTGGGAGGGAGGTCACACTGCCTTTGAGAGTACTCTGACAGGGTTGTGGGCAAACATGAATAGTTTTAACACTCAGCTGGCTCCTTGCACATAACTTTGTAATGTTTTATCTTGATAGTTACAATTAGGAAGAAATGGGAAATAATCTGGTATGGTGTTACAGCCTCTAACTGAGAGAGAAGGTGAGAGGGCAAAAGATGATCCAGACTGGTGTCATGAAGGAATAAAAACCTGAAGGCTTCTATGGCCAGTTTGACCTCATGTAGATGCTCTGACTGGTGTAGAATATTGACTATCATGAATGCATAATTTAAATCTTCAGTACCTTTTAGCAATTTAAATCATCATCTGGATATTTCAAGTCTGCCGGAATTCATTTTATTTCTAAAAGATGAAAACAGAAAGTAAGTAATTTTATAATGTTAGATGAGATAAAAAAGACAACTTTAAGATTAAATTATTTTTAAACATTCACTTATAAGTTGTTTGAAATTCAGAGCATCAATCTTTCCCCCAAATAAGTTTATAAAGTCAGGTTATATTTCCAAATCATCTAAAGGCCTTTTGAGGGCCCTGTCACTTCATCTCTCCACTTCTCATTCCAAGTACCATTTGACAATTTTCCTTTCATAGTCCTTGCATGTAATTTTGGTCCTGTCCCAGATTAGATCTAGCGTTCATTAGCACTTTTTTCTTATTCCCATCCAAAACCACTGACCTTGGAAACTTAGTTCTCATGATTGACTGAGTTTTTGCTTTGTTCCTTTTGATAAAATATTTTTTATAACATTAATTCCCCTAAGACTTTAACACTAGCTCTTAAATGACATTTTGCTGTTAACCTTTCCCAATAAAAATAACATTTGTGGAATACTGCTATAAACCATTCATATGTATAATTTCATATCATTATTATAACCTTCTGTGGCTGGGACAGTTTAAGAAACTGAAGCACAGAGTAATTAAATAGCTTTCCCCAAATCACAGCACTAAATACTCAGAAGACCTGGGATTTGAACCTGGGTAGCTCAGGTCTCAAATCTGTGTTGGGGAACATTTTTAATCACTTAGTCTTCTTGGTTCATCATATAACTTTCCTCTAAACTCCTTGTTTCCATGTTATGCTCTCTGATCCTGGCCCCACTGGAATGTCTACCCATTACTTCTTGTAGGACTCCCTGACATGCTTATAGCTATCCTATCAGTGTTGTCTCCTCTCTATATATACCAGAGGCAAGTCAGCCCACATCAATTTGGCTTACGGAATTATTCCTCCAATACAGAAAAAAAAAAAAAATCTGCCTTTCATGAACTTACAAAGGGTAATAACTGTTCAGGAAACAAATGGCAGAGCATGATAAGAATGATATTAAAAAACTAGACAAAATGTTTTTCCTTGAGTAGTGCAACTGAGACACTGCCCTTGGCCCCATGCATGGGTAAGAGGTAACCCATCGAACAATGTAATTACAAATCTTCTTTGGATCTCACCAAAATTTAGTTTCAAAATTTATTTTTTAATACTGCTGGCTAAATTACTTGAACTCCTTTGGCTTAGACAGGAGTTACTTTTATGAGGTAAAATAAGATGGTTGTATTTGTGCTAAGAAAAAAAAAATGACAAAATTCTATCAGTTCTACAATAACTAGAGTAGAAACAGGGTTTGTAATATATTGAAATAATCCAAACAAAAGCATTGGTGGTTCAACACTGGATGGAGTACAGTTAGAGAGGGAGAGGAGTATTTGAAAGTAGACTCCACAGGACTTAATAGTCAATATGTATTGTTGATTTCAATTCCTTCATTTAAGCTGTATTGCTTGGGTGTTGAGAATGAGTTCAGTTTAGAAACTATTTAACTGGAGGTGAGTGGTTAAGAGTGCTCTCACTCAGCACTCACATCTGCTCACTCACTCTGAGTGAGCACATGTGATAGAGAGAACACTAGTGACAGCCAGAAAGTAAGAGAGCAGGCTTAGCCTGATATAAAAACATTTTAATTTTACCTTCTCGATTCCTTGCTACTGAGCCTGCTTGCCAACACCTGTCCCACAAAGACAGATTCATTTAGTGGCTGGGCAGGTGTATGCACCTTCTGTTCTGACCTGCACCCCTGGCTAACCTGCTGCTCCTTTGACATCAGCAGACAAAATCAACTGAAGTAAAAAATTGTCTGATGATAAAACAGAACTCTACAACGCAATGACCTTGTTCTGCATGTTTTTTCTATGGAGATGAAGAATAATAGCTATTATTTATTGAACACTTACATGTTCAAACATAATATTCCCAGATTCTAATATATTATCTCATTGACTCCTACAAGACCCCGTAGGGTAAATGTTCTTCCTCTTATTATTTCGCAGATAAGAAATTGAGGCTTAAAAAGTTTTAATCAATTACCTAAACAACTGTAAGTGATAGAGCCATTCCTCAAATCCAGCTCTGCTTGATTCCAAAGCCCAACATTTAAACATTATCCTAAACTGCCTCTCCAAATTTTTCCTGATTCCATTAGGGTAATACAAGATTACATCTCCATCATCTATATTATGATAGAATTCACACTCTGCAGAATTTAATTCCAGAAATTTTATGTATAGCTTGTTTAAGAAGTTCAGCTTGGCTTTAGCTCATTCTCTGAGATATATTAATCCTTTCTATGAACTAAATCCCACCAATCCCCACACTGTTCTTCAACATACCATGCTCATTTTTTATACCTCTTAAAGATTTTTCAACTCTACTTTGTTGCTGTAACATTTTGTATAAAATTTTATCATGTACATATTATTATTATTTGTTCTTCCATTTTTTTAAGTTTTATTTATTTCATTGAGAGAAAGAGAGCACAAGTGGGAGGGGCAGGGAGAGAGAGAAACAATTTCAGGCAGACTCCATGTTGAGCACAGAGCTTGCCTTGGAGCTCAATCTCAAAACCCTGAGATCAGGACCTGAGCTGAAACCAAGAGTAGAACACTTAACCCACTGCACTACCCAGGTGCCTCAACTGTACTTCCATTTCAGATTCTCTCCTTAGACTCTGCACATCTCAAGAATCTTGTTTTATTCGTTTCTGTGTCCTCTTCAAGTACTGACAGTCATTATGTTGGTACCGAATCACATTTGGAAAACCAAAAGCCAAAGATGCTCTACTTGCGGAGAAACTGTGAGATTCCTTTATTCTCTCCCTCTATTTGTCTAAAAAATGGCAGTTAAGACAGCTTAGTAGACAGACATGAGTTAGGAGATGAAAAGGCTTGGTGGAAGCAAGTTCTAGGGCAGGTTGGTGCAGTGCTCTGGACAGAGTTCAGGGAAAAGAAAGAAGACATTCCTTTCACTGTGTTGCTTTTTCATAAATTAATCTTTAATTCATTATACATGAAGCGAATGACTGTATTATTTTTTCTCCTGAAATATCTTCCTAATAGAAGATAAAAGTGGTCTTAATACTGAACTATTTTGAGAGGAAGGATTACTGCCTGATAGTGGAATAACGAATGAGTGTAATGGGAGAGACCAGAAGTAGAGCAAAACCACTTTTGCCTTTTTTTGTTTGTTTTTGAAACAATGCAATCACTGTCAAGAATTTTTAAAAAAACACAACTTCAAATTTTTACTGGGCTCCTTCCGGTTCTGACGTATTTTGACAAACATTATGTTCTTAATTATTTGCCAGAGAATAAAACATTAGGAAACACATTTGGGATCAAATATTGAAGATGATAAATATAAATGAAGAAGGAAATTAACATTTGAAATACTTTTAAATAGTAGATAAGTTCCTTTCTTTAGGGGGAAAACTTTATAAACGATATATACCCTCAATGTTTTAAAGTATTAAATAATTAAAGACAGCAATACTATGTAATATAAATTTTACAAAGCAACGATTATAGATAAATTGAAGTGTTCAGTCATAATGCCATTAAAGAGGGAAATGGGATTAAGAGAAATTGAGAAAAGATGGATTTTAAACGGTAATGCTAAAAGAGGAGACAAAAGTTACAAAACATTAACTATATTTTCCATATTTGGTTTATCTGATCAGACCAAAGAATGTTCACAGCTCAGAGATTTTTTTTTTTTATAACAATATGGGAGAGTAAAAGAGAGAGTCACCCTGAGACAAAATTAGTTCTGTAGAGTGGTATATTATGTTAAGCTAGGTGGCAGCCTGTAGAGCATGACTAGAGTAGTGCTGACAAGTCAGACTAGCCAAAAATGTTTTTCACTTTAAAAATGTTTATAATGTAAGATATTCACCTACACACATTTTGCTGGCAGGTTACCCTCTAGCTCTCAACCATGAACAGTTAATAGGTTCAAATTGATTCCTAAGATTAGTGAGTTGACCCCTTGCAGCCAAACAAAAAGAAATAAAATATAGGGAGTGGAATTTCCCTTGGGAAAATCCAGGAGGGAATTGTAGAATTAAAGAGTTGCCTAGAAGTAGTGTAATTAGGAAGAAGGATTTGGAATTAGGTAACAGGGCACTGGAGGTTGTTTATAATCAATGATATCAATATTAACTGATTTTCTGAAGACAGAAGGATACCATAAAAGATGATATTGGCACCTGAAGTAAGCGTAATATGTCACTGTCTTGGTGAAAGCTGACCCAGTCTTAAAGATGGTGGTGGAATTCATGTAAATTCTCTGTATGAACAGTTTCAGTAATTTCTCCCGGTTGATTCTAAGAGACCCACAAGGAACACATGTAGAAGATGACATGATTTTTTATGCTCAAATCTTATTGTAAAGAAACTATTAAATGCTTTATAAATGAGAAAATAGGCATCAGAAAATATTTGGACATTGATTATTGTGTTATTTTATTATTACTTAAATATCCTCTCAATAATAAAAATTTTAAATGATTCCAAGAACTTAACTACAGACCTTAACTTACCTTCCCTAGGGAAACTAGGCTATTTCCACATGGACTTGAAATAGTAACTTTTCCCTTAGTTTTGAACAGTGTTAAACATTTTCCCTAAGGAATTTTAGCAACAGTAGAACATTATTTTTAAATTAACTTTTTCATTAAATGCTTGTTTCCTTTGAAAAGGGAGCAGCTGTTAGTGCTGGCAGACTTTTCTCCCCCCAATCTATGAGTACAAATCAAAAACAATTTGTTTTGTGAATAATCTACAGTATGACAATTTGTCTACAAATATGTCACTGCCTGTTTACCTCAGTGTGTGTCAATTGGATTTAGCCCCTTATTTGCAGAGAAGAGAGAAAGGCAATCTTGACAGCATCCCTGCCTGCAGGCCTGGCACTGCAGCCTCTCTCTCCCCCAACTTCCTGTTGCCACTAAGAACCACAGGGAGTGAGAAGCCACACACTGTGCAGACTGTGGGCTTCGCAGGACTAGGCCAGCTACAAAATTAGAGACCTGGGCTCTCACCGAGAGACTAGAGAGCTGTTCACACAGAGGCAGATCTTTCTGTACAACACTTTGATTAAGTCTAGGAAGAACCTTAATAGACTGCCATTTACTAGAAAGGAACCTTTAGAGACAAGTGTTGTGGGGGAGGGAGTTTGATTTTTTTTCTTCTATCAGCTCCCTCTATACTGAACAGCTGATGCTTGCATTAAAGGAAGATCAAATAAAAGGCTTATTCAGCATTTATCAGATTTCCAGGAAGGAAAAAAAAAATGTCAGCTTTCACGTACGTATATATAGGTATATCCCTTTCTATGTCAGCTTATATCACCCTATGTGACATTTAATTCACCCTGTGTATTTAGTATTATAGTGAAGTGCCCTCCCATCGCTGGACACAGTGCACTCTTCTCACATAGGCATTTGTGCTGCATACATTAATTCACAAGATTGACCTAAGGAAATGAACCCAAGAACTGCACTAGGCTGTTTCTATGGTCTCTGGATTACTAAAAGAGATCCTAACATTGTTATTTTGTAATAAATGATAAATGTTCCTTTTCATAGCATTCAGCAGCAGCATTAGTGTTTTGGGAACTGAATTATAAGCTCTATCTCTTTTCCAACTTTTATATATATATGTTTTTCAAAACTGAGATGCGGGAAGGAAATGGCAGACCCAACAGTGAAATTATTTAAAGAACAAAACTTACTGTAGGGCATGTATATATGACTTGAGTATATATTATAGATCTTTATTTATTTTTTTATTTTATTTATTTATTCATGACAGACACAGAAAGAGAGAGAGGCAGAGACACAGGCAGAGGAAGAAGCAGGCTCCATGCAGGGAGCCTAATGTGGGACTTGATCCTGGGTCTCCAGGATCACACCCCAGGCTGAAGGTGGTGCTAAACTGCTGGGCCACCTGGGCTGCCCTAGATCTTTACTTATTAACAGCTTCAGGTGTGCTTAGAAAATAATTTTCAAGACCCATGACATCTAAAGATATCTAAGAAAAAAAATTAAGAAGGTAAAATTTTAAGCAAGAATGCAAATGCCATTTCTTTTATACTGAGACCTTTCATATATATTGTGATCTTACATAGGGACAGGGGCTACTTCCTTCTTTAAAATGTACCTGTAAAATCACAAATTTTACACTATACACAGAATTCTTTATGAGACAAAAGTCCTGGATTGGTTTCTGTTCAGATCCCACTATAATAAGAAAATAATAATGTAGAGGGCCCCAAGTGGGGAAAGAAGAGTATCTCTCTATCCCAGTTATAATGAATGATTACCTTAAAATAGCTTAAAACAGAATGTCTATGTGGAGAGGGTAAACATATCTTTTTTTATTTAATATGTAAAAAATACTTAAGATATAATTAGAGACTATTAGATAAAAACAGAAAATTTAGATAAAACTTTGAGATAATTACAAATGATTCCCTCTTGATTCCTCTATATATAGGACAAGATAATTGTATATAATAAAGACAATGCATAGTAAACTTTTGAAAAAAAAATAAGCAAAAGGTGAGGTAGAGGAAAGCATAAACCTTTCCATATTGAGAGTAAGAGGCCAGGGACGTATATTGATAAAGATGATGGGTTGAACACCGCATTAATTTTTGCTTTCCACTACAAAGAGAGAAAAGGATTTTCAAAAAGGCTTATACCTACAAGGATAAAGAAAACAAGGAAAAACAAAACAACAACTAACTTCCCGGAATCTGGAATGGTGACAGATCCATGTGACTGATTCAGCATATCCGAGACCTGAATCCTGAACTGGTAGTGGGAAAAGTTGAGTAGCACAATTTATACAACAGAATTGTGAAAAGATGTAAAGATTGGCAGCACTGGATGCTTTGTGAAGTGATAAAAGCAAAACAAAACAAAAGAAAAAACAAAAAAACAGAAAAAAGAAACCAGAATTGTATTAAAGTTTGTTGGAGTAGTAGTAGTAATGGAATCTCCCTCATCCCCCATGCAGTTCTTGAGAATGTTTGTGACACTGTTTATTCCAAAGAATGGTCCAGATTCAGTGAATTACTTGTGACTTGTCATCATCAGACTTCTATGTGTTAGCCCTCAGAAAGCCATCTCAGACAAGGTCTCAGCTCGACTCATGGTGGCCTACATCTAATGGCTAATCAATGCAGGATGATAAAAGCCTTGTTTGTTAAGCACAAATAGGACCAACTCTGAAGGACTGTTTTAGTTTCATAGATGTGGGGGTCAGTTGAGTCTGTCTATGGGACTATATCGTATCTTGTCCCCTCCTATCTATAGATAACCGAACCCAAGGGTTTGCCTTAATACCCATCCTTTGCACTGATTCTCTCAGAGCCTCCTTTCTAGAAACTAGACCTGCAGCAATGACTCTTCCTACTCTCCAAAGAAGACTGATGACTTATTCTTACTCTGTAAAGCAAAGAACCTACTTATGAAGGGAAGTACTAGCGAGAGTTGAGGGAAGGAAGGAATTTTATGTCTAATAAAATTCAAATAACTGAATATTTATACATCAAGGCAGAAATACAAGCTTTCTTCTTTCAAAGATTGCCTTAAAAAAAAAAAAAAAAGATTGCCTTTAGGTCCAATAAATCCTCCTCTGGAGAATCTGAAGAGCCTAAGAGATAAGACATAAATATATCTATATTAAGATGAAATGGCCCAAGCAGATCACCCTTACAACGAAGCCCAAAGGTGAGCCTGATGTTGGCAAAGAACTTATAATAAACTATTTTGTAGCTTTAGAAGAAAATCAGACATTAATAGGCATGCATTAGAAACCTTGTAACATAAAAAAAATCAATAAATAGAATAATCTTTTAAAAACTTGGAGAAATCAGAGATGATTAAAGGATTAAGAAAATAAAATCATTATTCTCAGAGAGAAAACAGAAGGTATTATACACATGAAATAAGAACAAGATACTATAAAAAAGAATGAAAGAATTCTAGGAAATTAAAAAAAACTCATTAGAAGATAAAGGAGAACTGAGACTACCTATTTGAAAATATGACACAAAGGCAAAGATATGGAGCATAAGATGGAAATTATGAGATATATGGAGGCTCACTCTAGAAGTTTCAGCATATAAATTCATGAAATTCTCCAAAAATATAATTGAGAAAAAAGAAGAAAAAAAAAAAAAGAAAGAAAATTATCAATAAAATATTCAAGAAAATCTTTTAGTTTCCAAATTAAAGGAGCCAAGAAAGTGCCAGCAAAATAGGTGAAGCAAAATGGAATTCTACAATGTCCTTGGAATGGGATGTAAAGAGTTTTTTTTTTTTTTTTTTTTTTAATCTCTCAGAGCGATCTTACAGGGTAGGAGATAGTGGAACAATAGAACATGTTAATGTCAGTAAGATACAATCAACAAAATTCTGCTATACAAATGACTAATTGCCTCAATAAAACAATGTTATAAGGCTGGGCATAGTAGAATTGTTAGATATCAAAAAAAACAAGAGGCATAGGAACAAAATACAGCAAACGGATCATATGGACCTTCTTTGCTTAGATATTTATTCTCATCAGCCAACTGAAAACATCAAAAGAGAGAGAGAGAGAAACATAATCTAGTTATAAAATATATTAATTTTTAAGTTATTGGTTGTGTCACTGTCATTGTAGTTCTGGTTTAAAAAAATTAGCTCTTATTTGGTCTAGATACATACTGAATTATTTACAATCAACATTATGATTTCAGGAATTTTCTTTAAAATTCATCTGTGCTTTTTCTTCTCCCCTACAAGAAAAGTATGGAGTATGAGTAGATGACACAGTATTACAGAAAAGTTGTTGGATAGTGATGCTGGGTGATGGGCACAAGGAGATCAGGGCATTATCCTTTCCCCTTTTGTATATGTTTGATAATAGGCATTATTATAAAATAATTATAGAATATATAGTATATATTTTATATATAATATATACTTATAAAATATATTTTTTTCATTCTAAAGAGACACCCATCTAAATAATCAAGTGAAGAGATAAAATATGTAGACATTTTTAGAATTAAGAGCTCAAAAAATTTATCTCTCATATATACTTTCCTTGAAAGTTATTGGAGGAGATGGTGCTTCAAAATGAGAGAGAAAGAAGGGTAAAAAATACATGTGGTAGTGTAAAGGACATTGGAAAAACAACACCAAGAGATATAAAGAGAATATCTTAGAATTTCTGATTATATTTGTGCTTCTTGTGACTGATCAGATCAATAGAAAACACACACCTCTATTGTGTATGTGCACACACACCTCTATTTTTCCACTGACGTCTAGTTCCAGCTCACTCCCTACAGAACCAGATTACTTTAGGTAAGTTAAGACACAAACTTTCATCAGAGTTTACAGGAAACATACTTCATAGGATTTTAGTACTCATAGGTCCTAAAATATTAGATTAAAAAGAAAACTATTAGAATAATTAAGAAATTCAAGTCCATAAAGGTTAAACAAATTAGATAAAAATTTTGCATTAACAGGTACTAGAACTAGCTCAGAATGTAACCCTCAATTTATCAATTCTTTTTTTTTTTTCTTCTATTTATCAATTCCATCTAAACCTAGAGCTCTTTCTTTGCAATAGGAGCCCTGGGGTTTTCAAAATTTCTTTCTCCTTAAGACTGTGGCTTTCATCACATCTAATGTTTACAAGTATCTAATGTAAACATTGTTCTGCTTAAGCTTATATAATGTTGTGTTCACAATATAAGTATTTATTAATACTTCATGTTGGAAAACAGTGTTGTAGTATATTAGAGTGATGTATATAGAAATTTATTAAAGACAAAAATATGATTTTCTACTCTTCTAAGAAAGTAATGGAAAAATATTTTAAATATCGATTGGCATAAAAATGATGCTTGAAATAAGCAATTTACTTTAGAAATTCTCAAAATAGCTATATTTTATAGAATAAAAATCAACTTAATACCTTTAGTGTTTCATGTTACATTGGACCTGAACTTATTTTAGGCTACTATATTATGTAAGTTGTAGTTCACTTTTTAGTTTCTGATTTCTATTAGTGTGTAAAGGATTTTACATTTGCATTTAAATAGAAAGGAAATGTGATAAAGATTTCAATTAAAAGGCTGTCTATTTGGGTTAATTCATTTTTAATAGGAACAGTAAATATTTTTCAATTGTTTTAGCTCTTACCACAAGATCAGTTCATTGTTCTTTTTTTCTAGTTATGTCAGGTGATGCTCAATAAAGAACACTATGTCAGCCTCTTCTATTTAAGAAACATTTTTCATTTCTTCATTGATTTTTGAGAAGTCAAAGCAAATTTCTGAATAGGACTTGAGAAAACTGATGGCACCAGATCATGGCATGAGCACAAAAGATTCTTAACACATATAAAATATATGTTACTTATTAATATGTGTGTTCCAGCAAGTGCATACATAGACCTAAACACATATGGAGCAGATTTTTCATACTAAAGTCATTTGATGGAAAAAAAAAAAAAAGAAAGAAAAACTATCCCATCTTGAAAGTTTGGCTAAGTCTTCAGTCTCATCTAGTTTTTAGGGATAGCTATATAAAATGAATGACCATCATTAATTAGGTTCTGTGATGGCAATATTAATCTTAGTCTGAAGTCCCATAAACTTTTTTACTTCTGAAGCTAGTTCTTTGAAATTTGGTTACTTATCTGTTGACTTTAAGTGTGCCCTTAGATTCTAAATAAATTCAGTTAATTAGGTGGGATCTATTTGAAATATCATATCTTAAAAAATAATTTATACATTTTTATCATATTTCAAGAGGTTATTTTTTTCATTTTGTTTGTAGCTACAATTATCCAATTTGTAATGTTTCTTTACCAGTTTCTAAGAAAATAGCTCACTTTCTCCTTTGAGAACCCTAAAACTGCACTGGACATACATTTTGGAGGATTAGGGGAGAAATATAGACATTTAAATAATGAACTGAAGTGTTTATTAATGTATTCTGGCTTGCAGCTAACAGAACATCACACTATTAAGTAAATGGATTAAGTTTCCTGTAACGCCAGCTAGGAGATATCTCCACAGTTGTGTTTTTCATTCTCAGGTGTCTAGTTAAGAAACACACAGGGGTCCAATTCAACCTTTAAAAATGTTATCTTTTGACTAGAAAGATTACTGCTTTGAGATGCAATGAGATTTTCCACAGCAAACTTAGCAGAGGATTATGCGTTTCATTACTCTCTGAATGAAAAACGGAGTGAATAGATGCTGTAAATAGAGGATATTTCTAGAGAGAATTTCTGTAGAAATTATGAGTTATCTTTATCATTTTTACAAAATATTCATAAAGAAAGAAAATGGCAGTTGGATTAAAAAAAGATCCATATTATTTCGAGAAAATGGTCCTAACCTCCCAAAATAGGGGATTTCAAGTGTTAAAATAAATTCTATTTCACCTCAACTTATTTTCAGCTGTTTTATTCAATTTTTTTTTATTATCATTAGAATCTATTTTCCCCACAGTATGAGTTTATTTTTTAGGCAGTCTCTAAATTGACTGTTTCATGGTTGATTTTTTTCCAGCCATATTTAACCACTGCTCACAGCCGAATTGATTAGAGTGAGTGTGGAGTAATTCAAACAGATAAGATGGCTGAGCTCACCAAACAAGCCATGTCATGGTCCAGTAATTGTGTTCCTATAACTACAACCTAATCCACTGCAGTAAGTTAGACATGTTGAGAACACAAACTGTAAGAGCTACTTATAATAAAGTTTACAGTTTTTATCCTAGATTTTTTAACTCTAATTTAGTGATGTGAGTCTTTAAGCAGACTTGACTGCAGAACTAGTAAGCTTTAAGAAACATAGAGATAATTTGAAATAGAAAAAGGATGAACATTAAATTCAGCATAAACAATTTCAAACATCTTTGTTCAGTACAGGTAAAAGAAGTATTCAACTGAAAAATTCCTAGGACTTTTCATAGTAAATTCCAATTAATGTTTGACCAGTGTCTGCAAAGTGGAAAAAAAAAAAAAAAGTAGTAATTGCTAGAAACTGCCAAGTTAAAAAAATAAGATAAAAAGCCTAAATCAAGTTATGTATTCCGTAATTTTGTTAGAACCTGAAAGTTTAAAAACTTGTATGTGTACATACACAGACACACACACAAGGTCATATGAGCAAAAGTATGCACTAAGTCTCTAATACTATTCAAAGTGTTTTCACAAATGTTTTACAAATAAACCTATGTTCACAATTTATCATAGACTTTATACAAAGCACAGATTTGAGTCACGTTGTATTTTCTACTCTGTGCAAGTGTAAAAAGCCTGTGACAACATGTCCAACATCTACCATTTTAATAAGTGCTGCTAGACACTTCAGATGAATAACCAGTAAACCATCAAGCAAATCTGACTTTTTTTTTGTGTGTGTGTGGTGAAAATCAGCAAGTTACTTGAATGAATGTATTTAAGTGTTTATTTTTATAATAGTTAAAAATGAAAAACTATTTATGTAGGTTCATAGTTATTATCTGAAACACTTTCTACTTACAAGTTTGACCTTATAATTTTTTTTAAATATTTTATTTATTTATTCATGAGAGACACACAGAGAGAGGCAGAGACATAGGCAGAGGGAGGAGAAGCAGGCTCCTGGCAGGGAGCCCAATGTGGGACTTGATCCTGGATCCCAGGATCACACCTTGAGCCTAAGGCAGAGCATCAACCACTGAACCACCCAGGCGTCCTTGACCTTATAATTTTAAAATTGTTTAAAAACTGCACATTAGGGATGCCTGGGTGGCTTAGTGGTTGAGGCTCTGCCTTTGACTCAAGGTGTGATCCTGGGATCCGGGATCAAGTCCCACATTGGGCTCCCTGCCAGGAGCCTGCTTCTCCTCCCTCTGCCTATGTCTCTGCCTCTCTCTCTCTCCCTCTCTCTCATAAATAAATAAATAAATCTTAAAAAAAAAACATGCACATTATATTTTTCTCAAAAGCAATCACAAATTTCCAAACTGCAATAAAGCTACCTGAGTATTTCCTAGCAATCATTAGTTATTGAGTATAGCTAGGCCACTTTTAATCTATGTAGAGAAAAATAAAATTATTCTTCTATTTTAATGTTGAAACCATGAGTTGTACACATGAATCTACTGTTTAGGGATTCTCTTGGGTTTATCACTAATGCTTTTTTCCCCCACAGTTAGCATTACTTAAGCATCATATGTAGGACACAGCATTTTATAAAAGAGCTACTGCTGTTATATGGGTCAATGGTAAATGACTTGTGGCAAATTAGAGACCTCTTCAAGTTTAGTTTAGTTAGAAAATTTCATGTGCACTGATTACATTATTAAGCAAATAAATATGCAACCTGAATATCATTTTTATTTTCTCATCTCACTCTTTGCTTATACTAAAATTTAAGTCTTCTCGAAGAGAGTGGTATGGTATGATTTGGAATATTTTTAGGAATATTTTAGGAACACATTTTAAGAGGTTCTTTCCTCTGGAACTTGTGTTTCTCTTTACTAAGAATTACTTCCTCATTATGTACTCACATGAGAGTATATGTTATGTCTATGCAGATATACAAAAATATTCATTTGAAATAACTTCTCTTTTTGAGAAGCAACCATTCTAATGAGAGTTATAAACCATTATTTTTATGTTTTTTCTTGTTTTAATTTTTACTTACTACTAATTTTTTTCAGGCACAACTCTTCATGTTAAGCACCTATTAATGGAAAGCATGAAGAAAAAATATATCTTTTATTTCTTTTTATTTTATTTTTTTAAAGATTTTGTTTATTTATTCATGAGAAACAGAGAGACAGAGAGAGGCAGAGACATAGAGGGAGAAGCAGGCTCTATGCAGGGAGCCTGATGTGGGACTGGATCCCGGTACTCCAGGATCACGCCCTGAGCCAAAGGCAGATGCGCTTAACCACTGAGCCACCCAGGTGTCCCAAATATATTCCTTTTAGTAAACTTCTTTTGAAGTCTCTGAATGCCTGCATATTGAATAACATCTTTTTTAGCTGATAGAAGACCTACAATGAAATACTGTCACTTTGGTAAAATGAGATCTTGGCAAACCTTGTTAAAACTTATAGGCTGGAAGGGAGAGGGAATAGAAAGTATTGGTAAAATCTAGTTCAAAATTTATAAGTAAATTTTAATGGCATACATACACACAAACACTGAAATTAAATTTGTGTTGAGACCAATAGGAAGACTTAATTGACCTAATCCTTAACATTGCTCATTTTGTGAAATTATTGATAAAAAGGCAATCTTATTAGAGTTTTATAGATTTCAAATGATCTATTTTGCAATTTAGAAATTATTACAAAGCCGGGATCCCTGGGTGGCGCAGCGGTTTGGCGCCTGCCTTTGGCCCAGGGCGCGATCCTGGAGACCCGGATCGAATCCCACATCGGGGTCCTGGTGCATGGAGCCTGCTTCTCCCTCTGCCTGTGTCTCTGCCTCTCTCTCTCTCTCTCTGTGACTATCATAAATAAATTAAAAAAAAAAAAGAAATTATTACAAAGCCATAAGATTGGTTTCATCTCCCCTTGATGCATGATGAAACTGAAGTTCAGAAATTTAATTGACATTCATACTCAAAGTTATGTCATTAATTAGTAGTGGATCCAAACTCAGGTTTTCCAACTCCCGGGTTGTTACTGCATTTGGAAATAAATATTATCTTATAAAATCCATTAAAATCTACAGTGTTTTCTTTGCATAAATATACATTTCTGAATATACATATATAGGTATTTAAATATAATATCAAAATCTATGAGTATATTCCATATTAATACATTAAAAAATTAAGAGTCTAAAATGGAGCAAGGGGTATAAAGAAAAAAAAAGAAAACTGAAGCCAAAATGATTCAGACCACTATGCTTATCATAACTTTGTTGTAATTTATGCTGTATTAAAAAGTTTCAAAGTTATCCAAACAGCCAGTATGATCCTGGTCTTTAGTGTTTCGGTGGGATCCTTCAGTAGAGTTCAGACAGCATTGGTCAGTCAAAAGTCATTTACCTTTGGCTTGTCCTAGTCAAATTCTGTCATAACAGATTTTTTTTTAATTTCTAAAAACATTAATGTACTTTGAAACTACAGATGCTTTTACAAATAAAAGACTATGTGGTGGTAAACATTTTTGCTGTTTTGAAAGTAAAGAATAAGCATATGTCTCTGGGACAGGCATACAAGTTATGAACAGTACTGTTGATCTACCTCATTCTTTCAGGGAATCTCAATATTATGAAGAAGTGTGAAAAAGTTATTTTTAATACTTATAAACACAGACAAAAAGGATGCAGTCAGTTGAAACTGATCAAAATTATGTTTGATTGTCATGTTCTTCAAAGCACAAAGTAGCACATTTTGTTTTAATTATTTTTTTTCATTTTGTTTTAATTAAAAGCATTGTGTTTATTTCCATTAAATTCAAACATTAAAATTACGGAATCCTGCTAAATATTCAGAAGATACAGATTTAAAGCAATGGCTGACTTCAGCTTAGCAAGTAGTTTAACATTTATAACAACTACGAAAGTTGATGCTGAAACTTTCTTTTCAATATACTCAATTTACATGTGAAATTGACAACCAAGATAGAAAGATAGGTAAAATAAATTGAAGACTACTATGTTGAGTTTATATATAATAAAAAATAAGCATACAGAGATGATAGAAGCTAACGTGAGTTGAAATATGTCTTCTTTGTGTGTGAAAATAACTATACTTTATTCCCTGAAGATCTGTATGTTGACTAGGCTGCTCATGGAAATAAGGACCTTTTAGTATTTTACTATAAAAATTATGAATCCAGTTTCTTGTACCATATCATGTCTATGGCTCTCTATACATTATTTAAGAAAATAGTTCTCTACTAAAATGTAGATTGCTAAATGAAACAATAACAAAATATAGATCAGTTTTGTTAAGAAATGTTTTTAAATTTATTCTTACAAATATATACAGATTCACAAATATACAAAAGAATTCTGATAGATAATCGTCTGGAACTTTCCTGGTTTTCTATTCTAAAGGGTTCCATATTTTGAACATATATTACTCTAAGTAAAATAGGAGACTCTGCATCTCTAATATATGAATATTTATTCAATATTAATTGAATTATTAATACACACAGTTGTATTAATAAGTAGTACAGAAAGAGAACTGAAATATGAAGAAATTGAAAAATCAGAAATAAAATTTCAATATTGCCATTCTGCTCCCTATGGATCACCTTGTACACCTATTGGGAAGTGTACAACCACTTGTTTGGGGGACTCTTGGTCTACAGTAAAAGCATGCCAGTCTCCTAATGTTGAAGTGTAATTCAATGGGAATATGGGTCAGGACCAAGGCAGTGTACTCTGGGGAATAATATTAAAATGCTGTCAGGGATCTAAAAGGACAGTTAACTCTCCCTTATTCTCTAAGATGGAAGTGTTACTGAATTGACTGGAGATGAATATAATGGATTCTCTAGTGTCTTATAAATGTGTAGCCTCCATATTCCATTTCAGTCTTCTCATTTTATTGTCAAGACTTCTGTCACTGGGCAGTGTACACCTCTGGAATGGTCATATTCCAGTTGTTAGCATAAAAAACAATAACAACAACCCTTGGGCCAACTTACTACAATATAAGAATAACTATATGAGTAGAAGAACTCTCTCAATAGGATATAAGAGCTGTCAGTTTAAAAGTAAACATTTTCCTTTTTTTTTTAAGATTTTATTTATTTATTCATGAGAGACACACACACAGAGAGAGAGAGAGAGAGAGAGAGAGAGAGAGAGAGACACAGGCAGAGGGAGAAGCAGGCTCCATGCAGGGAGCCCGATGTGGGACTCCATCCCGGGTCTCCAGGATCACACCCTGCTGAGCCACCAGGGCTGCCCAAAAGCAAATACTTTCAATTGCATATTCTAATTTACTTAGCTGAAAAACATTTTCCCCATTTGGTTGGATTTGTTTTGTAGTCCTAGCCAAGGTTGGAGTCCCTACTTGTTAGGGCACCCTTAGGGTAAATTCCTAGTTAAAATAAACATTATAAGATCATAAAGTCATCTCAGGTTTCTACTGAGGACCTGAGACCACATTTTGTATATGTCTCAAGCAGTGGTTTTGGAACTTTAATACACATATGATTCTGATTCAGTATTTTGCTTTTCTAACAATATCCCAGATGACATAAGTGCTTTTGGCCAATGAATCACAGTTTGAGCAGCAAGGTCCTAAGCAATGTTTACCAGCAGCTGTTACATCTATTCAGCAGAGGGCTATGTAGACAAGTGTACATGAAGTGGCATTTATTATCCAGTAAAGGTAGAAATGGTAGAATTTGCATAAGGATTAATGTCTCATCATAAAGTTAAGAAACTGATGAAGTATGAATCCCAGTCTCAATGAAGTCTTATTAGAAATTGATCAAATTAATAGCTATGGTTAGGATAAGGAAAATGAGATGATTTTAATGAGCACTCATCATAGTATAATATATCTGAGTTTTCAAAACTTCTTGTCTAATTTGAGTCATCAGAATAAAAAATGCTAGATCTTTTTTTTTTTTCAAAACAATGAGTACATAAGTTATAGAAAATGAGAAATTTTTGGAGATTTCTTATAGGTTTAGCTTCTGTAGCACTATTCTAGCAACTCATCAAATACTTTAAATATATTTGATTAATCATTCTACTAAAGTAATTACCTATATTGCCTAGATGTATTTTCACTTTGAGTTATATGAAGATCCCTACAGTTGTTAGGGAAGCATATGTATTTATAACTAGATCAACATTAAAAAATTGGGTATCATTTATTACCCACCATAGCAGATATTGGCAAATTATGATCCATGGGTCCACTCCATCCTGCAGCCTGAGCCTACTTTTATAAATACAATTTTATTCAAATATAACCATGCCCATTTGTTTACATTTTGTCTATAGCTGCTTTCCCACTAAAATGATAGAGTTACATAGTTGCAACAGAGATCATCTGGCCTGCAAAGTCTAAAATATTTATTATCTGGCCCTTTAAAAAAAGAAAAAGTTTGCTGATTTCTATTCCAAACTCATATAAAACTATAAAATAATAAAATTCACTCTCTATGAATTATTCTAAAACACAGTCTATGAGAAAATTCTACAGATAATAATCCAAATGTAATTATATATTTAGTGTGAGTTCTTATTCTAAGTGCCTATGCACATTTGGGTTCCTTGAGGAGTCTGAATTATATGCTGGTGTTGTATATTTCTGTTTAGTGAGGCCATGTTTGTACTTTTCCTCCTATGAGTCTGCTGAAAAGAAAATTAATAGTCTCAACCACCTGCACATTAAATAAGAGTTGAAGACTTTAAATACAAACAACTTGATTCAACTGGACTACCATAGGTGTCACCTAACAGAAAATGTATTTTATGGTGATTTCTGCAGCATGTTACTGTTTCATCTGACAAAATAAATCCATTGATTGTAGTCTCAAATGGAATCTATGGGTTGAAACTTCGGTTGAGATAACAGAAGATAAAAGTCTTTGACCCCAATAGTTGCTTTGTTTTGGTCTGTGGTATAATTTGGGCAAAGCTAAAATGCCTACAGTCAAAAAATCCACAATGAGATCTAGACAACAGAGACCCCTTTAGCTGCTATACACTAACAGTACCACTTAGCACACATCAGGCATAGTGTGAAATTAGTCCATAAATTGCTATTATAGCAATATCATCTCCTCATATCTTCAATTTCCTTAGGTGTAAAAAGTCCAAACTATAACTTTGTGTACTAGAATTTTCCAGGAGGCTTTGAAATAATGTCCTAGACCCCTTTGTAACTAATTAAATCAGAAAATTGAAGTAGTTTTATAACCAATTAAATCAGAAAACTTGAGTAGTTTTAATGTGAGCTAGGGTTTAGAATTATTAGGCTAAATTATAAATAGTGTCCAATTTTTCACTGATGATGCCAAATATGCGATAACATCGCTCCTCTGATTTCTATCTGGCATGGTTAAGAGAAAATGATGCTGGAAATTCGTCAGAATAAAAGGCTCAGGGGTTGCCTACTGCCATTTGCCTTCACTGGTAACATAAATAGACAAGAGAGGAACACATACATTTATGGTTACAGCAAATAGAACAAGACTGAGGTTATATGAGCAATTTCACGGACATGTTTCTTAAGCAGAATGAGTGTGAGTTTTTGTTCTGTTTTGTTTCAACTCAACATTTCAACCAGTAGATTTTATTTAAAAAAATCAGATTTCCAATTTCTTTTAAATAATCTACTAACATCATATCTGAATTTCCACAAGACAAAAGTTGTCAAGATCTGAGTGACCAGCTATTCTTTTTAGATGAGACATAAGCTGCCCAAATCAACAATCTCCAACATTTTTTTTCATCCTTCTGACATCACAGAAGAGTGACAGTTGCCACTTATTGTTGTCCTTATTCTGCTGCTTTTCTTATACTATAGAAATATTATCTGTGCCAATGCTTTTTGTCAAAAAGGAAAGACAAAAGAAGATTCATAGACTCTAGATTCCAAGGAAATTGGAAAAAAACATATTTATTTGTGGCCCATCATATTTCTTTACATTACTTGCAAGTGTATGATAGCCATTTTAGTTTTTTACTAAATCTAGGCCAAAAACATATTCTTGTCCCAATATTTCTTTGCTTTGAGATTAAGAGTTTTTACTGATGACAAATTCAGAGTGGCTAATGCTTGCCAAATATTTAGGAGGGCTAACTCCAAGCTTTCTAAAGACTATGTGTGTGCATACACTTACTTGTGTGTTAAACATCTGAACCAAGGCTTAGATACTATGTCTTTACACAATCATCTCATTCAATCCTAAATATTAGGTTTAACCTTTTTAATAACGTGGAAACTGTTGGTCCAAAGAGAAGTAAGTAGCTCAAGGTCATATAGTTACTACTTCCTGTAATGTGTAGTATTGTTGTGTTTATGCCACTTCACATCCTCTTAGTCTGAACTGTGCTGTCTCCATAATTTGAGAGGCTAAGTTATTTCACCAAATTCAAACAGATGCAATATTCTCAAAATTTATATGCTAAGACTTGGTATCAATATGTTAAAATTGGTATGTTAAAATCCTCCTCTTTACATTTAAGCATTCCACGTATTTACTATTTTCCAATATACTAGTTTCCTGGTTACCTTCGACGACTTGAGACTCATAATCTGGCTTTGAACCTCAATGGTACTGTCTCCTTCTTTTGAGACACCTAACAAATGCCATTACATTATCTTCATAATTACTTTGTCTTCCTTCATACAATTTTAAGAATAAATGCCTTGAGGACTTTTTAAGGATTATTTTTATGCCTGCATTTGTGTCTTCAAGAGTATTGAATTGAATTGAATATTGAATCTGCTCAAAGGTAGTGGTTAATGTAAAGGGAGTACATAAGCTCTCTGGAAGCTACTCAGTAGACTAAAAATGAAAAGCCTTGCAAATGATCAGGTGGTGAGAGGACTCTCATTCAAGCCCACAGGAATGAAGACCTTGTTTGTTTTGTTTGCTACATATCTTTCCTAATTAGAAATGAGGAAATCTGATTTACTTTAGGTACTATGGGCTGAGTGGCTTCTAGCAATAAGCTTCTAAGATTTGAGTTCAGTAGTGGATTAGGAAGAAAGGTCTGGGGATCCCTGGGTGGCGCAGTGGTTTAGCGCCTGCCTTTAGCCCAGGGCGCGATCCTGGAGACCTGGGATCGAATCCCACGTCAGGCTCCCGGTGCATGGAGCCTGCTTCTCCCTCTGCCTGTGTCTCTGCCTCTCTCTCTCTCTCTCTGTGACTATCATAAATAAATAAAAATTAAAAAAAAAAAAAAAGGAAGAAAGGTCTGGCAATTGACACAGTTTCTCACAGAGTTCACCATGTCTGTTTTACAAGCAGGTAGTGGGTGTCTGCGAATTTTAAAATTCAGTTACATATCATTCTTGGATAGGTTTCTGAATAAACTCAGCCTGCTGTATTGTAAAGTATTTGTTACCATGTTCGTTGGCTTCAGTCTTCAAACAGCAAGAAAACAAATGAAAGTTTCTGGTTCAAGTCTTAAATTCCTGATATAATAGCAAAAGAGCCTGGACATTTATCTCAATGTAAGGGATAGATCTTACTCTGTAGTTATAGAAATAGCATCAAAATATTGCTTAACATTCCCCAAATGAATGAGACCATATAATGTTTGTCTTTCTCTGATTGACTTATTTCACTCAGCATAATACCCTCCAGTTCCATCCACGTCGAAAATAGTGAAAGGGAATAAAGGGGAAAGGAGAAAAAAATGAGTGGGAAATATCAGGGAGGGAGACAGAACATGAGAGACTCCTAACTCTGGGAAACGAACTAGGGCTGGTGGAAGGGAAGGTGGGCGGGGGGTGGGGGTGACTGAGTGACGGGCACTGAGGGGGGCACTTGATGGGATAAGCACTGGGTATTATTCTATATGTTGGCAAATTGAACACCAATAAAAATAAATTTATTAAAAAAAGAACGCAGCTAAAAAAATAAATAAATGTTGCTTAACAGAACCTTAGCAAGAGTAAAGTGAAACAATTATTTACTAGAGGTTGGATTGAGAGAAGACATTATTTGAATTCTTCTCTCATCTCTAGGTCATAATCAGACTTGGAATTTTGGCTGCAGAATGCATATGGAGTACGGCTTTGTGCTACAATCTTCAGTGAGTTCCTGATACTTGTAATCTGTCCATGAGAATCTTTTCCTGATGGTCAGCATTAAAAATATCTCATAAAGTGAAATAGTTGCAAAGTTGTGTCACTATTATTTGACACACTCCTATACACTTGGTATTGTAGCCCATAGAAGTCTACCTTTCAGAGAGCATGCATTCAGAGTTTGCTTTTATAATGTGAGTTTAGATCCCTCAGGCACTCAGCATGTTGGCAATCCCCTATAAAACGATATCAGCAGGGGACAAAGTGAAGTAAAGCGGATTGTATCTGACAGAGCTCCTTAAATAAGTTGTTCAATTGACAGGGGAGGTAGGAAGCCTTCTCTGGGTGATTAATTTGAATGATCTAAACTAGTTGATGTGTACTTTTAAATGATTAGTTTCTTATTATTTTCCTAAAGAATAGTAAAAAATGCATTCCAGAGAAAAAGTATTGTGTAAAAGTTTAAACATTTAAAGTCCTATATTATAAAATAATTTACCTAAAGGTAGTTGTTCTCAAAATTAAGTCCACAGGAGAATATTTCAGGAATGCTTTTTCTATCATGTTGATTTCTTAGGTTCCAGTACGGAAAGTCTGTTTCTGGGCTGGAGCCTAGGAAACTAGATTTTTAACAAGCATTTCTGGTATTCATGATGCAGATAATTTAGGGTTTGGTGTTAATAAGAGGAAACTTCAAGAGAACATGTAAAGGTGGTCTCTAATTGAGACTTTCCTCTACTTACTTATACAGATTAACCTTTGGTCAGGAAGTTTAGGCAGATATTACTACAACTAAAGAACCAGAAGAATGTCAGCTAAGGTGCTTAGTGGAAAATTAAAGAACTAGAGCTCCCTGATTCGAAGGTGTCCTGGAAAGTAGCCTGGAAAGTGTTAAAGGAAAAATTACTAAAGTATTGGTCTGTACCTCTGTCTATATTTTGTTTAAGGCATTCTTTTTTCAAGTATAAAATTTTTCCTAGTCTCTTTAAGAATTAATCTGTTAAAGAGCTTTCTCAGTCACACTTTAGGAGTAATGTAAAATTAATATAAAAAACTGATTTGGACCTACTGAGAAATCATAGATACATGTTTGTCCTAAATATTGCATTTTTGATCCTCTGTAAGATTCTTAGGAATTTGTAGTGTTGTCACAGAAAATAGACTATGAATAAAGTGTAATAAAATGGTTTACTTTAATAAGAAACACTTTCCATATATTTGTCATATAGATTTCTAATTTTTTTACATTATATAAAGTATTGTACAGTATGTAAAGTCTTGAATTTCAATGACTAATGTTTCTGCCTCTGATTCCATTGACATTGTTTCTGTGTCACTCACTCTTATAACTTTCCTTTGTAATAGATGAACACATTACCTGTCTATTCTATATTAAACATGGGGTCCAAATGCTCAAAACTAACATCCCTTTGAGAAAATCACACCTTTTTATATATCCATTAATTATAGCTCTATTTCCAATGCTGAATGATATAAAGAGAGTAATATAAGCTCATATAATTTTAAAATAAGAAAAATTCAATGATTTGGAGAAAGAAAAAACAATGTGTTATATATTCAGTTTTTTTTCTTTTTGCTAATGCTATAATTAAGATCTAAAAAATATAAGAGAAGGGGAGGTTGAGCTATCAATTAAGTTAAAGGCTATGATAGCTTTTTTGATGTGTCAGGCTGGTAAGACTATAGTCTTTCAATCACATTATTTGTGTTTTGTTAGAAAAGGATTTTTTCAGATTCAATTAAAATTCTAAGCAGTTTACCTTTTGTAAGAGGAATTATTCTAGATAACCTGGTGGGCCTGCCTTATTCAGTTGTAAAGCCTTGAAAGCTTTCCCGAGGAAGAAGAAATTCCATCTGTGGATAATACCATTGGTCTGGAAAAAAAAAGAAAAGAAAAGAAAAACAAAAAACAAAAAACAAAAACATTGGTCTGCACTAATGGAATACGCTACTACTCATAACCTTCCCTCCTGACTACTGGCTTTTCTGATTTTGGATTTGTTTGGGCAGCCCCCATAATCACATAAGGCAGTTCCTTGCAATGAATCTTAATATTAATCTTGATAATAAATCAATATATTTTAACATAAATATCTCTGTCTCTAAGTATGTGTGCATGGGTGTGCAGGGCAGTATTGGTATCAGACTCCAGAAAAATTTCAGTATCATAAACGATATAAAGTAGCTTTATTTGTGAAAAACAGGTCAAGACTGATACCTTTAAATAGGACTACTTATGTGTATTTTGATTCCTCTGATAATTTACATTATTATTTTTCCAATTATGATAAGGCTAGGATAAACTATTTAGATAGTGTGTTGTTTAGATTCACTAAGCGAATAACTGAATAGAAACTTTAATTAGAAAAAAAAAAAAAGAAACTTTAATTAGGTATATTCCTTTTCCCTTAGAAAAAATAGAAAGTCCTATGATAGCCTGTTAAAATAGTATTATCAGCACTTATGGTAAGGTTCATCTATAGGAATTAATTTTTGTTTCTAATTGAACCATAATTAATAATACTACCTCTAAAATATATTATTGATTTCTTCAATGATAGATTATTGGTGATATTATTCAGTTTTTGAGAAAAATAAAACTATCACGGTTAAAATTGTTAAAGGGATGAACATGGCATTGCAGTGATTCTTGTACATATAAAATAACAACCTCAGTTACAGAGAATAACATGTTTTCTGTAAAGTATAATGTTGCTGATGGTCTGACATCACCGGAAGTACCTGATAATACTGTTTAACATAAAGCAATTTATCAGAAACATATCATTGCACTAATTAGACTAACTACATTTTTTTCCCTCTTAAAACTCAATAAATACTTTTACTGTATAGGTCTCAGAAACCTGAGAAGTATCCTTTTAAGATATATCAATTTTTTTCTTGTTAAGGTCCTTCTAATTTTGTGTATTTGTAGAGAGGTAATATTGTTGCACAATGCGCACATTAGAAAAAGGAGAAAGTTTGCCGCTGAGAAACAGTTTTGTATCCTATTTTGATGATTTAAAAATAGTACCTAATATCTAAAATCTTATCGTTTTTAGCAATAATGTGCCCATCAAAGTGCAGATATCCCAAGAGGAATCAGACATGATGTTTTCCAACTGTAATGTGGCATACAAAATATTTTTATTACCATAATAATCATTGCAAATGAAAGTGTTGCTGCCATATAAGCTCAGCAAAAGAATCTTAACTTGCTGGATGCAACGTTGCTAGACGGTAACATTTCTTTAGTTATTTACTAAAACAATGTGGTATTTGCTTTGTAGCGAATACTTTCAGCTGTGTTTGGATAAATGCTTCATAACAAATCAAAAGCAGTCCAAATACTTATAGTTCTATAAAGTAAGGAAGTGCTTAAACACAGACATGCACACACACACACACACACACACACACAAAGCGGTAGAGCAATAAAGTATTGGAGCATGCATAAAGGACATGGGGACCAAGGACTGTTCTGAAAGAGCTCCCAATGGTTAAAGTTGGAATAATATGCGCAACAAATAAATATTTAAAGTATTAGATTATAACCCAAAGAATCAAATAAATACATAGGATATATTTAATGATTAATACATATCTGCTGGTCTGAACCCAAAGAATCAAATAAATGACATAAATTGGGAAGGAAGGAAGGAAAGAAGGACACATCTTTCCTACAGAAGAATTCCAAATGATAAATATAGAAAGGATAAAAAACAACAGAAAATCACCAATAGAAGAGCACAGTAATAGTTGCTGAAGACAAAATAAAGTAAATTTTAGGGTATATATGGGAAGACAAAATAGAAACTTTATTTTATTTTATTTTTTAAAGAAAAGGGTGAAATTTAATCTTTATTTACAGGACACTGTAAGATAGAAGATTCCACATAGAAATAAGCAATCCACTGAGAGGAGGAGCTTCATACAGTTTGTACAGTTCAGAACTGGTCAAGTATAGTTTCGTTGTAAAAAGTGCTACAATAACAAAACACATTTAAAAAGAGTTCTTAGTAGAGAAACAGTAAGACAAACTTCTACCAAACAGTACACAACAAACAACTTTCTGTCTCAGCTGTACAATCTAAAAGTTAAAGGTCCCAGGAGTGCCATCCTGAACTTGGAATGTATAGCCTTCAGAGGTAGTTTCAGGCACAACATTCTGATCTTCCTCTTCCTCTACAGAGAAATACTTCTCAATCAAGTTTTTTTTTTTTTTTTTTAATTTATTTTTATTTTATGATAGTCACAGAGAGAGAGAGAGAGGCAGAGACACAGGCAGAGGGAGAAGCAGGCTCCATGCACCGGGAGCCCGATGTGGGGATTTGATCCCGGGTCTCCAGGATCGCGCCCTGGGCCAAAGGCAGGCGCCAAACCGCTGCGCCACCCAGGGATCCCTCAATCAAGTTTAATGAAGCTTTGTACACAGACTCATTTTCATGGTTTTTTAGAGCTTCAATTTTGTCCAAACCCCCACATTCTTCAATCATTATACTAAGTTTCTCAGTTTCACCTAGTTTCTCAGCAGCCTGAAAGATGTTTGAAATGGCATCTAGAATAACCAGAATAATTTTGGTATCTTTTGCAGTTAAGAGGTTCTTCAATGGTTCTATTATGCCACAATGAACGAGGTATACAATCTGTTCAACTGTTCCACCACTTGTATAGTTGGTCACAGCCCATACAGCTTCCTTTTGTGTCTTAAAGTCTGCCTTAGAGAGAACGCCAACGAGGAATAGGACTAATCCATGATTCACAACTTGCTGTATCTGGTCCTGGCGACCAGCTGTGATGTTTGACATTGTCCATGTAGCTTCCTTCTGAATATTAGTTTTGGGGTTCGTTAGCAGGCTGGGAAAGACAGCAAGTGCTCCTACATCTATTACAACCTGAGTGTGTTCATCTGTCCCAGTGACAATATTTCCTATGGCTCTTAGTGCAGGAGTCACAATGGGTAATTCAGTAGCTCCTAGAAGCTTCACAAGTTGGGGCACAACTCCTGTTTTCACAACCATTTCAATCAGTTCATTTGGACCATCAGTAAGGTAGGAAATGGCCCAGCAGGTATCTGCTAATACTTCTGGATCATCATGATGCAGGAGACGAACTAAGGTAGGAAGAATCTGCTCAACAGCATCTAACGGGGGTGCTGGATTCTTGTTGAGACAAAGGTTTGAGAGTGTCCAAGTAAGGTTAGTAAGTAACCACATGCTAAAGATGACATATCAGGAACTGCAAGGAGAGCCAACAGTGGGTCAACTGCACCATACTTGATAACCAAGTCTCGAAAAACTGAACCATCACCTTCAATGTTTCCTAGAGCCCATACAGCTTGTTCACTGATGTGGGCATGGGAAGATGCCAACAGAGAAATGAATTCTGGGATAGCACCTCCATCGACCACAGCCTTGGTCTGTTCTGATGTCCCAGAAGCAATGTTAGTGAGGCCCCAAGCAGATTCAAACTGAATAGGACTACAATCAGTTCTGCCCAAGAAGGACACAAATTTTGGAATCAAACCAGCCCGGATTATGTTGTCTATGGGGGCCTGTTTTTCCCTAGAAAGTAGTTTCCTAGCAGCTTGAGTAGCCTGGAGCTGGCTTTCCAAATTGTTGCTATTTATGCCTTTGACAATGTCATCAACAGACCAATTTACAGTGCCCTGGTTGTTGCGGTTTTCCTGCAGTGGAGAGGTAGCATCATCAGGAAATGAGCTTGCATTTCTCCTTTTCAGCATCTGGTCCTCCTTCTTCGCTTTCCTCAACGCCACATTAACTTCTATTCGGCGCCGCCTCATTCCCGTACTGTCTTTCCCCTTGTTCTTGAATCTGTTAAGGCGGGCAGCTGGTGACTTAGCATTCTCGTTGGTGGACGTGGTTATGAGACAAAGGGAGAGAAAGCTCCACAGCCGGCTCAGGCTTCCACGGGAGGCGGTGCGGGGCGCGCAGGCTGCGGGTCAGCTGCCCTCAAAACCTCCACCGCGGATCAGCCCAGAGACGGTGTGGCCCAAAATAGAAACTTTATAGGAAGGAGATTGTTATCTACTACCCGAGTCAAATGATCAAGCAGCATTTTCAGTAAGCCATCTTAAAACATGTATATGGCATGATGCAACGAGAAGAACACTTTGCCTTTATAAAAAAATTCCTACAAATTCATTAACTCCAGTTTAGGTATGGGAAAACATCAGATAGATCTCAGTTGAGGGAGATTCTATCATCCGATTACTCTTCAAAAGTGTCAAAGTCAAAAAGGGTTAGTATCCAAAGTATATAAAGAACGTATAAAACTCAACACCAAAAACTCCCACAAATAATCCAATTAAAAATGGGCAAACACATGAACAGAAACATTTTTCCAGTGAAGACATATGGATGGTCAACAGACATGGAAAGATGTTCAACATCACTAATTATCAGGGAAATACAAATCAAAACCACAAGGAGATAGCACCTCATACCTGATCAGAATGGCTAAAATAAAAAACACAAGAAACAACAAGTGTTGGTGAGGATGTAGAGAAAAGGGAACCCTCTTTGTACTGCTTTTGGGCATGCAAAATGGTACAGCCACTGTGGAAAAAAGTATGGAGTTTTCTCAAAAAGTTAGAAATAGAACTACCTTATGATCCAGTAATTGCAGTACTGGGCATTTACTCAAAAAATACAAAAACACTAATTCAAAGGGATACATGCACCCCTATGTTTATAGAAACATTATTACAATAGTTTGGGCTATTTACAATAGCCCAATTATGGAAGCAGCCCAAGCATTCATGGTAGTAGAACAAAGAAATCAGATGTGGTGTGTGTGTGTGTGTGTGTGTGTGTATACCCACACATACACAAAATGTAACATTATTCAGCCATAAAAAAGAATGAAATCTTGCCATTTGCAACAACATGGATAGAGATAAGGAGCATAATGTTAAGCAAAATAAGTCAGAAAAACAAATACCACATGATTTCACGCATATGTAGAATTTAAGTAACTAACAAAAATAGGGATCCCTGGGTGGCGCAGCGGTTTGGCGCCTGCCTTTGGCCCAGGGCGCGATCCTGGAGACCCGGGATCGAATCCCACGTCGGGCTCCCGGTGCATGGAGCCTGCTTCTCCCTCTGCCTGTGTCTCTGCCTGTCTCTCTCTGTGTGACTATCATAAATAAAAAATAAATAAATAAAAAAAAATAAAAATAAAAATAAAAATAAAAAAAATAAAAAAAAAACTAACAAAAATAACTAGCAAAAGAAAAAAGAGAGAGACAAACCAAGAAACAGGCTCTTAACCACAGAGAACAATTTGACAGTTATCAAAGGGAAGGTTGGTGGGTGGATAGGCATTAAGGAGTGCACTTGCTGTGATGAGCACTGGGTGATGAATGGAGTTGTTGAATCACTGCATTGTGCACCTGAAACTAATATAACACTGTATGTTAAGTATACTAGAATATAAAATAAAATATAAAATTAAAAAAGAGGTACTCTATGATTATTAATCATGTTATTTCTATCTTCATTCCTAATTAATTTTCTTATTAATTATATCAGTATTATAAATGCTGAGGCATACCGGGTCACCTAGGTGGCTCAGTGGTTGAGCATCTGCCTTCAGCTCAGGGAGTGATCCTGGGGTCCTGGGATTGAGTCCTGCATCAGGCTCCCTAAGGGGAGCCTACTTCTCCCTCTGCCTCTCTCTCTGTGTTTCTCATGAATAAATAAATAAAATCTTTTTAAAAAATGCTAATGCATATTTAACATTCTGTACACTTACATATTGGATGATTCTGCATCAAAAAGGATTGAACTATGTGACATTGACACCTAACACTAGTGTAGTGATACAAACTATAAACCTAACAGTCTGCTTACCTTTTTTCATCCATCCATTCATGTAAGAATGTAGGAAACCAAGAAGAGCTGTCCAAGGGCTTCTTACATGCAGCAGCACTTGCTAGGAGGTATCAAAATCATGAAGAAATAATGAGTAGAAACTTCCAATTTCTGGTGAAAGACAAATTAGAGATTCAAGAAGATCAGAGATATAAAACAGCATAAGATCAAAGCGTTCCCTCCCTAAGTAGATCATAATAAAAATGCTGAGAAACAAAAATAAGGAAAAATTCTTAGAGGGACTCTTGGGTGGTTCAGCGATTAAGCATCTGCCTTTGGCTCAGAGCATGATCCTGGTCCTGGGATGGAGTCCCACATTAGATTCCCTACAAGGAGCCTACTTCTCCCTCTGTCTATGCCTCTGCCTCTCTCTCTGTCTTTCATGAATAAATAAATAAAATCTTTAAAAAAAAAGCATGTGGACTATTTTCCAGGATAGATCAAGTGTCAAGATATAAAACAAGCCTAAATTCATTTTAGGTGATTAAAAAAAATCAACAAATATCAATAAGAAATATCAATAGAACAAAAAATTGGTTCTTTGAAAATGAGTAAAATTCAAATTTAGTTAGACTCTCTAGAAATATGTGTATGTGTTTACATGTGTGTGTATATATATTGTGTGTGTGTATATATATTTGTGTCTATAGACACAAATTAGCACTGGAATAGAAGTGTATAGGACATCATTACAGACACTGCAGAAATTAAAAGCATTATTAGAGAGTAGTACAAATATTTTTATGCCTAAAATTAGACACCTCAATTTAATGGACAAATACCTGGAAAAATAAAAATCCCTGAACTTGATTTAAGGAGAAGTAAAAACATCAATAGACTTACAAGTAAAGAAATTGGATTAGTAAATAAAATGCTTCCACAAAAAGCCCAGGTGTAAAATTTCACTAATGAGTTTAGTAAATATTAGCAAACTATACCAGAAAGATATAAAATCAATTATACATCATCACTAAGTGAATTTTTAAAATGGGCAAATAATTTGAATAGACATTTTATAAAATAAGATGTATGGCTGCTAAAAAGAACATGAAAGGATGCTCAACATCATTAATTATTAGGGAAATGCAAATTAAAATTACAATGAAATACCACTACACACCTTTTTAGAATAATTATAATATATAAACTGTCAATACCAGGTATTGTCAATGTAGTAGGGGAAGCAGTACCCTTATACATTGCTGGTGGGAATGTAAAGTGACACTGCCATTTTGGAAAAGAGGTTTTGTTTTGTTTTGTCTTGTTTTGTTTTTAAGGATGAATATTACTTACTCTGTGAACCCAGAACCCACTACTATGTATTTACCCAAGAGAACCAGAATCTTACATCCACACAAAGATTTGTCTGTATTTTCATAGCAACATTATTCAAAATAGCTGAAATTAGAATCTAGCCAATAGGATAATAACTGGTGAATGGATAAACAAATGAAGTATATAATGGGATGTTTTTCAGAAATAAAAAGGGACACATACCCTACACTATTCATAGCCTCAAAAATTTTATAGCAAGAGAAATAAACCAGAAGAAAAAATATAATTTATGAGTCCATTTATATGAAATTTCTAGTTGAAGCAAACCTTATAGGCATGAAGCAACCAGCATAACTGGGGTGGAGAACAGATTCTGGGACTAAGGGTAGAGCAGCAATTGACTGCCACTGAGTATGAGGAAACTTTTAGGAGCGATAAAAAAATGTACTGGAACTGTCTCTTGATGATCACTGAACAACTCTTTTTCATTGAACAGTACAGTAAAAATAGGTGAATTTTATGTTGGTATTTTATTCTTCAATAAAGCTGTTAACAAAAAAGTGCAAAATTAAATAAACATGTGAACTATATATATACATATAGATATGACAAACACATAATTAGTATTGAACATAATTCATCATTTGAGCAAAACAAATTAAAACCACAATAAGCAGCTATATTCATAATTGCCAAAACTTGGAAGCAACCAAGATATCCTTCAGTAAGTGAATAAATTGGTACATCCAGGCATATTATGGCATATTATGGCATATTATCCTGCACTTAAAAAATGAACTACCAAGCTATGAAAAGACATTGAGGAACCCTAAATGTTTATTACTAAGTGAAAGAAGCCGAACTGAAGAGGCTACATATTGTAAGATTTTAACTTATACGACATTCAAGAAAAGGATGTGTCTATGTCTCTCCAAAGGTTTGGAGGCAATAAAAAAAAAAAAAAAATCATTGATCGCTAGTGCTTGGGAGTGGGGTAGAGGGATGTATAGACGGAGCTTAGAGGAGTTGCAAGACAGTGAAAATATTTTGTCATGAGACCATAATGATAGGTACAGATCATTAGATGTTTGTCTAAACCCACAGAATGTACAATACCATGATAGATCTATAATGGAAATTACAGGCTTTGGGGAATAATGATGTGTCAAAATGTTCACCGATTATTACAAATGTACTGCTTTGTTGGGGAATGATCACAATGGGGGAGGCTCTGTGGAGGGGAGGGGAGGGAACATCTGGGAATAGTCTGGACTTCCTGCTCAATTTTGTTATAAATTCAAAACTCCTCTAAAAAATAAAGCCTATTTAAAAACCACAACGCGATACTATTTACACATATATTAGGAATCTAAAACTTAAAAGTATGATCATTTGAAGTGTTGGTGCAGATATGGAGGCACTGGAATTCTCATGTGTATTCTGTGGGCAGAAATGTTCATTCATACAGATATTTGGAAAACAGGTTTGACAGTTTTTTAAAAAATTAAACAAGAACCTACCACTTGACCTAGACGTTCCATGTCTAGATATTTACCTAAGAGTAATGAAAGCAAATATCCATACAAAGAGTTTCTTACCAATGTCATAGTAGCCTTAATTTTCACAGCCAAATTTAGAAACAACTCAAATGTTCATCTTCTTCAGGTGAATGTATAAATAAATAATGTTATGTCTGTACAATGGGATACACTATTCAGCAACAGAGAAGAAAAAATATTAATACACACAATAGTATGAATTATACTTAATGAACAAAACAGAAAAATAAAGTACACACTATATGGTTGCATTTATATAAAATTCTAGAAAAAGCGAACTATGACAGAAAGTGTCATTAAAAAGTATCGTAAAGTGACAGAGTGATCAGTGGTTACCCACAATGGGGTTAGGCGTGGAGGGGTGAAGGAGAGGTATTACAAAGAGACATTACTAGGAGCATTAGAAATATTAATTACATTGATTGTGATAATATGATTTGTACATATATGAACACTTATAAAATTATATACTACAAATGGAGCTTATTGTATCTATCCCTAAAAAAGGTGTTAAAAAGATACTGAAATGATCTATTTTTATACCGTTCAAGAAATCAGTCTTTACTGTTTTTATTCTCAACAGCTATGCAATATTAGTTTGCTAAGGAAGTTTATAACACATTTTCTGACACCTAGTTCAGCAAGTCAAGCAGTTGAGAAGATAATCATGTTATTTCAGGTTAAGTAATGCAGAAATGGGGAAGGATGGATTCTGCTGTTTCTGTCCAAAAACTTTCAGAATACCATGTAATTTATTTATTTATTTTTAAAGATTTTATTTATTTATTTATTCATGAGAGGTAGAGAGAGAAGCAGGCTCCATGCAAGGAGCCCGATGTGGGTCTCGATCCCAGGACTCCAGTATCATACCCTGGGCGGAAGGGAGGCACTGAATGGCTGAGCCACCCAAATTTGGCATCCCAAATACCAACTAATTTAAAAGCAAAAGCTTTCAGTTATAGATGGTTGGTTGTTTCAGGGACTCCAAAATGCATGTTGGATTCATTGTTTTATTCAATTTTTCCCCCTGAAATTAGACCTCAAATAAAACACATTTTTGTCATTTTTGTCAGTTCTACATTCTATTTATAGAAAGGCTAGTCTCTGTGTGGTTTATAATATGTGGAGGGCATCATGTTCAGAGAGAGATGGCATGGTAATGATTCCATTCCGGAGAGATATTCTGATAAAGCACAAGCTTAAACTTTGTAGGTTCTTTTGACCTTAATAATAATGGCTAACATTTAGTGAATGCTTAATATGTGCAATATATTATCTTATTAGATCTCCCCTACCACCTCTTGAGGTCTGTACTGTAAATACCCTCAATTTGTAGATGAGGACACAGAAATATAGAAGTTAAGCAGTTTGCTCAAGGGAACAAGTGAGGAGCAAAATTTCCAACTCAGATGTGTCTAAGTACAGAACTGAGCTCTACGTCCCTGTACTTTGTGTCTCCTTCTTAATCACAGAAAAATAAGCATTAGACATAAAGATGAAAATTAATAAGTCATTATTTTAAAATTGTAGGTGTTCAATATGAAGATCATCTGGTCACCTGATTGATTTCATTCAATCACTTACGTATCCCTGTATACCTGTAAACCTGTATACCTGTATACCTGTAAACAAGGTATTATTTCATAGCTATATATTATGTGATTGATTCCATACAATTTTGGAGATGATAAAGTTGTACTCAAGGTCACCACAATATACAAAATTGTAACTCTTCATTCACTGCCTTCTTAGTTCTATGACAAAGGATGCTTTTATAATTTGAGCATAAAAAATAAGCAGCTGAGTAAAGAATCAGCTATCATTTTTTAAGGCAATAAGTAATAACTCTCAGAGGCCCACCACCTCAAAAGGGCAATTGCAACTTTTTTAATACATACCTAAGAACTTATTGTTCTTTCTGTATGTTTCTCCCACTTCATGTTTCTATCTCAGTGTATGGTTCTTCCTTCCTATGTCTCTAAGTCAGAAATGAGATACCGTTATTTAAAACAGCTCTGCTTGAGGAATTTTCTGGCTAGGAAAATTAAATCGAACCTTCTTGACTTTCCTCTTTAACTTTCTACTTGCTACCTTATTTACCACTGCCAGTACCTAAGTGAGTCCTGTCCACAGTGCTAGAGACATCCCAAGATGTCCTCATGATGCTGGTAATCTCCATATCTGGTCTGACCACTGCAAACTCCACTATGCTTACCTTCCATTCTGCATCAATCTCACAGGCAAGACCCCTAGTCTATCTACTATTATCATTCATTTTGCACAATACAAAGTTTTATGGTAATCTACATATTCCTCTTCCCTGTCTTTTGCCTAATTTCTACTTCCCTTCTGTTTGCTTGACCCTCTACTATATTTCTTATTTACTCTCACTCCCACTTTCCTTGATTCTAACATATGCAATAATTTCTTCTCTAAACATATTTTAACTCTGAATTTCCATAGATATAGACATTATTATAATCATATCAAATATGTGAAAAGATGGATTTAAAAAGAATCAGGTTGGGGTAATAATTCCCAAGCTGGGGGAATGTGTCTGTAGGCGCATGTACTTTCATATTATTTTGTTACCCAATATCCACAAAACATATAGTAATGGGCATAATATTATGCTAATTATGAGCTAGAATATATAGCTTATTTCATAGATTGTATGATGATGATATTTACAGTTCCAAAAGTGTATGTTCCATGAATAATTATTTATACTAGAATTCTTTTTAGTCTCAATGCCAGCAAGATCTACTCAAAACCCAAGTTTTAGTTCTTTATTTTATTTAAATTCAATTAATCAGCAATAGTGTACAATAACCAAACTATGGAAAGAGCTCAGATGTCCATATACAGATGAATGGATAAAGATTATATATATAATCTTATAAAGATTATATATATATATGTGTGTGTGTGTGTGTGTGTGTGTGTGTGTGTGTATCAGCAGCAGAGTATAAGGCTGCCCTTAGGTGGTGAAGCGGCCGACAGCACCAGGGGGAAGCCTGCTTGTCTGATCCGCTCCTCCAGGCTTGCCCCAAGCCCCAGGGATACCTGGCTGGGACCCAGCACCCGGAGCCCCAGGAGAGGGACAGACCCCATGTCCTCCGCCCACAGCTGGCACTGTCATCTTGAGCCCTGTGTTGTATGTATAATATAAAAATGTTTTCTTTCAAAAAATACATATATGTACACACATATATGTATACACACACACATATATACACACACACACAATGGAATACTACTCAGCCAACAAAAAAAGAAATATTGCCATTTGCAATAACATGGATGGAACTAGAGGATATCATGCTAAGTAAAATAAGTCAATCAGACAACGATTATCAGATGTGGAATTTAAGAAACAAAACTGAGGATCATAGGGGAAGAGAGGAAAAAGTAAAACAAGACAAAATCACGGAAGGAGACAAAACATAAGAGACTCATAATCATAGGGAACAAACTGTGGGTCACTGGAGGAGAGGGGAGTGGGGGGAAGGAGTAACTGGGTGATGGACATTAAGGAGGGCACATGAAAAAAAAAAAAAAAAAAAAAAAAAAAGGGATCCCTGGGTGGCGCAGCGGTTTAGCGCCTGCCTTTGGCCCAGGGCGCGATCCTGGAGACCCGGGATCGAATCCCACATCGGGCTCCCGGTGCATGGAGCCTGCTTCTCCCTCTGCCTGTGTCTCTGCCTCTCTCTCTCTCTCTCTCTCTGTGACTATCATAAATAAATAAAAAAAATTAAAAAAAAAAAAAAAGGAGGGCACATGATAGAATGAGCACTGGGTATTATATAAGACTGATGAGTTACTGACCTCTACATCTGAAACCAAGTTTTAGTTCTTAATAAGCAGTTGAACCAAAACAAACTAGTTAATTTTAGCTCAGATAGAGTAAAAAGCCTCAGACCTCTTTAGGCATCCCCTCAGGGGTTCAGTTGGTATTATAGGTTAGATAATCAGTCTTGGAGAAAGGATACCAGATCTGTAATCTTGATTCCATGCTCCCAAGTTCATGTGGTTTTATAAGACATTTAACTTCTCTTAGACTTTATTTCCTCATACCTAGAATGAGAGTGATGAAGATAGTGTATAGAACAGCAGTCTTCAGACTTTGGTATGTAGAAAAGAAAAACAATCTAAAGTAAAAGGTACTTTACTGTTACTACTACTTTAACTTTTACTACTACTTTAACTTTTACTACTGTAAAAGTTACTAAGAACAAAAAGAAAACAAAAAGTAGATTCCTCCAGCCCAATCCTCAAAATCTCAGACATTTTGACTCAGTGGTCATTGTTGAAACATTTTAGGTGACTCTGAGAGATATAATTTGGACTTTGAAGAATACTTCATACTTTGTGAAGAGTTAATGAATGAATAAATAAATAAAATAACTTGGCACATAATAGGCACTTGCAAAGGAATTATACCAGCAGGTTGTAGATTATGTAATTTATGGAAATATACAAAAATATTGAATCAAGGGAATCCAGAGAGTATGGTCCACAATATCTGTTCCTGGGGATTACACAATTTTAAAGATGCAGTTACGTCAAATAGGTAGTAGGCATTTAAAAAAATTCCAAAATCTTAATTTCAAAGGTATTATAATACTTTATGTAGATCAATGCTACTCTGGTAATGACAAATCAGAAGCAATACAACAATAAGGACAGAATAAGATTTAGGAGTACTAAAGAAATAGAGAAAATCAACTAAGTCATAATTAATAGAGCCATATAAACTTAAATCATTCAGCCTTTGGCTTAAATGTAGTCAAATAAATATAACAATGAAAAATATGACACAATTATTCTAAAATTCCAAAAGAACCAAAATACAGATATTTCTAAAGATCAATAATTATGGATAAATTTTTACAAATGACAGAAATAAAGTTTATTGTTAAGAAGATACAGATACTTAGAGAGAGAACCTTCTTCATTGATAATAAAAGTCATGCATAATAATGAGTTAAAATACTTTAATGATTAATTTTATATCTGTTAATCTAATAAAAATCATTAACCTGGTTTGCGAGGCTATGTAGAGGCACATGCGTGTTAAATCTTGTTAGTGGTTTGTAAATTTGCTCAGTTATTCTGGAGACCAATCAAATAATATATGTCAAAGCTTATGGAATACTTATTGAAAAAAAGTCATTGAATGTTCTCAGGTCAGTATTTTGGAAATATATAGCAATTAAACAACTATCTTAAAATATGAATGCTTGTCATAAAAGTGCATAATATTAAAAAAAAAGAAAAGAAAAAAGAAAAGAATGAAACCCTTGTAAGGGCCTACTTAATGAACAAGTGAAAAATCACAGAAGGTAAATGTTTATTTAAATGAATGAATGGAGTTGATGGAAGATAATATAGCTATTAGAAACATCAAGTATATTCTTAGAAAAAATTCTTAAGAAAGAATAACTGGTATATTGATTTAATATGTCCAAAGTAACATCTATAACAAATATTTTAGATCACTAGTTATAAAGTCTATGCTTATTTCACCCTAAATATTTAAAATATTTGGCAAACACTTTAAAATGCTTTGGAATGATTCCCTTAAATTGTGTATAATGACATATAAGATATTTCAGAAAAATGAGCTCTATTGGTAAAACATTACTTTGGAATTCTCAACTAGAAATTGCTAATTAAGATTGGATTGTATGTTTCCTGGCTACGCTTATCCTTCCTAGGATTAAAGTGAGATTTAGGGCTAAGCAATTGATTGCTTCAAGTGATTTATTAATTTTGGTGAAGCAATTAGCTTGTTGATTGTTTTCACTAAATCAATTAAATGTTGGAAAAATTAACCAAATTCATTGTTTGCTGACATTGCCTTACTCATTTCCACTTTCTTCCTTATTTTTTTCCAGGTGGAAATTGGATCTTAAACACAGAAATCATGTGAGGATATGTAAAGTGGGAAAGAAAAGGCTCTTTTAGTTCAGGTGCTATTTTTTGTTACATACATTCAGACCATGAGATGTAATGGATTGATGATGAGTAATAATAATAATAATAATAATAATAATAATAAAAAATTACAAATACTTAAAAATCTTCATCATAGTTTTTCTATGACAAAAATTTGGTACTTTATACTTAGCTGAAAAAGCAGCATGACTTCAGGGAAAAGAATAACCAATTCTTAGGAGATATTGTAACTGTGACATGACACACCAGAGTCTCTAATTATTCCGTTCACAATATGAAATGCAGTTTTATTCATGATAGCAAATAACAATTTAGCAAAGAATGATTCAATTAGGCAGCCTGGGTGGCTCAGTGGTTTAGCGCCGCCTTCAGCCCAGGGTGTGATCCTGGAGACCTGGGATCGAGTCCCACCTGGGGCTCCCAGCATGGAGCCTGCTTCTCCCTCTGCCTGTGTCTCTGCCTCTTCCTCTCTATATGTCTCTCATGAATAAATAAATAAAATATTCTAGAATGATCCAATTATTGATATCTGAGCATTAGAAATCATCCTATTTTGATGCCATACATTTTATCTAAAAAAAAAAAAAATCCATGTTGAAGTAGAGAAATATGTCTAGAACAAAATCTTCTACAAAACTATCCGTGGACTAAACTCTCCTACTATAGTTGTAACATCCTTTTTTGTTCTCAATATTAAAATATATAGGAGAATAGGAATTACCAAAGCAAAGAAAATATCTAACTCCATGTATCTCTGTAAAAATTTTCCCTTTTGAGAGTAGTTAGACTTTTCAAATGGCATTGGTTCTATTAACATTGGATGGATGTTGGTGTAAAAACCCAGGGGCCAGAGCTATAGTGACAAATTTCCTAAGGCTATTTATGATATGATTCCCATCATGTGTCCCCCCAAATTATCAATGATATCTAATAAATTCAAGAATTCCACTGATGACAGGATGCCTTGGTGGCTCAGCGGTTGAGAGTCTGCCTTTGGCTCAGGGTGTGATCCCAGAGGGATCGAGTCCCACATCAGGCTCCCTGCATGGAGCCTGCTTCTCCCTCTGCCTGTGTCTCTGCCTCTCTCTCTCTCTCTTTTTCTCTATGTTTCTCATGAATAAATAAAATCTTAAAGAAAAAAAGAATCCCACCGATTTCAAGGTATGAATTGTGCATTTTCCCCTCTTCAGTTCTTTTTTCAAAATTTATTTATTTGAGAGAGACAGTGAGAGAGCACCAACATGGGGGAGAGGCAGAGGAAGAAGTAGACCTCCGTTGCATGGGGAGCCCCACATTGGCTGGATCCCAGGGCCCTGGGATCATGACCTGAGTTGAAGGCAGATGCTTAACCTCTGAGCCACCCAGGTACTCCTGGTAGGGGAAATTTTCAGCAGCTTTTGCACAAACCACTAAACCCTTTCACTTCAGTTGAGAACAATTTTGACAACCCTGATGCTTAAGAGCCTAAACAAAAATAATACCTACCACATTACCCCAATAATAACTGATATCTTTTGATAGGACAGATTCTCTGTAATTCTCAAGAATTTTATGATTTTTGAGTCAAAATAGGAATCAATAAAGAAGACCTGTGCTATATTGTAACTAGAAGAGAGAATATGAAAATATTCAGTCTTGATCTGTTTGATCAGATCTGTAAGGGAAAAATATAGTGGGGAAAATCACTATGCCCTTTCATATTATTATTGATCTCTGATGTGTTTTGAAAAACAGACTTAGTACCGGTTTCAAAGAATCAACTACTTAGAGCTGGGAGTGGAGAGGGAGGCAGTGGTGATAAAGGAGAATAATACTACATTAGTTCCATTTGAGAATGAAGTAACTGGAATTTCAGGTGTGTCCTCTTTTGTGAGAAGGAGCTTCCAAAAACCTTTAGGTAAAAATTTTGTAGATACCTCTCATGTGATATTTGTATTTTATTGGCTTAAATAGATATATCCCTAATAGCTGCTGATATACTTTTTGATGACATGCATTTCATTAGCACACATTTGTAAAATCATTCCACATGAATGTCATAAATATTTTGTATGCATAGGGAATTCAGAGCACTCTGTAGTGACTCTGGTGTTCACCGATTGGAATTCATTACTCCAGATCTTCAGCAAGGAAAGATTTTGCTAAATAAAACTAATTTGAAGTGCCATTCAAAACAAGTTGAGGAGGCATTAAAAAAAAAAAAATGTTTGGTCAGCCCCGGTGGCACAACGGTTTGGAGCCGCCTGCAGCCTGGGGTGTGATCCTGGTGACCCGGGATCGAGTCCTACATTGGGCTCCCTGCGTGGAGCCTGTTTTGTCTGTGTCTCTGACTCTCTCTCTCTGTTTCTATGAATAAATAAATAAAATCTTTAAAAAAAATGTTTGCTTAGCACAAATGAAATAAACTAGAAGACCTTATTAAACAATGAATAGGGGGTGTTAGGAAAGGGGGAAATAGGGGATGTAAGGAATTAGAAGTCTAGAGAGAGGTGCAGTGCTCTATATCTTGAATGGATGGAAGAGTGAGAGTCTGGGGGATAATTGAGAAGTGGATGCACAAATATAGGAAGGTTAAATACTGTAACACGGGTGCATTCCTTACAAAATCCTTACAAAATTGTAAGGAATGGCTAAGTTAAGATTTTGAACTGAAATAATATAGATAATTTTATAAATTCTCTACTTACATCCTTCTAAAATCTTCATTGTATTGATTATAGATTCTTTGCACAAAGACGATTTTCTAATATAAACATCTTGATTTGGCGAGAGCAAAAATAAGCTTTCTCTGGGCACAGTCTAAAAATGATCTCAGACATGACTGAATAGAGGCATTTCCATATTCTTCCACTCGGTTCTGAGAGTGGAGACAGGCGTTGATATTCATAAATAGCACTGTAACCTGTCACTGATAATTCTCATGGATCTTTTTGCTCTTTTATCAATGGGATGAGTCAAGTGAGAGCAAACATTTCAAAGCCTTAGAAAGTCCAAATGAAAGTAAAGGGCTTCATCTCTTTAAGACCATTGTATGAAAATTCAACACTTTTATGCCAATAAAGGTAAATAAAATAGAATGTAACATAGTCAAATTTATGAGTTTTAATTTAAGGTTAAGCCTCTGTTGCAATATATAATAATGTGTGAATTATATCCGATACAAATAAAAAATACATCTATGTGTATGTACGTAAATATCTATTATTACCTAAATAAAAGTACATTATTTCACACACACTGCCCTTACTATGGGTAGACATGCATCTTTTTTATTGTAATCTCAAGTTTTTAAGAGAAAAAAAATGCTACTTAAAACGGAGAAAGAGCAATTTTTTTAATACATGAAGTACTGCATTAGACTGTAAGTTATGACATTCATTCAAAGAAACTTTAGTGTGTTTCAAGTGAAGTTAATTAAAAGGATAAACAGAAAGGCTTATATTTACCAGGATGATTTTACCTCACTAGAAATGTGGATAGATTCTAAAGGTAAATAAAAAGAGGATTTTAGACTGAGAACCATTTATAAGTATAGTCTGGAGAATATTAGAAGAATCCTTAAAGTCTTATTTTAATAGTCCTAATGGAAATCATTTGCAAAAGAACAAAATAACTTGCTCTTTTCATGGTGTACTATTGTCACTTGGTCAATGGTTCTCCAGGGAATGTACATGGGAAGAGGACAGCTTTCAACCATAGTTGCTCAACTCACACCTTAGAAACACTGATTCAAAGGGCTTGGAATAAGAAAGGAAGTGACTGGGAGATGCATAAGGAAACACTAGTTTAGGCTTGTAAGGTGTTTTCAAATGTTACTTCTCCTCCAAATTGAGGGTCTTTGATTTGACAAGGTCTCAAGCAATAGTCCTCAAGAGAATGAGCTAAATCTTTAATCAGAATTAAAAGTCAGTGACCGTTAAAAAATAAATGTTAAAGTTTTGTTCTGTTTTGGTTCTAAAACACCTAACAACATAGAATGCTGAACTTAAAAGAGAAAGACCTTTTTTTTTCTCCAAATTATTAATTAGTATAACATAATATGATAGAGTATTGTGTCAGTAAATAAGATTTACACAGTGATTTTCAGTTGTCAAAACAAAAGCTTTTACATGCTTATTAGTTTGTAGTCACCATCATACAAAGTGTGTTCAAACTGTAAGACCAAATCATTTAGAGAGACTCTCATATACTCTAAATTTATAAGTATTATATACAAAGATTTGTCTTTTGAAATATCAGATTTTCACTTAAAAACTTCAGTACTTCTAGAAAATATCAATAGCCTTTTAAACTTATCATTAAAAACAATTTCCTTATAATAAAGCTAATTTGGCCCAACAAAGAGTGCCCAACTGCCATGAGAAGTTTGGTATCACTCTATTGATCACTCACACATTTATATATAATTTTTCAAGTACCTGTTATGAGCCTATTTAGCCTACAAGGCTAAATATCTAAGATAAAATAATTACAAAGGCACAGTTTATACTCCAAAGAACTCACATAATAGAAGAAAATATAGAGAAGCAAATAGATAACCTTATATACGGCAAATGAATAAGTGCTGTCACATAGATAAGTAAAGGGTACTTATGGGGGAACACAGAAAAAGCACTGTGAAGACAAGCTTACATGGGGACGGAAGTCTTCTCCAAAGGAAAATACATTTGAACTGAGATCTGAAGAATGAATAGGATAAAGCAGAAGAGAGAAAAACAGGAGGAGTAAAAGTATGAGGAAAGAAGGAAAATATAAATTGTTTTTGAAATGAATTCAAGTTGTTTATGAGACCAGAAGACTAATAAGTTAAGAATGCTAGAAAGTCAACTGCAGAGGTGGGATGAGGCCCTGCTGTAAGATTACTGGTAGGCAAAATGAAGAGTTTGCACTTAACTAAAAAAAAAAAAAAAAAAAAAAAAAAAAAAGTATCACTGAAGGTTGCTGTGATAGACTGGATTCCCAGTATGATTGTTAATATTTCAATCCATAAATCTGGGGTGAGGGGCACAATCAACCCACAATAGACGAACATGTTAATATTTCAATCTATAAATCTGGGGTGAGGGGCACAATCAACCCACAACAGAGGAACATGATCATCCACAATCTTCTTTACTCAAGTGTTCTTTTCACTGAGTGTCCTAGGTTGACAACTTGAAAGCCTCTTGTGTACCTTTGTGATCTGCAAAATTCATAGTACCACATTATAAACTTCTCTTTTACTAGAGGTTATGTGCTTTTACTCTATACTAAAATAGTCTATATCGCTTTCCGTGCTTATTCTTTCTGCAAAACTCTGTAGCATTATGTAACTTACTAAATATATTATGCACTTTCATTAAAGAACTTGAATACACGTAGTGGTAAATGTGTGATACAGGCAAAAATTTCCCTGAATGCTCACTCAGTGTTTATAATGACCCTTTATTCATCATATGAACAGTCCTTTTTATAATCAGTGAAGAATATGTATATATTTCATCAGCAGCAGGGTTTGACAAAGAACCAAGAAATCAGGGTGAGAGTCTTTCAGTATGAGCTCTATTTCCTCATTTTTCCTGTGCATAATCAATTTTTAAAACTTTTAGTAACTGTACTTTTCTAACTATAAATTTATTAATACTGATTGTATTTCATAGGAAAATGTAAAATATACAAAGAAAACAATCCAGTGCCTCTAGTCAAGAAAACACTAAAGAAGAACACATTTGTTTATTTCCAGTCTTCTAGTCTTCCTGCTTCTCTTTCTCCTCACCCTCTTTCTTATTACCACACCCTTCCCACACAATTGCATATTATTTATATCCATTGTTTCCTCCATATACTATTCATCACGAGCATTTCCTAGATGGAAAGTGGAATTATTGGAATTAGGGTTTGGCTGAGAGTAACAACAGCAACAGCAACAAAAAAGTCTATCCCATTAAATTCAAAATGTTTTCCTAAGTGGAAGAAGTTAGTTTACAAGCTGTATATGATTTTTCCTAGTGTCAGAGACTAGGATCCTTCTACTTGTTCTCCATAGAAAGCTTCCATTGCCAAGGTTATCACATAGTCCTAGATGGCTCTATATCTCTAACTAGTAATGTTTGTTAATATGAGAGTTGTTGGGGCAGCCTGGATGGCTCAGCGGTTTAGCGCCCCCTTCAGCCCAGGGCGTGATCCTGGAAACATGGGATCGAATCCCACGTCCGGCTCCCTGCATGGAGCCTGCTTCTCCCTCTGCTTGTGTCTCTGCCTCTCTCTCTCTCTCTTTGTGTTTCTCATGAACAAATAAAATGTTAAAAAAAAAAATATGAGAGTTGTCTTCCTTAACAATGTATAAAATTTCACTCACTCTTTTCCATCTAAAAGTCAACACTCGTGGTCACTTAAAAATCTTGCCTACAGGGACGCCTGAGTGGCTCAGCGGTTGAGCTCCTGCCTTCGGCCCAGGGGGTGATCCTGGCGTCCTGGAATCGAGTCCCGCATCAGGCTCCCTGCATGGAGCCTGCTTTTCTCTCTCTGCCTATGTCTCTCTCTCTCTCTCTCTCTCTCTCTCTCTGTCTCTCATGAATAAATAAATAAAATCTTTAAAAAAAAAATTTTGCCTAGATGCTAGCCTAAGGTCAGCACTTTGTGACTTACTTTATAAACAACCATTTATACACAGCACGATACCATCCTATATTGGGTATCAATAACTTCAACTGTAGGAATATTCTTCCATTAGTAAATTTATGCTAATTACTGTGAAAGAAATATTCAAAAATTTTCCATATTTAGAACATATACTCTTTAATTAGAGTTTAGACACCAGAACCTGTATCCATCTAAAATGTATTTTCACTGAAATACAATAAACAACTTTACAAGGCACAATATTTGAAGGACAATGGCAAAATAGAGAACTTTATTAAGGCAATGGGCCTTTTAGTTAGTCTGATACAAACGCTGTCAAACTTTCACTTTCTCAGTGTTGAAGAACATGATATTACAAACACTGATTTTGGAAATGGCTAAAATCTTTAGTTGTATTATTTCTCAGGGGAAAACAGTAGCTCAAACTAACCATATCATTTGCTATAAACAATGTCTATATCCATGGCTAGTCACATAACTAGTGTCCATAGAGCAATATGGGGATAAGAATGATGAATTGGCGTTCAACAAAATTGCTTTAAAAGTGGATACTACACATTCAAATATTTTTCTTTCAAGTTTCTTCATAGCACTAATTTATGTGCTAAAAAATAAAACACTGTAATAGCATATCACTACTATTTTCTGCCTTATTAGACAAGATGAATTGTGTAATCTTCTTTCATAGCACACAGTGAGGTAGAGAGTCATTTAATTACCTGTGAATCAAAGCAATTTAGGTAACTCTTTCTGATCATTATTACAAAGACTCAAGGAACCAAAATGCTCAATAATCAATAACAACATCAACCTCAAAACAAATTTAAGCCCTTGCAATTTTCCTAGAATTGGAAGGTTCACTGTTAGACCAAGTAGGATTCCACTGACTCCAGAATTCCTCAATGTCCTCTCCTCTGACATGGTTCATCACTGCTTTAGGTGGTGCTTTGTGCCTGTTTCTATTCTTAACACTTATCAAACTTACTATTTCTTTTTTTCCTTATGTAGTATATTCTAGTAAGCAACCTTTAAAGGCACCAGAGTGTATGTGTATACTCAATACCTAGAACTATATCTGCTAATTTTGGGCACCAAATATATAATTTATTGAAAAAAAAGTTAAAAAATATTTACAACACTTTTTACAGACCTCCCTTTAGAGCATACTTAAGCTACAGGTGTTTCTTAATGACACAGTGACAAAGGATAACTCTATTTCTTTAGATAGTGTGCAAATTTCATTCCATGGGTTCTAGCTGTGAGAAATAATAATAGGTTCTTCCTCCAAACAGGAAACACAAAACCCACTATGTTAGCAATAAAAAGTCCTATAAAAAATAAAAACATTGAGTAAAGGCTATTCTGTTGATAGTCACATAACTAACATACTGAAGTGTTCAGTGGTGCTACACTTAAGACATAGTTTTATCTTATTTAACTAATTTTCTTGTTTATTCGTTTATTTAAATAAAAATTCTTGGGCACCTGGGTGGCTCAGTGGTTGAGCATGTCCCATTAGCTCAGGTCAAGATCTAGGGGTACTGGGATTGAGTCCGCATTCAGGTTCCCCACAGGGAGCCTGTTTCTCTCTCTGCCTATGTCTCTGCCTCTCTGTGTCTCTCATGAATAAATAAAATAATAAATAAATAAAATCATAAATCAATCAATCAAACTTCTTTCACACAGAGGTCACCTTTTTGTTTTGGAAGACATCATTTTGGGAAATTATAAGTAACAAGTATTACTAGGGAGCCTTGTGCTTTTTACTAGCTGTGCCATTGTGTTTGTGAGGCATTTGCAAAGTGCATGACAGTGATGCTGAGTTTTTATAATTTTAAATTTCATTTTCAGCAAGTTTTTTGTACATTTCTTTTCAATAACTGCCAAATTTGTCAGCATTGCATGTAAGTAATTGTGTTAATTATTTAATACTTGTGTTAATTATACATCATAATGTGTGTAACAATTTGCTTTTTTTTTTTTAAAGATTTTATTTATTCATGAGTCACAGAGAGAGAGGCAGAGACATAGGCAGAGGGAGAAGCAGGGTGCCCATGGGGAACTTGATGTGGGACTCAATCCCAGGACCCCAGGATCATAACCTGAGCCAAAGGCAGACACTCAACCATTGAGCCACCCAGATGCCCTTTCCTGTTTATTCTGATAAGGCATTTATCAACAACTACTCTATGCCAGGCTATACAGATAAATCACCTTACCCTCAGTAACACAATACAAAAGTTACACAAACAGAAACAAACTGAGGTAGAGAAATGCATGGCTTCAGCACGACTAATTATTTGAACATGCACAATATTTGAAAGGCAAAGCTTATTTTTTTTTTTGGCAATAGCTTATTCTTATGCCCTGAGTTCAAATTCACATTTAAGAATCAATTGTTCACTGAACTATAGTCTAGTCCTTTAGAATCAATTTCTTGTAGTTATCTTGAAACAGTCTAATTTGATAAATTTTAAGCTACTGGGAGGTGTCCTGATAACTTTAAGTTAAGTCAGTTGTGTAAAATTTTAAGAAATACACAATCTCTAAAAATATACCCATATGTACAAATCCTATTGGGTTGCAAACCTCAAAAAGCTTTACTTAAGGGATGTTTTATCATTTTTATTTTCAGAGGGAAATAAAGTTCTAAAAGGCCAAATAATTTATCTGTGAATATCAGCTGATAAATGAAGAAGTGAGAATTGAAACTCAAGACCTTGAAGCCTTTGTCTAATTATTCTTTTCCCCAGACCACAGCTGCCTTTTCCCTTGCATGCCTGACATTAAACTTTTATGGGTTTTTTTTTGTTAGAAGAATTTTTTTTTTGCAGTGCTTTCTCAAGTTAATTAAATAAACAACAATTTAGATTAACTTTATTATTAAAACTAGATATATCAAGTGCCCCCCTCAGTGCCCGTCACCAAAAAAAAAAAAAAAAAAAAAAACAAACTAGATATAAAAATTATTTGGTAGAGAAAATGCTTAAGGAATTAAATGCCTTTAGAATTCATTAATTTCAACTATACAGTTCCCACAGCATTTTATTTGTGAGGGCATCATTTTGTTTGTTATTTCTGGAGTATTTATAGAATAATACTTCAGCCAACACTTGCTCCTAGGATGCTTAGGTAATGGTTCTAGATGAATAGACGGCACAGATTATTATCAATCTGTTAGCATTGGCTAGTAAGGTTTAGCACTTTTGCCACTGAATCAGGCAATATCTGAAGACTTTCTTGGATTTTCTCCAAGTACCCTTAACTAAGACCTCCAAAGACAAAGATGACCATATCAATTTTAGATCATCTATTGGCCTTATATGACTTTTCACCTTTCACTATCTTTCTGATATGATAGAACTAAAATAAGGTTGACTTTTGTTATGAGATCTATGTTATACAGAGTCTTCAAGAAAGTTTATAGATTAATGTTCTTTTCATATTGCTATATGTTAAAGGCCATAAGATACAGAGTGAAATCATAGTTCTACCACCATAAGATACATGAAGTTGTGAATATTCTTTAGCTTCAATGAAGTTTTTTTAAAAATCTGTATAAAGATAAAATCTTTCTAATCTGTATAATAAAGATTCAATGCTTATTTAAATGGGTTGCAGTGAGGAAAGAAACAAGTGCAATCGTAGTTTTAGTCTTTATATGCAGGTATTGTCGTGGCTGGCATTTAATAAATAATAAATAAAATTCAGTTTCCATGAGTATTTTTAAAGCAATCCTCTCTCCAAGTTCTTTGATTATAGGCTATTATAGCAGAAAGTCTTCACCACAATTTTCTGTATAGATTTATTGGCTAAATCTAGAACACACAGTACCATGAAAGTGAGCATATGTCCACTGCATCTGCTAAAAGGAAGTCAGTTACAGAACAGGTTCAAAAAGGGTAGTACCTATTTTGGATTAAAATATACACACAAACTTCACAAGGAGGGTAGAATCTATTTTATGTTGGATTACACTGGGTACACTGGGTTTTTATTTGTTCATAGTACCTCCCAATTTGTGTCTGTTTTAAGATTAGAGTTAGTCCACATTGCTGATGATATAGTAATTTGATTTTTAAAAATTGAGAAATATACTTAAATATGTCTCTGGTTTTTTAATTAACTTTCAAAATATTTAGACATTTTTTTTTAAAGAAAAGTTTTAGGTTCACAGCAAAAGTGAGAGGAAGGTACAGAGATTACTCATATGTCCCCTGCCCCAAAACATGTATAGTCTTCCCAATTATCTACATTCTCCACCAGAGTGGTACATTTGTTAGAACTGATGAACTACATGGACACATAGTAATTATATTACCATTCACTCTTGGCATTGTAGATTTTATGAGTTTGGGCAAATGCATAATGACATATCATTATGGCATCATAGAGAGTATATTCATTGCCCTAAAAGTACTCTGTGTTCTACCTATTTATCTCTCTCCCCCAGGCCCTAGAAACTGCTGCTTTTTTTTCCTGTCTCCTAATTCCGTCTTTTTCAACATGTCATAAAGTTTGAACCTTACAGTATGCAGCCTTCTCAAATTGGCTTTTTTCACTAAGTAATATGCATTTAAGGTTCTTTCATGACATCCATTTGCTATGAAATGAGATTAAAAAATATTTTATTTATTTATTCATGAGAGACAGACACAGGCGGGGGGTGGGGGAAGAGAAAGACAGACAGAGACATAGGTAGAGGGAGAAGCTGGCTCCCTACAGGGAGCCCAATATGGGACTCAATCCTGGGATTCCAGGATCACGCCCTGGGCTGAAGGCAGGCGCTAAACCACTGAGCCGCCCAGGCATCCCATGAGATGTGTTTTTATATTTATGGTGGGTTTCTTACAGATAACATGTAATTCTCTTAGCTTTTCAGTTTTTTGAGGTTTCTATTTATATAACCACTAGCTCAGAGGTTCTTTCCTCAGCCATGCAGTCTTCTAATAAACCCATCAAAAATATTTTTCTCTTCTGTTAGTGTTTTTGATCGCTAGAATCTTTTCCTTTTATTCTTTCTTAGGATTTCCACCTCTCTGTTTCCTTGACTATCTGTTCTTCTATGCTGTCTACTATATCTATTGGATCCATTAAAATATTATTCATGGTTGTTTTCAATTCCTGGTCTGAGAACTCTAACATCCCTGTCATATCTGATCCTGATGCTTGCTCTCTTCAGATTGTGATATTTTGACTTTTGATATGCCTTGTAATTTATTCTTGATAGCTAGACATTATGTAAATGCTGTAAAGAAATGTTATAACTAGACCTTTAGTTGGATGGTAAGGTGTGGGGTGAGGGAGAGTTTTCTACAGTACTATGATTAGATCACCAGTATTTTAGTGAGCCTGTGGCTGTGGACTGTGAGCTCGTGTCTTTCTTTACCTTAGTGTTTTGTTTTGGTTTTCCTCCCCTTCGTTTGGATAGGGTGGCTAGAATGGGATGACGTTGGTATTTTCCTTCATCTCATAATTCCCCAGCAAATTAGGTTCCGATTTAACTAGTTTCCCTTGAGGGCAGGGCTTGTTAAGAAAAACAAAGCATTATTGGATATATCAAAATAGTTCTTTTACCCATTCCCCTGCGAAGCCAGAGAGAATTTTTCCCAATTTATAATGTGGGAAACCAGTAGAGATTCTGGAGGTAAATCTCACAAAATTGTGAGTATATGTGGGGGAGGGGTTGACTGGATGCCCCCAAAGTTCTTAACTCTCAGAATTATCCACACCAAGCCTCCTGTTATTCATCAGTCACAGCTCACATATTCCTACCACAGTACTTATTGGCTATTTCTGCTCAAGAGTTTTTGCTTTGGTAAGTTGTGACTCCTTGTATTCACTTGTCTGACTCCCCAGTATTGGGGACATTGGTTTTCCCTGTCTCCTCTCTTCTCATGTGAATCTCAGATTTGTTGATTTATGTGTCCAGCTTCTTACTGTTGGGTTTGGGGGCTGACTTCCAAGGGTAGAATCAGAAACCAAAAGCAAGTCTTTTAATAAACTTTTTATTCTAAAATAGTTACTGATCATGTCCAGATTTATAAGTTGTTTATAAATTTTCATTTTAAGGAATCTATCCTAGAGGCTTGATATAAAATAAAATAAAAAAACATAAAAGAGCTACTCATTTACTATTTCATCCTTTTATCTAGGTTTTAAGTGCCAGCTACAACCCAGACACAGGTCTAAGTTCTCAGATACAAAGATAATTGAAGTGAAACCTCTATAACCTCTATTCATCATGAACTCATCAAGTCAGGAACATGGCATGCGTTCTACTCCATGTTACTTTAAGGAAAACAGCCTTTCACAAAAATCTGCCTACAGTGGCTCACTTCAGTCATTAGGAACCCTCCCTCACATTTTCTAGACTCATCACTCTGGCTCCTCCAAAAAGCAATTGGTGGGACGGCTGGGTGGCTCAGGGGTTGGGCATCTGCCTTCAGCTCAGGGCGTGATCCTGGTCCAGGGATCCAGTCTCACATCGGGTTCCTAATGCAGGGAACCCTGCTTCTCCCTCTATCTCTCTGCCCCTCTCTCTGTATCTCTCATGAATAAATAACTGAATAAAAACTAAAAAAAAAAAGCCATTGGTATGGGTGTATGGCCGCAGGTGCACACGTGCTGGCAATGGGAAAATGACTGCCTAACATCTATTTTCTTCTCATTTGGCAATAAAGGCCAGTTTCCTCTTGGGGAATTACCACATATTCATAGCCCACAATCAGACTAAGGGTTGAAATATTAACCTAGGTGCTATGCTTGATCATGATGTTGAAAATGACCCAGTCTGCATAGATAAATTGTTTTTTACCCTGGAATCCGTTCTTGAACAGAGAAAGCTAAACCAGCATTTGTGCTGGGATTAAACTGGAAATTAGTTGTTGCTGTGTTTTTAAATCTAGATCTTGGTGGCCATGACTACTGATCTTTACTCAGCTGGGTTTTCAAGACTTTGTGTTATTTCTGTGAGTCTTGCTAAATGCTTACCATTGATTCCCTTCTGGTTTGAATTGGAGTGGATTTCTATTACTTATAAAGAACTTTAATCAATATGTCCAAATTTACTATTTCCTGTGCCTTTTTGTTCATTCTTGAGAGTTCTATTTTTTATTTATTTTCTTGATGTATTCCAAGATGTATTCCGTCACTGCTACCCCAAAGAGATTTAACTTGTTTTTCTCTGATTCTTTAGCCCAGAGCTCCTCATTGGTCAGTTCCACAGCTCTTGGTATAAAATACCTAGGCTGTGCTCTGGTCACGGCAATCAGTGCCTTGTTGGAGATTGGTATTAAATCTATACTAAAACTTAATAAAAATAATAATATAATAAAGCTATTCATGAAAGAAAGACATGCATCCTCTATAAAAGCTTAAATGAATTTGAGTATCCTCTCCAACCTCTTCCCATGACCTTCCCATAACCTTCCCATAACCTCACACTTAGCATTCTGGCCATACCAACCATTATCCCCAAGCAAATTGCTTTATTCAGGACTCCATGCATTAGCAACACTATTCCCTCACCCAGAATATCTTTTTCATCTCTTCTCCCAATCTCTGCTTATGAACTCCATACCATATGCCTATCACAAGTGATCAGTTTGTAAGTATTTATGGGATTCTTTAGTTAATTTCAAGGCACTGTGCTAGCTTTACATGGATTATCACATTAAAGCCTCTTAAAAACATAAAGTAGGTACTATATAGCCTACTTTATAGATTGAGGAAACTGGCTTTGTAATATCATGCAGTAGGAAAGTAGCAAAAGTTGGATTTTGAGTCAAAGCAGATGTAGCCTGTGATTGAGCTCCTAATGACTATAGTAAACAGACTTTCTATGGAGTCTGTGGTTATTTATGTGTCTACACTTAAAACATAACTGTGTGTATACTATATTTAATTGCATGTCTCCTGGTTTTTGTTAAAGAACTTTGATTAAACAAGAACCTTTTCCTTTAGCAAACCTTATCTGACTTCATTAATATTTTTATTTTCTCACCAGTATAGCAAGAGACTCACATCTGTTTTAGTTCTTGTTTCATCCTAACTTTATTATACTTACCTCATTATATCTCTGCCTTTTATTTATCTTTAAGCTTCTTAAAAGTAAGAAACAGTTACAGCAGGGAAAGTGTGGGATATATAGTAAAGGGCATGAGCCCCGAAGAGAAGTATGTCTGGACAAAAATCCCAGATTTTGACATACTAGGCTTTAAAACAAAGGCTCCTAAGACTCAGTTTTCTTATATGTAAAGTGAAAATTACAATACCTCTATTGCAGGGTGTTAAGGAGTGTCTTATTCATAGTAGGTATGGAGTAATTATTGAATCAATGTTATTTAAGGATTCAATATAAGCTATCATTTAACTTCCACTTATCTCTTTAAGATCTCGGAGAATGTTTCCCCTTATCTCTTTAAGATCTTTCATAATATAACATGTATTTTTTTCATTGTTCAAAGTTATAATAATGTAAAAAAAATAAACTTTTAGTACATCTCATTACATGATTACAACAAAATATATAAGATATTTTAATGACTACATGTGAATGAATAAAAATGAATGAATTTAACCTTCAGTGTAAATGTAAATATATACAGGATTCCAAAAATCAGTCTCATTATCTTTCAAAATATTTTGGCCTGTGGACCACAGCTTTATATTTTTTTTCTGGATAGTTGTAAATAAAATTTTAATTATTTTGAACTACATCTCTGCACCTTTCCACCTACCTGCCCTTCTTCCACATATAACACTGCTGCATCATCCTGTGTGGTTAAAGTGTGACCAAATGTAATTTAGTAAGGAGAGAGGTGAAGTGACACGAAGCATGAAATTTAAAAATGAATGTCACACTGCTTTTCATATTGAATACTTAGCATTAATTCACACTGCAAGCAACTCAATGCAAATATTTTGTTGCAAAATAGAGAAAAGTAAAGGACTTCCTTATATTCACTGTAGTTGTGGAGAAGTTTGAAGAATTTCTATTCAAAGTATCAGACACAGGCACTTAACTATGTACTGAGATTCAACTTCTGGCAATTTGAATATATATCCCTCACCCAATTATACTCACACTATTAACTTAGGGCACTGACATATCTGGTACCACATGGATGCACCTATGTGATTCAGGCTGATTTCTGATGGCATCTTATAAAGCTACAGTATGGCTCCTTAGTTCTGACTCTATCTTGTATACTTCTTCCCCCAGGACAATATCTTTGCTTTTTGCCAGCTCTATTCCTACTATTTTTTTTTTTTTAACTTTGGAGAGAAGAAATCAATTTAAACTGACTAAAGACAGAAAAAAAAAAGGATAAAAAATAGAAAAGAAGTGTCAATGGATATTAGAGAATGTTTCTAATACCTTGGTCAGACTGACAAGGCATTACTAAGAGATCCTTCCAAGAGATATTTCCAAAACCATTTTCAACAATTAACATATGTTGCCAGGTGAGTTTAATAAGTCAAAATATAGGCTCACTGTCCCAGGCTCAACTGTGAAATTATTTCTGAGCTGCCTGGATTATACAATGAATCCTGTCTTCCATCTCACATTTTTAAAATAATTTGGCCTATTTTTAAAAATATTTTATTTATTTATTTGAGAGAAAGAGAGAGAGCACAAGCAGGGGGAGGGGTAGAGATAGAGGGAGAAGCAGGACTGGGGCTGGATCCCAGGACCCCAGGGATTTCAACCTGAGCCAAGGCAGACTCTTAACTGACTGAGCCACTCAGGCACCCTAATTTGGCCTCTTATAAGATAGACTTGGTACATCTATTTATCCATTATCTTGATCTCAAGTATGGGCATTTTAAATGTTTTATTGCAATTTTGGTGTTATATGAATTATAACTTCAATTCCCACTTTAGATAATAAAAAAGTTTGTGGGATACATGAATGATAATTGTAAAGAAATTTTGCTAAATCCACATCAATGAAAAACAGACTGGAAGAAATCTCTCCTTTGGCCATATAATCTAGACATACCAATGAAAGTACATGAGGTACCAATGGTATGCCTTTGAAGGAATATATGCAATTGGATGTTTAAATTCTTTGCTTGTTAACCCCCAGACTCACTTCCTCAAAGCCATAAATCAAGTTCTCAAATGTCCTTCAGAATGCTGGATGAAAGGAATAAAAGCAATACTTTAATTCCCATTGCAATCTACAGACAGTAAAATGTTGGATTTTTGGCTAGGCAATCTTTTGATTTTGTGGGTTTCAGATCAAACTTAGTGCTTTCTACTTTATGTTTGGCACCATTCAAACCAAAGCTTTGAGGCTTTTAGACCCTGTAAAACGCCAGGTAAAGTATCAAACGATAAAAAAATTCAGTGCAAATCACTTTGGTATATTCATTTTAAAGGCATATACACCTATGTCAGAGGGTAATGTGAAGCTGATTTTTCCTGACTACCCATAAAAACAGAATTTTTTCTTTCAAAAATATCATTTATTATTTGTTTGCTACAACCTGTGCTTGCTATAAAGGAATTTACAATTAGTAATTGAAGTTGACAAGATCCTATAAAAAGCAAAGTAACTGTAATTGACTAAAAACAATTTCTCTTCCAAATTCTATGTATCTGGTGATTTTTTTCCCTTAGAGTTAAATTAAGTATACAATTGATATTAAAATTATGTTTTAAAATTGTAAAAAAAAAAAAAAACTACAACTAGGGCTTTCTTTAGTTTTTTTTTTTTTTTCATTTAACCCAATTTACTCATTATCAGAGCCCATACATTATAGAAATCTAACTTTTTAATAAATTGTATTAAAATACTCTTCATTGGCTTATTTAAGATGTCTTTATCTTATTGTGTTCCAATAGGTAATCAGATTCAACTTATTTTACTTCCAAATAAACTACCTTCTCTAGAAAGTGTGCACATAGAAATATAGCTTTCATTTACTTATCTCTGCTATGACACAGCAAAATATTTTAATCTAACCTGTCTACTTAGAGTATTCATAATCATTTCAATGTAGTTTACTCTATCTTACACTATCTTTAAGACAAACTAAATTTTCAGACAGAAGTAGAAGAAAATATTAACTGTGAAAGATTTGCACCTTACAAAGCAATTCTATAGTTTTGGAAAGATAATTGATAATAAATGGAGACAGAATGATTTTGAATAAAATAATTAAATTATATTTAATTACATAACCTTGTTATTTACTTGCCTCAAGGCAATATTTATTTCAAACACTTTTGTTTAAGGGGAACATAAAATACATATTTAACATGCACTTTTTTCAAGATTAGTCAAATGTGTATTCCATTTGTTTCAGTGGGTATTGGACATACAAGACAATATAAACAGCTAGCCTATTACCATATTGTAGATATCAGAAGAAGACACTAGATTACTGGGTCAGAGTGAAATGTATTTTTAGGGCAAAGCAGTGACTAGAACATAGGCAGCATGTTGTTCACACTGCTTCTCCATGTCCTTTAAGTTCCAGGATGGTGGCTCAGTGCCTATGGTGGATGCCTGTATACATAGTGGGTTGTGTTAATGGGGAGATTACTATATTCACCACTTTCATAGTATCTAAAAGGATGTCTGATTTTTGTCCAGAGAGAGATATTCCTTCATCCCTCATGGTTATTCACTGTTAATACAAAAAAATGATTCAAGCCCAAGAAATGGCTCAAATAAAGAGCACTGAGAGACCTCATTTTCTGGAATGCTTAGCAAGAATTTTAAGAACCTGTGATAGATCACCTTTCCAACAGACTATTTAAGAAAGGTTACACATGTTATAGATCTTCAAACAAACAACAAAAAACTATAAAAAATTATATAGAAGATTTTCAAAACAATGAGATACAATTCATAGAAATGAACAATACTATAAAGATGAATTCAATGAATAGATTAAACAGAATAGCTACATAAAGAAGTAGTAAACTGGAAGATCAAAAGAATCCTTTAGAATAAAACACAGAGATACAATTTTGGAAAAGAAGGTAGGATAAAATAATACAACAGGAAGATTAAACATCTAATAAAGTCCTACAATTAGAAAATTTAGGTAGAGAAAGTATTTAATACATAATGGCTGAAGATTTTCAAAAAATGAACAAAAGACATCATACCCATATTGAAAAAATCCAAAAGAATCCTTAGGTTAAATTAACTGCAGTCTATACCTAGGTTCAACATATTACAATTATTGAAAGACATAGCTAAAGTGAAAAAATTAAAATAAACCAAAAAGATGGCAAAGAGAAAGAACTCTCACAAAGAACCTATAGGCAAACATCTGAATTCCCAGAGTTAATTTTGCCTTTTTTCCTTTTCTCTTCATCTTGCTTTTCCCATCCTCTTATTTCTCATAAGAGAGAAACTCTAGACTTTGAGTGAGAGTCACTGCTAGAGTCTCTCCCCCAACCCCTCCAAGTTTTAGCTCTCATTCTAATCTGGATAATTAGAGAATGTCTTCCCATCAAATAAGATGATATTCCTGAAATAAAATTTTGCTGAAATAAATCTGGTTATTATATGTATTTTTCAACTCACAATACACATATAAACTTATGCCTTAATCAGCCAATGAAAAGTTATTCCAAAGTTGCATCATTAAGAAAATATGGATTCTATAACCATATGTACATGTGTACATATTTTGTACATGTATGTGTGTATAGTACATATTCAATAACCATATGTACGTGTGTATGTGTATTTTCAAATTTCTCCTATTTTCTAAATAGTAAGAACAAAACCCAAATAAATAGTTTTACTCTTTTCATTTGCACCTTGAAAAAATATTCTATTTCTAGTTTCTCTACAGCTATATTCATGGAATTTTCTCCTTTTTCTGGCTTGTCTAATATTACTCTTTCTCTCCTGCTTTTTGGGTTGTGAAATGAGGTACTGAAACATGAAGGCTTATGTTTTACTTCAGTCCTGCTATACAGGAGCTCTGTGATTTTGAAAATATTGTGCAAGCAAAGCCTCAGCCTTCTCATTATTGAAATAGTAACCAACATATTGCAGGCTCTCTTGAGAATTAAATTTTAATTTATTTTTTATATTTATATTTTAACGTATAAATGGCTCAGGTTATATTGTATGTTTATTAAATGTTAGGTACCTCAATGTGCTGCTTCTTTCCTTTACCTTAACACATCTCAAGTGTACCTAACAGCTTTACTGATTGATTCATCTCTCCAATACTCCCAGTCCAAGGCTTTTAATCTTAGGCTTGACCAAAGCATTCTTTTCTAAATAAATAATCCCATCCATGCATATGACTTCTAGCCACTTTACAGTGAAGATATTTTTATCTTCATATCCAGCTTTGCTATCTCTTTCTCTCATGAATTATAGGTCATTTGGAAAGTTTTGCCCACATAAAACACAGGCAGACTCACAGCCTCATCATTTCATCAAGCCTGGTCTTCCTTTACTGTAGTAAATGACTCACTACATAGCCACTTTTTTAAAAGTAAAGAACTGCAAGAAGTTTACACAATTCCTTCCTCATTTTCCATAAGAATAAGCAACTAAATCTAGCTGATTTCATCTTCTAAATGTTTCTCAAATATGTCTTCTCTCTTATACTCTTCATACATGATTTCTCAGGTGCAGTACATCAATAGTCTACCTTTATAACACCTGTCTTCAGGTTAAGTTCAAGCCATCTTACATATCATTGGCAAAGTAATCATTCTAAAATCTAAATGCATTCCTCTACCTGGAATATTCACTTCTCATATTATGTTTCTCCTAAGTCACTGTCATATAAATGAAAAAAAAAAAAAAACTGTATATAGCAACTCAAGCATTAACTTCTCAGGGAACAGTTGCCTTATCTCCAAACCATAGATTTCGTTCTGCATCTTGGTAGTACCATCAGAACAGGGACATACTTTTCAGGGACATAGGAAAGTGCTTATCTTTCTCAGAACATATTTTATCAGACTGTAAGTAGGGGTATCATTTTCTGTATCTCTCACTAGAAAGGAGTTTTCTAATGTCATGTGTAACAAACATTTATTCAGTGATTAATAATTGCCAGGGAGTATGCTAAGCCTATACATAGATTATATAATTTAATCCTCATAAATCCCCATGAGGTAGGTAGTATTATTATGCACAGTTAACAGATGAGGAAACTAAAGTCACAGAAGTTAAGTAACTTGCTGAATGTCTCTTAGCTAGATGGTAATGAAGACAAAATTCAAACTTAGACAAGGTGGCTCCAGAGCTGATTTTCTCTATATTACAACTATACTATACTCTCTCCATTAGAGATTAAGAGCCATTTCTCTGTTTATATATCTTCAATGTATAGGACAATACTAAAACAGTATTAGACACTTTGTAAATATTTATTGGATGATTATTACATAAATGACAAATGATAAATTAATATTTTAATAAAGTGCTTTTCACTTTAGTGTACTAGATTTGCATTAAAAATAAGACTTGGCCAGAGGACAAGAAACTGCACTTAAATTCCAATAAAAATTATGCTTGAGGCAAAACATAATAAAACGTAAAAAGTAATAGTATTTTTGAAATTTGGGAATATTCTTATAGATTAGAAGAATTAAATGATTACTGTGTTTTGAATAAATGTATACGCTTCTGTTTTATGCTTAGATTTAAAAATATATCCATGTATGTAGAAAAGTGAATCTGCAAAATTGTCTTTGCTTTCCCCCTCCCACTGACAAATTTAGCAATTTTGGAGATGGTGACCATGAGCAGTCTAACAAAATACAGTATCATCAAATTTCTCATTTGTAAAATGAGGACAATGGACTATGGCATCTCAAAGGTCCCTTCTAGTTCCATCATTCATAATCTTCTGACTTAATTTATATCATATGTTTTACTAGTGCACAACATGTTTTCTTTTAGTTCCAGACTAATTTCTTTCTTTTTCTAAGTCTATAGACTAGTGCTAATTGTCATGCCTAATCTACAGGCCAATTTGTAAGGGAAAAAAATCCATTGGGGACATTGCAAAGAATCCACAATTTGCAGAGGGTAGAGTGGGAAACCTGCTGTGCCTGGATTGAAACAGCTGTTTCAAGAACCTTAAGCATCTGGGGAAGTCATCCAGAGAAAGGCCATCCACTGTGCTTTGATCTCTCCACTGAAGCACTGCCTGCCCATATGCTTGGTGAGAGTCCAGCCTGTTAGACCCATGCCTAGGGCTAGCTTTTCCCCTTGTTTCTGCCCAGGAAATGGCACCAGAGTGTTTCTAAAGTGTAAGTGAAATAAAATTTCATTATGGCAGAGCTTTGTATGAAACTGAGGTTACATGATATTACATTAATTAAGCTGAGTAAGTCAACATTGTGCTTTACGACTGAGTAAAGGAGAAAATAAAAAGGGATAAAAGGGTAATGGTCAAAAACATGTGTGCAGAACTGGACATTTTTTATAATGCTTCTCAAATATTTTCTCCTTTAATCCCATAAGAGTCCTCTAAGTATACTCTAGTTATTTCCATTTTATAGATGGAGAGATTTTCATATAGTTGCTTAAGAGCCCCTAATTAGTAAACATGGGTCTGGGCCCAAACTGAAACCTCTTGTTACAACCTCCTTATCCTTCCCATCACCATGCATCAACCTAAGAGAAAGAAGGATAGATAGGATAGGTATACTTAAAGCATGTTTAACTTCCTAAAATAAATTGCATTCATATATAGAAAGCAAACATTTTTATGGAATAAAAAATAATTTGCATTGGTTGTCACTTAAGAGACAATTTTATGTAACTTATTTCTCTCAGAACACAAATTATTTTCACAGAATATTCAATTGTATTATCTTATTCTCTCTCTATCAGTGAAACCAATTAAGAATATAATGGGGCATTGATGATGTATACTAATCAAGCATTATTTGATTCATACAAAAAAGATATTTAAAGTCTTAAATGTCAACCTTTCTCCCTAAACCATGGGAAAAGTCAAGGACATTACTCTATCAGGACTAACTCGTTTTTTATACCTACCTTTGTCAGAAGTCATTAATTGCCTACCTACCTAGTCTTTTCCTCTTGACTACTAATAATACTCCAAATAACTAAAAACAGCATTTTACACACTTCCTAAACATATAACCTATAAGTTGCACATAGTAGCTGTTGGGTGGCTCTTAAGATTCTTTAAGTGAAAAAAAAAATCACTAGAATTAATATTTTGCCTTTTTTCTTTTCCTTTCTTCCTGTGGAATGTGGGTATTGTGTGAGTTGTGTAGCTGCCATTTTGGGACTATGAAGAGAGAAGTATGAAACATACTGTCTGCCAATGATGGCTGAAAAGAGAAAGAACATAGTTAATATTGTGATGGATAATGCAGCCACTGACCCTGTCCCAGCCTGCCTGGCTCGAGGCTTTTTCCACAATACAAATAAACTGATATTTAGTTAAATTGCTATTATTTGGGTTCTCAGTTATATACAGCTGAATACAATACTTAGCATATTTACCCTGAAACGATCACTATATTCAGAGAGAATGATGGGAACTGACTGGCTTATGTCTGTCTACTGCCTCTCATCTCATTAATGTCTGTCTATATATCAGTCAATCAGGGCCACACCACAAAAAAGCATATAGATACTATAAAATGGGAGAAAATCCAGGTCCTGTGAGAAAGGGAAAAAGAAGTAATGAATGATGTGTAGTCCCTCACAAATGTCCATTATAATATCCATGTACCATATTTTATTTAACGAGTCCTCCATTCGTGGATACTTAAGACTATTCCTATTTTATTATTTTCATAAGCAAGGTCTTGTTAAACTCTTGTAGATAAGTTATTGTAAGAGTTTTTCTGTGTGTATATGTGTTTTGTTTTCTTTTTAACGGATTACTAGGAAGAGAATTACTGGTACAAGTCTTATTAAAATTTTTTATACTCCTTGACATATTTTGTTAAATTGATTTTAATGTTTGTTTCAATTTAAACTTCTGTCCAAAGTATATACAAATGTTCATTCAAAGTAAAGTTACCATCATCATCACCATTTATTTCTAACGTCATATATATTTTGCTTAGTTGCATATGCAAAAATTATTTCATATATTAAATTTATTCGATTTAAACAAATATTTTGGGACACCTGGGTAGCTCAGCAGTTGAGTATCATCTGCCTTCAGCTCAGGGTGTGATCCCAGAGTCCCAGGATCGAGTCTTACATAAGGATCCCTGCATGGAGCCTGCTTCTTCCTCTGCCTGTGTCTCTGCCTCCTCTCTCTCTCTCTCTCTCTCTCTCTCTGTCATGAATAAAGAAATAAAATCTTAAAAAAATAAATATTTTTTTTTTAGCTTTTGAATAGTATTTTTATTTGTAAATCATGAAGTAGTTAATAAAATTTTCAAAGTATGTGAAGTACAATTTTAAATAAATGTCTAAAATCTCCAAGGCAGTGGTTCTCAAGTTTGAGAGTACACATCAGAATCACCTGAAGGGCTTTGTCCCCTTAGCTTTACTGAAATATAATTGGCAAATAAACTTGTATAAATTTAAGTTGTACAACACTGTAATTTTATACATACACATTATGGAATGATTACTACAATCAAGTTAATTAACACATCATATTGCAGTTACCATTGTTATAAATGTGTGATGAGAACACTTTAGATTTACTTTAAGCAAATTATAAGTATACAATAGAGTATTATTAACTATAGTCATCATTCTGTACCTTAGATCCCCAAAACTTATTCATCATAAAGTTTTTTCCCTTTAACCAACATCTCCCCATTTTGGCCACTTCCTACTCACCGACAAACACAATAGGTACCACATATAAGTGAGAACATACAGTATTTATCTTTCTCTGACTGGTTTATTTTAGTTAGCATTATGCCCTCCAGGCTCATCAATATCATCACAAATATATACATATATATATATATATCTCCATATCATCACATATATATACATATGTGTGTATATATCCATATCACAATATATATCAAATATATAGAACATATAATTCATATATAAAATTATATATAATTCTAAATATATAAATGTATTGTAATACATATTTATATAATATATAATTAAACTATATATTATATATAAAATATATAAGTCATCCATTCACAAATATATATGTACATGTACACATATCCATATCACCACAGATATATATATGTATATGTGTGTGTGTATATCACATTATCTTTATCCATTTATTCCTTAATAGATACTCACCTGGTTTCTGTATGTTGGCTATTGTGAATAATGCTGGTAATGAACATGGGAGTGCAGATATCTCTTTGGAATACAGATTTCATATCCTTCAGATATATAGAAGGTACTGCTACATCATATGGCAATTCTATTTTTAATTTTAACTGTTTTTCTTTTTTGTAAACAGTTTATGCCCTTAATTAATCTTTCTAAGGACTGTGTTGTCTTTGTCTAAGGATAGTCTTTGTCTGTATCAGATGTGCTAAATATTTTTCTAGTTCCTTAACTATATTTAAAACTTTTTAAAATATTTCGAACTTCAAGATTTCAAGTTTTAGAATAGTCCAAGTTTATGAAGTATCTTTTGTGTTCCTACATTGCTTTTATATTATAATCAGTTAAGTACTCATTTGTATTTTCTTATACCAAGGTATTTTATTAGTCTTTAAAAATAGCTTCTTGTTTTATTGATTAGTGTATGGATAGTTGATTAATCTGATTTCTTTTTAAAATGTTATTATTTTTATTTTTACCACTTTCTTTTATACAGTTCCTTTCGGTTGATTATTTTTTTTTAAATTTTTATTTATTTATGATAGTCACAGAGAGAGAGAGAGAGGCAGAGACACAGGCAGAGGGAGAAGCAGGCTCCATGCACCAGGAGCCCGATGTGGGATTCGATCCCAGGTCCCCAGGATCGCGCCCTGGGCCAAAGGCAGGCACTAAACCGCTGCGCCACCCAGGGTTCCCTCGGTTGATGATTATGTGTGCATCATGTTCAGGAGATGCTCAATAATATTTAATATTTTCTTTTTTTTTTAATTTTTACCTATTTATTTATTTGAGAGAGTACCTGGTGCACTGGAGGAGCATGAGCAGAGGGAGGAGAGAAGGGGAGGGAATCTCAAGAAGACTCCTCCAGGAAAGGAGGCCCATCCCCAGCTGGATCTCAGGACTCTGACATCATGACCTCAGCTGAAATCAAGATTCTGACACTTAACCAACTGAGCCACCCAGCTGCCCTTAATATTTCCTATTTTCTAAAACAAATTTAAGAATATAAATTTCCCTCCAAGTTCTTATTTAGCTTCATTAAACTTCACACATCATGTTGCTGTTCAATAATAATTAGCTTATAGCAGTTAATAAAGTACTTATTCGCTCTTCATAAACCCATTTTTATATTCCAGATCTGTAAGTCTGAGGACATGTTAGCGAATTACTAATCTTATGTTGTAATCAGGCATGTTCATCTCTGCAGAGTTGATATTTTATAATTTAATGGCACTTACTTTACAACCTGGAAACTTTTTTTTTTTTTTTAAATGCTGCATGTACCTGAAAAGAAGAGAGGGAGTAACATTAACAAAACATTACAAAATGTGGTGAAACAGAACATTCCTGATTTTTCCTCCTTCCCAAAAGAGCTGCAAGTAATAAGCAGCTACAGGTGTAGGATGGCTCTCTGAAAAAGCCCAGAAACTGGTTGAGAATCTCCTATAGACCCATTGGTTGAGAAAATACACACGTGGAACAGGTAGGAAAAGATGAAACACACTCTCATCTTAAACCCCATCCCTGGCACAGCACCATACAATCCAGAAGGAATCTTCCCCAAATCCCACCTTTTTCCTGAGGATGAAGAAAAATTTAGACCACACATCCAATGCACCAACCTTTAACTATCGCCTCCCTAACACCTGTATTTCTGGGAGCTGACACTCATTAGTCCCCCTGGGACCACAGAGAATGAAGAACCCGCTTTATTTATTTGAGATTTTATTTATTCATTATTCAGAGAGAGAGAGAGAATGAGGAGGGGAGAAGAGGTAGACGGAGAGGCAGCCCTGGATTCCCCGCTGCTCCACAGCTGGAAGTAGAGCTGGATCCCAGGATCTGGAGATCATGACCTGAGCCAGACAGGCACACCCGAAGAGTCTTTTATCTTTTTTTTTTTTTTAATTTTCTTTTCTTCTCTTTTTTTTTTCTTTTTTCTTTCTTTCTTTTTTCTTTTCCTTTTCTTTCTTTTCCTTCATTTCCTTTCTTTTTTCTTTCTTTCCTATTTATTTTTAAAATATTTTATTTATTCATGAAAGACACAGAGAAAGGCAGAGACACGGGCAGAGGGAGCAGCAGGCTCCATGCAGGGAGCCCGACGTGGGACTCGATCCTGCGACGGCGGATCACGCCCTGGGCCAGGGGCAGGTGCTCCCCGGCGGAGCCACTCCCAGCCGCCGCCCCCGGGACTCGGCCCGGGTGAGCCCCTGCCCTCAGGCCCAGCTTCCGGCTTCCGGCTTCCGGCTTCCCCCTGGCAGGAGCCAGTCTGCACAGCCACAGTCCGGGCTCTTGAGCCGCAGGGGAGCGTCAGGTTTGTGACCGCCCGCGCCTGTGGCCCCTGGCGGCCGCGGGGCTCTCTGGGAGCCGGGCCGCCCTCAGCGGGGGACACCTCGGGGACCCGGGCGACGCCGCCCCTGCAGCGCCTCGCGTCAGGCCTGGGAGCGGGGCCGCACGTGAGGAGGAAGACGCTTGCGGGCACTTCCGGCCTCGCTCCGCCTCCTTTTGGGGAAAGGAAACGCCAAACCCGTGCTTCTGCCCGGAAGGAGCGGGCCGCCCCTCGCGCGGCCGCCTGCGCGTCTGGGAACCCCCGGGCCCGCGTCTCCCGGCCCCTCCGGCCGCGGTGAACCGAGTGAACCAAGCCGCGGCGGCGACGGACTCTGCAGGCTCCCCTGCAATTACGCCACCTCCCACCGGCTCCCACCGGCTCCCACCGGCTCCCTGAAAGGGGCTGGAGGCCACGGCTTCTGCCTCAGTTTTCCCAGCTGCTTCCTCCGAGGTGTGAGGTCTGGCTCCTAACTTGCGGGTCTCTGGCAGGTAATCCGAAATGGGCCGTGGGCCCCTCCTACAGCAGCCCCCGAGGCGCCGCCAGGCCTTCAGCTACCGCACTCCGCACCCCGTCAGAGGTCAGAGCGGAGGCCTGCCCTCTGCTTGTGTCCCCCCCCCTCCCCCCCACCCGTGTGTGGCGGCACAAGGGTAGGAAAGGGCACGCACGTCTGAACAGGACTGCAGGCATTTACCACAGCTCCTTTCCCCAGTCAGTGCGGAGGGGGTGCGCACGGCAGCTCCCAGGTTCTCCTTGAGGAGAGAAGGAATTGGGCTGCACGCCTCGCCCCCCAACTTTTCCAGCTGCCACTGGAGGGCTGGCTTCTAGCTTGCCTGTCTCAAGGCCGAAAGGATCCGGCACACCCTCGATTCCTGGGGAGGAAGATGAGAAGTCCGTGAGGAGATGGATGCGTTATAATTAGCTGGACTGTAGTAATCATTTCACTGTGTGTATGTGTATCAAAACATCATGCTCTATGCATTATATATAGTTCTTACTTTAAAAAAAAGTTAAAAGGGGGTCGCCTGGGTGGCTCCGTGGTTGAGCGTCTGCCTTCAGCTCAGGGCCTGATGGAGTCCCACGTCGGGCTCCCTGCATGGAGCCTGCTGCTCCCTCTGCCTGTGTCTCTGCCTCTCTCTCTCTCTCTCTCTCTCTCATTAATAAATAAATAAAATCTTTTAAAAAATTAAACAAAAATTAAAAGGAAAACAAACATGTATACTCAGCCTTTTGGGACAACAGTGTTACCCATTATCTATTATGAATTGAACAATTTATAAGTTATGTTGTTCAAACCTCCCCAAATTTCAGTTGTTTTACCTACATATCTATCAGTTTTCAGGATTTAGAATGTCCCTTATGATTTTAGATGTCTTTTAACTAAAAACCTTTTTCTATCATGAATCACACTGCGCTTGTCGATAAATGTCTTTTTACAGGAGAGTGGGGAAGACAGCATAGGTATATTTTTAAAATTTCTAATCCCACTCCGTTTTCAAAACTCTGCTGCTCACATATCTTAGGTAACACCTTTTATGCTATCCATAACTCACAAATCCTCACCAGTATTATTATTTTTTAAACTTTTTCCTTTCTTTTTTTTAATTTATGATAGAGAGAGAGAGGGAGAGAGAGAGAGAGAGAGGCAGAGACACAGGCAGAGGGAGAAGCAGGCTCCATGCACCGGGAGCCCGATGTGGGATTCGATCCCGGGTCTCCAGGATCGCACCCTGGGCCAAAGGCAGGCGCCAAACCGCTGCGCCACCCAGGGATCCCCTCATCAGTATTATTAAAGTCCTCAATTCCAAAATTGACTTCTAGGACTTATAAGAGGATGCTCCCTTATTGGCAGATTTTGCTTATTGATATTGAGAAGAGCAAGACACATTTCACTGTAGTGTATGACTTATGTGTATGGCTGATTTTTAAAGCATATCCTCATAAAATATACATAAAATTTAATGTTGATTTAATATTTTATAAGCCCAACAATTTATTTTAGGTTAATCTTCAGTATCTATCATGAGATTGCACTTGATTCTTCTAATTTTCAAATCAATTATATATTTTAATCAGTCAATTTTACGGACTCATTCTTAATGATAAACACATGGAAGACTTAAAGTGCCTGTTGACAAAAAAAAAAAAAAAAAAGTGCCTCTTGACTTAAATCTAATACTTTCACTATGAGGATTATGCCATTGCTTTTTGAGGGACCGGAACCCTGAGGTTCATCATTCTTGGCGTCCCAGCCTGGTATAAATGTGCATTGGACTAAATTCTAATCAGAAGGTTTCCTGAGGGATAACATATAGTGATTAAGTTATAACTTTTTCTAAGTTTGATGATTGCTTCTTTTCCCTGTAAGTGTACTCTAGTCATCTTGATTGGATTTGAGGATATTCCACATATTTACAAATTGTCCCTAAGGATGAGCTACTTCTAGGATGGCGCCTCTCAAATATTACCTCTTGATTTTTCTATCTTTTCTCCTCAGTGTGTAATTTTTTATTGAAATTAAAAGGACACATCTTTCAATCTCTTTCTCAAAATTCTCACTTGATTAATTTTAAGTCTTCTTCCTATCCTTAAGCCGCTGGAAGTAAATCATAACCATTCGAAATGTTTCTTGACCTATAACTAGACCTGACCTATTTTGATAACAGAAGTTCCACTAAACTAAATGCTTTTAATATGTATATTAATTTGGCTTATAATACTTTAAAATATATTGAATAAGAGTAAAAAACATTTTATAGATACATTTTCAGTTTTAAATGATTTTCTTGTATCATATAATTTTCTTTTTTTATCACATAATTTTCTATCCAAAATTCTATAATTCTGTGTTTGTGATTATATAATCATAGAGTCCTAAAATATGGCCATGTAAATCTTCAAGATCTCTTAATGTTTTATGCACACTAACTCATCTTATTCTCATACTGTTTTACAGATGAGGAAATGAGTCACAGTGAAACCAGATGACTTTCCTAGATCACAAAGCTAGTAAGAAGTGAACCAAAGACTTCAATCTGAGTAGCTTTGTTTGGAGTCCTGTGGACATTATTGGAACTTCTGGCGACATGTGATAAACAACAATAAATAAAACTACATATTACATACAAGAGAGTATGGGAAACTTGTCAAAGTGATATAAGAATCCAAAGAGAAAAAATATAACACTGGCTTGGAAATGGAATGACAACATATTAGTCTGGGGCAGTATTTTTAACAAGGTAAGTGTAAAGTAGAAATTTAATAGTTCCATTCTTTCTACTACTTATTAGCTTATTTTCTCTTTTTTTAACCCCAAACGTTTTCGGAGCTGTTTGTAAAAATGTCACAATCACTCTTATCATTACATTTTTTTTTTCTTGGAAGTTTTAGGTAATAATCAGGAAAACTAAAGAAACAGATATTTGAAAGAAAGGAAAATTATCATTAGTATTTGCAGGAGTAAGTATATTCTTTTTAAAAATTTTCAGTATAGTTAACATATAGTATTATATTAGTTCCAGGCATGCAATGCAATGATTCCACAAGTCTGTACATTACTCAGTGTTCATCATGCTAAGTGTACTCTTAATCCCCTTCACCTATTTCACATATCCCCTTTCCCCACCCTCTCTTCTGATAACCATCAATTAGTTCTTTATAGTTAGGAGTCTGTTGTTTTGTTTTGTTTTTTTTTTTATTTATTTATTTATTTTTTTTTTGAATTGTCTCCTTTTTCTTTGCTCATTTGTTTCTTAAATTACACATATAAGTGAAATCATATGGCATTTGTCTTTGTCTTATTTTCCTTAGCATTATACACTTTCTATTCATCGATGTTGCACATTATAAGATTTCATTCTTTTTTATGGGTAGGTAACATTCAATTGTATGTGTATATGCCACATCATCTTTACCCATTCATCTGTTGATGGACACTTGGGTTGCTTTCATATTTGGCTATTGTAAATAATGCAATAAACATTGAGGTGCATATATCTTTTCAGATTAGTGTTTTCATATTCTTTGGGTAAATACCTAGTAGTGGAGTTACTGGATCATGTGTTAATACTAGTTTTTAATTTTTTGAGGAACCTCCATGCTGTTTTCCACAGTGGCTGCGCCACTTTGCATTCCTCCAGCAGTGCATGAGGGTTCCATTTTCTCCACATCCTTGCCAACACTTACTGTTTCTTGAGTTTTTGATTTTGGCCATTCTGACAAGTCTGAGGTTTTGATTTGCATTTCCCTGATGATGAGTGATGTTGAGCATCTTTTCATGTGTCTGTTCATCATCTGTATGTTTTCTTTGAAGAAGTATCTGTTCATGTCTTCTCATTTTTTAATTGGGTGTGTGTGTATGTGTGTGTTGAAATGCATAAGTTCTTAGTATATTTTAGATTTAATCCTTCATTAGATATGTCATTTTCAAATATCTTCTCCCATTAAGTAAGTTGTTTTATAATTTTTTGGTGGTTGTTGTTTTTCTGTGCATAAGCTTTTTACTTTATGTAGTTGCAATAGTTTGATTTTTCTTTTGTTTCCCTGGCCTCAGACATATCTAGAAAAATGTCAGAGAAGTAACTGCCAGTGCTCTCTTTTAGGATTTTTATGGTTTCAGGTCCCACATTTAGGTCTTTAATCCATTTTGAGTTTATCTTTGTATATGGTTTGAGAAGGTGGTCCATTTTATTCTTTTGCATATAGCTGTCCAGTTTTCCCAATACTATTTGTTAAAGGACTGTCTCTTTCCATTGCATATTCTTGTCTTTTTTGTCAAAGATTAATTGATCACATAATTTGGGTTTAATATCTCCCAAGAAGTTCAAAGAAAACATTGTTGGAATTCAAAAATTCATCTCATTTGAAAATATAATATGAATAGTTTCATATGGCAATGTAAAATATAAAATGCCTGATAATGTATGAAATATACAGAACTTAAAAATGTGCATTATAAGTGTCACAAATAAGTGACAAATAAGTGGATTATATACCTAATAATAGGTGGTATTATTTCTATTAATTTATTGAGCACATATTTATTTATTTAACTTTAAAGATTTTATTTATTCATGAGAGACACAGAGAGAGACAGAGACATAGGTAGAGGGAGCAGCAGACTCCCTGTGGGGAACGTGATGTAGGATTTGATCCCAGCACCCTGGGATCACGACCTGAGCCAAAGGCAGGTGTTCAACCACTGAGCCACCCAGGCATCCCATTGAGCACATATTTATTGAGTAATCAGTATATGGCAAGTACTCCCTGGATAAAATGTGGGAGCCAAACATTGCCTTTATAGAACTTACTATTGAGTGGCAGAAGGATTAGTCACATGGCCTATAAAGTTATTATATAATAGAAGACTGTAGCCTAGAAATGAATTCATGGAAATTACCCTAAGAAAGAGACAATATACATAAAATCTAAAATAAATTGAAGAGGATCCTAGCTGCAGAGAGTGGGAGTGCATAGCCCCTTCGAGGCAGAAGGAATCTTTGTTTAAGACCCTGGTGGGAACAGAAAGAGCAGTATTAGGGAAAAAAAAAAAACTGTGGAGTTAAAGTACAGTGAGTGAAAAGAAGTACACTGAAAAGTCAAACTGTGTTAGTGGGTACATATCAGATATTAGTCCTGCTCATATATGTTAAAGATGTGTTCTTAAGAGTAAAAGGAGACCATGGTCACATTTCAAGTGAGAAGAAAGAGTGATCCTATTTGTGTTTTATAAATATCCCCCTGGCTTCAGTGAGAGAACAAATTAAAAAGGGGATAAGAATTCCCAGAAAGACAGGAAAGCACAGAGGATGAAGACAAGGAAGACACCAAGGTTTCTGATGGGAGTAGTGTCAGTTAGTGACATAGAAATATTGAAAGAACTGGGGTGGCTGGGTGACTCAATCAGTTGAGTGTCTGACTCTTGGTTTCAAGTCAGGTGGTGATCTCAGGGTTGTGAGATTCAGCTCTTCATTGAGCTTTTGTCTCAATGGGGAGTCTGCTTGAGATTCTCTCTCTTTTGCCCTCTGCCCCTCCCCCAGTGCGCGCACGCTCTCTCTCTCTCTCTCTCTCTCTCATATAAATAAATAGTACTTTTTTAATATTGAAAGAACAAAAGGTTTGGGGAAATCAGAAAATAGAAAAAGGAATTAAAAAAACAACACAGAACAACCAAACATCTGTGTATCTCTGTCCCATTTCTCTCCCTTCATCAGAATTTACTGTGTAAAAAAGAATTTCATATAATGAGAGAGAATTATTCAATGAATAGGGATGGGACAAAAACTATGGGAAACAATTCAATTATAACAATTTCAAAACATTTAACAAAATTCAAATACATATATTTTTTTTTTCTTAAGATTTTATTTATTTATTGATGAGAGACGCAGAGAGAGAGAGTGAGAGGCAGAAACATAGGCAGAGGGAGAAGCAGGCTCCATTCCATGCAGTGAGCCTGATGTGGGACTCAATCCTGGGTCTCCAGGACCACACCCTGGGCTGAAGGCAGCACTAAACCACTGAGCCACCTGGGGTGCCCATCAAATATATTGTTTTAAAATCATGTTTAAAAAATTTAAATTTGGGGTACTTGAGTGGCTCAGTAGTTAAGCGTCTGCTTTTGGTTCAGGTCATGATCCCAGGTTCTTGGGATGGAGCCTGCTTCTCCCTCTGCCTATGTCTCTGCCTGTCTCTTTGTGTCTCTCATGAATAAATAAAATCTTAAAGCTTTTAAAAATATTTAATTAGAAAATTATCCAAGTAAAATATAAACTAAATATTCTTATATTAGGGAATATTCTGGTTATTAAACTAATGATCTTGACTTCAAACTGACCCTTTTGTACCCCTTTGAAGTGAGGCTAGAGTTTTGCAAAAACACTTTTCTCCTTTGATTGATGGTTTCTATTAGATTCTATCAGTAGAAGTAAATAGAGGAAGGCTGTAGGAAGAAGGACCTGGTATTTCTGTTTGCTTCCTGCTTCTGTTGATTCACCACAGCACTTCTTCATCCTTAGAGCAATAAAGAACTGATTTCCTATGTTGGCAGCTAATTCTACTATTTAGTCCTTTAATGCTGTGGGAAAGTACAATATTTTTCTGAGGCATCTCCTAGGTAGCCCAATTTAGCATCACTCCTTCCTCAGAGATCTGAGTTCCAGATTACAGGACTCTTCCTCCATGTTTCCAAATGCTAACTATTCCAACCTTACCTCTTTGTTCCCCAGCCATGAAAGTGGTAATTGCTTCCTTCTGTGATACTTTAGTGTCTCCTTATTGTGTTTCTAGTTCTCTGAGACATGGTTTATAATTCTTTATACCAAAAACTCCGTGAAACTGTCTGATGAAATTTTTTTTTTTTAATTTTTATTTATTTATGATAGTCACAGAGAGAGAGAGAGACACAGGCAGAGGGAGAAGCGGGCTCCATGCATCAGGAGCCCGACATGGGATTCGATCCCGGGTCTCCAGGATCGCGCCCTGGGCCAAAGGCAGGCGCCAAACCACTGCACCACCCAGGAAATTTTTGTATCTGGACTAGACTGGCTGATACAGAACTGCTATTTAACTATGACATCCATTAAAGAAACCTTAAAAGAAAAGATTTACAGATTTGTTAATATTAGAAAACCTACCAATATTCTATGGGAACCTACTACTTTTTAAGTACTTCCTTAAGTGCTAGAAACACAGGAGTAAAGACAAACTAACTTCTTGACCTTAAGGAGCTTACTTGATAGTGAGGGTTAGATGTGAGATAAGAGTTAAACATGTAAGCAAGATAAGTTCAAGTGTTGCTAAGTGCTTTGTTAAAGATAAAATATGAATGCTTTGCTAGAATTATAATATCTAGGGAAGGGAGTGGAACAGATATTTGATGAGATATATACCAAGAAAGCCATAAAGAGATTCATGAAGGAAGAGCTTCCTAAACATGTAGTTCTGAGAGGAACATGAGCTGGCATTGTTTTTATTTTTGAAAGAAAGGGAAAAATGTGTTTGTTCCTGCAAGAAAATAAATGAATAAATAAAAGGAGGAGAGTAGAAAGAAATGAAATTATATAATAAAATTGATTAAATAATTAATTTGATAAAATTAGCAACATTTCTCTATCATATGAAGACAAAATGGGTAAACATACACTCAACATTCAAAAACAAGTTTATATTTTCAAAGCTATTCTTTATGTAATTGAAAGACTTGATATAAGTTCAACTTGACTCAATTGATATTGTCTCATATTAAGAATTTTGAAAATTTTCTTCTTCTTTACAGCATTTTTCTATGAATGATTGTTTAATGGATATTAATACATCAAATTGCAGAAACATAATGATTATGAAGCTTTAAGACCAAAAAAGCTGGGGCTCCCTGGGTGGCTCAGCAGTTTAGCACCTGCCTTCAGCCCAGGGTGTGATCCTGGAGTCCTGGATCAAGTCCCGCGGTGGACTCCCTGCTTGGAGCCTGCTTCTCCCTCTGCCTGTGTCTCTGCCTTTCTCTCTCTCTCTGTGTCTCATGAATAAATAAAAAAAGTCTTTAAAAAAAAAAAAAAGACCTAGAAAGCTTTCAAATATACTACCTCATCCATTTATGTATGACATAAAGAATAACTGAATGAAGAAGCATTTTCCTAATGGTTTTCTCATTATTTCTTAAAATTATATGACTTCCTTTAACCACTCTTTCTCATGAAGCAAATTCATATTGAATTCCTACTGTATGCCTTATACTCTTACATGTGCTGATGATTTTCTTGCCTCCATAAGGCATAAATACCATCAATATGTGAAAAAAAATAGTTAACTGACACTTTAATGTTTAAAGTCTTGCAAGGTTTTTTTTTTTTTTTTTTTTTTTAATCAATACTTATCCAAGGATTTGAAATCCCCTAGACAAGGTAATACAGAGTATTTCTCCTCTAATCCATCTGCACCTCCCTTTTTGAATTGATGTAATTTAATAGAAGAAGCACCTTGATTGAAGAAATCACTGTATTAACATACCTTTTGAGCAACATACTGTCATGCTCATACTGCAACTCTGAATTACATACCACGTGTGTCAATTTCAAACATCTCAGATGACAAGTGTTCTGATTTCTGGCCATTCTCTTCTACTTTCTTAATCTGTGTCCTATTTTCTATTCTCATATACTAATTTAAAAATGTTTCAACCTAATAGTACCTCTAGTTTCTTAACCCTATGTTATTTGCAGGATGAGAGGTGTATCATTTTTCCTTTTTCAGTTTATAACCTGATCTAGCACTATAATCAATATGAATACAACCTCTAATATTTCTTTTTTTTTCCCCTCCACCTTTCGTACTTATCTGACAAAATCTAAATTTCTGCAGTATATCCAGACTGCTGAATGTAAGGGCTAGAGAAGAAAATGAAATCTCACTCACTGGTCTGTCTTTGAATTGATGGCTACAAACCTCAAGTGAGCCTTCAGACCGTCCATAAATCCTGTTGCATTTCTATCAGACATTTTCTCGTCGTCTCTCTAGATCCATTCTTTATACTTCTCAAAACTGTTCTTTTTCTTGGGAGATTGATCTATATGGGACCTCTAGGTTTGCAAAATTTCAGTCTTTACTGGGAGCAGGAGTGAGGGAGAATCATTTGCCTTATCTGTATTTGGATCACTTGAAATTATTGGAGTTTCTACTATCCCCTCCCCCCACTAACAAAAACTTAGACATAGGAGTACCCATGCTTCTCAGGGCCTTACACTAGTACCTTGATTCTTTTTACTTTCTAATTTCCTCCCTTTTTGGGCAAGGTTATCCGGTTTCCAGGGAGTAGAAGTATTACACTTCTCAATTGCACGTCTAACACTATCCCTATAGCATACGATCTTTACATCTCACTCCTAAAAGCTAAGCTTGTAACTTCCTATCAAGATTTTTCTGATATTTTGCATTGTACCGTATCTCCATACAACATGTTGAGCTATATGAATGGGTGGAAACATTGGGAGAGCATGAAATATTAAAGAATATTGAGGAATAGGGTAACATTTCACTCAAAAATATATGAAACTAAAGTTTTCTAAATTAGCCCTGAAAACACATTAACACTAAATTGAAGAGGCTTTTTCAGCTAGTAATAAGTTCCATTTATGGAGGTATTAAGGTGAATTAGAACAATAATCTCTCTAGTATATTGTCCAGTAAATTAGTACATTATAAAGAGATTGAAGAAGGTAGCTTTCTAAAAAGGATGAATTTTATGGTTCACTCAAACTGTAGTTTTACACTTCTAGCTCTTCAGTCAAAGTCCTTTTCCTAAGATAATCTTTTTCCTTGATGCACTGCCATGTGACTATGACAAATTCAAGCATGCTCTGGATTGTTTTAGGTATCTAGTGTGTAAAAGAAGTGTAAAAGAATGATGATATTCTGGTAAACATTTTCCCAACCTCGGCAACCTCTTCTATTGTTTTTAGACCCCATATGACCTTGAAATTTTGGAAGATAATTGGTTAGGAGAAGAGTGTTAGGTGTCCTGTGGGTCTCAAGAAAGAGTTATTTCTTTTGTGGACAGACCTTAACCAATTATTTTACTTATATGCATTTGTGAAACTATTTTAGAAGGTACAGTAGATTACATGATGGAAATATAGAAGATATCACCTCAAGCTCCAATTATATGTATTTAAGGTATTAAAGATATATGTAATCATAAGATTAAGGCAGAAAAATACATACTTTAATTGAAGTCGACATGTCTGCCATGTGTCTACTTCACTAGGAACGCTCCTAGTGAAAAGTGATGTGATGAATAAAATTTTGAAAAATAGATGACATTAGAATTGAAAAGATTTGGGTAAAAATGGAAGTGAGGAAGGAGTGAAGAGTACTTACTGATTTTAAGAGGCTCTTTGTGATCATAGCATGGGATGAAATTAAGTTTTCAAAATCACTAGAGTCAGTTGTGTTAGGTGAAATTATGGTGATCCTAGAAGTACTCTAACAAGCAAATGAAGGTTTTCTTCTGGTTCCTTCCAATTCTTAGGAGCCTACAAGGCCAGTTTGTTCTATTTGTTTGAAAAACAGTGTTATCTTAAAACTACTGGTTGCCATTTGAATTTTGTTCTATTTTAAACCTTTAATTACATCAAAACCATGGAGTCCCACAAAGCAATTCCATATCTAGTTCTTCATGGAGAATATATTTTGTTTGCCATAGGTAACTATATATGTCTGCCTCTTTCCACAGTGAGTTCCTTGATAACCTAGGGTGACCATTTTTCTTGTTTAACCTCAAAAGTTCCCAGTATAAACCTGTTGTCCAGATTTAATTGTTATTAGTTATCCCTTTCACTCTCAGAATAAAAATGAATGATAAATCACATGGCCACTCAAAATATAGCACAACAGTATTGAAAATGTTTTGTTATATATGTCATGTTTATCTTTTTTTTTTTTATTTATGTATGATAGTCACAGAGAGAGAGAAAGAGAGAGAGAGGCAGAGACATAGGCAGTGGGAGAAGCAGGCTCCATGCACCGGGAGCCCGATGTGAGATTCGATCCCGGGTCTCCAGGATCGCACCCTGGGCCAAAGGCAGGCGCCAAACCGCTGCGCCACCCAGGGATCCCCATGTTTATCTTTTTAAATTTACTTTAAAAGTATAATTATTAGGGCACCTGGGTGGGCCAGTTAAATGTCTGATTCTTGATTTCAGGTCATGATCTCAGGATCCTGGGATGGAGCCCTGCATTGGGATCCCCACTCAGTGGGGAATTTGCTTGCTTCCCATGCCCTCTATCTCTCTCCCTGCATCCTCTCTCTCTCCCTGTCAAATAAATAAATATATCTTTTAACAATGTAATTATTATACTATAATTAAGTAGTATTCACCCATAAAAGAGAATTAAATTTTTCTGTATGCTACAACATGATGGACCTTTAAAATATTATACTTAGTATAATAAGCCAGACAGAGGGCAATATTATATGACTGCATTTATATAAGGTACCTAGAAGAAGCACATTTATAGAAACAAAAAGTAGAATGGGAGGTTACTAAGGATGGGGGAAGAAAAAATAGAGTTATTGTTTAGTGAGTACAGAATTTTTGTTGAGGATGTTGAAAATTTTGGGTTACAGATTGTGGTGATAGTTATACAATATTGTGAATGTATTTAATGTCACTGGATTTTATAATTACAAATAGTTAAAATGATAAATATTATGCTATGTATGATTATGACAATAAAATAGACATGCACTAGCCTAAAACAATATTATATCAAGAACTGTTTGATAAGCTGAATTAGGTGAGCTAGCATGTTTTACTGTCCCAAATTTGGCTGGTTTGTAGATACTCTGGGGAACAAGATGAATGCACTGCAATAACTTTGATTCTGACTCTTTATTTATCCTTTTATTGTGTGGTTTTTTTTTTTTTTTTTTTTTCCTCCTTCCCTAGTGCTTTTTCCCAGGAGTTACCCTGAGCTCATGAGGGAATATCTCGATTGTGGAATTTCAAACTGAATAGATATTACACTTATGGATGCTATACAATATCAACTATTCACCAGAGAGACTGATGATTAAAAAATCTTCCAAGGATATCTATGTAAATATTTATCTTGTATAACATATTTTATATATTTTATTTTAGATTTGGCATGTTGAGAGATAATTTTGTTCTTTGACATTAATTTTAATCCTATGGGGGTAGGGTGGTGGTGGAAATAGTTCACAAAGATTTCTTGGGCAGACAAAAATGTTGATAGTCAGACATAATAGGATTTGCAGCTATTTTAAGTCAAAATGAGTTCTTTAATTCTCATGTAGTGAAGGTAGAATTAATTCATTACTAACCTCACAACAAATTTCAAGGAAACTAGGTCTGCTGTAACTGTTAAATTGTGATAGAAATTAGGAAATGTTGAAATGGTCTCATCAAGAAACTGCATAATGTCATTTAGTGCATTAGCAGAGGCCCCCAAATCTTGTTCAAAAGTGTCTTTTTCTATCTTTATTTCACCATTGCGTGGCTCATTTGAAACAGCCAGCATGTCTGAAGCAGTTTATAACTGTGGCTAAAGAAACTATTCAGCACAGCTCGTTAACTAGCAATTTTACCTCAAGACCATCCTAAGTATTTGATTCCTCGTGGTTTATTCTTCTGAACAGAAAATAAATAAATAAATAGTGCATGCTATAAATATACTTCTTGAGTGTGGGTTGTTTCTTGATGAGTCAACTGATAATATTAATTCAGTTTGTTGGCTAACAACGATTGTGTTGTGCGTGTCTGTGCATGGATTGCTAGGGTAGCGACAAAATTCTTTAAACAACAGCAGTTTGAATGCTTAATGTTCTATCTTTGTTGTTAATTCCTTCCTCTTCCCCTGAAGTTTCATAAAGTGAAGACGGTCAAGTAATCTGGGTTCTAGTCCCTGTTGTATAGTTGGCTCGATATACCTGAGTAAACACCAAAACAATGCTGATTCTTAACAGAAGTGTTCATTCCAATTGGTTGCAATAAGGACTGCCTCATTCTCTCTCTCTCTCTCTCTCTCTCTCTCACACACACACACACACATACATTCCCCCTTCTCCCTTTATTCCCCATTTCCCTTCGCTCCACAAGCAATCAGATTAAATTTTATTTTTTGATGTTTATCGTAGTTGTCTTTATAGTTCTTTTTTTTTTTTAAGATTTTATTTATTTATTCATGAGAAACAGAGAGAGAAGCAGAGACATAGACAGTGGGAGAAGCAGGCTCTCTGCAGGGAGCCAGATGTGAGACTCAATCCTGGGACTCCGGGATCATGCCCTGAGACAAAGGCAGACACTCAACCACTGAGCCACCCAGGAGTCCCTGTCTTTATAGTTCTAAATAATGTGTTTATATGACCATGGTTTGATTAATCTATTTTGACATGTCTGATGACCTTCTACAAAGAATAAGAGATTAATTTATCCTTACCCTCTAATCCTTCAATTTTTAACTTACTTTTTTATTATTAAATCATCCATTGGTTGATTTAATAGTATTTCTTGATACACCAAAATTCAATATTTATATTATTAGCCTTGTGTAAAAAGAAACTTCTGTCATTAGTTGTTTCTTTAATTTTCCTGTCTTTTAACCCGCCCAATTTGTTCTTCTATACCAGTCTTATATTTTCGTGTTAATAAAGCTGTATTTATTCATGAAGATATATATTTTCTATTCAATGTCTAAGAAATGAAAACTAATAATATTCAATATATTATTATTTTTTATTATTTTCTACCTTAAACTTTTGACTATGGGGAAACTTCCCATTCTTTGCTGTGTTGCTGTGGAGACTGGGGAAAGCCTGGTCTATAAGCTTTTGGGTTGAAGTGGAAATCTCAAAACCTAGTACTTCAGCTAGACACAACTCAAACTCTATAGCACAAGGTGAATCTTACTATACTTAGTAAGCTTCTTAGAAGCTTCTTTCTCTTTGATAGTTTTGTTAGCAGATAGAGTGAAGCCAGAGCCTACTATAACCAGGAAAGAAGCTCATTCTTCTATTTATATCCTCCTTTTACCAGTGATATGTTCAGTGGACACATTTTACCAGTGAGAAACTGAGAAGTTACCTAGACTTAGTGTTTTTAGCACTTATCTTGACATAAATTCTTCATTTAACCTATAGTTCCTAATAAGTCAAGCACACTAATTTGCCTATTTCCATCTACTCACATATTCACCACATTATAGAAAGATTACACATCATATCTGCTTTATTGTGCAATTAAATGTTATGAGTTTTTAACCGTACTTCCAGTTTTGGTACTTTCTTTTATCTATTCCCTTTAACATGATCCTTGAGCAACATGGGTTTGAACTATGCGGGTCCACTTATATGCAGATCTTTTCCAGTAAATAAAATATAGTACTGTAAATTTATTTTCTTTTCCTAGTGATTTTCTTAATAAAGTCTTTCCTATAGTTTAATTTACTGTAAGTATATAGTGTATAATACATAGAACATATAAAATTTGTGTTAATTGGCTATTTATGTTACCGGTAAGGCTTCCAGTGAAGAGTAAGCTATTAGTAGTGAAGTTTTTGGGGAATCGAAAGTTATATGTGGATTTTGCCCTTAACCCTCACAATGTTTAAGGATCAACTATATATTTCTTCATACACTTAAAAACATTCTATCTGTATTTCCTTGCATTTTTGATGGCCAGTATACAACCTGATATGTGCTCACATTGGTACTGAGATAATCACACTTAAGTATTTCACATGTATTGACTCATTTAATTATCACAACAACTCTATGAGGTTGGTCCAGTTATTGGTAATTTTACAAATGAAGAAACTGACACAGAGGTAAATGACTTGGCAAAGATCAGGAACTAATAATTGGTGCAGTAGACAGTGGGACACTAAAGTCAAGGCTGTCAATCAGTCCAGTATTCTGTCTCTCATATTCTTATAGTTGTCATGTTTGTTATGGAGAATTGGCTTCATTATTTAAGATGGTCTTCTCCCACTTTTCTGCTTTCTTATTCCACCTTAGAAAAATAAATGGAATTTAATTCTTGAACTTTTGAACAATTGAAAATGCTTTTACTTTATATTTGATAGCTTTCTAGTTTGGATTTTGTAGGTAGAATCAGTTTTCCTATAAAGAGTTAAATCATTGTTCCATCTTTCTCTAGCATCCAATATGATGATAAGGAATTTGAGGATCATTTTATTTTCATATATTTATAGGTTAAGCTGATTTTCTTCCCCCTCAAAGATTTTGTAGTTTCTATTTCTCTCTGATATTCTAAAATTTACAGGCCACATGTCCGAACAGAAGTGTTTTCATTTGTCTTGTTGAGCCCTAACCCTGAAAACATGCTTAATATTATTTTGTATATTTCATTACTTTTTCCTTCGTTGTTTCTGCTTAATTTTTACCATTTAAACTTTTATTCGATTTTTTGAGAACCATATTTTATTTTTCTAGAGTCATTTCTTGTTCTTGAATCTTTCATTATGACTCACTCTAGATTTATTCATTATAATTAATATCTTAAAGGTTTTGTTCCTTTTGGCTTAAGTTCTCTTTCTTCAACTGGATTCTTTGTATTATTAATTTTCCTCAGATGCCCAGTAGTTCTTATGAAAATGGTGAATTTATGACTAGAATTATGAAGGGAAGCTAGTATATATGACTTTGTGTTTTCACAGCAGGCCTTTTCTCAGTTCAGAGATTTACCTGGGTGAACTGAGTATGTGGGAAGGTCTTCTTGACTAGCAATACTCATTTTCAGGCTTAATGAGAAATAGATGAACATTTTGGGGTCCATACTAGTACAGAAATAAAAAAAAAATAGAATCACTTTTGGAATCTAATAGCATACTAGGTGCCCTACTCCTTCTCAGACTTACTGCTTTTTTAGACTAGAGAGTAGAAATATCCCTGTACACAGGGAAGGATATAGAGCAACATGACAGCTTGCCATGTTGTAATACGGGAGGGGCAAATATGTAGGATATCCTCAGTTTTGTGAATGCATCTTTTAATTAACCTGATTATTTCTCACAGCCTCTTCTTACTCTTCTCAGTATTCACTAAGCTGGGAGACTTTCTGCCATTCTGCATGCTAATGAGTATGTTCTGGTCTGTGTCTTCCTCCACTCTTGCTCATTCCTTAAAAGAATTGATGATATGATAATGAAAGATAAAATATTGTCCTGCCATTATCAGAGCTACAATAGATTTTCATTTAAATGAGATTTGGGGAGGTTCTATACCAAAACATATGTGTTGTAAGTTTTCAGTATTGAATTGGAAGCTCTAAATAAGTTCTAATTGCCGATGTCTATTGGCTGGGGCAGTTTGAATTTCGTGTGAATATTACATTTTTAATGGTATTAGGCATTGAATTTACTTAAAAGCACAAGTGTCTCTTGGCTTTACCTAATTCCTACTTCTTTTTCCAACTCTACTTTTTACATTTTTCTCCTTCTTCATGGTAAAATTTCAATAAAAGGGTCTAATTTCACCCCTCCAATATCTCCTCATTCTTACTTGAGAGGTTTTTTGTTTTGTTTTGTTTTTGTTTTTGTTTTGTTTTGTTTTTAGATTTTATTTATTTATTCATGAAAGAGACAGCCATAGGCAGAGGGAGAGGCAGGCTGCCTGTGAGGATCCTGATGCGCAGGACTCAATCCCAGGACTGCGGGATCACAACCTGAGCCAAAGGTAGACACTCAACCTCTGAGCTACCCAGGTACCCCTATGTGAGAGGTCTTTAAGACTTTCTCCCCACACTCGGATCCCTGGGTGGCTCAGCAGTTTAGCGCCCACCTTAGGCCCAGGGCGTGGTCCTGGAGTCCCAGGATCGAGTCCCACATCGGGCTCCCTGCATGGAGCCTGCCTCTCCCTCTGCCGGTGTCTCTGCCTCTCTCATGAATAAATAAATGAAATCTTAAAAGACTTTGTCCTCACACTCTAGTGAGGCTATTCCTTCTAAGGATGTAAAGACCTCCGTAATACTAAATCCAGTATTCATGGCACTTGTATTACTTGACTTACCATCAATATTTGGCCCCACTAATAATTGAGTTCTGTTCAGAACATATCTTTTCTACTTTTCTTGAGGTAACCTCCTAACTCAAAGGTAATTTCTTCTAGTTATCTAGAATAAGGAGGCTGAGTCCCTTTTTTTTGTTTTTTTAAATTTCACTGCAGACATTTTTTTCAGCCTTACTTACTCTTTCCTCTTCTCCTTTAGCCCCGCATCTAAGCTAATTTTTAAGAAAACCTGGGTGCTCCCTCCTTTGGGAGCAGCAGATGGCAGATTTAAACCACACAAGTTCCTGGTTGTGCACAGGAATCCTCAATCTGACTCTACCCTGAAACATAATAAAAACTCCAAGCCACCCTCTCTTCTGTGCTCTCTCAAGCCATTTTGGATCAGTTTGGGAGGACTTCCCTGCTATCTCCATAAAGACTCTTGGGAGTAATAAACATTTTTGTATCTTCCTGGTACATGTGTGTTATCAGTTTCCACATTTGAGCAAAATTTCTCAACACTTTAACCTCTTAATAAGCATCAATGAAAGGACCTCTTTATTTTAATCCCAACTATATTATCTACATCAATTTCCAAATTTATTATGTACATCAGTCCCTCCGTTCAATTCCTAACATGTATATCAATTACATGATGGCTCTCCTTAGATGACTTATACACATCTCAAACCCAGTATTCAATACTGAGCTCCTAATCTCCCCCAACCTTTTCCTCCCACATTTTGTTTTTTTTTTTGTTTTTTTTTTTTAAAGTATCATTCTTTTTTATTTTTTTTTATTTTTTTTAATTTTTATTTATTTATGATAGTCACAGAGAGAGAGAGAGAGAGAGGCAGAGACATAGGCAGAGGGAGAAGCAGGCTCCATGCACCGGGAGCCCGACGTGGGATTCGATCCCGGGTCTCCAGGATCGTGCCCTGGGCCAAAGGCAGGCGCCAAACCGCTGCGCCACCCAGGGATCCCTCCTCCCACATTTTGTTTATTTAGTTTCTTGGCCCAAAATCTTGGAAAAATTCTTGACTTCTTTCCTTCATAAATATATATGCAAACCTTTTGTGCTATGCAGTCTAAATGTTCACAAAACCTTACCACCTTACACTGCTGATACTGCGGAGACTGTTATGCAAGGCAATACCATTTTCAAACTGTGATTAATGAAACAACCTGTGAACTGACATTTCTTCTTTAACCCTTACCCTACACTTTTCAGATTCTTCTAAACAGTAGAGGCCAAAGTGGTCTTATTAAAATTAGACCATGTCACTTCTCTGATCAGTCCCACTCAGTGGCTTCCTAGTTTACTAAGAGTGAAAAATAAATTCCTTTAAATTGGATACAGAAACCAATGTATAAAGTTGAGGGTCCACTTCTGGATTCTCTATTCTGGTCAACTAATAGTCGATAAAGGAGGAAAGACTATCCACTGGAAGAAAGACAGTCTCTTCAATAAATGGTGCTGGGAAAATTGGACAGCCACATGCAGAAGAATGAAACTAGACCACTCTCTTTCACCATACACAAAGATAAACTCAAAATGGATGAAAGTTCTAAATGTGAGACAAGATTCCATCAAAATCCTAGAGGAGAACACAGGCAACACCCTTTTTGAACTCGGCCACAGTAACTTCTTGCAAGATACATCCACGAAGGCAAAAGAGACAAAAGCAAAAATGAACTATTGGGACTTCATCAAGATAAGAAGCTTTTGCACAGCAAAGGATACAGTCAACAAAACTAAAAGACAACCTACAGAATGGGAGAAGATATTTGCAAATGATGTATTAGATAAAGGACTAGTTTCCAAGATCTATAGAGAACTTACTAAACTCAACAGCAAAGAAACAAACAATCCAATCATGAAATGGGCAAAAGACATGAAAGAGAAATCTCACAGAGGACATAGACATGGCCAACACGCACATGAGAAAATGCTCTGCATCACTTGCCATCAGGGAAATACAAATCAAAACCACAATGAGATACCACCTCACACCAGTGAGAATGGGGAAAATTAACAAGACAGGAAACCACAAATGTTGGAGAGGATGCAGAGAAAAGGGAACCCTCTTACACTGTTGGTGGGAATGTGAACTGGTGCAGCCACTCTGGAAAACTGTGTGGAGGTTCCTCAAAGAGTTAAAAATAGACCTGCCCTATGACCCAGCAATTGCACTGCTGGTGATTTACCCCAAAGATGCAGATGCAATGAAACGCCGGGACACCTGCACCCCGATGTTTCTAGCAGCAATGTCCACAATAGCCAAACTGTGGAAGGAGCCTTGGTATTCATCGAAAGATGAATGGAAAAAGAAGATGTGGTTTATGTATACAATGGAATATTACTCAGCCATTAGAAATGACAAATGCCCACCATTTGCTTCAACATGTATGGAACTGGAGGGTATTACGCTGAGTGAAATAAGTCAATCAGAGAAGGACAAACATTATATGGTCTCATTCATTTGGGGAATATAAATAATAGTGAAAGGAAATAGAAGGGAAGGGAGAAGAAATGTGTGGGAAATATCAGAAAGGGAGACAGAACATGAAGACTCCTAACTCTAGGAAGTTAACTAGGGGTGGTGGAAGGGGAGGGAGGGTGGGGGTGAATGGGTGATGGGCACTGAGGGGGGCACTTGACGGGATGAGCACTGGGTGTTATTCTGTATGTTGGCAAATTGAACAATAAAAAATAAATTTATTTAAAAAATGTAATTTGATATCCATGATTCTCTGACTTTATCTCCTATTACGTCCTCCTTAATTTGTTCTACAGTAGCCACAGTGGCTACCTCTCCTCTCCTTAAATACAACAGATGTATTTCTCTCATACACTTTTGCATTTACTGTTTCCTGTGTCTGAAATGAAATTATTCTATGTAATTCATTGCCCGTCTCTCATGTGCTTTAAGTCATTACTGAGCTCTCACCTCTGGGAAGTCTCTTACCTCAATAGCATTCTCTGTCCTCTACATTTCTATACTGCCCTTATGAAATTAACAGCTAATATATTGTTTTATATTTTGTTGAAGTTAACTTATTTTCCACCACTAAAATATAAGCTTCATGACAACATGGATTTTTTTCTGTTTTGTTCGTTGCTAGAACAGTATTTAACACATAAATGGTGCTGATAATTATTTGTTGAAAAACTAATTAAACATAATTAGCTTGATGATAATTAAATAATTTTGTTAAAATTAATATTAAATAAATGATTAGTTTTATCTAAGATAGCATTGGTAAAGTATTTCTAGTTGAGTTTCTTTTTTTTTTAAGATTTTATTTATTTATTCATGAAGGACACAGAGAAAGAGGCAGAGACACAGATAGAGGGAGAAGCAGGCCACCTGCAGGGAGCCCAATGTGGAACTCCATCCAGAACTCCAGGATCACACTCTGAGCCAAAGACAGAGGCTCAACCACTGAGCCACAAAGGCGCCCCTCTAGCTGAATTTATTAATGTTCATTTTATAATTCAATCAGTATAATTATATCCTTTAACTTGCTTTCTCCATTTCTATAATGGATACCATAATAATGTGTTAACAGGCTTGATAATAAGAAGTAATCTGTATGATCTAACCCATGGTGAGGTATATAGGTTATTATGTTTTAGTCAAGTTCTGAAATAGCTGAATATATTAAATATTGGGCGTGTATATGTTTTATTTTTTTATTTTTTCCACCCTTTAAATATATTTCCTTAAGAGCAAAGATTAATAAGTGAACTAATAATTATTAGTTATCACCCACTGTAAATAACTCCATCTGATTCCCTGTCTCCTGGGTGCTGAGTAACGGACTAATTTGGGATAGATGATGATCAGGTTCTGAGACTGAGAAAGAAAACTTCACCATATAGATTGTAGAAGATATATAGAAGGTGGGATGAGTTAGTAGAACCAAGACCTAAGTGTGCAATTAAAGTCCAATAAACAAAATAGAGATGGCATAAAAAAGTGGCCAAAAGTAGACATTAAAGTGACTATATAGAGCAAGGATCATTAGAACCAGGTAAACAAAACACAGCAACCTGAGTTGGGGAGAGTTGATGAACCAGTATAATTGCCTGGGATAAACCTCATTACTTGTGGTTGAACTTTATATGTGGTATGGGATAGGACAAATAGATATTCTGACCTCAAAGAGATTGCAATATAATGAAAAAAGAGATCAAACTACGTAAAATATCAATGTGTAACAACAAGCATTTTTTTAAATTGAATTACACAAAATTTTAAGTCTTAATAGTTGCAATTAAAAGTGAAAGCACATAATGGATAAAGCTTTCAAATTTAAGTGAATATAAGAAACAACTAGCTTCCCTTAAAACATTTTTAAGCATAGTACATATGAGTGTTTTAGACCATCTTTGTTCAATAATATGTCTGTTTTTAAATGGAACGAAAAGTCATAAAAAGAGTTACCTTTAACTATCTTCTTATATTATTAAGCTGTCTGTAGAAATAATTAATCCTTAGTAAGGGTTCTTCCTAGCAGGGAAAATTGTTACAAGGAGATTACTTAAATCTGACGATCTATCCAGATTTTGTTATTAATATTTTTATATTTAACTTGTACCATATAAAAAATAAATGATTTGTTCTACTTTTTAAAAAATTAAGTTTGATATTAATGGATTATGGAGTTAAAAAAATAAACTCTTGGAAAGAGACAATTAATTTACATTTTAATATGTCAGGCTGCTTCTATCCAAGGTGGCCAAACCTCTTTTGAAACAAACAAACAAAAAAAAAACAGGTTAAGTATATTAATGGTTGGACTGTTAAGCACATCACTTAATATTGTTCACTAACATTTATTGATTCTTGGAAGAGACTTGCTGGTAAAGCCTCATTCCTGTACTGCTAAGATTAGGTTTATCCTACATTAATGCTTTAGTTTGATCATTTAAATGTCTCTCAAGTTCAAGTTTTTACATTTTAATTTATTCTTGGCCTATGACAATGCAACTAGAACTTTAAGACTCTGCTCACTGGAATGATTTAGCCTTGATTTTAATAAGCCTAAGCAAATTGGCAGCTTTAAATAACACACAAAAAGCAGTATTTTTGAGGCTTTTTGTACATAACTACACATGATTATCAATGTTATGAACAATGGGATGTGATTGTTCATGGAAGAAGAAAATTTGCTTTTTTAAATTACAATGCATCTTTCTCTCCAAGTAAGAAACTTCACAATAGTTTTGAATTTTTTTTTTAATAGCCAGTGGGATGGGGAGTAGAGTATAGAATGAGTCAAATTAAAAGATGGCTAAATTTTTCTTATTTTAATATTGTCTCTGGGTTTGCTCATGAAAAGGAAAATTACCCAAATTTGCAAACCAGAGTATCAGAGGTTAAAGATGTATATAATTATTAAAAACTGTCTTCTTGGGGATCCCTAGGGTGGCTCAGCGGTGTAGTGCCTGCCTTCAGCCCAGGGTATGATGATCCGGGAGTCCCGGGATTGAGTCCCACACTGTGCTCCCTGCATGGAGCCTGCTTCTCCCTCTGCCTGTGTCTCTGCCACTTTCTCTCTCTCTGTGTCTCATGAATAAATAAATAAAAACTTAAAGAAAAATAAAATAAAAACTCTTCTTCATAGACTTTCTTTGTATTTCTGTAGTTTATTTTTATAAGCATGATGGTCTCATTTGATGTCAAGTGGCCACTTCAAGTGATCGTAAAATATATTTTTTGCAGGGTATGGAATATGAGTCATAACAATCAATAAAACTCACTTTTTTAAGTAGTCGTTGAGGTGTTTGGCCATAGATATATCACCTTTTTGTTATATTGACATCCTTCAAATATTTTCTATCTCCCATTCTATGTTTTTTTTTTTTAATTGATATAGTCTTAGGAACCTATTGAATTTCTTAGAAAACATTTCACTTAATTTTAATAGGATATATATAAATATACATATATACATATGCCCCATAAACAAGCCATTTCTACCTACTCGTGCAAAACAAAACAAAACAAACAAAAAAACAAGGTGAAATACATCTGAATGCTCAGACAGCCAGGGTAGCTGCCATGAGGAAGGCAGAATTCCTGTAATAACTATGTATTAGGGATGTGAATGAGCTCCTATGTTAAATTTTTAATAATTTTAAAAAGTCACATTAATACATGGATTGGCCAAAAGATGACAGATTAAATCTGAAGCAATACTTCAATCAAGCAGTTACTGATTTCAAAGAAGAAAAGAAAAAGTTTGCTTAAGGATCACACATTCTAGAGGAAATATAAGATATTTGGGTAATAATAAATATAGCCAGTGTATTTAACACATTTATTATATCCCTTAACTGCAGATTTGCTTTCTATTGATATAAGAATCACAAAGTGAATAATAATTGACCTTAATTTAAGAGTTAGGAAGAGAGGGTAGCCAGGGTGGCTCAGCGGTGTTAGCGCCGCCTTCCGCCCAGGGCCTGGTCCTGGAGACCCAGGCTCGAGTCCCACGTTGGGCAACCTGCATGGAGCCTGCTTCTCCCTCTGCCTGTGTCTGTGCCTCTTTCTCTCTCTCTTTCTCATGAATAAATAAATAAAATATTTAAAGAAAAAAAAAGATACATGACCATCTCAGCATATGCCACAAAGTCATAGGACAAAATTTAAAAATATTTCTGATTTTTAAACCTTAGCAAAATAGTAGTAATTGACTTTTTAAAATATACTTGAAAAATGAACCTTTTTAGTTCATAACTTTCTAATATTTCATTGGAAACATTACTGAAACGGATATTAGAATCGTTTCTGTTGAAGGCTATTAGGATTAAAACAAGCCCAATATCTTTTTTAAAAATACTGATTTAGGACAGCCTGGGTGGCTCAGCGGTTTAGCGCCACCTTCAGCCCAGGGTGTGATCCTGGAGTCCCAGAATTGAGTCCCATTGTCCCACTCCCTGCATGGAGCCTGCTCCTCCCTCTGCCTCTGTCTCTGCCTCTCTCTCTCAATAATAAATAAATAAAATCTTTAAACAAAGATAATGATTTAGAAGTGCTGGCCATTGCAAGAAGAAAACAGATGTTTTAAAAAAAAAACTTTTATTGATTTAAGCAAAATTGCATTGGGGAAAGTGTGGGTTGATGAAGGAGGTTGATGTGAGGTTGATGGAGGCAGATGTCATATTATGTAGAAAGGCATTGGCCACTACTAGTGATGGTCAATTATTGGAAAGTCCATGGAGAACCATTTGGAGTCTCAGAGGGCATCTCATGAATGATTCTGATGGTTAGTTATAAAAAAGTTTTTCCTAATAGTTTTTTCTCTTCTAATTTTCACACAAGAAATTGCTAAACATTATTTCCATATCCCATGTTGCCACTTTCATTCATGGAAATGTTCTGTGAATAGCTTCCATCTCTCCTTTTTTGTACTTGTTGCAGCAGACTTCTGCCTGTGGTCCCAAAGGTGTCCTAGCTGCCTCAAAACCAATGATAGAATTAGCAAAAGTGTAATCTTTCTTTTCAATTCCATTGTGTATTTTTGTCCTCTAGCTCTACAGGTAGTAACTCTTTATGTTGAATCTAACAATCTTCAAAATAAAACATAGGATCCTACCCATATCCCTTTCTCCCATGAACCAGAATGGTATCTTTCATTCTCCATTTCCATGTCTTTGGACATTTTTATTTGCCTCTTGTGCTTAGTTTCCTGTTTTGTAAACTAAACAAAGCAAACAAACACAATTGAAACCTTCAAACATATTCACTAATACAAATGCATATTAGTGTCTCGTACCACGCTCCACCAGGCCAACTACTCGGGCCCAAATGAGACAATCTCTTACAGGGCCATTTATTTAAAAAAAAAAAATAAAAGTATCCATTAGACTAAGTAATAATCTAATTTCTACCCATTAAAGAGACTGAAAAAAATTCATCATATGTGTAAGTTTGATTTTATCTGTGTTACTACAAGAACATTTTTCTTAAATTAAAACTCTCCAGATTATAAAAGGACTATGTATTTATTTTGGAAATTGTGCAAAAGTACAAAAAAGAGAATGTTAAAGACTCATAATCTACCAAAGTGAATGGCTGCTAACATTTTGTAAGTATTGGTGTGTGTATGCATTTGGTAATTATGTGTTTGCACCATTTGAGAAGTTGATTTTGCCCCTTTGTTTTGAGCATTTTTCCACATCTTAAATATCTTATGATAATTTGATTTTATAGTCAGTATCTTGGTTTAATGTCATATTTTAGGTCTATTTATATTCTGTTTTCTATAGGTACAAGAGTTTGGTGCGCTTTATTCTCTATTGAGGTTTTGCTTAAACATAATTAAAACTTGATATCATCAATGTTAATATTTCAGATGAAATTCCTATAATCATTATTTTTTATATTTAGATGAAGTTTTATTATCTTATTAAAGTAATTACATCTATGTTTTACTGGATACATTGAATATTACTGGTTCTTTATTATAAAAGGTCCCATTCTAGGATTTTAGGATTTGAATGATCTCTGTTATTTGGAGTGTGCCACTGAGTACTTGTTTTTCCTAAATAAAATGTAGATGGCATATTTTATGAGACATTTCTCTAAGAACAACTTTTAAAATTTATTTTTAATTGTTTTTACATTTCTGCATAAAAATCAGATTGGCTCCATCTAGAAATCTTGTTTTACAATTTTCATTATCTTTTGGCAATCTTACTTTCAGAGAGTTTGAAGTCAGCCAGTTATTTTCCCTTTTCATAGGTACTCATTGGTTTTTTTCTTTTTCTTTTTTTCCCTGGAAGCTCATGGAAAGTACATGAAACCCTTTCACAAAGGCATATCTGAGTTCTGGTATCTTTTAAGTAATGTTGAGTTCAGTCTTCTATGAACTTTTCCTATACATAAATTCAATTATTTAGTACAGAAGTATTTTTAATTATTAATTTAAATTATTAATCTACCATTTTACACCTGTCATCTTTGTTCCTTCCTTCTGGGTTGGATCATCTTAATCAGTATTCTATCTTTTTCCTCATTTGCTTCTGAGATAATTACTTAAGACTGTTATTTATTTTATTAATGTTATTTTCCTAAATGCCCAATCTGATGATCTCATCTCCTTTGTGGTTTTTATTTAAGCAGTCATACAGTCATGCTCTGTCTTTTCTATTTCCTAATCAGAAAGTAATTAGTCTTGCATAAATTTTATTGAATTGTTTCGAGAACTTGAATAAGACATTTTCTAAAAGTTCTTTCTTATTGTAGCATCGTTTATAATTGTCTTTCAGAGTGATTTCCTTTCTATTAAGACACAGAGTTTTCATATAGCTCATGAGTTCTTTTTTCTTGTTACTTACTTTATTTTGATACCCTGGTATTCATATTTGAAATGCATTCTGTTGATATATTGAGATCCAGACAAATGAAGAGGAAAAATATTCAATTTCCTATAATTGACTGATCTACTTCATATAGTCTGTTTGAAGATAAAGGTAAGGTGGCTAAAACTCAATATAATTTGACTAGAAAGTGTCTTCTCTCCTAGGTGTTCGTCATGGCTTTCTTAATTTGGTAGGTAACTGTTTCCACTGTATATTAGCATGGTAATCATTCTTAAAAAACAAATTTAGCAATGTGTTTACTTTTTGCCTGTTACGGATATAAGACACAAACAGCAGCTACAGCTACCTAAGGCAGAAAATCTAAAATGTCCAAGTAATAAAGACAAAACAAGTACCAATGGTGCTTGAAGGAGAGATGTGTTGGACTAGCTTATTCAGAGAATGCACTGGAATTTTAACTGGGACTTGAAAGAGGGATTTGGTTTCAGTAAGTGTGAGGAGCAGTTATCCTAGTAAAGGGAAAGGAATGGAATTCTGAACCTGAGAAGCATGCTAGAGAGATTTAATGCATTGCTTATTAGGATTGTTCATCATGATGTCTACTCGAACTTCAGCATGTTTGCAGCTAAAATTTGGTTAGTTATTATTTTTAAGGCAATTAGTATTTTTGGATAACTGTATCTTGAATCATTCTTCTATAGTGAGTTTACAATGAAATCATGCAATTTGAGCAGCTTAAATTGAAGGTTTTGAGAATATCAGCTTACATCGTTTCTATTAAAAATATTTCTTTTCTCCAACTGTTTTAGGAGTTTGATCAAACAGGAAAAAGTAACTTGATCTCAATGAACTTTTGTTACCAAAGTTTCACCTAAATTTTTGCTCTATACAAAATTGGATGTCAACATAATCTAAGAATCTGAATAACTTTAATTTAACAAAAGTATTTTTCTTGTTTGTACTGATAGTTTTCCGCAGCATTAAACTACTGTATTGAAAAAGAAAACATCCATTTACATGAAAATCCAATGATGTGTAAATACATTGGGCATTATCAACTACTGACCCTAATTTCTTAATATTTAATATTTTCCACTACCAACAATGTTGATTTTTCCAGTTTAAAATAAAATCAAAGAAAAACATTTTATTCAAAGGGAGTATATTAGGCACTTTGTTTTTATCTGTTTTTGGATAATCAAGATATTGTGACATCTTGTAAAGATCCAGGGAAAAAATTAGAATCACTGAGTTTTGTTGGATAGCAGCATATTTTTAGTAGTGGATTGAATGATATGTAGCCTTATTTTTTTTTAATTTTTATTTATTTATGATAGTCACAGAGAGAGAAAGAGAGAGAGGCAGAGACATAGGCAGAGGGAGAAGCAGGCTCCATGCACCGGAAGCCCGATGTGGGATTCGATCCCGGGTCTCCAGGATCGCGCCCTGGGCCAAAGGCAGGCGCCAAACCACTGCGCCACCCAGGGATCCGATATGTAGCCTTATTATGCAAATTCAAGAATACTGTGTCATCATAACACAATATTTACACTAGATAGAGTAATTCTGACAAAACTTATTTTCTCTCCCCCACAGATTAGGGTTTTTTTTTTTTTTTTAAGATTTTATTTATTTATTCATGAGAGACACAGAGAGAGGCAGAGACACAGACAGAGGGAGAAGCAGGCTCCATGCAGGGAGCCTGACATGGGACTTGATCCTGGGTCTCCAGGATCACACCCTGGGCTGAAGTCAGGCACTAAACCGCTGAGCCACCTGAGCTGCCCCCAGATTAGGGTTTTATATGTTTCTGATCATTTTTAGTCTGAAACAAAATAATTTGCTCAGAAAGGTCTGTGATTTCTCTTACATGTTTAAATGTTATTAAATCCTAAGAAAGTGTAACATTAAAAGTATTGAATTTAAAGTCAAATAAATGCATGTGCAAATATGGGCTTAAATAGTGATAAATTGTATAATCCTGGGTAAATGATTTTGTATCAATTGTTTGAGTAAATCTTTCTGATAGAAAGTTTGAGTAAATCTTTATGATAGAGAGTTTGAGTAAATCTTTATGATAGGAACAAATACATTTAGATGGACATAATATACAAATCAAGGAAAACTTTATAAAACTGCTTAGAAGTTGATGTTTATTGAGAATTCATGTTAGATGGTGTACAAATATATTATGTTAAATTTATTTCAACCCTCTAAAGTGGATTCTATATGTATTTTCACTTTACAGTGAAGACAATGAAGGTTATATATTTTCTTAATTTGCTCTAAGGTCACATAACTAAGAACACAGAATTTAGCTTAAAATCAAGGATATTATATATATGCACACATATAATATTATATATATAATTTGCATATAGATTCTACATTGGTGTATATATACACACTAGAGTATATGGTGTGTGTGTGCATATGTATGATTCATTAATATAATATATTCACATGACTTTCTTCTTTTTTTTTAATTTTTTTTTAATTTTTTTTTTTTGTTTATTTATGATAGTCACACAGAGAGAAAGAGAGAGAGGCAGAGACACAGGCAGAGGGAGAAGCAGGCTCCATGCACCAGGAGCCCGATGTGGGATTCGATCCCGGGTCTCCAGGATCGCGCCCTGGGCCAAAGGCAGGCGCCAAACCGCTGCGCCACCCAGGGATCCCTCACATGACTTTCTATTATAATAGTGAATTTTATTGTACTTATCCAAATTTTCATTTCCTCTTCCTCTCTCTTCTTTATAAAGTTTTATCACTATTTTTAATTAGTAATGGGTATTTACGTCCTTTTAATTTCATTTACTTCACTGCAAAGTGAGTATATTATGACCACATTTTTATTACTTGAATATTGTATTATTTTCTTCATTTTGTATTGCGTATTTTGAAGTTCACATATCCTTAATGCCTATACAGGATTTTTCTTTAATGCCTATACATGGTATTTTATTGGCATCCTCTTTTTCCCCCAGAGACCTCAGTTCTAAGATCCACAGTCCTCCTGATCCTATCTGACTTGTCCTCCAAGTCTGCTATAGAGCTGCCATATTTCTATTACTGTGTTGAATCCACTGTTTGATTGTTATTAGACTTTCTGCTTTCTTGTCATATGCTCATGTCATTTAGAGCATGTTAAGAACTCCCATAATGGAGCACGTGGGAATAGTTTTTATGACTCCCTGTAGGTCTTATGTATTTCTACACAATACATAAGACCCTGTAGGTCTTATGTATTTCTACACCTTTGTACTTAATTGATTAGTTGGCTTACCTAGAATTATAGGTTATATTTTTCCTTAAAATATTGAATATTATTTTTCCTTAAAATATTGAAGTTTTTTCCTTCCTTATTCTAGCCTCCTGGGTTGCTGTTAAGAAGTCTAGTGCCATTCTGATTGTTAAACCTTTACATATTAACTGTTTCTTCCTGAAAACTTTTACCCTTGGTGTTAAAAATTTCATGACGATGTGCCTTGGTGGGAGTCTTTTTTTTTTTTTTTTTTAAATGTACTACTTTCTTAGGGCCTGTGGATTTTACTTTTGTGAAATGTTCCTGTATTAATTCCTTGATAATTTTCTTCTCTCCTTTTTTTTTTAATATTTTAAACCCCTACTAATAGGAAATTGAACTTCCTGAATTGAGACTAATATTTTAATTTTTCTTTTTATTTCTTTATCTATATCCATTTTCTTTTGGTTCTACCCTTAGGAAAATACTTTAAGGTTATCTTTAAAACTTTATAAGTGTAAGAGTTATACTGTATTTGAGTATTTTCTTCTCTTATTGCTCATTTCCCCCCCAAATACATTGTTATTTAATTTGTAGAATATCTTCTCTGTAAGGTTTTTAATGAGTTTTTTTCTTAATTTAGTTATTCTGTTGATACATTTTTCCTTTTTCCTATGTGTTTCTGGTGGTTTGTGGGGATCAGGGCTGTTGACTCTTCAGTAAACAGACATTCATTTCATGCACTTGCTTTCATAACTGTCCAGGATCTTTACCTACCTCTCATTGTACCAAACTCCTCTGACTTCTGAGTCTAAACCGGATTCTGTAAATCAAATTGTATTTTTTTTTTCCCTAACTAGTAGTTCATTCTACATCCAAAGTAGTCTGCATCTTTCTAAACCAGGAAAGGGGAGGAACATCTGGGTGGCTCAGTGTTGAGCATCTGCCTTCGGCTCGGGGCATGGTCCAGGACTCCTGGGATGGAGTCCCACATCAGGCTCTTTGTAGGGAGCCTGCTTCTCCCTCTGCTTATGTCTCTGCCTCTCTCTGTGTCTCTCGTGAATAAATGAATAAAATCTTAAAAAGAAATAAAAGCAAACTAGCAAAGGGCGAAAAAAGAATTTATGTATCTGTTTACTCCAGAGCTAAGTGTTTTTTTTCCACAGAGCCCTGGACAATTCTAAATTTAAGGCAAATAAATAAATAAATAGGAGTGGACATTGAGTTAGTAATCACAGTAAGTAATTATATGACTATCTAAAAAAAAAGAGAACAGAAAAACTGGGCTGACCTGACATGAACCTCTGTTACTGAAGCACTTACAGTAATAGTGTTTATTCATTGGGTATTTCCAGAAACCTGTACTCTAAAAACTGAGTATTCTGCTTGAATGACAGTATCCATGCTGACCTTAGAAGGAAAGAACCAGGGCAGAGACTGAGGCAAAGCCAGACTTAAAATAGAAAAGAGACTGCCAAGAGAAAAGGTATAACCATAACAGAGTTACAATTAAGTGCCAAACAGCCCCCACAGTAAACAGTACAAAATTGAGACTTGAAAGAACCTATCCTTTCTGCTTTTTCACAATTTGTGAACCTCAAACTGAAGCCTGCTAGTTAAAAGTGCCACATTATTCTAACAGGCTGCAGTCAACCATACTATAGCCAGAAATTTTGAAGAGAAACCCATACTACACACCATGATGTTACATTAATTGTGACAGATATCCATTTATAATATAGGATGAGGGATCCCTGGGTGGCGCAGCGGTTTGGCGCCTGCCTTTGGCCCAGGGCGCGATCCTGGAGACCCGGGATTGAGTCCCACGTCGGGCTCCCGGTGCATGGAGCCTGCTTCTCCCTCTGCCTATGTCTCTGCCTCCCTCTCTCTCTCTCTCTGTGACTATCATAAATAAATAAAAATTTAAAACAATATAATATAGGATGAGACTAACTAGAGATTTGCAGATATTTGAAGAAAATTGAGAACATGAAAGGAGCAAGGTGAAAAAATAACAATAGCCATAGATATAACAATTAATTTAGAAAATAGAAGCAAGGGGAATCTCTGGGTGGCTCAGCGGTTTGCGCCTGCCTTGGGCCTAAGGCATGATCCTGGAGTCCCAGTATCGAGTCCCGCATCAGGCTCCTTGCATGGAGCCTGCTTCTTCCTCTGCCTGTGTCTCTGTGTCTCTCTCTGTCTCTCATGAATGAATAAATAAAATCTTAAAAAAAAAAAATGTGCCTTTAAAAAAAAAAAGAAAATAGAAGACAAAATAATACTTACTAGTATTTTTAAAGATTTGTTTATAACATTTATTTTTTAAATTATTTTTTTAATTGGAGTTCAATTTGCCAACATACAGCATAACACCCAGTGCTCATCCCGCCAAGTGCCCCCCTCAGTGCCCAAAGGAGCATCGGTCTATATATATTTTTGGTAAGTAAATAAAACATCTAAGAAATAATAAAAAAAGATAGTTCTGGAATTTTGAAACTTATTTTCTAAAAACAAACATAAAAATGCAGAAATTAAAAACACAAAGAATAGGGATACAACCCAAAATATTATTATAATAAATAGGTTTAATTAAAAAGAGCAAAATTGTAGTTCTACATGGTAAGGGGCTTAGAAGTCTTCACTCCATCCTAACACAAGTAAAAAACTATAAAGACTGAAAAATCAACAACTCTTCTGGAATCCATAAGAGAGGTGACACGGGGACAATGCTGTCCCCCAAAATGGAGATACAGCCCATAAAATGCAGGGAGTCACAGCTCATAGGAGCAGAGATTTGCCGGCAGGAACCACAGCAGGAACCAGGGATGATATAGGAAAAACTGGACTGTAATTGGTGAATTGAGGGACGTTGTGTGTTAAGTTCCACATGTAGTCAGTAATAGGAAAGAGTCCACAGTTTTGTGAGTTTTACTTTGGGAACTCAACCAGCTTCTCACAGTAAATATCAGTAAAACTCTTTCATGTTTCTGGTGGGAGAGGGGAAAAGGAACCATTTTTGGAATATTCCAGAGTACTCTGTTCTTAACCAAAGTTACCTCAGGTGAAACTGCTTAACCATTAAGAGCCTGACTGACCAGAGGGAAAGATATAGCCAATTCCAGACCACTCTAGCCATGCAAAAACTTGCATGTGGAGTGGGGTAGGGCAGGGCAAGGTGAGGCAACTGAAGAATACATGAATACATATAAAGTACGCAGTCCAGAGGTATAGACTCACTGTAGAAAATTTCCCTCCCCCAACACCTCACCAGCACAGCACTAAAGGCCTATTTAACATGGTTCCTTTCACCTAGTACATTATATGCGGCTATCAAGAAAAATAATTACAATCATTACAAGCAAAAGGCAAAAACACAATTTGAAGAGACAGAGCAAAGCATACAGGGAGAAATGGTGAATTATCAGACCACCATGTTATGCTAATATGCTAAGGGATCTAATGGATAAAGTAGACAGCATCCAAGAAGAGATGGACAATGTAAACAAAGAGATGAAAATCTTAAGAAAGAAGCAAACATACAATTCTATGTTTTAAATATTGGTTGATATATGCAATTGGTTATATAAAATATATTGGTTAAATATTGGTAAATGTATCAAGTATAGCCTAATACTGGATGTAAGATATGACATGTTTAATGAAAGGTATTAATTAAAGGATTAATGAAAGGTATAGCATATGTGTAATGGGAGTATCAGAAGGAGAAGAAAGAAAGAAAGAAACAGAAGAAATATTTGAAACAATAATGACTTAGAATTTCCTCAGATGTCAGTCACCAAACGTAAGATCCAGGTAGCTCATGGAACACCAAGCTAGATAAATGTAGGAGGGAAAATTAAGCAAATAAAACTCCCACAAACTACACTTAGGCATATCCTTTCCAAATTACAGAAAATTAAAGATAAAGAAAAAATCCTGAAAAGGAGAAGGAAAAATATATCTTATCTATAATAAAGCAAAGATAAGAATTACATTTGAGTTCTCAGTAACCAAGCAATAGGAGAGTGAAATATTTGAAGTATTGGGAAGGAAAAAGTAAAACAAAACTAGATTTCTGTATTTTGTGAAATTATTGTTCAAAATGAAAAATATTTCTCAAACAAAAACTTGCATGTATATCTGCCTAACAAGAAATGTTAAAAGATGCTCTGTAGAGAGAAAGAAGTAATATGTTAGGAACTTGGATTTTAAAGAAAGATCATTGAAGGAGTTAAGTCAAAATTTAAAAAAAATAATTATTTTTTATCCTCATTTGCTCTAACAGCTAAGCTATTTGAAATATCAACTCTGTATTAGATTATGTATAATGTGTGTATATATATGTATACATATGTAGCTTACATATAATGTGTGTATATATACACACATATACACATACACATATATATATACACACACACACACACAGAGCTTACATAAAAGTGGGATATATGACAGCAATGAAGGAGGGAGGCATTAGGATTATTTTGTTACTACAAAGTACTTACACTACCTGTGAAGCATTATGTTATTAGAAATTGGACTTGGATTTGTTGTGAATGTATTTTTGCAAACTTCAAGGCAACCACTAAAAAAAAAGTTAAAAAAGGGGTGTATATCTGATGTACTATTAAAAGAGAAACAGTGGAATAATATAATATGTTCAATTAAAATCAGAAAAAAACAGCAAAAAAAGTAGAAAACAAAAATAAGAATGAAGAACAAGGGCAACAAATAGAAAATAATAACAAATGTGATAAATATTAATCCAAGTATATAAAAAAGCATTTTAAATGTCAGTTAACTAAATTAAAAACAAATAGTGATTGTCAGAGTGGATTTAAAAAACAGACCCAACTATATGCTATCCACTAAAGATATATATAGATTAAAAATAAATGAATGGAAATACTGAAGAAAGAAAGAGTAGCTATATTGATTTCATGCAGAGAAGACTTCAAGGTAAATTATAGGGATAAAGAAGGACATTCTGAGGAGATTAAGAATTACAGACTTCCCTTTACAAATAAGTAAGCCACAGATGAAAAGTACAGCATGAGGTTTGTAGTCAATAAGATTGGTAATAACATTAGTGGCAGATGGTAACTGCACTTACTGTGGTGAGCACTGAGTAATGTAAAGAATTATTAGGAACAAAAGAATTATTAAATCATTATGTTGTACATGGCACTAATTTAACACTATGCTAATTAAAATACAATAAAATTTAAAAAAAATAATTGTAAAGAGGTCAACATTTCAAGAAAACATAACTCCTAATGTGTATGTACTTAATAACAGTGGCAAACTGCATGAGGTAAAAACTGATAGAACTGTCAGGGGAAATAGATAAATCGACTATCATAGTCAGAGACTTCAGCACTTCTCTATCAGATATGGACAGATCCAGCAGGCAGAAAATCAGTAAGGACATGGTTGAACTAAAAAACACCATCAGTCAACTGGATATAATTGACATATACAGACTACTTCATCCAACAAAAGGGGAACACATTTTCAAGTTAAGGTAACATTTACAAAGCTAGACTACAATCTGGTCCATAAACCATACCTTAACAAGCTTACAAGAATAGATCATACAAGGTCTACTTTCAGATCACAATAAAATGAACCTAGAAATTAAGAACAGAAAGATAACTGGAAGATCCCCAAATATATGAAAATTAAGCAACATACTGCCAAATGGCATGTGGCTCAAAGAAAAAATTAAGAGAAATTAATACATAGTTTGAACTAAATAAAATGAAAATACAATTTATCAAGTAATATGGAATGCAGCAAAAGCAGTGCTTATAGGGAAATTTGTAGCATTGAGTGTATGTATTAGAAGAGAAAATGATAATAAATAATTTAAATTTCCACCTTAGGAAATTAGAGAAATAGAGCAAATTAAATCCAAAGTAAACAAGAAAGCAAGCAAGCAGAAATCAATAAAATTGAAAACAGGATATCAATAGAGAAAATCAATTAAACCAAAATTTGTTTCTTTGAAAGAACTAATAAAATTGGTGATACTATAGTCAAGTAAACTAAGGGAAAAAGATAGAGGACACAAGTTACTAATATCAGAAATGAAAGAGTGGATATCACTACAGATCCCTTGGGCATAAAAATGATAAAAAAATACTGTGAACAACAGAGGGTACAGAGGTATACTACAGAAATACTCTGTATGATACCATAATGATATAAGTCATAAATTTGTCCAAACCCATAGAATGTACAACACCAAAGTGAACCCTAACTAAGGTAAACTATGGATTTTGGATCATTATGATGTTTCAAATGTAGATTCATCAATTGAACAAATGTATCACACTAGTGGGGGTTGTTAATAATGCGAGAGGCTATGCATGTGTGGGGAAGGGAGTATATGACAATTCTCTCTACTTTGCTCGTAATTTTGACATGCATCTAAATCTGCTCTAAAGAATAAAGTCTTAAAAACATTACCCACAAAGTGGAAGTATAAGGAGATTGAAGAAATGAGAGGAATTCAGGAAAATTCCAGGATGCCCAACTTCTACCAAATAGTATATCTAGAAGTAGAAAACAGATCATTGGGAGAAAGAATAAATAACAAATAGAAGATAATTAATATGATTGAAAATCCAATGAAAATCATGATATTTTAAAGGCCCACGGTGTGTTGAGCATGGTAAAAGAAGTATTAGATAAAAAGTTTTACAATTCCAAGTTTATTTATTTTTTTTTAATTTTCATTTATTTATGATAGAGAGAGAGAGAGAGAGAGAGAGAGAGGCAGAGACACAGGCAGAGGGAGAAGCAGGCTCCATGCACCGGGAGCCCGACGTGGGACTCGATCCCGGGTCTCCAGGATCGCGCCCTGGGCCAAAGGCAGGCGCCAAACCGCTGCGCCACCCAGGGATCCCCTACAATTCCAAGTTTAAAGAAAAAATTCTAAAAGTTTGATTTAAAAAATGAGAAAGGAAGTTGTCTCACTTTATTATAATTAATTCCTCTGTCTACCGAACATTAAGCCATTTCCTGCTCTTGATACCTTCCAGTTCTAATCAAAACTTCTATATTTACTTCAGATTTCTGCTATACATGGTCTCTTCTGGAACATCTATTCTTGTTTATCTTTCAATATACCCCATGTTATTTCCCTATTTGAAGAATTAATATCTCTGGTTACTGATTTCATTTACTTATGTAACCAGTATTGCTATTGATATACTCACTTCTTTTTTCATATGTTCATCTCATTTTATTGTACCGTCTACCATCTTGAATTAGAAATCTGTTCTGCTATTACTAGTTGTGAAAATGTGATAAGTTAATTAGTTATTTTCTCCATATCTTAATTTTCTCATAGAAAAAGTCCTGGTGAGGCTCAGAAATCAGAGGAGTTTGGTAAAATCAGAGTTAGGTACAGTTAGACAGTTATGCCAACAGGTACGTGAAAATCGTTCTGGGATGCCTTGGTGGCTAAGTGGTTGAGTGCCTGCTTTTGGCTCAGGTCATAATCCTGGAGTCCTAGGATCGAGTCCCACATCAGGCTCAAAGGAGCCTGCTTCTCCCTCTGCCTAAGTCTCTGCCCCCCTCTCTCTGTCTCTCATTAATCTCATTAATTAAATAAAATCTTTAAAAATAAAATTTGTTCCAAGAAAATAAATAAATTAAAAGGAAAGAAAAAACATTAATAACATGAGAAAGAAGACGTTTTGGGGTGTCTATGTGGCTCATTTGATTGTCTGCCTTGTGCTCGGGTCATGATCCCAGGGTCGTGGGATCCAGCCCTGAGTTCAGCTCCTCTCTGAACAGGGAGCTTGCTTCTCCCTCTCTACCCCACTCATGCCCTCTTATTATCTCTGTTGCTATCTCAGCCTCTCTTTCTCTCTCTCTCTCTCTCAAATAATTGAAATCTTAAAAACAAAGGAAAGAAAACATTTCACTCATGAAATAACAAGGTATTTTAGAAAAAATGAACATTTAAGATATCTAGAAAATTATCTTAATAACTGCTACATTTAAAAGGTTTTAAAAATTAATTCAAGGAGTAAGATTGCTGGCACATGATATGAACTTAAAAATTACTAAGGTACTTTCTTTACCCCTGGTAGTCAGGAGTCTCCAGAGAAACAGAATCAATAGGATATCTGTATCTATACTTTTATCTATATTTCTATATAAATCTTTAGACTACCTATTATCTCTCCCTCTTTTTCTCTCCCACTCTTCCCCCTCTCTCAAACCATTTGTCTATTTTATCTACTATCAAGACAAATTTATTTTAAGGAGATGTCTCATAATTACAGGGTTGGGAATTTTATAATTTGTAGGGAAGATGGGCAAACGGAAAACCTATTTAGGAGCCAGTGCTGTGGTCTTGAGACAGGGTTTCTGCCCTGAAAACCTCCGTTTTATCTTAAGACCTTCAATTGATTGGATGAGACTCACCCATATCATTGAAGGTGATCTCTTATATTTAAGAGATGTAAATGTGAATCACATCTAAAATAAAATACCTTTACAGAAACACATAGATTAGTGCTTGATTCATTAACTATTACAGCCTATCCAAGCTGACATATAAAACTCACCATTACACTTGCTCTGAAATTATTTTCTTTTGTTTTCTAATGATGTCAAAGACTAAAGGTCATGCTTCCCAATTTAAGAAGCATGAGCTGGTTTTAAGGAGAATAAATTTGGTTATCTAGTACTTACTCTATGAAATCTTAGCCTGAGTAATGATGATTACTAAAAATGGGATTTAGGATTGCAGAAGGTCATAGAAAATTGAACATTTGTTTGCTTTCCATCAGTGATTATTCTGATCAAGAACATTCAGAGTGATGAAGTGAGAGCTAAGGCACTGGAGCATTTTCAAGTCATTCCTGGAGTTTCTAGCACTTTGTATCCTCTCTCACTCTGTTAGACTGATCTTTAAAAAAGTAATAGTCAATTTTTAAAAAATTGAAACCAAGTTTTCAGGAAGCTTTAAGGTGACCCTTTCTAAGCTGAAAGTGCCCTGAACTTTTCCACACAATATTGTACAGTTTCTAGAGAAATCACATGGGGATGCTCCTTGCTTATTCCATTATCAGTTTATCCACGTGTAAATATTTGGAGGCAAAGCTACTGAACCTTATCAACCCAAAGAATTGTTGTATATAAATAAAACTGGAAGAGGGCACAGGTTGCAGCTTTAGCATTTTATTTTGTTTTCACATTGGTAAAAGGTCTTCAATGTAAATAGATATTCTATTAACACAGAAATTAAGCCACAGCATTTTTATAATATTTTAAACACTATATCAACTTATTTTAATTATATATTGTTTAGAGGTATTTATCATCGTATTTTAGGAATAAGCCTTTTGATTTAAAACCTTTCAGGATATAATATTGTAACTAAACATTCTCATTTTAGCTACAAAATTAGACTTTGTCTATTCTTATATGAATATCCAAAAATGCATATTTAATAAAAATGGAAAACCAATTAAATTAATTCAGTAATTAATTTTTATTCATGATAAATTTGTAACATGAGAATTGATTTTCAAATAAAATCATGAGTGACACCAAGATTATTGATGTCTTAAAGCTTATTTCCACCAGTTCTTGACATTTTATAAATACTACAAAAGATATATTCAATCTAAGAATGCATTTTTCTATTTCTTTGCTGAAGTGAATGATGTCATTGTTGAACGTAAATGATTATGTCCCAAGATTAGCTAATTTTCTTAATGTCCAGTTAATACATAATCAACAGATTTGATACTCTGCTTCAACTTGAGGGGTAACTTTTTTTTCCAGGTAGGAAAAAAAAAATAAATTGCCCTTTCCAACTTCAGTTTTCCGCTTGAGCTCTGCACAGGCAATTTCATCATTTAGGATCCTATCATGTGTTTGCCCCACCCCCACCCCTGCCAAAAATAGTATTTTTCCACTCAGTCACACTTGTGTCCTTGTAGGAACTGAGGGGAAAATATCTGGGGAGGGTTTTATTAATGGAGTGCACACCCAATGTGTACTCTTACACAATTTAACCTTTGATTTTTATTGTTTTAATGCCTACTATATAGAAAACTATTTTAATGCCTTCTTTACACAAGCACTGACCTAGGAAACTTACAGCCATTATCTCTTAAAATTTCAACAACAAACTTACTTGATAGCTATAATTTATCTTCATTTTAAAGGGATGTTTAATGAAAGTCAGTGTGTTTAAGCAGTACACTTATGTGTACATGTCTATTTGGGTGACTTAAGATGTATGCCCAGCTATGTCATTATACTGAATCCTTCCCAACTCCACTGTTTATCTACAGTACTGTATAGTAAGAATCAATACTCCTAATAATGTTCCAGAGATGGCTTCTCAATCATCTGGGACCTGGTGCACTAGTTTATTGGTTGAGATAGACCTACAAAGAGAGAAACCATTTATTTTCTCATAATTATTTTTACTGCTTATGAAAAAAGAATTACTTATAAGAGAGTAGTGGGGCCTTGATTATGGTAGCAAGTATGCTATCTTGCTTTGCAACTTTTGTTATGTCATAGATTGCTTAGTTTCAGCTCCTCACATTTCTCTATCAGTAATAGTTCCTAAATTAAAGGACAATTCTACATTGGTAATTCAGTTCCTGACTCAATGATGATTTTAATCATTGCTTAAGTAAGCTAAAGTCTGGTCATGCTCTAATATTTTTACTTCCTCCAGCATCTGTTCTATTGTCTGACTGTTTTTTCTTTTCTCTAGCCCTCTTGAATTTTCTTTATCATAATTTTGCCAAAGTATGGTTGACACATATATTAGAACATTACCCTTTATTAACTTTCATTTTTAAAATATATAAGCAAGTAGCTTCATTATAAGTTACTGTCTTTAAAATTAAATATGTTCTTTTTTATCTTACTCTTAGTTCTAACATATTAGACTCATTTCTTTTAATATTATTTTGTAGCAGAGAAAATGAATTATTGGGATCCTTGGGTGGCGCAGCGGTTTAGCGCCTGCCTTTGGCCCAGGGCGAGATCCTGGAGACCCGGGATCGACTCCCACGTCTGACTCCCGGTGCATGGAGCCTGCTTCTCCCTTTGCCTGTGTCTCTGCCTCTCTCTCTCTCTCTCTCTCTCTGTGACTATCATAAATAAATAAAAATTAAAAAAAAAGAAAATGAATTATTTAATATTTCAAATGTCTCCATGTGCTCATGTGCTCCCCTATATTTCTCATAATCCCTTGGAGTTAAGTTCATATCTTATAACTAGTTCTAGCCAATGAACTTAGAATATAAACAATGTGTTTATATTTCCAAACTGAGAATGTTAAGAGACATTGTGCTTCCTCTACCACTCTATTCTCAGTTACAGCAATGTCAGAGGCAGATGGTCCAGATAGTATAGTTAGAGAAAGACAGAAGTCTAACCATTCGATTTTATGAAAATAATCAACAAATGTTTAGAGGATTAAACTAATGATGTTTTGGGGCAAGTTTGTTAGAATTGCATGGTCTAGCCTATCCTGCATAATACACCAGTATACTCTCCAAATATGTGGCAGTGCCTTCCTCCTTCCAGTAAGACCTTGACTATAAACCCTTTTGTTCATAGATAATTTTAATTATAATGATTTTCTTTGCTAGCTAAATTTTTCTCAAGATGTCTAAATAAACTTGACTCAGAACATACGTTCAAAATACCACTTTAAAAATAGAAAGTAATTGAGTGTATATCTATAGTACTTTCATGACATTATGAAAGACTGAACTACAAAAAATAAAGGCATAGCAAAGCAATGAGAGCAGTAAGAAGCCTTTTTCCTCCCCCCACAGATATATTTCATTCAGTTGTCCTATCCATACATCTTCATATACCTTTCTAAACATACATCCATGACAGAAGGAATATGGTAGAGTTTATAAGTGAGTGCAGTAAAATGAAACAGTGCAATTTAACAACAACAACAAAAAAGATACTGTTTCTAGACTTCATGAAAACTTAGGGACTGTTGCAGACCTTTATGTTCAATTAAGAACTATTATCTATTAATCACATAACTGATCTTTTATTACTATATCTGGAATGTGCTTTGCAAACATACAATAGATTTAATTCCTTACAACAGTAAATACATGGAATTCTGATCTAAAGTTAAAGGCAGTTGCGCATATTCTAAATTCTAGACCTGACCCACTATTACTCAGCTAAGCATTCCAAGAATATACAGCATTCCAGGAATATCGAGGCCATCTCATAATTGTATATGCAAGTGCACTTTTGCCAGAAGCCATCAGAAGTGACTTACTAGGTACACAGAATCAGATTACTTGGGTTTTATCCCTGCTTCATTGCTTTTTAGTGAGGGCCTGCGCTTTGGGCTCTTCATCTGGAAATGAGGATGTTAATAACATCAACCTTATATCATTGTTACAAGATTTAAATATGTTAAAATTTTTGTAAAGTTCTTAGAATATAACAAGCACTATATCATTTTTGTACCAATAAAAATATGAATGCTTACATTATTTATATGACAATCATAGGTATATTTTGCTTCTATCATTAAGTTAATGTATAAAGGAGCCTCTGACAATCTAAGATATTTATTTAACAAAAATATGCTTTTAGCCAGAAGCCAAAGGATTTAATTTTCTCAAAATTTCTTTCCCAATGTAAAATCAGAACGCATACTGTTCCCAAATGTCTTAACATGGAAGCCAGAGGTCCTTATGATGGTAGAGTTGATCTCATGCTGCACCCAGTCACAGTCTAACTTTTTGGCATTATTCACCGAAGATGGAATCTTAATGTGACCTGTTGTTACTTGTCTTTCATCCATCACTGGTTTCTTGTCCCCACCACCAATTCTAGCCTGATGCTAAGTACCATAATTCTTGCATGAATTTTTGTTTGGATTTGGTTGTTTGATTCTCATTGATTCTGCCAGAACTTATAATGAAAAACCAGCTTTTTAATTTTGTTTTGTTCTTTTTACCACGATATCCATCTCTTCTTCTGAGTTTCCTATTGTAGCTCTTTGTCACTATTCTAGGCTTCTGGTGATAGACATTGACCTCAGAATTTCTACTTCCTTTTATATCTTTTTGAGAAAAAGGAAAAAAAAAAGAAACAAGGTACTCTAAGTGTGTGTTTTTTATTTTATCCATCTGTTCATATCTCAATATGGTATTGCTCTATAAGAATCTTCCATTGCTTTAAATTTCTTCTCTGAAAGGGAGTGACCCAGAGAAGCCATTAATTTTCCTGCAGAAGCCCTAGATACTAGTGACATTCTTGCTTCCTGATTCACATTCTGTGTTTGAAAGAAAGCAGAGATGACCTGGGACTTTCTTTCAAAGCTATAGTATGTACAGACTTTGAAGATCTTTGAACATTGCGATAGCTGAATAAAATGAATGACAAAAAGAAAGAATAAGTGAATGTTTAAATGAACATTATTAATTTAAATTTCTCTATAGAGTGATTTGATGTATTTACAAAGATAACTGTATTATAGCATAATTTTAAAAGTAGGTGAGAATAGATCACATGAAACCAAAGTATGAATACAAATGGAAGCCAATAAAATCTCCAATGCATTGAATATATATAAAGGTGAAGGTGAGCATGGGTGCAATTTTATTTTTTACCTGTCAATAATAAGACGAAAATGCCATTGTCTGCATGGGCCATGACATCCATAAAAACAAAACCAGTGAATAAGGGAAGCCAAACAGAGATAAGAAATACATTTTCTTGAGGGAACACACAAACATATTCAGAAATACATGCTTTCACACACATGCCAGCGCTCACACTTACATAACTATACCGTTGTATATCAATAGATATTAGTTATAAATATCTATTAAAATGTGTATAATTTTGAGTTCCTTATAACTACTTTATAACCACAGGAGATTTCAAAGCAGGGAGAAACATGAAATCTGGCAAGGCCATGAAGTTCAAAAGATTAGAATGTCAAGTTGTATTGCTGAGGACTGTGGATGCACAGCAATTGATGGCTTTGAAATTGTAGCTTCTCCAAACCATTTAAGGATTTTGAGCCACAGTTGAAACCCACTGAGCCCAAAGTCTCTGCTCCCATGTCCTTATCATCAACCAGAACCTTAGGTTTTCTTCCATACCTCTTGGCTACACTTTGTAGCCACAGGATTCACTTTAGGAGGCATTTTCTGAACCAGAAAGAATCGTTGCCACTCTGAGAAACAAATTGAGAATATAGCAGGAAATTTACTTTATTTGGTCTATCACAATTTAATCTTCAGCTCTAATAGTTTATTTGCTAATCCTACTTGACTAAATTCTTGCAGAGCTCTTTAATCTGTAATGATATTTATATCAATGCCCGCAAGCAGTGCTATAGTTAATGGTCTGTTGTCATTTCCATTATAAACTCCCTATTGCACGAGTAACAGGAGAACCAAGAACCTGTGACTTTCCTAGCTGAGGGCACATTTCAATGCTCTTCTAAATTACAGTATTAGCCAGAGCACTTTTGTCAGGCAGTATTTTCAGGCAATTTAAGAAATTGCATTTAAAGGGAAAAAAAGAAATCTAAATCCTACTCACTATCTTAACAACCAAAAAAAAAAAAAAAAAAAATCTGTAGGTAAAATTCTGTGTTCGTAGTTTCTGAAGCATGTTAAACTTATATGTACAAATAATAAAGAGTTTCACATATTTATTGCATTATTGAGAGATTAGCATCTGGCTTCAATGAAATACAAAACAAAGTAATAAACATGAGGAACCTTTTATGTTTTACTCAGATTTTTAAACAATCTACTACTATATCTGGAGAGGCATGAATGAGAAGTATTTCATGAAACATATTTTATGAAAAACATTTTTCTAATATACACATTGGAAGGGGCTGATAATTATAATTGTAATGTAATTGAAATGGATAAATATAACCATAATATTCTTTTCTCTGAATAAATTATACAGCTGAGTGTTTCATTACAGTCGTGCTTTGCTTAATGGAGCAGAATATAGAACCAGTAGTTCTGGTCTCTTCTTGACTAAGCTGCTATGGTTTCTGTGGAATGATAGGCTCTTAAGAGAATAGCCTTGCCTTAATAGAATTGGGATATTCCACACTGAAAAAAAAAATCAGAAAATAGTGTTAACATTTTTTTAAATTTAAAAAACATGGCAGAAATAAATGTGTTATATAAACTGCAGTATTAATTCTAAAATGTAAAGATTAAGACATGTGGAATAAGTACAATATATATATAATTTGTAAAGCTACATTTCTTTCATCACACAATTCTAAGATATGATAGAGGACAGGTTGCTGAGGTCCCAGTTCATTGCAATAGCTGTCCTGTCCAGGCTTCCCTATCTCTCTCTGCTTCACCTAATCAATGTGTCTGTAAAGACCCATGAGGGGAAATAGGCACAGAACCTCATTTATTTGTGGCTGTCTCTGAAACAAAATGCAAACCTTCTGTGAATGAGCCAATTTTGAATAATTTGTTTTATGATATTTTATTTTAACCTTAAACCAAGACACTTAAAAATCATACCCATTTTTTGTCATGCATTTTTGAAATTTATTATATACCTTCCTGCATGTATAAAGAGAGCACATTGAAGACCATTTAAACTGTCATTGATAATTTAGTCAGAATTTAAATTATTGTCTTGTGATCTAATACAGCAAAGCCCCCAGGGCATACTGAGTTATATAAGGCTGTTTGCCATTATGCTAAATGACCTTACACTGTGCTGTATTTGTAGTTCTTATGTGATGGTTTTGTGGATATTTTTCTCTGATGCCTGGCTGTATGCTGGCATATTTTACTAGTCTCAATGAAACTGTTAGTCTCTATTTCCATTTAATTTAATTCAATTTAATTTTAAGTTACTTTACATTTTTTAAATCTTATTTTATTTTGCTTCTATTCTACTGGTGGTGATCTAGAAAAGGCTATTAGGGATTCATGTAAAACAAGATTCCACAGCTGTGAATGAGAATCTGAGTGTAATTAGAGCTTGAGCATTGTTTCATATATTATGTGATCTAAGTTATGATTCTTCAAAAGTTTTCTTATTCTCTACTCCATATACTTTGCATATCTACATGACATGTTTGGAAGGTTATTGAATAACAGTTAGATGAGTTGTTATGATACAGAGGACTAATCTCAAAGTATATTTATATATTGAAATATTAATAGAACCTTATGAAGTACTTTCAGTAAGTGCATAAAAGTGCAAATGGGTGTTTCAGGGTTTTGCATCCATTTAGAAGATAGTATATATCTACCAAAGATCCCTTATACCCTGTATTAAAAATAATAATTATCCTTGTGATACAAAACAATCTAAGGAGATCAAATATCTAAGACAATACCAAATGTAAAATATATGTCTCTTAAATTTTTTTATGGGAGGATGGCATTGACAACTGTTGAATACTGAAATCAGACGCATGCCCAATGATAAGAGTAATGCTAGCTTATAGGTATTGAGGGCTTACTGTGGATCAAGCACTGTTCTTTTTTTAAAATTAATTAATTAATTAATTATTTTATTTATTTATTTATTTATTTATTTATTTATTTATTTGAGAGAGGGAGAGAGAGAAGTGCAAGAGCACAAGTGGGGGAGAGGGCAGAAGGGCAGAGGAAGAAGTAGATTTCTGGTGAGCAGGGAGCCTGACCTGGGCTCAATCCCAGGACCCTGAGATCAGGACCTGAGCCAACCAGGTGCCCAGCAAGTACTGTTCTAAATACTTGTCATTTAGTAATTCTATCTTGCAACAAACCCTAGGATGTGGATATTATGTTTTTTAAAGATAAGGAAACCAAAGCATGAGTAAATAGCAAAACTTCCAATGATCCCACAAATAATAAATGGGGAGTCAGAATTTCAGCCCAGGTAGTCCAAAAACATACCCTCTTACCCACTATGTACCTTAGTAGGAGACATAATAAAACATTCATCCAGTAGAGCATTAACACCCATTCTATAGATAAAGTAAGTTATTATGACTATGTAGAAATAGAAAAACATGGAAAAGCATCAAAAAAGAAAAATCCACACACTTTGTGATTACATGTCTTTTAAAATATGGTTTGTAAGGTGATTACTAAAAAGCATACAGAAAATGACAAAATATTTTTTTTCTTTTTCCTTTTTTATGTATGCATATATATATATATGATTTTTTGCCTTTTTTTACAGTTGTGAGAATACAACATGAGAACTATCTTAAAAATTTTAAGTGTATAATATAGCAATGTTAACTATAGGCACAACCTTGTATAGCGGATCTCTAGAACTTAACCATCTTGCATAGATGAAATGTTATACACATTGAATAACAACTCCCCATTTTCCTTTGCCCTCAGATACCATTCTATTCTCTCCTATGTTTTTGACCATTTTAGATTTATTTTATATAAATGGAATCATGCAGTATTTGACCTTCTCTGACCAGCTTATGCTTTTTTAATTAGTATATATTTGTTTATAATAAAAGTATATATTTAGATATATTTAAAATATGTAGTAAATTTAAGAAGAAATTGACAAAATAGTTAATAAACAATAAATTATAAACACTAATGATATCAATAATGAATGATTGCGTTTTGGGCAATATGGTTAATTCATAGGAGACATACTAAGATGCTTGTGATATACATCAAGGAGGTCTATTCCCTGTTACCCCCTGCCCCCTGCCCCATCAGATTCAGAAGTCCAGTGGAAAATGACTTGGAGAAAATACAAGATACACACTAAAGGACTCTCTGAAAAGGATTTTCAAGTCTCTCCTTATCCCAAAAAAGGAAGAAACTGAGATCTGAATTAAGTTTTGAGATGTAATGTTAAAGAAAGTAGAGTGTCCTCAGTAACTCTGGGAGAGCTGCCTCATCCTGACTTGAACCTCAGTGGTGAGGAATATTTCTGGTTCCTAATGTTATACTTGTAGTTGACTTTATAACTATTCGGGTTTGTGATTCTACAAAAGAAAACTAGTCCCTCAGTTTGATAATTCAGTCATAGCTCAGAATCTTAGCTCTTTTTACTGAAACTGTGAGGTGTCTCTAGGTACCAAACATGAAAGCACAAAACCAGATACATTAGGAGAGAAAGGAAACTAACTATTTGAAAGTTTATTATAGCAAAGAATATTATACTGACTTTGAAATTCTCGTGTTTAGTTGCCTATATTCTGGTAGTTTTGAGGTAGCCCCAGATATTCTTCTTCTTGACCCACCTGGCCTATCTTTCTTAGGTAGCTAGGAAAGGGGCGCCAAACATGAAGTCTCTTAGGAATAGATGGCAAAGATCAACACTTATTTTTAATGACTCGTTTTTCTTAAATTCTTTGCCATGTAAAAGAAGAGCAATATGGGCTGCCATGTCCTGTTTGTTTATACACGAGGAATAAAGAGAAGCAGCAGAGAAAGTCAGATTAGAATGTGAGTATGCCCCTCATTAAGTATTGGCCTAACAGAAGACAAAGGAAATGTCATATGCCAAAATTACCTGTTAGCTATATGAAAAGGTGGTTCCAGAGGGAATAACCAACTTCTTTTCTGTTCTTCATGTTTTGGATCAAAGTCAGTGGCCTTGGTTACACATGTCCTCTTTGCCATCAAAGACAAAGGGCAAGCACATTCAAATGTGTTCATGCCATAGGGGAGCCATCTGAAATAAAATAAGATCTTGTTTGAGAATTACTTCTAGTTTCATGTATCTATCAAGGGACTTAGATGGGAAGTTAGGCTTCCTAAGAGGAAAATCTGTAGTACAGAGAAGTAACAGTAGCCTTGAAGCCTACTTTTCACTTTTTACAGAATTCTTAGGATACGTGAATGGCAGGTAGGAAGAGAAGTTTATTGGGTAGAAATAGGTCATGGTCCTGCTCTACAGTCTTCTCTTTTTTATTCCTGAAGATCCTGCTTACTAAGTAACCTCATAGGCAGTAATAACTAGTCAGAAACCTGTTAAAATAGTCTATATGAGAGAGAGGAGGAAAGATCACAGCACAGTGTACCTAGGTGCTTCACCTGAACTAATGAGGAGAAATAAAAACAAAACTTTAATTCAGTTTTCTTGCTTTGCCGAGTTTTCCTGCAGCCATCTTTTTAATGTTACCTTAAGCAATTTATTTTGTTTAATTGTCTAGTTCTATTACAAAATGGGATGACTTTGCTTAAAATTGCACTTAAATATTACCTTCAGAAGTGTTATTTACTGTGTTCACAGAAGAGTTTGCTTTGTAGGTTTTATAATATTCATAGAGAATGATGTATGCTTGTTTGAATTTAATTTAGACTAGAGGAGTAGATAAAAGGGGAAGTTGACAAAACCCACAGGATAGCATTAAGAAAATGAGGCAGAATAATGCTGCTGAAGAAATGCAAATCTTTCAAAGTCCATTAGTACCGTTAATAGAGAAGTTGAAGAAAAAGCATCAACTGCCTGCCTTGGGTAAATAGAATGCAACTCACCCATAAAGGCTCTGAGGCCTGGGCCTTTGACTGGGTATTTTTAGACTTTAGAGACTCAGGAAATGTTTTAGATCTTTATTAAATAAAATAGATGTATGCCTTATGCTAGGTAAAAAGAAAAATTAGAAATTTTCTTCTGTAACTGAGTGATAAGTGACCCTGTGTGTAGCTACTTGACTGAAGGAGTGGGTCACAGAGAAATTGACAGTTATTGGGTTTTCCCTGTTTTGAGATAATTCTGAAATCTGCTATGATGTTACAAGGAAAATTTACATCTAAGTTTTATATATAAGACTCCTAATAGAAAAAACAGAATAAAGAACATTTTTAATAGCTTACCCTGTCAGTGGTAAAATCTCTGGTTCTGTGTGTGACAAGATACTTTATGACTCCTAGATTTTTCATACTGGAGCATTTATTTAGAAAAATGAGATGCCAGTGGGAATAAGTAATGAGTGATTCTCTTGAAGAACAAAATAAAAGTAATCTCTTGACTTACTCTTGGATTTAAGTAAATCCAGACATTGAAATAGATACTTGGAAAGACATCTGAACTCTTCCATTTAGTAGGATTCTATTCACTAAATGTGGCTGTGAGAGACTGAACTCTCTTTTCTGCCTAGCAGCAAGTTGATCAAACGTGTTAAATGCCCAAACTGCAAGAAACAACGTAGTAATGAAAAAAATATTAAAGAAAAATAGCCAAATGGGCATCACCTTAAATTTAAATTCACCACATAATTTAGGACACACATATGGAAATCAGTTCACCACATAATTGGGGAACATAATATACACATTGAAATAGGCTGCAGCATTGTTACATCTCTTTACTAACAAATTAAGAAACTAAGTACATATGTATTAATGGGATAATTAAGTGGGCTCCTCAAGGTGCTTACTAACTTCCTAAGAAGAGTAATTTTGTAACTGACTTTGGCATTAAAAACAAACTGGTTCAATAATAAATTGCTCAACTGGATCTGGTTTTTTGTTTTTTCTTTTTCTTTTTTTGGTAGCCCGTGGCACATTTTAGGTAAGATTATTCTATTACCTGATTAAGTGTTTGCTGACTGTTGCGCTAAAGGCACCCATTACTCTGCTCTTGCATTCCAGGCTATGCTGGGAATAGTATTTATGTAGTTGTTCTTATAATCTTGTGGTGAAAATAGACAATTGCACTTATACTGTCAGCACACACTCTCAAAAAACAGAGACTCTCTGTTTCCTTCTACTGCCCATCAGCTCCACCTGTGATGGTGGATTGCTCTAAAATGAGTCCTAAGTAAAACTGGCTCCAAAACTAGTATTTATATTTGGAAGCTAATTGACATGAAGTAAGTCTTACTCTTATCAAACTCTATTCTCCTATCCCTCCTTTACATTAAAATATAAATAGTGATAACAAGCTAAGACTATGTTTCTCAAACTGGACTTGAGAAACAGTATTTTCAGGTATTCAGCTAAGTCATATTCCCATAGTCAGATAAGCTTAAGAAAAGCTACTGTTTCCTCCATTTGAAAGTCATAGTGCACGTTAGCATATGAAAGTGTTGAACAGTCCTGCTATAAAGAAATTTGTTTATCTTCATTTAGCCTAGTGGTTTCCAAATGTGATTCATCCTGTAGCATCTTGGCTTTTGCAAAGCTCCTTTTGTGCTTTGCATATGATTAGGGAAAGGCTGGAGTCAAGAATAACCCTTTTGTGGGGTAGAACATGAACTTTTAAGTCTGGCTATTGTGGAGGAAAATAGAGTGAGGGTGAGAGAGGAAACACTGGCAGTTAAAGCTTTTTTTTTTTTTTTTTTTTTGGTCACTAACAAACTACTCTGTCTAGGTGTGGGCAAACTGCCTTTTTCCATTCCACTGTGGCCCAGAAAGCAACGAGGTAATCATTATAGAGGGCCCTCTTAAGATACGGTAGTGTGTTTGGTGAACTCAATAGTACAAAGTTATTATTTTTTTTTTTTGAGCATCAAGAAAGGCATTAACGATTCTTTATTCACAGCAGTATTCTTCTTAAAAGCCAATTATGTTGCAGGCAGTAGGAAAGGGAATGAGTGTAGCCAAAGGGAAAGGATCTTTGGATTTGAAATGTATAGAATTATTTGAATACTTACTTTGACACTCCATAAATCTGAATTTAATTCTTTTTCTCCCTTCAAGCATGTGTAGAATTGGTAAATAAAAGAAGAAAAAAACCTGGTATATATTATTTGGTAAATAAGTGCCATGTTACACATTTTAGCTCCGAACTCTACTTTGTCTGGGATAAAAGTATCATGGGACTGGAGATCGAAGAAAATGCTATTAGGATGAGAAAACTTAATTCTAGAGTAAAAAGTGATTCAACACCTAGTTTATAAATAAAGCGAAAATAATGAGGTTTTTTTCTTAGACTTAATGTTTTTAGAGAAGTTTTACAACAAAATTGAGAAGTATGAGATTTCCCTTACCCCCTACCCCTAAACATTCATAGCTTCCCCCATTATCAACATCTCCCACCAGAAGGTACACCTTTATCAGGGATTAATCTACACTGACATATCATATTCACCCCAAGTCTATAGTTTATATTATGGTTCACTCTTGGCATTGCCCTTTTTATGAACTTAGATAAATGTTTACTGATGTCTAGCCATCATTATAATATTGTATAGAATATTTTTTACTATTCTGAAAGTTTTTATGCTTTGCCTATTTATCTTTCTCCCATCCGCCCCATGCAATCACTGATCAAATCCTCTATGTCTCTTATGGCTTGATAGCTATTTTTTTTTAGCACTGGATAATACCCCATTGTCTGGGTATATCACATTTTATCCATTTATCTACTGAAGGATATTTTGTTGGCTTCCAAGGTTTAGCACTTACAAATGAAGCAGCTACAAATATCTGTGTGCAGGTTTTTGTGTAGGTAGGAGTTTTCAATTCCTTTGGAGATATACTAAGAAACATGATTGCTGGATTATATGGTAGAGTATGTTCAGTTTTATAAGAAACTATCAAACTGTCTTTTATTTTTTTTAATGTTATTTATTCATGAGAGACACAGACTGAGAGAGGGAGAGAGAGAGGCAGAGACGTAGGCAGAGGGAGAAGCAGGGAGCCTGATGCAGGATTGGATCCCAGATACTAGGATCACGACCTGAGCCAAAGGCAGGTACCAACCACTGAGCCACCCAGGCGTCCCTCAAACTGTCTTTTAAAGTAGCTGTACCATTTTGTATTCCTACCAACATAGTATGGGAGTTCCTGTTTCTTCACAACCTTACTATCATCTACTGATGTCAGTTTTGTAGATTTTGACCATTCTGGTAGATATATAATGGTATCTCATTACTGTTTTAATTTTCATTTTCCTAGTGACGTGACGTGGAACATCTTCTCTTATGTTTGTCATCTTATATTTTCTTTAGTGAGGTATCTGTTAAGGTTTGTGACTCATTTTTAAAATGTATTGAATATTATCTTAATGTTTAATGACCTCATTTCTGAAATCTGAAACATTAGTCTAGCAACCATAACACTTGCTATGGAATGTTATAACAATACTGCTCTTACTAATAGAATATAATAGATATTATAATGAAATTATTGCAATGAGGTAGAATAGGATGATTTGTCTTTAAATATAATTATCATGCAATTGTTCACGTGAAAACTTTATGATGCCTTGTCCATTGCCAAGGGTACAGAATGCCAATAGTGGTTAAGAAGCTAGCATTTAAAGAAAATTGCTCAGGGGTACCTGAGAGGTTCAGTCAGTTAAGTTTCCAATTTGTGATTTTGGTGCAGTCAGGATCTCAGGGTCCTGGGATTGAGCCCCATGTTGGGCTTCACACTCAGTGTAGAGTCAGCTTGAGGTTCTCTGTCTTCCTCTCCCTCTGCCCCTCTCCCTACTCACATTTACACTCTCTCTGTCTCTCAAATAAATAAATCTTAAAAAAAAAATAAAATGTGCTCAAAAGGAAAAAATAATGTGCTCAGTGTACAGTGAAAGCTACAGTCAATATAAGCAAAAATGTGTGTGAAATGAAAGCAGGGATCCAACATTGTAAAGCAAGTTGAAGAAAATAGAGAAAAATTCATTGTGTAAACTTATTTACTGAAAACATCAAGCTTTATTATTATTTTTTTCAGTAGTAGTTGAAAATGCTCTGCAAATAACAGTAAGCAATGGCATAGGCCAACATGCAATGTTCTTATTCCTGAATGAAGATGTTTTGTTTTGACATAAAATGTTAAGCAAAAATCCCCTTCTGTTTTAAGTATACATAGATGCATAAACTGAGGTATCCTCCTAGTTTTAGTTGATATTCTAGTGCACAAGTAATAACCATATAATAACTGTTAAGAAAATCATTTTACAAAAATCATTTTAGCTTTATAATTTTCACATTATATTAAAATATAAATGGAGACTCACACTCCATTTATAATTTATAAGAAAATTATATTTAGGACTGGGAGTTCCAACCACTTTAAAGATTGAGGCAGTGAAAATTTAGTTTCTATTTTACTCAGATGAAGCCTTCAGGTCAACAAATTAGGGGTTAACAAAGAAATATAAGCAGAATGTTTGGTGCAGGGCAATTAGGGAGAATATCTACCAGTAACTCATAGGGAAAGGATGGTTTTCAGACTTTTAAGTGTGATACTTTCCATCAACAGTGACTCACTATAGCTAATTTTGGGAGATTCACAGAATGATTCTGAGCGCAGAAAAATCCACTGACCACCTTAAGATCTATGTAAAATTAATGGGGTTACATGGTTTAGGAAAAGTCCAAGGATGCCCAGATGGTCAGTGAGGGAATAGTAGAATATTAAAGACAGAAGAAAGTTTACATGAATTCCCTCATTTTGTATATAAGAAGATGATAGGTGAGGAAATAGTGACAGTGCTAATACCAGAACTTTCATCTACTGTTCCCCAAACTCTTTTCTTGAAAAAGGAACTTAGTACTCCCCATTATTTAACCCAAGCTGAATTTTCTACTTTATTATGATTCCTCTTTATAAAATATTAACTGTAAATGTCTTACTCACTTTTAGTTTACTTGCACATTCACTTTACAGCGCTTCTTTCCTAGAAGTGCTTACCTGTCAACTGTACCTCTGAGATATATAAGAGATCTTTACTATACTTAAGATATTAAGATACCTTAAATGCATTTTTATATTCATAAACAATCTCAGAACCTGCAGTTATTTCCCTTAAAGTTTTGGATTATCCAGGATTATATTACATTGCAATATTTAGAAAACAAGTATGTTATCTCCTTTTAGCATCACTTTTATTATTTTATGGTCTCCATATTGTGAAGATATTGAGAGCTCCTTGAAGACATTTGAGTTCTGTCCTTTTGTATATCCCATAAAGTGCCTACAATTGTCTACAAATACCATTTTCTACATTCTGACTGCAAACGCCAGAAATGTAAAATTGTACAAGACTGCTCATTACATTTTTATCCACATGAATTAAAATTCTCTCAACCCTGCTAATCTAAAACAGTGAAATGAATTAGGTATTAAAATCTTGTCAATCTAGAAACATCAACTTAAATCTGTTTACTAAAATAGTTTGCACTTGTTTATTTGTAAAATAGTATTTTTATAGGATGATTCTCTTTTTTTCTAGTTTTATTGAGAAATAGTAGACATATATTACTGTATAAATTTAAGGCATACAGCATGATGATTTGATTTATATATATTGTGAAATGTTTACCACGATAGGTACAGTTAGCATCCATCTCCTCATTTGATATAATAGAAAAAGAAGGAAGAAAGAAAGAAAGAAAGAAAGAAAGAAAGAAAGAAAGAAAGAAAGAAAGAAGAAAGAGAGAGAGAAAGAAGAAAGAAGAAAGAAAGAAAGAAAGAAAAGAAAGAAAGAAAAGAGAGAAAGAAATAAGAAAGAAGAAAGAAAGAAATAAAGAAAGAAGAGAACGAGAAAGAAGAAAGAAAGAAAAAAAAAGAAAGAAAAGAAGAGAAAGAAGAAAGAAAAAGAAAGAAAGAAAGAAAGAAAGAAAGAAAGAAAGAAGAAAGAAAGAAAGAAAGAAAGAAAGAAGAAAGAAAGAAAGAAAGAAAAAAGAAGGGAAAAAAGTCTTCTTGTGATAATTCTTAGGATTTACTCTTACAGCTTTCCTATGTATCATACAGCAGTGTTAACTATAGTCATCATGACTTTTGACTGTCTTCCTCTAATTACCTCTTTCCCCTGCCTTTGTACAGTTATGATTTTGATATCTTTTTCTGTGAGTTTGGTTTAGATTTGAGATCATATGGTATTTGTCTTATTTGTCTTTCTCTCTCTGACTTATTTCACTTAGCACAATGCCTTTACAATCCATGATTATTGTTGCAAATGTTAGAATTTCCTCATTTTTTATGGTTGAAAAATATCCCATTGTATATATGTGCCACAAATTTTTATCCTTTCATGTACAGATGGACACTTACATTGTTTCCGTGTCTTGGCTATTGTAAATAATGCTGCTATGAACATGGGAGTGCAAATATCTTTTGGAGTCAGTGTTATCATTGCCTTTGGATATATCTCCAGAAGTAGAATTTCTAAATCATACTGTAGTTCTATTTTTATTTTTTGAAAATTTTCCATATTGTTTTCTGATGTAGCTGTGCCCATTTACAGTCCCACTAACAGTGCACAGAGCTTCCTTTTCTTCATATCAATGCCAGTATTTATTATCCCTTGTCTTTTTATTATGCCAGTTCTAATAAGAATGAGGTAATATCTTGTGGTTTTAATTTGCATTTCCCTAATGATTAGTGATGTTGAGCATCTTTTAATGTGCCTCATGGCCTCTTATATATCTTCTTTAGAGCAATGTCTATTCAGGAACTTTGTCCACTTTTTAATTGGATTATTTGTCTTTTTTTCTATTGAGTTGGAGGAGTTCTTTATATGTCTTGGATGTTAACCCTTTGCCAGATATATGGTTTGCAAACACTTTCCCATTCCATAGTTTGTCTTTCACGTTGTTGATGGTTTCTTTTGCTGTGCAAAAGCATTTTAGTTTGATGTATTCCCACATGTTTTTTTGTTTGTTTGTTTGTTTTGTTTTTTATTTTGTTGCTTGTGCTTTTGGTGTCATATTCAATAAACTTTGCTTCTCTGTTTTCTTTTAGGTGTTTATGATTTCAGTTTTATGTGTAAGTCTTTAGTCAATTTCAAGTAAATTTTTTGTGAGTGGTGTAAGATATGCATTCAATTTCATGCTTTTATATATAGATATCCAATTATTTCAGCATCATTTATTGAAGAAACTGTCTTTTATCCATTGAGTGTTCTTGGCTTCCTTCTCAAGCATTAGTTGACTGTGTATGCTTGGGTTTATTTCTGGGCTCTTAATTTTGCCATTGGTCATATTTTCTGTTTTTATATAAGTACCATACTGTTTTGCTGACTGTAGCTTTATTCTATAGCTTGAATTTAGGAAATAGCAAATCTCCTGCTTTGTTCTCATTTCTTGGGATTTCTTTGGTTATATGGACTCTTGTGGTTCTATATAAATTTTAGGGTTGTTTTTCTACTTCTATAAAAAAATTCCATTAGAATACTGATTGCACGAACTCTATGGATTATAACTTTGGTAGTGTTTACACCCTAACAATATTAGTTCCTCCAATTTATGAACAAAGGATATCTTTTCATTATTTGTGTTTTCTTTGCTTTCTTTTATCTATGTTTTGCAGTTTTTAGTATATAGATCTTTGCTTCCTTAAATTTATTTCTAAGTTTTTTTTGTTCTGCTTTTGATGCTATTATATAAGGGATCAGTTTCTTTATTTTTCAGAAATTTTGTTAATGCATAAAAAGCTACTAACTTTTGTATATTAATTTTGTATCTTGCAATTTGACTGAATTCATTGATTAGATCTGTTTTTTGGTTGAGCCTTTATGATTTTTTTTTATATATAAAATCATGTCATTGGCAAATAGAGGCAATTTTACTTCTTCCTTTCTAATTATACCTTTTTTCCCCTTTTTCTTGTTTTAGCTATGCCTTTCAGTATTATGTTGAAAGGAGTGTTAAGAATGAGGACACTTGTCTCATTCCTGATACTGGAGGAAAAGGTTTTAGTTTTAAATTATTGAGTATGATGTTAGCTATGGGCTTGTCATAAGTGGCCTTTATTATATTGAGATACGATTATTCAGAATCTAATTTGTTGAGATTTTTTACCGTGAATAGATTTTGAATTTTATTGGATGCCTTTTCTGTGTCTATGAGATGATCATATGATTTTTTAAATTCTATTAATGATATGATATATCACATTGATTGATTTGGCTATGTTGGATGATCCTTGTATCCCAGGGGTAAATTCTACTTGATCATGGTAATGTGACACTGAATTTGGTTTGCTAATACTTTATTGAGAATTTTTGCATCTAACTTCATCAGGGGTATTGCCCTATACTTTTTTTTTCTTCTTCCTGATAATGTCTTTTTCTAGTTTTGGTATCAAGATAATACTGGCCTTGTAAACTGATTTTGGTATTGTTCCTCTTCTTTGACTTTTGGAAGAGTTTGAGAACAACTGGTAATTCTTCTTTAAATATTTGGTAAAGTTCATCAATGAAACTATCTGGGCTTTTCTTCATTGGGTGTTTTTTATTACTGATTCAATCTCCTTGCTAGTAATTTTTCTAGATTTTCTATTTCTTCCTGATTCAGTTTTGACAAGCTGTATGTTTCTAAGATTTTTTTTTTTCCCATTTCTTCCAGGTTGTCCATTTGGTTGGGGAATAGTTTTCATAGTAGACTCATGATTCTTTGAATTTCTTTGGTATCAGTTATAATGTCTCCTTTTTTATTATTAATTTGTTGATTTGAGTCCTTTCTCTTTTTCCCTTGGTCAGTCTAGCTAAGGGTTTGCAATGTGTTTATCTTTTCAAAGAACCAACTCTTAGTTTTGTTAATCTTCTTGATTTTTTTTCTGTTTTCTATTTTACTTATTTCTGCTCTGATATTTATTATATTTTCTTCTTACTTCGGACTGACTTGTTTTTGTTTTTCTTTTTCTAGTTGCCATTTGTTTGACTCAAGAGCACCCTCTAATTTCTTGACCCATTGGTTGTTCAAGAGACATTGTTTAGTTTCCATATGTTCATGAATTTTCTAGTTTTCCTCTTTTTATTGATTTCTAGTTTTATGTCATTGTGGTCAGAGAAGATACCTAGTATCAGTGTTCTTGAATTTGCTAAGACTTATTTTGTGGCCTAAATTTGTTCTAACCTAGAAAATGCTCCATGTGTGCTTAAGGATGATGTATATTTTCCTGTTGTTGAATAGAGTGTTCTGTATGTGTTTGTTAGGTCCCTTTGGTCTGTAGGATTGTTAAGATTGTTTATTTTTTTTATTGATTCTCTGGATGATCTATCCATTATTGAAATTGAGGTATTAAAGTCTCCATCTATTATTGTATAACTGTTTATTTCTTTTTAATTGTTAGTTTTTGCTTTATATATTTAGGTGCTCCAATGTTGGGCACATAAGTAGTATAATTGCTATATTTTCTTGACGTATTAACTTCCTTATAATTATGTAATAACTTTGTCTCTTTTTTAACATTTTAGTGTAAAGTCTATTCTGTATGAGTATAGCATCCCCTACTTTTATCATTTCCGTTGTTGTTGTTGGATTATCATTTGCTTGAAATAATTTTTTCCAGTTCTTTACTCTCACGGTATGTGTGTCTTTAAGGCTAAAATGAATCTCTATAGACAGCATATTATTGGATCTTCTTTTTTTTTCTACTTAGCTATTCTAGGTCCTTTGATTGGAGAATTTAGTCTGTTTATGTCTGAAGTAGTCTAAAGCAGTTATTGATAGGTAAGGGCTTACTATTGGCATTTTACTAATTATTTAATTATATTCCACTTATTTATAGATCCATTTTTCCATGTTTCTTATCCCGCTGTCTCATTGTATGAATGTGTGTGGATGTGTGAGGTGTTGATGTCTTTTGATTTATGCTTCGATTTATGTATTATGATTTTTTGTGTGTAATACAAGTTTTCTCTTGTGGTTATCATGGGGATTACATAAAATATGTTAAACTTACAATACCCTATTTTAAAATGATAACAATTTAACTTCAATAGAATGTATATACTTCACACTTTTACTTCTCCACCTCTCATTTTAAGTTATTGCTGTTATAATTTACATGTTTGTTTTATGTATATATAAGCTTTTATATACATATATAATATATGTAAAAATATATATATATGTATATATATATATATGCACACACACGCGCACATACATACACTCAAAGCAGGTAATTGTATATATGGTAATTTTGCTACATAAAAAAAAAATAAAGCCACAACTTTAAAATTGTGACTTATGGACCATTACTGTAGAATCTAACTATTGACTATCTATTGTGAGATTTATGCTATTTTTTTTTATTTTTACTGAAATTAATTAGTATTTTTTTAATTAGTATTGTTTTATTTCTACTCAAATAACTCCGTATAGCATTTCTTGTAAGACAAGTCTCACGGTAATTAACTCCTACAGATTTTGTTTCTTCAGAAGGTTTTATCCCTCATTTGTTTCTGGAAGGCAGCTTTGCTGTGTATAGAATTCTTATTTAGAATTTATTTTCTTTCAGTATTCTGACTAGGTCATTCCATTCTCTGCTGGCCCAAGAAGTCTCTATGGAGAAATTTGCTCATTGTCTTATGGGGGTTCCCTTGTATGTAACTTTTTTGACTGCTACTTTTAAAATTTTGACAGCTTAATTATAATTTGTTTTGATATAGCTCTATTCAGATTCAACCTATTTGAATTCTTTGGACCACATGGATCTGGATGTACATTTTTCTCCATAGATTTTGGGAGTTTCCAGACATTATTAAGTATATTTTCTATCTGTTTTCTCTCTCTTATTTGGGAATTCTCATAATGCAAATATTATTTGTTTTCATTGTGTCATGTAATTCCCATAGGCTTTCTTCATTCTTTTTCTTTCTTTTTTCCCTTTTGTCCCTCTGGGTAATTTTCAGTGTCCTGTTATCCAGGTTTCTGATTTGTTCTTTTGATGGTTGAGTTTATTTTTGAAACTCTTCACTTAATCCTTCAGTTCAGTTACTATGTGTTTCAACTCTAGAATTTCTGGAGTGTTTTTTGGTTGAGGGGTTGATAGTTGGTATTTCCTTGTCAGATATGTTTCATTCATATGTTGTTTTCCTATTTTTGTTTAGTTGTCTGTTTTTGTTTGTTTTTGCCTTTCACTAAACTTCCTTAAGAGGATTAGTCTGAATTATTTGAATATTTATAGATCTCTATTTCTTTAGGATCAATTATTAGAATTTTACTGGTTTCTGAATGAGGGTGTCATATTTATCTGATTTTTCATGATCTTTGATTCCTTTCAAGGATATCTGCACTTTTTAGTAACAGGACTCCTCTTCCAGACTTTACATGTTTGCTTTGACAGAGTTTTTCACCAGTCAGCTCAGTTTGGATTTATGGGTCTGTCTTCTGGTAGTGTCTTTAGACAGGTGAGATCTGCTATTATGGTCTATTTTTTGGATGAGACAACTCTTTGAGCTCTGAGGACAGTGGTAGGGGTGCCACTGCCTAAGAACATTTAGCTAGAACTGCCCTACTGAAATGAGGCTACAGGATGGGTTCCACAGATGCCTGAATTCTCTAGTTGGGCTTACTAATGATTGGGACTGGGCACCGTATTTGGTAGTAGATAGGCCTATAAATTAGGTTTCCTGCTCTTACAAGGCAGCAGGCCTAGGCCCAGAACCTGTGTAACTTGTTTTGTGGGGCTCAAATTAAGCCTGTGTGTACACCTAATTTCCTACATAGGTAAGACCGCCAGTTTTGATCTATTGATGGGGGGAAGTTGAGGACTGTGTTCTCTGTTCAAATGTCACTGTATATAGGGCTATTCAATGTGCTGTGCAGCTTTCCAGATGTTCTAGTTAGGTTCTCTGGCTGGATGGCCAGAAGACTATATCTAGTGATGAGTGGGGCTATGAATTAGAGCCCCTGCCCAGGTGCAATGGGAGAAGCATCTCTAAACCAGTAAAATCCTTTGTTGTCTTGACTCAGGCCAACCTACCCTGTAGGTTCCTTGGCTGAACAGGACCACCATCTTTGCTATGCAAACTGTGAGCTCTGTCTGCCCTTGGCTTAACACTATTGGGCCACACAATTTTCAGGTGTTTTTGCCATTTCTTCTGGTCAGATGGGACCAGAAGACATCTTCCATAATAGGTGCAGTTATGTATTTGTCTCTTTGCCTGGATGGAAAGGTGTGGGCTGCTCTACTTTATTTCCCAAGTAGCCTCTCTAGTAGGGAAAGGCAGGGAGCTTCCCTCTTTCTTCTTTATATATTAATTCTCCTACCTATTCATATCACAGGAAGCTTTCAAACTCGTGATTAGCTTTGCTCTGGGGACAATCAACTCTGCTTGCCTCTGAGCTTGAACACTGTTGGTTTGTGTATTTTCCAGGCATTATCACTAGCCCTTCTGCTCAGATGAGGCTGGAAGGCACTCTTCATAGCAGGTGTGATTCAACTTCTTGCCTGGGTGAGCAAACTGGGCTCTAAAGCAACCAAAGCTCCTTGTTTGAGTATCTGAATCAGGCAGATCCACATCCTACCAAGTACCTGGTTTGAGTGTGCTCCCAACTTGGTTTTACAAATAAGCAGAGACACTGGTTGGAAATATTATTTGGGCATTGCAGATATTAATTCTGTTAAGATTCAAATGCTAGTTGTTGCAAGTCCTTCCCCACTTTCCATCACAGTCATATTCCCAGTGGCTTAGAAGAGAATCCTATGGTAGGAGTTTAGAACAGTGTCTCCCACAAAGTGATCTAGGTTTTTTGTTTTGTTTTGTTTTGTTTTGTCTGTTTGTTTGTTTTCCCCATTGAAAGATACAGAGCCTCAGGGAAGATCTCTGCATGGTGCTGTGCTGTTTTGGGGGAGAGCCAATGTAGTCAATGTGTAGTTCCTTCTCTTGCCCGTGTCTAAAGTAGTCTGGTTTGGTTCTGAGGTGCAGAGGATGCTTCAGTCTCACCCTCATTCAAGAATTGTCCCAGTGTTGTTTTGTTCTTGAACAGATGTTTAGATGTTAGTTCTTGTGAGGGGGACTTGCGGTCAGGTATGACTAATGTCGTGGTAACATCATGTCATGGTAACACTTTCTTCCCTTATTCTAACATGCTTAAGTTTTCATGTTTTGTTTACTTCCTGTTAAGGTATAGATGCTATAACAACAATTATTTTCATAAAATGCATACACACACACATTTTAAACTTAGAACCAGAAACAAACAAGAAAAGGAATAAAAGGCACGAGTGTTGTTGTTGTTGTTGTTTTTACTATCTCCATGGATAAGAAAAGATAGAAATAGCAACAAAAATCAAAAAGTTGTAACATGCTTCTATATGCCCATGATAAAGAAATTTCCCAACTATGTTATTGTCATCTAGAAGAAAATATACCTCATGGGAACCCAGGTGCAAATGGTTTGACTGAGATTTCTTAGAAATCTAAGATGACTTACATACCTTTTTCAAACCATTCTACAGTATTTTTCTTTTTTCTTTTTTTTCCTTTTCACAGCTATTTCTGAGATGGTGCAGCTGCAGCTGTAAGCATAACAATCGTTCAGCTTACTGGCATCTATTTCCTGATTTAGAATCAACAGGGAAATAATTGTCAAGACTTGAAATGGAATGCTGTAATACAATAGTTGTATATTTAAAAATTAATATGAGCCTATTTAATTCTAACACCTAGAGATGGTTTTTAAAAAAGTGATACTCCAACAGTTTCTCTTTGGGAATAGCTATATTTGAATTTAAAGTTTTTCCGCCTGATCTTAATTTAAGTGGAATATTTTTATGCTTTTATCTTTTCATTACCATGACTTCAATATAAGAAAACAGTTAAAAATAATTCTCTGTGACAGACATATACTTATGTGTACTTAACTATATATTTTTAACTTAACTCCTTTAACTATACTTAACTGTAATAACAGGTCAGTTCAATACAAACGCATGTTATGACTTTGAAAAAAATACATTTTTTTCCTAAGAAATGCTACTTATTTACATTGAGAGTCATATTGTTAATTCCCTTATTAGATATTCTAATAAATATGTGGTTGAAAACAACTGACAGCCAGAAATCGCTTAAAGTCTTATTTTGAATAATTTAGTAACAGTAAGCACTGTGAGATTATATAGCAGGTGATACAGAGTCAGAGCTCCATAATGCCAAACAAAGTGCTAGAAAGAAAAGAATCCAATAAAAGTAGATTCCTTCAAATTGTTGAAAAAGTAGATCTATTTGATTTCAATATAAGCTCAAACTAATAATTGTCAACTAAAAATAAATATTCTCTTTTAATTTTTTTAAATTTTAAGTAATTTATGTAGGTATTTTCCAGGTTTAAATAATGTTTATAAGTAAACAATATATATTAAAATGCTTACTATATGCTAGACACTGTGCTTAGTTGTTCACCTGCATTATCTCATTTAGTTTCACCTTTCTTCTGGGTATTAAATTTGCATATTTTACAAATGAGTAAGAGTTGGCATAGAGAGGTTAATACTGCTGATATATGATAGAACCAGAATTCTAACCACATTTTCCATGTTTTCATAAATATAGTTTAAAGTTAAATTAGCTTGAGTAGAAATGGAATTAAACATATTGGCATAATATGTTTTCATATTGAAACATGATGGCTTTAAATTTTTTTTTCATACTTTAAACATCTCATTTCATTGGTTTCGGGCTCATGGTATTGGATGGTTTACCCTAGCTTTTTATTTCTGTCTACTTTTTGTTATTTTTATTTGCCCTTCTATCAAGCAACAGGATGTGTGCTCTTATTTCTTGATGTTTGGCATGCATAAAAAATTGACCATCAAAGTATGTAGTTAAAAGTTTAAAAATGGGTGCCTGGGTGGCTCAGTAGATTAAATGTCTCCCTTTGGCTCAGATAATGACCCCATGGTCCTGGGATTGAGCCCTGCATTGAGCCTTGCATCAGGCTACCTGCTCAGTGGAGAGCCCACTTCTCCCTCTTCCTCTGCTTCTCCTCCTGGTTGTGCTCTGTCAAATAAATAAAATCTTAAAAAAAAAAAAAATAAGCAATACAAAGGACATTTCACACTGATCTTCAGAACTACTTTTCCAATGTTTTCAAGTAGTAATCCTATTAATGTAAAAGTCCCTTTGACATAATTTCAATCTGGTTCTCTCCAACTATTTATAAGTAGATAGTAACATAAAGAAATCCTAGTAGGGGGATCCCTGGGTGGCTCAGTGGTTTAGCACCTGCCTTTGGCCGAGGGCGCGATCCTGGAGTCCCGGAATCGAGTCCCACGTCGGGCTCCTGACATGGGGCCTGCTTCTCCCTCCTCCTGTGTCTCTGTCTCTGTCTCTCTCTCCCTATGTCTATCATGAATAAATAAGTAAATCTTTTAAAAAAAAGAAATCCTAGTAAATGTATGTGAACTTCTCCAAATAAATTATTATAAAGTGATTTTATCTCATATATTCAATATATGAGTGGAATCTAATTATACCACAATATTCTCTATGCTTTGATGAATAAATCCATTTTGAGAGCTCTGCCAAGGAATCCTGGAACTGCATGAGATAGCTGCTAGACTCGTAGTATAATTATTGACAAATGAATAGTGTTCATTTGTTTAATGATTTATTAAACAAATATTAAGTATTCACTATTAAACTTATACTAGTCATTAGGATAGATCCTGAAGTCACAGTACAGCCTTTGTGATGCCTAGTCAATTATGTGGCAGTGGGGATGGATCACAGACTTTATAACAGAAAGTGATCAATATCATGTTGGAAGTGTACCTAGTCTGAGGACCAGGGAAGGAGTTTTGGGAGGGGATGATAAAACTGATCTCTAGTAGAATTAATTAGAAGCTCATCCGTAAAGAATGAGATGGGCATTTGTGGCAGTGGAAAGCAAAATACAGCATGAGAAAACAATGATGTGTGCAATACAGAGGAGTGCAGGGAAACTGAGGAGGTAGACACAATGCCATGCTAAACAATGCCATGCTAAACATAGGCTTTATCATAAGACGACAAAGAATCCTTGAAGGAGCTATCTAATGTTACTGATGTATCTATTTTAGAAATATTATTAGGTCAAGTATGCAGAAGGAATTGAAGGAAAATCAAACAAGAATAAGAAAAGATGAAGTCTGGAAATAAGACTACTTAATGGGACAGGTAAAAGGATTACACTTGAGAAATATTAGTATGAGGAAATGGCTAGAGTTACTGGACAATTGGATATGAGGAGTGCAGAGAGGAAGGGATCTGAGTTGACTTCTGGATTTTTAGTTTTGGTGACTGGATAGAGGAATAAAAATGAACAGCATATATGAAGGGTACCATCAATGATTTAAAATGTGAACCAATGCATCATGTAATGGCCAGGTACCTTCTGAGGGGAGATCCAGGGAGTGATGTATGGTAGATAACTGCAGAAAGAAATGACTCCAAAAAGGAACGTTTTTGTTTTTGCTTTTGAATTTCACATCTATATAGAAATGACAAGGTATTTATTTTGTTTTGATTAATTTGATCAATATAGAAAAGATAATCATTAAGGATGCAGTATGTGTTTTCAACCCTGAGATATATGAGAAATTTAGTACGATTTGTAAAACTTTTAGGAAACTTGAATTGACTATTAATCAGCTATAATGCAATTTTATATACTATTAAGCTAATAAAGTATTACTAACTCCATGCTTGATGTTGAAATAGCACTATACTCCTGAAGAATTTTAAATAGTATATTGAGAATAGTTCAGTCTAAAAAAATGAGTCAGTAACATAATTGTCAGGTTCAGTATCAGTTAGGTTCAGTAACTCTTGAGTCTATATAGATGACAAAGTTGCCTATTAAGTCTTCAAATGTTACTTGGATCATTAGAGGTCTTTGCCATTATATGTAGGCTCCAATTTGAGGATGATAGGCTTATCTGGTACAGATCTGACTCAATGTTTTTTTTTTTTTATTTTTAAGATTTTATTTATTTATTCATGAGAGAGAGACAGAGACACAGAGAGAGACAGAGAGGCAGAGAAACAGAAACAGGCAGAGCGAGAAGCAGGCTCCCTGGAAGGAGCCCAATGCAGGACTCGATCCCATATCCTGGGACCATGACCTGAGCCGAAGGCAGATACTCAACCACTGAGCCACCCAGGTGTCCCTGTCTCAGTATTTAGAGTAATGTTAGAATAATTGCCTTGTGGCCACTGCCCGTAGAATCCATGTACCCATCCATATACCTTAGTGATGTCTATTTGCTAGAATATTAAATCTCAGTTCATATCCATTACCCCTTTTTAGCAGATCTGTTTTGATCTTCCTGATGGGAAGGACAGCACATTACAGTAATTCTTAATTTGACTAATACAAATTATATCACTTTCTTCACAAAAATGTAATTTTTTAAAAAACACATACTCAAAAATATACCATTTAATTGTAATCCTGCTGAAGAAGTTATTGAACTCTTCCTCTGGAAATATTTTTAGTAAATTAGACTTGGAATTCTTTATAAACATCTCTGCTTTCTGCAGTAGCACTGACCTATTAAGGCAAAAAAAGAGTTAATAAAACACTAAAAATTATTGAAAATCTGATCTTAAAGAGAAGGTTGCTCTTTGAAAATCCACTTTGCATGATCTCTAACACACTACAGAGTTTATGCAAAGTAAGAACACTGCAAATTCAGCATTAATCAAATTACCCTGTAATTAATGTTATCAGCTTTACCCAGAGTGTAACCTGCTAACCTACTTTTGGGATTTGTATTTTCATTCTGCAGCCATTCAGATTACAGCTTTTTGATTTATACTTTATTTTATTATATAACATAATCCCTGATATTTAAGTTATCAATAATTTTGAGAAGTTTAAAAGGCCATTCCTCATATTTGATGATGGTACATTTGGTAAAGCTTTCTTTGAGACTGGTATTTTATACACACACACACACACACACACACACACACACATATACACACATATATATATACACACATATATGTATATATATTAAAAATTATATATATATTATTGTTAATGGGAGACTGAATATTTGGTTCTCCAGATACAATTTTATGCAAGTATACATGAGTACTTTAAGAGAAACCATGATGTGTACAGACTTTTTTTTTAAATTTTTATTTATTTATGATAGTCACAGAGAGAGAAAGAGAGAGAGAGGCAGAGACACAGGCAGAGGGAGAAGCAGGCTCCATGCACCAGGAGCCCGACGTGGGATTCGATCCTGGGTCTCCAGGATTGCGCCCTGGGCCAAAGGCAGGCGCCAAACCGCTGAGCCACCCAGGGATCCCTGTACAGACTTTTCATATGAAAGCATGCCCTTCCTTAAATGTAATTGTGGCCTCATTTAAGATACTTTAGAAATCAAAATTAGTTTTTGATATAACTGAACTATTTATATTCTAGATGGTCTATGTTATTTGATTATAATTGACTACATTTTGAAACACAACTTTTAAGTGATTGAAAATGTTTAAGTGTATTGTATAAACATGTTGTAATTAATCAGTTAAATTTTATTCTAATGGAAAACTTAAAATGTTCATATACATTAAAATACAAGTATACGTTCTAGCATTATATTGATAAAGTTGTATTTGTTACCAGGAAGATAATAATTCTTATTGATAAATGTCATTATTTTGGTTGTTTTTTAATTTTGTTGTAAAAAAGGTGGAGAGGGGGCAAACAAAGAAACTATAGTTCTGAATGTACAAAGCAGAAATAGAGGTAGAAAATACTCTAAAAAGTAAAGTAAGTTTATTACAGATTGCCATGGGAAACTGGATTGTAAAAATGGAGAAATAAGTGCCTTTGCTCTCATAAAAAGATTTATAAGGCTATGCTGAATTTATGTTTTGTTAATTCACAGTAGTAAGAAAATGAATAAGTAGAGTTACAAACGAATGTGCAAGGAAACCAACCAGACCCTGTAAGCAAGATTAAAATGATATTTTGGCTCAACAGAAGACTATTTTGTACATATATTTCTAGTTTCAATACATGTTCTCCTATCAGTTATGATCCAGTGAGGGGAAAATGTTTGGGGATGATTGCTCGGTATAAGATTATGAAGAAAATCTTAGAGAAAGAGATCTTTTATTCATTTATTTTTAAAAAGATAGATTTATGTATGTATGTATTTATTTAAGTAGGGGCAGAGGGAGAGGCAATGTGAAACTTAAGCAGACTTTGTGTTGAGTATGGAGCTTGATGAGGGGGGCAGAGCCTGACACGGTTGGGGCAGGGAGTGGGAAGGGCTTGATCTTAACACTGAGATCATGACCTGAACTAAAACCAAGAGTCAGTTGCTTAGCCAACTGCATCACCCAAGCACCCTAGAAAGATATCTTTTATATAACACTTTGTATTGTACTAGAAATGTGAACACAAATTTAATGTTAGGCGATAATCAGCATTTTTTCTGTAAATTACTCTTTCATTTATTTTGCTGTTTTATTATTGAAATTAATTTTAAGTTAATATATCTTATCTCACCTTCCAGGTTCTTTTGTGAATGGAATGAAAAAGATAACAGATATTTTAAAAATCTTATTTATTGGCAAAGATCTTAATGGTTATATGTTAAAAAATGAATCAAGTCCATTTCATCTTCAAATTTAGTGGCTTAATGCAAATGGGAATGACTTGACAGCATGTAAATCAAAAGAGAACAAGTGCATTTGATACTTCTTTAGTAATACTTGCAACTAGAATAAAGTTTGTTATGATTTTGTTTCTGTAATTTTTATGAATTTTAATTAACATATAATAGAAAACTATAAATTATGAGTTGTTGGCTCCCATAGAGTTTAAGATTAATAAATAATAGTAATATCTAGAATGAAAGATGGAGAGCAACACCAAACATGACATTGTCAGATTGAGATTGACTATGCCTGCTAAATTATACAGATGTTAACTTTCTGTTTCACACCTACCCCTCAAGTTTGTTTGCTAAAGTATTTTCTAGGGCAAGTATAGATTTAGAGGCCCTGGAGATTTGTTATTTTGATTGAAAGGTTTAAAGTTTATAGATTGTTCAATGTGAGTAGCACTCTATGATATTTGTTTAATACCGTCAGTGGATCCAGACTTGGATTTGTGTTATATTTCTTAATTGAGACAGCAACTGCCACTTCACTGACTCTTCCTTCCTTTTTCACAGTGTTCTCTCCACAGGCATTCCAATTCTTGTCCTTAATTCCCCATATTCTTACCCTGAACATCATTGCCATCTGTGTATCCTATAAGAGTTTTCAAACCTTCCTTCACCTCCCCAGCTTGCCTCTAGACTTAAGCCTTATGTGAACCTCTGGGAACTGGCATACCTTTCTCCAAATCTATATTTTTGTCTTCCTTGTACACCAAACAAAGAATGCTGGACTTATAATGAGTTGATTTGACTCCAAACTTGGCTCTGAATAATTCATGAAAACTTATGCAGATCGCAATATGATGCCTATCATTTTGGGCCCTTTGACTTCAGCTGTCTAATTTATTCACTTTATTTTGGCAGTAGCATAAGAACACATCTCTGACAAGAACATGGATTTCTAGGCAGTTGCCCCTGCACCCTCCCACTTACTCTGAGATTGGTTTACACTTGGATTTGCATTTTTGCATTGGTCCTTGTCAACAGGCTCCATATCCTGATTTTTTTGTTTGCTTGTGGTCATCCATTTGATAACTTTTTGGGTTCCCTTTTAGATTTCCAAGTTTGAGATTTCCTCTTGGCTTTGTTTCAGATTGATTTTCTAGTTTTGGTGTTTTGATTTTCTGTAATGATAAAGCCTCATCTGAAATGCTATCTAATGGGAGCCCTAGTTGACCCCTCAATTCTAATTGTTTTTATTCTCCCTTAGGTTTTGACTTTTTTTATATTTAAATTTGGATATCAAAGTGGATAAAGGTCTCTAATTCTGAACTTATATTCTAATTTTATTGTTCTTTTATACATAGCCAAAACGATTTCTACTGGCTTCTGGCACGGTACACTGAGTGATCTTGTTTCTATAATATAGCTCAATCCTGGAATGGCACACTGTGTAAAGCAACATGATAGAAAAAGTTTGCAAGAATATGACACAGTATAAAAATGGGGAAAAATAACAGAAATGGGTGCTACATGGAAGAGAAAACATGCTCGATAAATAAATATATGGAAAGCTTTTCAACATAATTATTAATTAGGAAGATGCAATTTGAACACAATAGAGGCCATTTTATATCTCCTAGATTGTCAACTATCAAGGAACCTGATAATACCAAATAGTGAAGAAGCTATGGATTAAATAAACCTTTAATACACTTTGGTGAGAAGGCATAGCGATGCACACACTTTAGGGAAATAGTTGCCATTACCTGAATATTCACATATTCCTATATGAACTAATTATGTGTTTTAAAGAAATGTTTCCACATTTGGTCTATGACACAGTAAAACAATGTTCAAATTAACAGTTTTTGTGAAAGCAAACATCTGGAAACAACTAAAGTAAACATTGACAAAAAGTGGAGGAATAAATGGTAGTGTAGACAATGAGATGTGAGAAATAATAAACTATGAATAAGCAATATCTAACAACTACTTAGAACAATACACATAAATGTTAAACTACCACTGAGTGAGCAAAGTGATTGATAGAAACCCACCGATAGTAAGATATATTTTAATAAATCAGAAGAAATTAATACCATATTATTTGGCACACAAAAATATGATAAGGTTATAAGAATAATAATCATGATAAATACAAAACTCAGGATACTCTTATCTTCTATAGTGGAGGTGAGAACAGATGAGAGGAATATGTAGGTTAAAAAAAACAAAAAGATTGCTTGATGATTCTCTTTTGGATTTGCCAGTGGGCTCCTGGGAGTTCACTATATTATTCTTGAGAATCTTGCATACATATTACATCAATGTATGTAATAAATACCATGTTAAAAATATAATAAGGAAGGGATACCCAGGTGGCTCAGTGGTTGAGCCTCTGCCTTTGACTCAGGTTGTGACCCCAGGGTCCTGGGATCAAGTCCCACATCAGGCTCCCCCTGGGGAATCTACTTCTCCTTCTGCCTATGTCTCTGCCTCTTTCTCTGTGTCTCTGTCTCTCTCTGTGTGTCTCTCATGAATAAATAAAATGTTAAATCTATAAAAAAGAAACTACCTACATAGTAAGGGAATATATTTTGTGCTTTTCAATAAAATTTCCCAGTCCCTAAATAAGAAATTTCCTTTACTGAGTTTCATATTATGAGTATTACTTATTTCATCCAGTTTTATGAGATATAAATGACATACAACAATTATATTGAGATATACATGACATACAACCTATAAATGTATAAGTTCAAGATGTATAGTATAATGACATGTCATGTATATAGTGAAACCACAGTGACTTTAGTTAACATCCATTACTTCATATACTTACAATTTTGTTTGTCCTTGTGATGAGAACTTTTAGGATCTACTCTCTGCAACTTTCAGAGAAATATACCATACATACAGCATTGTTAACTATTATCATCATGTTGTATGTTTATTTTTATTTCTACCTTAGAAAGCGAGCTTGTCCTTCATGGGATGAAGTATTAGCTATCAAGTAGATAATGAACAAGTACTTACTAAATTTGACAGACTAGATATTATTTCTTTGGGATTTTAATTTATAAGCAAATATATTTTAATTATTTTTGCCATTTTTATTTATATTCCCTAATAATATAGCATGCCTCACTAAGCTTTTGATAGAGGTAAATACAACAGTATAGTTGGTATAATAAAGACAGTTCCCATTCAAAAGAATTGCTGTGAGTTCTCCTTTTAAACTTTAGATGTATTTAACAAGACAGTGTTCATTTTGTGTTTGCTTCAGAGTAAGTCCTTTGCTGTCAATATGACAAAATCAAGTAAAATGCTGGCTACTTGAGAGAACAATCATTTATCCTCTACTACATATCAAGAAATGTTAAAGATACTAAATTCTGATAGGCCTTTAAATACTTGTAACTGACCAATAAATAGAATTAAAAAAAAAAAAGAGGAAGTATTTTGTTCAGTAGCACCAAAAGAACTCAAGTGACTGAGTAGTTAGTGAATGCTTGATGGATCAGACACTATTGTTATTTTCTAAGAGGCTCTTAGATTTTTAGAAAATAGTCTGTGTGAGCACTTACCATTGAATAAATTGCAAGAGGATCCATATCAGGCCACAATGACTACCTCTAGATGTACTTACTGATAAGCCTGTTATCAGCACATCACTGCTCAAGAATGCATGCTGTGCAATAAATTTGCTTCCTCCTCTCTCATTTCAGATCTTTGTGAATGAACAACATAGAAAAGTGGGAAACCACTCATGTTTAGGGATTAAAAAAAATCAAACCAAAAGAATAGCAACAACAAAATACAGTTTATGAACCCAGCCTTAAATTAATCTTAACTCCACATCCAAAAGATTACATCTCCCATTCTATGAGTTTTCTTAAAGTTGCTGCTGTAAACATGTTGTGATCTTTGACACTTCACTTTCTCATGACTTTTGTGATCAGTTACTCCATCATTCCTTTTTTTGGAAGGGACTTAGGCATAGGGAAGTCCATCTCTTTCTTATAATTGTTCCTTAAGCTCAGCACCATGCCCCACTAATTGGGCCGCTGTGGCACATAAATACAACCTTTCTCCATGAACTTTCACCTTTGCTTCAAAGCAACTTTTTCACAGGTCAAGGGTAAGTGACTGAAGGCACCTAGAGGATGATGTAGTCTTGCCCTGAATCTTTACCCTGGCACTAATGGACTATCGCTGTAACAGGAGTGTGATGTATGACCTCTGTTCATCAGAGGGGTTGACACACTCTTATTTTCCTATCCTTAAATAAATACAAATATTCTGTTGGAAAATACATAGATTTACCTTTTAACTCTTAATTTTCATGATGTTTAAAATAAGAAAAAATAAAATCAAAAGAGGCCTTCGAGGGCTCAAACTGAGTCCTAGACATTTCTGGCTATTCTGACGTAAACAGAGATAGGAAGAGAAGACCCTAAGTGGTGGGTATCATGAACCCCTCACACTTTAAACCTGCTGTTTTCATATCAATCCAATCACCTAGCTGCTCTAGTCTATAATCCTCACATCTTTAGTTTCTATCAGACCCAACTCTTGAACCACTAAGCCTGCTAAGAAAAGAGTAATGTGCTGTTTTATTTTACCTTATAATAGAAGTTGGTTAGCTTTTTCTGGATGAGCCATAAGATTTCTGCAACTCTATCATTGTAGTGGGAAAGCAGCCATAGATAATAACTACATGAATGAGTGTGTCTGTGTTCAAACAAAACTTTATTTGTGAGCACAAATATGAATTTCATATAGTTTCCCCACCACAACATAATTATGTTCTTTTCATATTTTCTAAGCCATTTTAAAAATGTAAAAACTCTTCTTAGCTTTTAGGCATACAGAAACAGGCAGTGGGATTCTGTTACAGCATTCTATACCATTGCTAATGGTAGTTGAGACATATGGTGATACATTCAATTTAATGCAAGATGCCATTGTTCCTTTAAATTAAAGCAAAGTAAATTCACTCCTTTTCATATTCACACTTACATATAATGAACTTCCAACGGTCATGGATGGACTTTGAAAAGTATTTTATTTGCTTTCTATCAGTCAAATAAAATATGAAGGAAACTTTTAAAAGCATTCTTTAGGAAAAAAAATGAATTAATCCAGCAACTTTCTTTCAGATTCAGAGGTGTTATGTGTTGCTTTATAAAGAGCCTTAAGTAATGTTCAGCCAGGAATGATGCATAGGTGTGGTGACTAGCCATAGCTTCAGAGAATTTAAATAATTTTCTATCTAAATTTTAAATCTGGTTACTCCTTTTAGAAGCACATACCAAATAAACTTCAGAATTAATGTATTAAATTTACATTCAGAAATCCTATTTCTTAGAAATAGCTTTGATTAAGTAATGGATAAAGTGTTGCATAATTATGGCACTGCAGGTCCTGGTAAGGATCCCCTTGTTATTAATCAGCTATTTTCAAGAAAGTCACAGGATATCAGTACTATCTATTTCTAGCTCTACCTTAACAATGTGCTTGCTAAAATTTTTCCCTCCTGCACATACTACCTTAATTTTTGACTGTTGTAAACCTCTGTATTTGGACCAAAGATCATAAAACTGCTTACTGCCAAATCACTGAATGACCAATCTCTGAATGGTCCTCAGAGCCACTTGCTGATTTTCATGTAAGTTGGTGGCCACTATTTCATACTGCTTTCCAAAGATGCCAGGTTTAATTTTAAGCAAGCCAGGTGTTTTATTTAGTCTGCGCTGAGTGACCTTACCCCCTTCTTTGGCCTTTGCTTGTTTATTTCTAATTGTCTCTTGACACACATTCCAACTACAATAAGTATTTATTCTTCTAACTCTTCTGCTATCAGATACAGTGAATTCTTTTTATCTACAGCTCATTTGCATTCTCACCTGAAAAAGTGCAGCATCTCAGTAAGTCATGCTTCCCACTGAACCCAATTACTCCCATTGTGCAAAGCAAAGTGAGCCTGAACATCCCATGTGGAACAGGCAACATATGGTTGCTACCATCAACACAGCTGGAACATCTGTGTATAAATTCATGCTGTGTATGCATCACTTTAGTTGCATACTCAGATGACACTGAGAACATATACAATTGGGAGTAAGTCTTAGAGATAATATAGCAGAGAAATAGGAGGGTAGATTTGAAAGATGTATTTACCTAGTGACTGCACCAGCTCAGTTCTGCTTTCTTTGTAGAATGAGTGTAACTCTAATAATTCATTTAAGATTTTCTCAACTACATAACTTAAAAGAATTCCTACAAATGAATCAAAGAGTTAGGAAAATGATATCTATCTTTGGTTTAATCATGTGTCAAATTATTAACAAAACATTCTGGCAACACAACACTAACTGTACTTACATGTGGCCACCCACTGTCTTAAAGTTCTTAAATGGATCATATAACGTATGCTCTAAAAATATTGTATATTAAGTCTTTATTATTAGATACATTTTATAAATTAATATATTGAGTTGAATTGCACAATTTTAAAATAAAAACCAGGACATGAACTCATGTCATTTGGCTAATACATGTATAATATATCTATATATAGATATATCTATATCTATATATCTATATCTATATATCCATATGTATGTGTCTATATACTGTATCTATGAATCTACATAAACTATATATAGTTATATAAAATATATTAATATATACTATCATATACATTTACACATAAATATATGTGAATATATATGTATAAAACTATGTATTTATTGACTTACTTATTTTCATACTACTCCTGAAATATATCTCAAAAAGAAATGACTATAATTAGTATTTATAGATTCGTATAATTCCTTTTCCTAGTGATACCAGCTCAAGGTTGTAGAGGTGTTTTAGGAAACAATGACTAGATATTCTTTTTTTAAATTACCTAGGAAAGAAGCAGAAATATTGGGAGAAGACAGAATGGAGGTAAAAAGCAGTAGGTGTGGTTTAAATGGAGAGAATAATAACTATGTCTCTCCTCCTCTCACTCCAGTAAGTGAGAACTAACAAGATGCTTATTCAATAGAATTTTCTCAGTCTTGGCATGGGAATAGCAATTTCCACTAAGGGAAGAATCTGTAGTCATATGCTTGCTATATAAAGAAGACATAAATGATACAAAGAAAACATTGCGGAAAGAAAGCCACAAAATACTCAAATCTTTAACAGTTTGCATGAAAAATCTAGCTAGCATTGGAAATTTTCAAAGACCTTGTATAACTAATTTTGTTTCAGTATAATTCCACAAATATTATTGACCTCCTATTTTTACAATACACTGTGGTTCTCAGAATATTTTCATTAGAAATACCAATAAGTACAAATTAGATTTGGAGTGAAGCTTTATAGCTTTCCCTTCTTTTCTCTGTGTTTAGTTAGTTATGAACCAGCAATTAATTAAAAAGGAAATCAAACAAACAAAAAAAGCAGAGGAAATATAAAATAGGAATGCTAATTTAAGAGGAAAATGCTCTTTACAGAATTAAAATATAAATGGAAGGTTCTGAGAATGATAATTATATTATCCTGAATTTAATAATACCATTTTTGGGCTAGATCTCTGGTAAATTCTGAAGGAATAAATTCTCAACACACATAGGATAAGCAGTTTATAATCTTAAAGAGAATTGGGGTCTATGAGTACATTCAAGACCTGTGTGGCACAAAATAATAATAATAATTATAAAAATTTAAAAAAAAAAGAAAAGGAAAGGAAAAAAAGAAAGAAAGAAACAAAAAACACACATTTGGAGTTTAATTCCAAAGCTGTATGTTGAATAAACACATAAAATTACCCAATTCTGTTTACAAATCCTAAAGGTTTTGAAAGAAGGGAAAAGTGGCCATGAAAGTGGAGATCAGGGTGAGTCTTTACGTGTGTTGAATAAATAATGGAATGCAGCTTGAAATAGACATGGGAGAATTTCTTAAAAGCAGACTAACAAAGAATTGAGAATTAGGGCTCCCCGGGTGGCTCAGTGGTTTAGCGCTGCCTTCAGCCCAGGGTGTGATCCCAGAGACCCGGGATCAAGTCCCACGTCGGGCTCCCTGCATGGAGCTTCTCCCTCTGCCTGTGCTGTGTCTCTGTGCCTCTCTCTCTCTGTCTCTCTCTGTCTCTGTCTGTCTCTCTGTCTCTCTGTCTCTCGTCTCTCATGAATAAATAAATAAAATCTTTAAAAAAAGGATTGAGAATTAACGCAATACTGAAGTTGGCTTGACTCAAATAGAGGACTTGATGTGAAAGAATTAATAAAAATTAATGTGGCACCACAGATTACCTTAATATCAAATGGAAAATCAATTATTTTTTGTTTGTTTACTCTGAGGAATAATAGACCACCAAAGTAAATTTCATATAAAATGAATTGATAAATTAAAAAACTTTTGGGGATATCAATCCACTAGCAAGTGCAAGATCAGTAATAAGATACAAGAAACAAAATTATTGAAAGTTAAAAAGCAAGGTAGAAGGCAATGAATGAAGAATTTTCAGTGTGATGTGGGAAGAATGTCTGAGGAAATGATGAGGATGAGTAGACTCTTATGAAGGATAGAAAAAAATAAAATCAACCCCAAGATTTAGTAATTTGGACCAAGACAGTTATACATAATATTAATTATTAAAAAATGAAGCCATGGTCTAAGAAGAGAATTCTATCATGAAGGAAAATAAATTTTCTTTTAGATATTTTGGGTTGTAGTGATGAAAAATTAATAAATGTCCCCTATAGACAGGTGAATATGCAGGTCTTAGAGATCCATATTGACAGAGAGGAGTTTGAAGGGAAGTGATAAGCCTCAAAATTAGGAACACTTAACTACCTCCTTGTGGATGAACATGAGGCTGCATGAACAAGGGCTTCATGACCTTGAACCACTAGAAGAGCTCTACCGTGAACACCAAATAATTACTCTACTTAAAAGAGTTAGGAAAAGAAGAAAATCAGGTTTTGTCTCAAGTCCTAGAACCTGAAAGATTCCTTCTTCCCATATTCCATGGTCCTGCTGAATGTTGAAAAGTGACCAGGACTTCATTTATGCCCCCACCATACTATAATAGCATGTGTCTAAGATTCAGAAACATGTAGTGGCTTATCCTCTATTTTGCTAACATTAGATCAACAGGTCAATTTTGAACCACACAACTTTTAAATTTAGCTTTGTATTGTAAAATAAATCTTTAGCTAACACTGTATTAAAACCTAAAATAAGCAGAAAAATAAAGCTTTTGTCAAAAGCTTAAAAAAAATAAATCCGTGAGCATAGGAAAAGAGCAGAAGTTCAGGATGTGAGTTGGTGAAGGACAGACAAACTGACAGAAGAAGCAATCTTAAAGTATACTCCAGTCAGTGGGAAGAAAGAACTTGTTTCACGATGAAGGGGCTTTTGACTATCATTAACTAAATAGAATTAGAAGAGGAAGAGACCTGAATCAATATCTCTTTGTATTTACAGAAAAGGAAGAGTTTTTGAAAATTATATCATGAGTGCTTAGTTTATGTTTGTGTATGTATTAAATTGATGTAGATTAAGAAAATATCCTACTTAAGCATTTGTCTTCCACAAATGGAAGACATGTTTTCAAATACATTTTTTTGTATTTTATATTCATCTCCAAAGTCATGTGTCTTCACAAGATACCAGGCCATCTTCTAGATACCAGTTCTCTGGAAATTATTCAAAAGGCAATCCAGGTATTTTTTTTTTTTCTGGATTTGTTTTATTTACACCCTTCTTTCTTTCGTGTTCAGGTTTAGTTTCCCCTATAGCATAACTTCCTTCTCCAAATGCCATTCCCCTGCAGGACCAGAAAAAAACCCACACCTCAGATTTTCTTTTTCTTTATAGCAAATTCTATTTTTCTTAACTCATTAGTCTTATTATAACTTGAGGTTTCTGTTATTATTTCAGTCCAGCACACCATTATCAGTGATTTTTTTTTCTTTTATCAGTGATGGTTTTAATGAGAGTACTAACAAGGAAAAAAAACTCTGTTCTTGTTTTATTTTCTGTGTCCAGAAGGAGTTTACTGATAATACTGAGCGATAACTCACTGTTGATCTGATTTAAATTTAAATAAAGGAAAACTTCACTGTTGCATTGCCCTTAGCTAATATTGTTATGCTAATCCTAAAAATGTATTATACAGTCAGAAGCTTAAATGATAGACAGTAGCTACATGTTTTTCTGATGCTTTTTTTTTTTTTTTTGCTACTTTTTAAATTTAGGCAAGATAAGTTTCCTATGTATATTTTAAACTTCAGCTAATTTCCCCAATAATGTAAAGAAAACACAGATGCTTTAAAAATTTAGAAGGTAGTTAAACATAACTTTCATAGTTCTATATATGGCATTAAATAATAAGTGAATTTAAAAGTTAAATTTATAGAATGAATACATTTATTTGGACATGGCATATATATTAACACCCTTAATATATCTTGTTTTGAAATATATTCTATTTTTTCTATACTAAAGTAACAAAAATACTTTAAAAATGTATGATTTTTTATTATTTATTTATTTTTAAAGATTGTATTTATTTATTCATCAGAGACACAAAAAAAAGAGAGAGGCAGAGACACAGGCAGATAGAGAAGCAGGCTCCATGCAGGCAGCCCAATGTAGGACTAGATTCTGGGACTCCAGGATCATGCCCTGAACCAGAGGCAGAGGCAGAGCCTCAAACACTGAGCCACCCAGGCGTCCCCAAAGGTATGATTTTTTTTAATACAACATTTGTTTATTGTGATTGAAATTAATCTCATAAGAAAGAGCAATTTAAGAAAACACCAAGCTACTGGGACACCTGGGTGGCTAAGTGGTTGAGTCTCTGCCTTTGGCTCAGGGCATGATCCTGGAGTCCCAGGATGGAGTCCTGTATTGGGCTCCCCGCATGGAGCCTGCTTCTTCCTCTGCCTATGTCTCTGCCTCTCTCTCTGTGTCTCTCATGAATAAGTGAATAAAATCTTTTAAAAAAGTTCTTTGAAAACACCAAACTACTAACTGTATAGCAAATGTTTACATTTTTGTCTTTTTTTTTTTTTACCAAATGGTGCTATTGTTTATATATTACTTATCTTATATCATCAACATAATGTAAAAATCATGAAATATATTTTTTAGAATTAAGGCATATGTTATAATAATTTAGTTTAGAAGTAAAGACTCCATTAATTTTATTAGTACATTATAGGGAATGTATGTGATTAATATATATATTAATATATAATATATATCCTATTAGAGTTTTTGCTTAATGTTAATATAATGTATTCTTTTTCTTTCCCTTTCAATGTATTCTTTTCTTTATGCAAATTTTTTGACATTTGACATGAATCTTTGGTAATAGCTGGAACAGGAACAAAGATGTAATACACTACATTTCTGATAATACAATTTTGGCAAAAAAAGTGTTAGTGAAATCTAGCAAGGCCCTTTACATCATTAAAAAAAACTATATGGCAATTATGCAAATTTTTTCAGCAAGTTTATGTACAGATGTGCAAGTACTTATGCACTTCCATACGCCTGTACAATGACCTAATTTCCACAAGCCAACACAGTCTGGTGTGCGCAAGAATTTACTAACATGTAGATTTTAAAGGAAGAGCTAAGCACTATCAACACAAAGGAATTTCAGTGACATTAGAGATTATTCTATTAAAAAAAACTTTTCATAAATGGCTATTAGTAAATAATGAAATTGAACTTAACGGTATACTTTATACTTGGTCTCATTTTGAACCTTATTTTTATTTATTTTTTTAATGGAGTACATTGTTTTCCCTATTCTTCCTCTAAATTTTTTTCTTCTGTATTATTACATTGCTTTAGACCTCACAATGTTCAATAGAAGTAATGATAGTGGGCATTCTTATTTCTGAGTGTAAATAGAATATTTTCTTTCAATTTATTTATTTATTTTTATATAGCTGTAGTTTTGGGTGATCAATATCAGGGACAGAGATGATATGGATTTCTGATTTTATAGAATATTGCCCTGAATTGGTAGCCCAGGCATCAAGGCCCTTGACCTTGACTATCTGCATTAATTCTACTGATACTAGCCAAATAAAGGGTTTAGAGATCCTAGCCAGCCCCCAAGAGTTTACCAATACAGATACATTGCTGGGGCTGGGACACCCCTATTCCTACTTCATAGTTTGGGAATTGAATGATCTTATTTAATATAAATAAATAAATAAATAAATAAATAAATAAATAAATAATTGAATATGTATATCATTGTGTGTATATACATATATATATTATGCATATGAGTAAAATCATACTAATGTAAATGTTTATGATATAAAAATGTTGCCCTATGAAATTAAGTATAATATCTGAAGAAAACTGCTTTCATTAAAAATCCAGTTTAAAAAATAAGTCTAAGACAAATTAACATAACTGCTACACTCTTTTCCAATATTTTGAGATGAGACATAACTGATATTAAATAATCAAAAGAGGTAAAATGCATACATTGACTCTTCAGTACAGTTATAATGATAAATGGTCACACCATATCTAAGTGTATTTCTGATCCAGGAGCAAAAAAAAAAAAAAAAAAAAAAAAAACAGATCATATGATTAACAACAAATAATTTTGTGTAATGTATTAAAAGAGAAAAACCACTACAATTCTATGGTGGAAAATGACAAAGCAGTGACTTAGCCACAGTTGATGTAAATGGCATGTTTCACAGAGTCAAGATCAAAAGGCCTTTGGAGCTAGAGAACAGGAATCATTGAAAATAGGACTCCTACAAATAGTCATGTGTGCATGTGTGTAAAAATATACATGTAATTGACATTTAACAGATCACTATTTCATAGTTTTATAAGCTACTTGTCTTTGTTAAAAAAATGTCTTCAAAGATGCAGTAGGATCTGTAAAATATCCTTTATAACAAACTATGATCTATAATTATATTAATATAGTTCATATCCAAGAAACATCAGTCAGAAACAGGTATTGGTTTGATATAAATCAATCAAAGCAAAGCTTCAAAACAACAATAAATAAGGTCTTAATGCTCTTTCTTTTGATAAAGGTGACTTTCAGCAGCAGAAATTCTATTTTCTGTGGAATGTGACCACTTTACCTGCTGAATCGAGTAGAATGTGGAGATATGCAGGAAATACTATTGATTTTAAGCATTATTTGAACCTATAAACAGATTTAAAATGACCTTCTACTGTGATAACAATATCTATAATTTGAAAAGAGTTTGTAGAGGAAGAAATGTTGCAAGGTCTGGAGTAAGATAAATGGCAATTTATGGAGGTCAGTTGGCCAATTTCAGATCAAAATAGTTGATACTGCTGCAAAGCAGTAAATACAGCCACACCATTTCTGGAAAATAACAATTTGAGGATACTTTAATTTTTAAAGAATTGTTTTACTGGCCACTTGGGAACTGCTTTATCTATTAAGTTAATGTTATAACTTTGCCATTTGCTACTTTTCAGGTATTTTCATAGTAATGGAATGTATTGACTCCTTAAAACATGTAACTATGGGAAGCTATCTGAGCTCAGGTTTACCAAAAGGGCATCATATAATGAACCTTAAGTCTTAAGTCAACCCATGGTTAAAAATGTAGAGATAATAATGAGTATGTTTTATTATTATTATTATTATTATTATTATTATTATTTTTACAAGTTAACTTCTTTTAGGTAACAGTGTGTCTATTTTTCTGTTATATCTGGTGATACTCTTTAGGTGATATTCATTTTCCCTTTTTATAAATAAATCTGGTACTCATAGTTCCAGCGGTTAGTTCAGACTCATATTTTTCCTTTTAAGAAGCAGTCAGTCAAAGGGCACAAAATTTCATTAATGGAAGATGAATAAGGTCTGGAGACCTACTGTATAGCATGAGGCCTATAGTTAACAATACTGTGTGGTGTATTTAGAAATTAGCTAATGGTAAAATTTATGTTGAGTGCTCTTTCTATACATACAAAAAAATCAATGTAAATATAAATAAAGGGAGTAGGAGGAAACTTGTAGAAGTGAAGGATAAATGCATAGTTTTGATTTCAGTGATGATTTCACAGGTGCATACTTATCTCCAAATTGTATGTATTGTAATCTTTAGTTTTTTGCATATCAATCATAGTTCAATAAGGTGGCTTTAAAAATAGTTTAATATAATTCAAGATTTTCCATATTCAATATTCCAAGTTGGAAGAGCTTAGTATAAACCAGCATGTAGAACTCCAGAAGTTATGTATATAATAATTTAAAGACACTAAATAGAAAATTGGAAAAGTAAACCTGCCTAAAAGCAAAGCTCATTTAGAATGAACACAAAGCTCTTCTAAAATTGTCCAGATAAGGGTTATTTTTCTAACCAAGCAGGTTGTTCATCCAGAAAACATTTATCTTTCTAACCAACCCCCAGGAATTTCTAACTTCCCATTGTTTGCTTCATTCTTTCAGGTCCCATCTGTCTGAAAACCCCCATTCAGTCTCATTTTGAAAACTTGTTTTCTGGATTCACCTAATTATTTTGTTGTGCCCTTACTCAGCATTCAGCTCAAACATTCTGTGTGCTTGTTCTTGTTAATCTGGTTTATAGGCAAAACATAATCTAATTAAAAAAGAGCTGAAGAAAGTATTTTAAGTATTTCCTGCAGTGTATTATTTGGAATTACCTTTGTGAAATTTTTCAAGGCTTGAAAGTGACAATATTTTTAGTTGTTATTAGGATTTCTTTAAGAATTATTTTCCTGGAAGAAAAAGTTACAAACATTTTATTTTTAGAAGTCTCCGCAAGTGTTGAGGTCAATTCATTTCTTTACCAAGTGTCTACTATTATATCCTTTCATCTGCTCAAAGTGGAAGATACTAGGTAAAGCTAAAAATCATCTGTAAAAATATATGGATGTTTCCTATTATATATATATCAAAATCTAGAGAAGAGGAGGGGACTGGCGATACTACTTTTATGATAACTTGTAAACGAACTCTTGTATACTTTTAGCATGATTTGCCCCCATTTCCTTTATCATCATCTTTCAATTTATATGTGCCTATATTATTTTACCAGTGAGATTAGAGACATCACTGCCCCAACCCCCATCATTAAATACTTCAGGGTATTTCACTTAAGAATGAGGTCATTCTTTTTTGTAACCCTATTAAAGAACTTTAACATCTATCCAATGCTGTTATTTAATCCACAGTGTCTATTCCAATTTGTCATTCGTCCAAAAAATGCTCTATATTGTATTTGTTTGTTTGTTTTTCCCCTGATATAAGATCTACACTAGGAGTACTTAATGCATTTGTTGGTTATGTTCCTCTAATTTTTTTTTATTTTTTTTATTTTGGAACATTATCTTGGCCTTGCCTTCTGTTTCTTGACCTTGACATTTTTGTGTAGATCTCACAATTTGGGTTATTCTAATATTCCCTCAAGATTAGATTCATGTTATGAATTTTTTGGCAGTGTTACCACAGAAATGATGTCTCTATTATGTACTTTGAGGTTAAATTTCTCAGAATATTCAAGTAATCTCAGAACTCACCAATTGGAATGACATCAAATTAAAAGTAATGTTAAAAGACTACATAAAGGATGAACTAGGAGATTTTTAATAATTTATTTATTTATTAGTTTATATCACATACCAGGAACTGTTATAGATGCTACTGCTATCTTGATAAAGTTGCTGAATGGCGAGCACCAGGGATCAGCAAAAAACAGCCCTCTGGCCAAATCCACCAATGATTATTAATTCATAGATTGATAATGGCTACTTTTGCATTGCAATGGCAGAGTTAAGTAGAGATGATAGAAAAATTTTATGGTCAACAAAGCCTAAAATATTTACTGTCTGCTCTTTATAGAAAACGCCAGTCTCTGTCCTAAAACAGCATAATCTAGCTAAAGTATTTTTGTAAATAAATTTTTGTAAATAAATAATTATTGATAAAGACTTGGGCAATGAGAAAATATTATCATGTAGTCATGTGGCTTTAATTTTTTTGGTGGGCTGAATAGATTTTTACATTGAATCTTATAAAGATTGCATTATTTGTTTACTACAAAGTATGTAATATTTTAAAATGCTCCACTAGTCATATTCTAGACTTTGCCTAGGAAGAATACGCAGTATCACTTAGCCAGAAATCCCTAGTGTTTCTGAGCCTACCTCTCTTAAGATTCTGCTGTTCTCTTGTCTATTGCCTACTATAGATGTTACTTCAAAGGACTACGCTCCGGAGGCTTCAGCATTTCCTGTGTCAACAAGACATTTTTTCCCCTTCAAGTGATTTATTAAAGGATGAATCGGATTGACTTTAGTGAAATATATTGCATCTTTCCTGAAGATAGAATTTTTGTCCCCTTTAAGAACTCTCCTGCTTATGTCTTGAGCAGAATCACATTCTCAAACTAGTGTCTGGACATGCGAGTAAATCCCATTACTCATTAATAGGATTTGTCTGCACACCTCCTATGCATCCTTTGGTAACTGAGAAGTCCTTCACTGTGAGCTGTTTCTTTCTTTCTTTCTTTCTTTCTTTCTTTCTTTCTTTCTTTCTTTCTTTCTTTCTTTCTTTCTTTCTTTCTTCTTTCTTTCTTTCTTCTTTCTTTCTTTCTTCTTTCTTTCTTTCTTTCTTTCTTTCTTTCTTTCTTTCTTTCTTTCTTTCTTTCTTTCTTTCTTTCTTTCTTTCTTCTTTCTTTCTTTCCTCTTTCTTTCTTTTTTTTTTTTTTTTTGGGTTTACTCTGGACATCTGTCCAAATAATTTCACTCTATGATACATGTATTTCATTTAAACTCTCCAAGAGAGGGAGAGACTAGTAGTTGATAAAACTCTTGAATAGCATTGTACTCTGTCTTATTTTACTCAAGGAGATGCCCTGAATTTAATTTTCTCTCTGGGAATGAACCACAATTCAAATATTTGCAAAGTAACTTGGGAGGAAACCCAACATCTGTGTTCTTAGATGATGCGTTACTTACAACCATTTTTAAGTGTCATTTAGGCTATCTCAAAAATGTGGTTAAAAATACTTAAAGAGGGCAGCCCAGGTGGCTCAGCAGTTTAGCACTGCCTTTAGCCCAGGGTGTGATTCTGGAGACCTGGGATCGAGTCCCACATCGGGCTCCCTGCATGGAGCCTGCTTCTCCCTCTGCCTGTGTCTCTGCCTCTGTCTCTCTGTGTCTCTCATGAATAAATAAATAAAATCTTTTTTAAAATGCTTAAAGAATAGTGATATAAAAGTGGTCTATAAAGTGGAAATGCTTCTGATAATTTGACGGTTGAAATACTATACTTAGGAAAGTAACAAAAATATACACTAGGTTTTAGGAAAATGGTAATATATACTATTAATAGTACATCATGGTTAGACTAGATCAGTAAGATTAATATTGCATGAATCTGATCAAATATCCACTGTCCTTATTTGACCTCTAGTCTCTGGCTATACTTTCATTCCTAGTTGCTAGTAGGAGGTGCCCGTCAGGTCTTACTCTGAATGACTCCCTTCTCTGTTATTAATCTCACCTTCTAATAGTAACATATTAATGATTACTAGAAGTTGCTATTCTGTACCATGCCCCTTATTTATTTTATCCATAATTCTTACAACCTTTTTGCAAGACAGGGATTATTGTGTCATTGTTACCTATAGAAGAATGGGCTTTGGAATGGCTTTAACTCTCCAAACGCCACCTAGTAAATGACAGAGTTAGGATTAAAACCCATACCTACGGGACGCCTGGTAGATCAGTGATTGAGTGCCTTTGGCTCAGGACGTGATCCTGAAGTCCAAGGATCAAGTCCCACATCGGACTCCCTGCATGGAGCCTGCTTCTCCCTCTGCCTATGTCTCTGCCTCTCTCTCTCTCTGTCTCTCATGAATAAATAAATAAATAAATAAATAAATAAATAAATAAATAATATTTAAAACATAAATAAATAAATAAATAATAAAGAAATAAATAAACCCATACCTAACACCAATGCCCACTAGCCCACTTACTTTTCTTTTTTTTTTTTTTAGCCCACTTACTTTTATCTCAGGGTTTTACATATACCATTGATATGATTTGCCCTCCTTGATTAAACAGAAAGCAAACTTTCAAAATATTGATTGCAATTCAAGCATTTTTTTTGTTTTCATTAGATTTCTCTTCAGAATATTAATTACAAAATTATACAGGAGGATCCCACTCACACACACACACAACACACACACAGAGACAACAGTGCAGTAACAGTAAACCTGCATTATTTATATATTCTTTGAAACCTGCTCATTACTTTACTGCCTGACATTGTGTCATACATGTCGATATGACACAAACAAAAGACTTCTATATATTGAACTTGTTCTCGTCAAATAATGTTAAAGATCTAATCTAAAATATGCCTCCAACTTCTATACTAAGTATTGTTTCTCATTTCTCTGTATAGAAACTTTGTTTCTGCAAGTTAGCTGAAATATTAGTAAATATGTTTTAATTAAAGAATTAAACCTCCTTTTAAAATGTTTTTTAGAGACAAAAGCAAATATCCATAATTTCATATAGATCTATGCAAAATTAAATATACCAGGATATAAATTTAAAGCGATGAGTAGACTTTACATATAACTATATTAACTGCACACTAATTTGAATTTTATTTATTTATCTTAGATGGCACATGTGTGTCCTCTTGGGAATAGGTGAAGAGATAGAAGGGGAGGGGAAGAGAACAGCAGACTCAGCCCCAACAAGGGGCTCCATCTCATGACCCTGAGTTCATGACCTGAGTCAAAACCAAAAGTTGGATGCTTAACCACCTGAGCCATCCAGGTATCCCAGTTGCACACTAATTTTAAAGGAGATAACAGGTGATACTGGAAACCTCCTCACAAGGTATGCTATGTACATGTCAAAACCAATTCTAAATCCCAGACATTATCACAACCCCTTCTATTTCTGATTGTATGAGAAGAATGGGTAATACAAAGAAGGAGACAACAGAAATAAAAAGTCACTCATTTTGAAGGAAGTGTTTTCAATAAGAGCCTTTTACTTTGTGTAAGTCATTTGGGGAGGCTAGGAGAAAACATTTAGGAATTGTCCAATTTAGTCACTTGTGTTTCAAAATATCTACAAAAGAGGAAACTATCTGATTAAATTGAAGAATCTTCAGAGCCATGGATGTTGGAATGACACATAACCAAAAGGGTGAGAAGAGACAATGCTACAGAGAGTCTAAATAGAAAAGAATAATATCAAAGGGAATAGAAGATGGTAGGAAGAAGAAGCAGAAAACAGAATTGTCCAATTAGCCACTGGTTCATGTGAAGTTATATTTCACCGGAAAGAGATGAGTAGATATAGGACCCCTGGAGACTTAGCTACCCTATATGAGAGACTTTATTAGTGGGTAGAATAGATGTTGATTTGAGTAGTATCCCCAAAACAACTCATTCCTCTTCAGATTGATAGAGACCAGTAGAATGATCAAACATGACCAAGCCAAGTCATGAAAGGATCTTGCTCCAAGTGCTGGCGTGGTAATTTGCCAAATTGGAAACTTGTCTCTCATATCTGAACTTCCCTATCCCCATCCTATAGGGCAACCTCTAGGAGGGAAGAATAGAGAAGGAGAGGAAAAACCGATTACTATCCTCCTGACATTCTGTCTCTCCCAAGCCACATATTTTACCAATAAGAGAGAGGAAATGTGTGGAGCAAATATAAAATTACATAGTTAAATTGTACTAATGAGAAAGTTATATGATCCACTCAGAATGATTTCACATGAATATGAAGGAGGATTGTATTTGGCCCAACTGTAGGACAGTGATTAGAATAAATGTATTGAGACAGAAACTTGAATAAGCTGGTTTAAAAAAATTAACATGCCAGCACTATAATCATGTGCCTTTCAAAAATTGTGCTCTTGTGGTTCTCATGAGGTGTAAGGTTGTTGTCACATTTGTACACTAATTTATTATATAAATTGGTCTTTATGCTCAAACAGAATTGTATCTTTCATGACATAGTATGTGTATCTTTCATGGCACAGTAAGATAAGTAATGGGATTAAAAGGCAGAGGAAAAGGTTGAAGTTATGATAGGGAAGGTACCTGTTACAGCAAAACTAATTTATTTTATTTTAATCCTCATTAATCCTGAATCCAAACTGCTAAACTGATAGTAGTATTCATAGCAAGGAATTTGGGGATTGGTAGGATAAAATAAAAGGGATTTTTATTTTGAAAATTACTCTTGAAATTTACACATTAAATATGTCATGTCAAATGGATTGGTGAAGGGAGATTCAACTGAGGCTGAATTCTGTAAAAGAGCAAGAAGAGTAAGACTTGCAGAGATCAATTCAACAATTCTGGAGACCAGATCCAGTTTCTGAGGAAAGCATTTGTTCTAGGCTCTCCTGCCTTGTGTCCAATGGAGGCTTCCATTTTCAAATTTTGTCACCTCTTTCCATCCTGGTTCAGGTTACTATCTCCTCCTTGGATTAGAGTATAATCTGCTGTCACTCTACAGTCTTGGAAACAAGCAAAATGCCTCAATTAAAATATAAATCAGATCATTACACAACTCTGCTCAAAATTTTCCAATGATTTCTAATCTCAACCAAAGTAAAAAGAAAAAAAAATTAAAATGACTCATTTTGCCCTACAAAATTTGACCTACCACAATGACTCCATTACCTGCCTAACCTCATTTCTTAGTAACCCCTCCTTGTTTTCCAACTCCATCCATATAAACTTCTGCTGCCCTTTGCACCCAGCAGGCCTTAGAAACTCTACCATGGCTTTGCATTTTCTCTACTTGGAACACTCTTCTCTCAGAAGTGTAACACATCGCACTTCCTTCAGGTCTTTGCTCAAGTATCAACCTTAGCTCTCTACTTATATTTGCCGTGTACATCACCCAGTCCCTATCCTGGTACTTCCAGTAAGTCTTCCCTGCTGATTTAAATTTTTTTCCATAGATTTCATCAACTTCTAAATGGTAATTAGGTTAATGACATGATTTGCCATGAATCTGGGACACTTGAGTCTGGAAGAGGTCACTAAAATAATTAAGATAACAGAATTAAAAGGTAGGCTTATTGACCAACAATTGGTTTTATGATATTATAAATCTATAAAATGGTTCTATTTAAAAGTACTCTTGGGATCCCTGGGTGGCGCAGCGGTTTGGCGCCTGCCTTTGGCCTAGGGCGCGATCCTTGACACCTGGGATCGAATCCCACATCAGGCTCCTGGTGCATGGAGCCTGCTTCTCCCTCTGCCTGTGTCTCTGCCTCTCTCTCTCTCTCTCTCTGTGACTATCATAAATAAATAAAAATTAAAAAAAAAAAGTACTCTTGGGCAGCCCGGGTGGCTCAGAGGTTTGTTTAGCACTGCCTTCAGCCCAGAGTGTGATCCTGGGGTCCCGGGATCTAGTCCCATGTCAGGTTCCCTGCATGGATCCTGCTTCTCCCTCTGCCTGTGTCTCTGCCTCTCTCTGTGTGTCTCTCATGAATAAATAAATAAAATATTTTTTTAAAAAGTACTCAAAGTTATTTATATAGAATGAAAACAGCATCCATGTGAACAATAAAGTAGAATATTTATTTTTATATTGACTATAAATGAATGTTAAAAATAATATATATGAACATTAAAATAAAACAGTTACTGTTGGAACATATCATTTTTTTTTAATAATTTGTGTAGCTGTATCTGTCCCTTGTACTGTGTCATGACAGTTCTTCAATGTGGAATATTATTTCTGTTTTTCATGGAATTTATTAGACTATATTGATAAGGGATATATTAAACTCATCATGAACTTTCATAAAAAATGTAAATCCAGTATTTTTTATTGTACACATTTTTTTTCTTTCTGTTCTTCTTTTGAATCCACTTATGCCAAAAAGGAATTACTGAACAATGAAAAAGGGTTACAATAAAATAAAATAAAATAAAGTAAAATAAAATAAATATATTTAAGTTACATGGTAAATAATAAAACCATTTTAGTAAGATCATTCATATTTCTGACAGTATTCTTTATTAGGACACTTGGAATTTTATATTGCCACATGTAAGTCGGCAACTTTATGCATCTTACAGTCTGACACCTAGGTAAGTGTGCAGCTGGATGGCAGCAATGATTACCTTTTTACATATACAAATAGAAAAGAGTGTATATATATATATATATATATATATATATATATATATATATAAAATGACAATGACAAATGCTGGTGAGAATGCATAGCAACTGAATCCCTTAACATTGCCCATAGGGGTGCAAATGGTACAGCACTCTGAAAAACAGTATGACGCTTTCTTATAAAAAATAAGCATGAAGAGGGATGCCTTGGTGGCTCAGCAATTGAGCATCTGCCTTTGGGTCAGGGCGTGATCCTGGAGTCCTGGGATCAAGTCCCACACTGGGCTCCCTGCATGGAACCTGCTTCTCTCTCTGCCTGTGTCTCTGCCTTTCTCTCTCTCTCTCTCTCTCTCTGTCTCTCATGAATAAATAAAATCTTTTAAAAAAATGGAGGTACAATAAGATTCAGCAATTGTATTTATCTCAGGCAATTGAAAACTAATTTATGTCCACTGTAAAGTCTATAAATGAGTGCTCATAGCAGCTATTTGTAATAGCCAAAACTTGGAAACGACTAAGATGTGCCTCAATGGTTAAATTAACTGTGATATGTTCATACCATTGAATACTGCTCAGCAATAAAAAAGGAATGAACTATTGATACACACAACAACTTGGATGGATCTCAAGGACATTATGCTGAGTGAAAAGACAAACGCAAAAAGTCAAAAATACATACTTCCTTTATTAACATTCTTGAATGATGAAATTGTAGTGGTGGAAAACAGACTGCCGGTTGCCAGGTTTTATTTAGAGACTGTGCCAGGAAGGAAGACTTATATGAATATAAAAGGGAGGCAGAGGGAGATCTTTATAGTGAAGGAATCCTCTGTTGATTACAGAAGTAATTACACTTACCTACACAGTGATAAAGTGATAAAGTCTTCCCTGCTTATTATAAATAAATAATAAATAAATAAATAGCAGAAATGAAATAAATAAAATTTCCTCATTTAAAAATTATGCATAAATAAATAAATACTCTGCACATACATTGTACCAATATCAAATTCCTGTGATAGATAGCATGCCATAATTGTGTAAGTTGTAAGCATAGGAGGAAACTGGTGATGTGTACACAGGTCCTTCCTAGACTAACTAACTCTATGAATCTAAAATTGTTTCTAAAAACAGTAATCTAATATTTCCAAAAACATATATGTATATGTATGTGTATATATATGCACATATTATGTATATACATCTATGTCACATATACATATACTTATATACATATCACATATAATCTTGTAAATATGTTAGAATGGGTAGAACTTAATGATAATAATCACATACTGGGATTCTCCTGGGTGTCTGCATCTATATTGTTGGCTCATATTTATTTTTTGTGTTACTTGTGTGTTATCTGTCTTCCTCTACTAATTGTAAGTTTCTTGAGGACAATGAATTTTATCTGTTTTGTTCACTGTTGAATCTCGAGAGCTTACCTTAGATCAATCCTTGGATGTGTGATATACTTAGTAAAAAATTGCTGAATGAGATGAGTAAGATAGAATCATCACTTTAGCATGCTAATAGATGGAATGATACTCATAGCCTGAGATCCTGATCATGAGAATTATAACCATACCAAAACATCCTTTTATTTCCTGCCTTTCCACTAGATCTTATGTTTCATACCCAAATAATGCAGGTACACAGTTACTCTGTTGCCTTTATAGGTTTGAAGAAAACAAAACAAAAGGATGCCTTAGCCTTGAAGTATATAATTTGGCAATGTGAAACAACAAAAAAAAATCTTAAAAATACAAATTCTTGTTGTATGTTACCTATGTTTTAGTATATTTATTTTAAAACATTTCCTAAGAAGTAGCCTTTTCTTTTTTTAATAAATTTATTTTTATTGGTGTTCAATTTACCAACATACAGAATAACACCCAGTGCTCATCCCGTCAAGTGCCCCCCTCAGTGCCCATCACCCATTCACCCCCACCCCCCGCCCTCCTCCCCTTCCACCACCCCTAGTTCGTTTCCCAGAGTTAGGAGTCTTTATGTTCTGTCTCCCTTTCTGATATTTCCCACACATTTCTTCTCCTTTCCCTTCTATTCCCTTTCACTATTATTTATATTCCCCAAATGAATGAGACCATATAATGTTTGTCCTTCTCCGATTGACTTCCTTCACTCAGCATAATACCCTCCAGTTCCATCCACGTAGAAGCAAATGGTGGGTATTTGTCGTTTCTAATGGCTGAGTAATAATCCATTGTATACATAAACCTAAAAAACAGCTTAGTTCACATTAATTTGGGGAAAACATGTATGGGCAGCCTGATTGGAATCATGGTTTAGTTACATTGCTTGGGCAACTTGGGTTTATAAGGAGACTGAGCAGAAAGAACTGAAGTATCATAAATATTGCAGTGAAATATTTATAGGACTTGAAGATCTCTCATAGTCTTGTCTTTTGGTTGGCATGGGCCTCGAGGCCAATATGCTAAGCCAGATATTAGAACATAGATATTATTCTCTGAAGTTCCTGAATCTGAAGAACAAGCAAGATTTTTGATTTCAAAAGATGATTGGATTTCTAGCATTGGTTTTTCATATTAATTTTTGTTTTCATTGGAGATTTCAATAATTGATCCATACCATTAGCTATATGGACCCATGTAAGACTGGAAAGGATGTATCATAGGATTGTGGTGCCAAGGAACATGACAAGTAGAATCATAAATAGATCTTTTCCCATTCATCAGTTTTCCTTAGTGTCCTAATCAGGAAAACAAAGCTAAGGTTCTATCTGAATTCCCTGAAACTGTTGACTCAGAAAGTGGCATAGTGACCACATTTCTAAGTTTTCTTTTCTGTTTTTGCCATAGTTGGGTATGACATTGTTATCTCAAATATTATTTCTTGGAAACTAATGGATTGAAATTAAAGGGAAAATCTTAATTTCCATTTTTGATAAGAATCTTAAACTGACAGGGAAACAAGCATTGTTATGAAAATAAGGTGTAAAGAAAAAGAAAAGGATAGTAGTCAGTTATTTTTGGTATTTGGATCTTTGTCTAGGGTTCTTTTGATGGTGGTTGTTTATATATGGAAGCCTGGAGCTAAATCAAAGCTTTTTGGGAAATCCTCTCTTTCATGATGCCATTTCCTTTGGAGTATCTTGAGAGATTCTCAATTATAGATATCCGAGTTTTCAAGACCTCCAGGTCATGGGAATGATATGAATCATTTTAAGTCGGCAAATGCAGGTCCAGGCATCCAATCCTTGTAATTCAATAGCTGTATTGTAGTTAATAGTGCATAATATGTTCTTTTCTAAAAAATTCAAGAGCAGTCTTATGTTGGCATCATTTTAGTAAAACTATGTCTTCAGATTGATGGTTGTGTAGGGATTTCTGTAGTTTTCCCTGACAGAAGCCACTTGGAACTGTTAGTTATAAAGGTGGGTATACTGTCTTAAACCTGTAAAGTATTTGACCATTTACAGTCAGCCTAATTACAGTCAGTCTAATTATAGTCAGTCTAATTACAGACTGAACTGTATCCTTCCAAAATTTGTATGTTAAAACTCTAACCCCCAATGTGACTGTGTTTGGAATTAGACCCTATAAGGAGATAGTTAATGTTAAATAAGGCCATAGGATGGGGCCCTGATCCAATAGGATTAATATCTTTAAAAGACACCAGAGTGTACTCCTTGTCTCTCCCTCTCTTTCTTTCTCCTTCTCTGTCTGTCCTTTGCTCTCTTGCTATTCCTTTCCCCCTCTCTATGTGAGAATACAGTGAGAAGGTGTTTGCAAGCCAGAAAGAAGTCCCTCACCAGAAACTGAATCAGCCAGCACCTTGATCTTAGACTTTGTAGGCCTATAAGAAATTTTCACTGTTCAGGTTACTCATTCTATGACATTTTGTTATTGCAGCCTGAGTAAACTAATATACCATTTATGTGAAAAAATATAGTCATCTATAAAGAGCTTATTAAACTCAACACCCAAGAAACAGAAAATCCAGTCATGAAATGGGCAGAAGACATGAACAGAAATTTCACCAAAGAAGACATGCACATAGCCATCAAGCACATGAGAAAATGCTTGACATCATTTGCCATCAGGGAAATAAAAATCAAAACCACAATGAGATACCACCTCACACCAGTGAGAATGGCTAAAATTAACAAGACAGGAAACAACAAAATGTTGGAAAGGATGTGGAAAAAGGGGAAGCTTCTTGCACTGTTGGTGGGAATGCAAACTGGTACAGTCACTCTGGAGAACTGTGTGGAGGTTCTTCAAAGAGTTAAAAATAGAGCTACACTATGACCCGGCAATTGCACTACTGGGTATTTACCCCAAAGATACAGATGTAATGAAATGCTGGGAGGCCTGCATCTCAGTGTTTATAGCAGCAGTGTCCACAATAGCCTAACTGTGGAAGTAGCCGTGATGTCCTTCAACAGATTAATGGATAAAGAAGATGTGATATATATATATATATATATATATATATATATATATATATATCTCACACCCACACAGACACACATATATATACATGTATGTATGTGTATATATATGCACATGCACACAATGGAATATTACTCAGCCATCAGAAAGGACAAATACCCACCATTTGCTTTGGCATGGATGGAACTGGAGAGTATTGTGCTGAGTGAAGTAAGTCAGTCGAAGAAGGGCAATCATCATATAGTTTCACTTATATGGGGAATATAAGAAATAGCGAAAGGGATTATAAGGGAAAGGAGGGAAACTGAGTGGGAAAAATTAGAGAAGGAGACAAACCATGAGAGACTCCTAACCCTGGGAAATGAACAAAGGGTTGTAGAAGGGGAGGTGGGCAGGAGATGGGGTAACTGGGTGACTGGCACTGAGGAGGGCACTTGATGGGAGGAGCACTGGGTGTTATACTATAGGTTTGGAAATCAAACTTCAATAAAAAAAATATAATCAGTTATCAGAGGTGTAATTCTAATCTCTTAAGGTGAGCTGTGATGAGTTCATACAGTGATATCCTCTAATTTCCTTTCATGAAAATCTTAAAGGCATTATTAAATAAGGATATTTCGCTACACCATGGCAGTTATAATTCATCAGATAATTTTCAAGCTCTGTTTTAAATATATCATTTGTTCCTTCTGTTTTCTTTGAGGACTAAAGACAATAAGGATGTGGTATTTCTGAATGATGGGCAGTGTCTTATAAAGCACTTTAATTATAGTCCCTGTAAACTGTGTACCTCAGTTAGTGAATTAATGATTTAGTGTACCTCAAGTTGGAAATACAAAGACTATAAGATAAAAATAAGCCATTTAGAAAATAGAGAAACAATGGTAAAAGCATTCTTATAATCATTTAAAGAAGGTGAATGCTTAAAATCCATCTTTCAATATTCAAATTGATGTTTGGCTCTTGCCTTTACAGTTATGCCAGGTTTATGAGTTTGGCAGATGGGACATATGTCAGAAACCTCCTAGGGAATTTTGAGTGAGATTGTCTATGAATGCTGATATAAGATTGGAGATAATTTATCTATGCTACAGGGATAAAATGAAACTATTCTGGGTAATGGATTATGTTGGCCAGCATTATCAGAATGAAAAAAAAAAAAACAAAAACAAAAAACAAAACAAAACAAAAAAACGGAACCTCTCCTGAGAAACAGCATAAAATTAGTTTGTAAACAGTCAGTGATTAGCCTGATGGTGAAAGCGTATTATACATGGTGAAAACATTGACAATTGTCTAGAGCCTTTTGATTTATACCTTGAGACATACCACAGTGGTTACTGATTGTCTCTGCAGGATGGCTACATCAAATTTAGAAATATAAATCAACTTCTAGAGAAATAGTATGCCAGTCTTTGTTTGAACATTAGTATGCTTTTGAATTAAGAAGTATGCAATTGTTAAAACTTATTTCAATTAATACATTTTACTTATACCCAGTGAACTATAACAATTGAAATTCCAAACAAACCTGATTGATTTTATAATCTTTCTTTCTTAAAGAGAGGAAACAAACATTTTGGTACCTGGTAGCCATTCTAGAACCTATAGATAATTTTTTTTTTTTTCTGAATTTGGTGCCTGGCTTTAAGAAAAACCAAAAAACAAAACAAAACAAACAAAAAAGCAACGTGAGAAGGGAGACAAATTATTGTTCATACAATATTTTAGTTTACATGATTCTATGCTTTTTCAAGGTAAGAAATAGGAACAGCAATAAAGGGAAGTAATTCTAGCAATTTAAATTGCACTCTTCAAAATAAAGATATTTAAAAAATGATTCAGTTCAAGAGTATGCTAGAAGCAATGAAAATTAACAAAACATTTTAGTAATAAAAATGGGGCTTTTTCTCTGAGCAGAGAATAACTTGTTCATTTTTTTGAAAAAAAAAAAAACTTCAATTTTACTTTTTAAAAAAGATTTATTTGTTTATTTGGGAGACAGAATGAGAGAGAGAGAGAGAGAGAGAGAGGCAGTGATGCAGGCAGAGGGAGAAGCAGGCTTCCTGCAGGGAGCCCAGTGTGGGACTCCATCCTGGGACTCCAGGATCACACCCTGGACCAAAGGCAGGTGCTAAACCGCTGAGCCACCCAGGGATCCCCCAGTTTTACTCTTTTGTATTTATGGAGAAATATTTTGCAAAAATGGAACTATAAACATTTACCCTTATGAATAAATATATTAAAAGAGTCAAAGTCATTAGAATGTTTAACATGTTTCATTATTTTAATTTATTTTAATTATTCATATTCATATTTATAATCCACATGTAACTATGTATGTGTAGGATAAGATATATACAAATATAATTATTATTTTTAAAATATAATTATATGCATATCAAACATTCACTTTAACTTAAAATATAATGAACACTATCAATATATCAAACAAAATAATGCATATTTTATATTCATTAGTCTATAATAAAATATGGTTTCCTTAAGAAAATGACAGATCATGTGTTACATACAAATGTATTCTTGTATCTATAATAGCTATACTTAATATAATTTCAAATATGTATAGTAACTATCATCTTTTATCAAAACAACCAACTTTTGTTCCTCTCAACCAGGAAAAAGCTAGAAATTGGGACATTCAAATGTCTTAACTGTTTTTCTTAGAAGACAGTTTGTATTATCTCTATAGATATATGAATGCAAACATCACCTAAAGGTATTTGAATATACTGACAAATTTTAGCTCTTTTTCAATACATAAGGATAAACTCTAAATTTATTGACTAATTTGTTAATTACTTTTTACTTTGAATTTATCTAGTTATCCCAATATTAGCAAGTAACACAATTTAATGTTAGTGCAAGTTATTAAATTTGATTAAGGATATGAAGATTATAATTTATATCTACACATTAAGCTCTTATGATTCATGACATTATAAGAAATCAGATTAAACACTTTCAAACATCTATCATTCAAATTTCATTTAAACATAATTTTATATTTCTAAAATCTTAATTGTAGAAATAACAGTAACTTGACTCATAAAACCATTGTCGAAATATTGAAATACCAATTTTGTGATTTTAATATTAGAATCATGTAAACTAAAATATTGTATGAACAATAATTTTATATAATAAAATCTGGAAGAACATATAGAATAGACTTTAAGCAAATATTGACTTATTTAGATTCACGTATTTATCAGAAATATTAAACAAAAATTTTCATAACAAATCCATATATTTATATTTACTTATCTAAACTTTAAAGACTTTAATGCTTAGAAGCTCGTAGGCTTTCCTTTAATCATAATTGTAGGTTTAACTTTCTTTAATCAACATTCTAAGGAAAAAGAAATCAATTTATTAACTTTGTACTATTTTTTTTTTAACTTTACTCTCTACCTGGACTACATATTTCTAGATTGCACACATAATGACAAAAAATATTTTGGTAGGTTGGTGTACAAAATTTTCAAGAGGATAGAGAAAGGTGTGAGAGAGGAAGTAAAAATAAATAGATAAAGGAGAATTAAGAGGAACCAGCTTCAGACAAATAAGGAATTTTCATTGTAAAAAGCTAATTATAAGAAAAATAAAATTATCTTCCTTTTTCAATGAGCAGAAATATTAGATGAAAAAAATCTGGTTTTATATACATATATATGTGTGTGCATACGTATACCCCCCACACACAACAAAGATTTGTTACATTTCATTTAAATAAAGTAGCCTTCTTTCTTGTGTCATCTCTTAAAGACAGAAAAGACCATTCTCCTCATGAAGGTTTCTTCCCTTTGTTTTAAGGTGCCTCTCAAATTAACAAATTTGCTCATTGCAAAGTACTAAGTGATCCCTTGTAATTCTAAATTTCCTACATAGGATATAAAAAGCACTTACACCCCAACAGAAAAATTGGGTAATGATATGAACAATTTTTGTGTGTGCATATATATGTAGGTGCTAGTATAATAAATGCAAAGAAATTATTAAAGAAATACCAACCAGTTTTATAATATACTTTACAAATATTTTCTCTCGAGCTTTTATGGCTTTTAATTGTATTCATGATGATTTTTCTCATATAGAATGTTTTTAACATTTTGCTTATGTATAAAGTTCAACATATATAAATTTGGACCAAATTAAAAAAAAAAAAAACTTCTTTGGCGACAGTTCTCCAATATTCAAATATCTATGCCATTAGCAATATAATATACATGTATATGTATGGCTAGAATTATCAATACCGTTGTCTTACCTGTGTGTTCAAAAGCACCCTAAAGTGAAGGCAGGACAAAGTGGGAGTTCTTAACTTAGGACCATTACTATTAATGCTCAAATTTCACTCTGACATAACAGGGCAGAGTGGAAGACAGAAGCAGAACTCATATGAACATCTGTGCTTAGGCCCTCAGGTGAAATGGCAGTGGGTCTGAAACATCCTACCTCCTTAAAGTAGAATCACAAATCCAGTATTGATGGAGCCATGACACCAAAAGTTAAGGAAACACACACATTACACAAGCATACTTAAATTTTTATTAGCTCAATTAAAAAAAAATAAAATGTGAGAATAGCTTTAAAGTGGCAAATAAAATAGCAAATGTGAGAATAGCTTTAAAATGAATATTTCAGGGATCCCTGGGTGGCGCAGCGGTTGGGCGCCTGCCTTTGGCCCAGGGCGCGATCCTGGGGACCCGGGATCGAGTCCCACGTCGGGCTCCCGGTGCATGGGGCCTGCTTCTCCCTCTGCCTGTGTCTCTGCCTCTCTCTCTTTCTCTCTCTGTGACTATCATAAATAAATAAAAATTAAAAAAAATAAAAATAAAATGAATATTTCAGAGAGACAGGAAGCTTAAAGATGTAACAGGATAGAGGAATAACAACCAATGGTAAGTTTTGTTATGAGAATTGTTCACTGTACAAATTTGTAGAAGATAAGAAGAAAGGTTTTGTTAACTGCGAAATAAGGAATAGGGCAAGTAAGACTGGAGTCATGGGTTGGAAGCTGTTGGTAGGATAATTTGAATTGGTCATTGTAGGTAGGGAGGAATATTTGGGTCTAAGTGCTGGCAAAGGTCAAAAGCAAAATGTGTTCATCTGTCATGAACTGTTACACATTCAGTCAACAATTCTAAGTGAAACTTATTGCTTCTATCTGTACATATACATTCATATTCTTTTCTATACATACATATTCTTAAATTATGTGACATTGTATAGCATTTCTTCTATTTTAAAAAGTTGTATCTATTTTAGAGAGAGAGAGAGAGTGAGCAGGGTAACAGAGGGGAGGGCAGAGGGAAGGAGAGAATCCCAAAGTGTGATCTCACAACCCTGAGATCCTCACCAGAGCTGAAATTAAGAGGCCACCACTCAACTCACTGAGGTACTCAGGCTCACCTAGCATTTCTCCTTTTTAGAGCTTACCTCACTTTCTTTTTCCTGTAAATAATTAGCAAACACAGGCTAGAATCTTGTCCTTTGGCATATGATATTGGGCAAGTCGCTTACCTTTTTGATTGATTCCCCCCGCTTTTTTTTTTTTAAGTTGTAAAAGAAAATAAAGAGCTGATCAAGAATGAGTAACCAGAAGTGGAATCAAAAGACAGTAAAACCTTGGAGAAATTATCATAATTCAAATATAGATTCATTTATGTACATTCATGGAGATCACATTCTGTATGTTGTTATAGTACTTTCTTAGATATATTAATAAAATCTTCTGCACCATTGATATTTTTAAAATACCTAGTCATACTTATTTTAAAAGATACTTTGATTCCCTTAATTAATTTTTGGACAGTCTCTGTTCTATCTCCATTCACCTTGGAAGGTAGGCTCCATTTGCAGATAGTTAATTTTAACTATTTTCTGTAATGACTTTTTAATTTTTGTATTTCAGGAAGTAAGTTATTTTCAAATCAGAGGGAAATAAAAAATAGTTGAATAACATCAACATATGGCTATTTCAAGGGAATAATTTTGGATATGAAAAGAGAAAATATGTGTATTTGTGCTTAAATTTGGGAAGTTCTATTCAGATGTAGGGGTTTTTCTCATTTTAGAGGTAAGAGGGAAAGTATATACACATCCTCTTCTTGGTTTGTTTGTAATTGAATATTAGATCTGAGCACATAACATCTTTTGTCTGCATATAGGATGATAAAATCAATTTTACGACTGACTCTTTTTCAATAAGAATAGACCCTTCCAAGACAGAAATTAGTTTCTTGCCAATGTTTGTATGATGTGACCACAAACTCTTGGCTATAGATGATTGCTACAGAGATATACATCTGTTCCCAAATGGACAATACAAAAGACTTTGGGACTGGTATTCAGATTTCACAGTGCCATGAATGTAATGATAAAAATTTGCATGGAAATATAGATAAATTGATCTGTAGAGGAAATAATAATTCAGAGATGCAAAACAGAGTGAAGTGGGATTAATAGAAAATGCTCTCCCATCCTTGTTAGCTTTCCCGTTGCTACTTCCTATTCAACGAGAATACTCGTTATTGGTTTTGATTGCCTCAAGATCCTTCTATCAGGGATCCCTGGGTGGCACAGCAGTTTAGCATCTGCCTTTGGCCCAGGGCGCGATCCTGGAGACCCGGGATTGAATCCCACGTCGGGCTCCCGGTGCATGGAGCCTGCTTCTCCCTTTGCCTATGTCTCTGCCTCTCTCTCTCTCTCTCTCTCTCTCTCTGTGACTATCATAAATAAATAAAAATTAAAAAAATATATCAGATCTTCATTTAAAAAAAAAAAGATCCTTCTATCAAATTCCTTATTGTTTGGGCTATCCCAAGTTGGTATCAGTTGAAATCAATAGACCTCTAACTAAAGTATTCTGAATTAAAACACAGAAATTCCATTATTGGATACAGAGTTGACCAGATTTTCCAAAACTTTTCATTTCCAAGGTGGCCTATTAAATGATGGATTTATAGAAGTGTCCTCATGGTTTTTGCATTCACCCTCCTACACCCCAAAATGTCAAAGACCTACTTTAATTTTCCAAATGTGGTATTTCTTTACTGGAATAGGCTAATTTTGGATTTTGCCAGTAACTCCTTAAAATAATGCCTCAGTAGCATTTTCTCACTCCTGTCATAGGCAGACAGGTCAGGCTCAGTTCATGCAAGTAAATCCATTATAATCACAGCCTTTGTTCATGAAAAAAGTCAATAAAGAAATTTTAGTAGACACCATTGACTTTATTTACTGAGGCCTTTTCAGAGCATAACCCCCCTCAAAATCACAAGTATGTTCTAACTTGCCAAGTCTCATCTAAGATACTAAGATATTACACTTATATGTGTTACAAACAATATTTTACTTACCTGAATAGACTTTTTTCAACCTCTCCTGATTTGTTCCAAGTTTGGACAATATGCCAGATCAAAGAGAATGAAACGTAACTTAGGACATGGGGGCTGGCTATGGAGGGGAGGTGTTGAAGCCCAGGTTGTGTTTTATTTCATCATTAAAAGACACCTTGAATCACAGGGAAAAATCATGACTTCTTTTGTAACTGAAAGCTTTCTTTATGATTTTCAATAAAAGTTTTTAAGACAATGAATATCTTCCATAAGCACTGTGTAACTAATTTTTACAGTAGTCTTCTGCATATGTGAACTAATTCAGATTCCCTCAAGAGATTCCCATAAGTGTGAGCTACAGGATATTCATTCAGGTCATTCATCTTAATCTTCTACTGAAGAAAAATAATGTTTCATGTGAGAGTATTTTAAAGTGACTGATGAGGATATTGAAAGAACAATAAATTGCTAGTCATAATGAAAATATATTGATGTGCTAAGTGAAAACCCTTCTCTAGTAGCTCTACTTTATTTAGAAAAGGAAAAAAGAGATCATAAAAGGCAATGACCCCAAATCCACCTGCTCTGCTCTACACTCTGTGACAAGCCCTGATAGCAACAGACTCCAATAGACATTCCAGAAGCCAAGCAACATGGATTTGGCAAGCATATTGCCATCTTGTTCTCAGGGCATACCTGTAAATTGCAGTATGCTTCATCAATGTAACTTACCTCACAAATAGAATTAAATGTACATTTTTCCCATACTTTCGATATCATAATGATTTGCTTACCACTTTGCTTTCTGTGTCATTATCCTTCCACCAACAATATACCATTAGGTTTGGAAACCTTTCCTCCTCTCAAATATACCCATTTAATTTCTACCTAAGTGTCTTAATACAAGCTATGCCTTCTGTCTAGACCTCTATTCCCTGAAATCATAGAGGCTAACTCTTTTCATTTATAAATCATTTTAATTTATATATATATATATATTCATATTAGTTGGATAAATAATTTAATGTTTCCCTTCGCCCCTTCATAATATAAGCTCCATGAGACATAGATCTCTGTTTTGTTTACTACTGTATCCTCAGTACCTATAACAGGGTAGATCAGAGAGTGAAAGCCCATATATATCTGTTGAATGAATACATCACAATATTAACACAAAGTTTTAAGCATGATATATCCAATAAAATTATTGTCTTGAAATAGATACTGCATCATAACTTATTTAAAGTAGCTAAACCTTACATCAAAAGGTTTCAACAGAAAAAAGTGTCTATGACTCCTTAAATATTTGAATATTCCCTCTTTATACACCCTCAAGAACTTTTTTCTTTCTTTCTTTCAACATATATTTATGTTGATATTGCAGTGTATTCATTCAACAGATTATATATGTGTGTGTGTATATATATGTATGTATGTATATACATATATATGAATGAATACATCACAATATTAACACTATATATATATAATATATATAATATATATTATATATATATACTTTCACTCTCTGTTTGCTTAGCCTCAAAATGACCCTTTGGTCTACCATTGTTTACCATTGTTTGTTTATTTATTTATTCATTTTTTTATTTTTTGAAGAGAGAGCGCATATGATCAGAGGAGGAGGGTAAGGATGGGAAGGAGAAAGAAAGAATCTTAAGGATGCTCCATTCTCAGTGGAAAGCCCAATGCATACTAGCTCCAATGATCCTGATATCATGACCTGAGCAAAATCAAGAGTTGGATGCTTAACAGACTAGGTCACCCAGACACCTCTATTTAACCTTCCTTAGTCTAAATTTACTGGCTTAGTCTGGCTTTAAAATGGCAATAACAGTTGTACTTAAATCATAGGTTATTGAGTATAAAATGAGATTAGTCTGTCATATGTGAAAGAATAGACCCTTCCATTTATTGAATACTTGTGTTTTATCTGTTTTTGTGAAAGAATAGACCCTTCTATTTATTGAATACTTGTGTTTTATCTGTTTTTAATACTTTATGTTGTCTAATTTAGGCTAATAGCCTTTAAGTTAGATAGTATTATCACAATAGTTAAAAGAAGAAAATTAGGGAACAAAGAAATTAAGTAACTTTCCAGAATCTTCAGTTAGTAATAATACTTATATAGGTTAAATACTTTACATTTTACCCTTGCTATTACTACTTCAGTGACATTCATTGTAGCTCTAGCTTCACTGAGCTTAAGGTACCCTAGGAACAAATAAAATTACTCCAAAATCATCCCATTTATCTAGTTCACCATTGATGAATAATAAAGAGTATTTGATATGAAGAAGATTTATTATTACTAGGATTCATCCAGAGAAACAAACTAAAAAGATAAACAGATGACATTTCATACCATATATGGTTTGTTTAGGGGTCAACTATACTAACTTTAAGCTAGTTTCAGTGTTTTCTAATACTGTTTCTCTTCTACCTGAAATGGCATCCTTCTTAGTGGCTTCTCCCCTCAGATACCTCAGCACATAGTTTATATCTTTATTATGGAAAATTAAATGATGTAATATAATTTTTCTCTAGCTTACTTTATTATAATGATACACTATATAATATCTATAGTATACAAATATATGTTAATTAACCAATTTTGTTGTTGGTAAGGCTTCAAGTCAACAGTAGGCTATTAGTAGTTAAGTTTTGGGGAAGCCAAAGTTATATACAGATTTTTGACTGTGTGGGGTGTCAGTTCTCCTAACCCCCATGTTGTTCAAGGATTCTATACCCCTATATCTATCTATCTATCTATCTATCTATCTATCTATCTATCTATCTATCTAGAGAGATGATCAGAATCAACTCATGCATTTGTGAAGGAGACTGGCAAATATAAAATTTCCTGGATAGGCCAGCAGGCTGCAGACCCAGCAAGAAGTTGATGTTCCAGTGAGAGTCTGAAGATGCTCTAAAGACAAAATTCTTCCTCACTGGAGGTTTTCAGTCTGTTTTGTTTTGTTTTGTTTTTTTCTTAAGGCCCTCAAGTGATTGGATGAAGCCCATCCACATCTGGAAGAGTAATCTACTTTACTCATAGCCTACTGATTTAAATGTTAATCTCATCTAAGAAAACACCTTCACAGCAATGTCTAGACTAATTTTTGACCAAATATTGGGTATTGTGGCCTAGCTAAGTGGAAACATAAAATTAAAATATATTAAACCTTTACACGATCGGTGATTTGTTTGTAAATATGTTTTATTTTTATTCTCTTATGAATAAAAGTTGCTTATATGAATTGAAAAGGGACATTCATTTCCAAAGTTGAATGTTATAAATATATTTCTCTTAACTTTTTGACTATTCACCTTGCTATGCTCATTTTCTGTTTTTTTTTTTAGATTGAATTAAGTGAGCCATATTCAGATTATTTCTGCTTGTGAATATTTGTTGAATGGATATACTAAGAAGGAAGAATAGACAGTTGTGTTAGTAACATGCAGCTCTAGACAAAACTTTGAGTGTGTTATCCTGTCTTCCTTTCTGTTGAAGGATCCTTACTCTTTATTCTAGCACTACTCATTACTTTTTGTTTTATTTTGTTTTGTTTTATGTAACTACTTCACTTACTCATACATACTTCCTATTTTTTTTCACACTTTGAAGCTACACTTCTTCAAAGAGCACTGAGTCCAAAATATGATCTACTTGAGCCAATTAGTTAATAATTGGTATTTTATAACTTTGCTAGACTCTGGTCTCATGTCTTACATCCCAAAGCTGCTATGTAGCCTAATTTTAGCATCACTTTTTGGTTCCTGATCTAATAAATTGTGGCCTCTGTGGAAGTCGTGTTGTACTAATTGTGGCCTCCTGTGTGATATGAGCTGCTTTTCACTGCTTGGTTGGAAGCAAGCTGTGCAATTGGCTATCACTTGCAGGCTTACATCCAGTACCATTAAGACCTGGATCATTACATTTTTATAATAATTTTCAAAACAAAAGACCTGGAATAAAAGAAATACTTTCTAAGCCAAGTATTGAATATCTAAATATGTAGATAAAATTGATCACCATTAAAACCATCACAAATCATAAAAAAGAATAACAAAAGTAGTTTGAAAATTTTTGAAAATGGTATTATGTAAGAGACCAACATAAGATTTTGGTTTTATAATGTTGAAAAGTAAGTATTTCATGCAAATATTAAAACAAATTATCTGAGCCATTATGAAAAAATAAATGGTGAGCAGAACTGGCATTCCTTTATCTATCATAGCCATACTGATGATAGTATATCCAATGTTCAATTATTGAAAAGAAAATAATATAAAATTAAGGTGAGAGAAAAACACAATACCAACTAATAGATTAGTAAATAAATTAACCAAGAATGGTTAAAAATCAAAAGTAATTGATATTTTTTCAAAGTACTTTCAAATGAGTCAGTCTAAGCTACCTAGCTCTCTGGTTGAATGGTGTTTTAATGAGAGATCTGCCTGTCTTTTTGCCGATCTTTATCTTGCCTTGCTTACCAGAGATAATAGGCCCATAAAATATTAAGTTTCCTAGAAATATTTAAATGCTCAGTGGAAAGGCATAAAGTGATATATACTTCTATTTATCAGTAAAAGCAAACACTTGTAATAAAGGATACTTTTAAAGTTCCTTTTTCCTTCTGTTAGCTACCTCCACTAAACACTCTAACAGACATATTTTATGGGCATTCTTATTCTATGACACTTGTTTTAAGTTTCTTATTTTCTTATGAGAAAAGCAATGCATAAATAACAGAAATCTGAATGAGAATGCTGTACTAGGGGAGGTATTTCTTTTCCACATACCTAGTTTGTACTCTTTTTTTTTTTTTTAATCCAATTTGGGACGTAGCCATTAGTTTTCACATAAATAGTTGAGACAATTCTAAGCCTGAGTAACTGAGCTCAATTAAATTCCACTTGCTACACTTCTAACATTTTCTTACCATTTCTAGATCTTTGTCACTGACATGATATCTAGGCAGATATTCCCTCTGGCATTTACTTATCCTTTACATTTTGAACATCAACTTATTAGTATTTTAGTAACATATAAATTGTATTTTTTGCAAGGTGTTAAAGTAGGCCAATATGAAATAAAGGAAATCATTTAAAAATAACTGACTGAAGGATAGATTATTTATTCAGTTCAAGTTAGCTGATCATTATTTAGGTGAGAAAAGAGGCAAGTGTGAGATACAAAGATACACTCTGGCCCCTAAGTACTCACCTGATATGTGAGACAGAAGTCATTTTCTTCTGTTGTCTTTGGCATAAAAAGAGCACTAGCTCTATATACAATGCTCTAAACTTTTCATTTGTAATATGTAATTTGTTTGTACCTCTTGACTTTTAAGTAGGTTAGAAACCAAGAACGGCAATTTCCAAACTTTGGTCAACTGGTAGGGTCCAGTCAAATGTACAAAGGAGGAGCATCAAATTGGGAAGGTATAGAGAAAGATTGTAGTTTCTGGTTAAATATGTGAGGAAAATGCTATTTGTGAGACAAATCTTGTAGGAAATAATTCCTAATAAATACCACACCAGACAACTGGTAAAAATAGGATGAGAATTTTTAATTTACTATAGTTTTAAATTTATTAATAACCATAAAATACTGATTTTGTTTAAATTTACTAATAACCATGAAGTAGTCCTAGATGATGCCATTGTATGTAAAGGTGATTTTGATTTATTGTTTTACAAAACTCTCAAAATTTGCTCTCACAGCATTCTCAGTTTATTGAGAATTAAGCATGCAATCAACCCTTTAGTGACTACCTTAGCAAACAGACCTCCATCTCTTTAGGCTGAAGTATAGCTCTCCTGCAGGCATAGTTATTGCTCTGTAAAGTTGTCTTCAATCTTTTCTCTCATGAAAAAGCCCTTAGTAATAACAGATAATTGCCTTAATGATTTTGAGTATGTTGACATTGTCAAGCTACTTTCAGAAAGATGAGACTTTAATAAATCAAGAACAACATTTGGAAAATGTATTATGTTTTTTGAATTTACTTCATTGTTTTCATGTGGTGGAAAATATTTTCCTATTATTAAAAAAAATCAATGAGTAAGAAACCTGAACTCTTAAATCAAAAAATGAACCTACATTTGTCTAGAGAAAATAAACCCGAGGAATATAAACCAGAAAAGTGCAAATCGGTTTTAAAAATACAGTTTTAAATAGCTATCAAATGCAGTGCACGCTCCATAAACTGCAGACGGCTTCCTGAATAAAATATGAGGACATGTAGCTCTGTGACTATCTATCTCAGTTAGTTAAAAAAAAAAAATTTCTGAAGAAAATTTCTAAATAGGCCATATACTATCTGCAAAGGAATAAACAAAGTATCCAGCAGTGACAGTGTTTGCTTTTCATGTGGTGGAACTGTGTGCAAATACAAGGCCTAACAAATGTCAGCTCCTCATTTGCAAATGAAGATGTAAAAGGAAATGTCGGTGGCAGTACATGCAACAGTTCATATTTGAAGTTTGGCACAGTGAACTGACAGCCACAGAGGAGCTGCAGTGGTCTAATCCTTTCTTTCTGCCTTCTAGCAATGATAGTTGGGAAGGGGGGGGAGGTTAATAAATATGTGATGAGGAAAAGCTGTAGAAGAATAGCGTATCTTCTCTGCAAGAACTCATCTTCAGAGATAATTAACTAGGTGACAACATACAATATGCCATTAACAACAGCATTCAAATCATTTCTGGACTTAAGTACAGTTTTAAGCCGCTTATCAGATTTTCATTTCTGAATCCATTCAGCTGTCAGGCTTACATCCTGGCTCTTTATTGAAGCTCACATGGGAATCCAAAACCTTCTAATTTTCTATACAGATTCATTTCAGAATCAATTAGAGTTGGTGGCAGCCTTGTCCCTGTGTGCAAAGGGGATTAGCTGGGCACTTGCTCAGCTGAATCTACCTCTGAATGTACGTTCAACCTTCCGTCGAGAATGAGCTCTTTCTCCCCCCTTCTAGAGGACTCTTCAGCAATTGAACTCCTGTAGACAACAGATGGCAGATAATCACTCGAACAGCCTCCAATTTTGTCAGTAAAAGAAAAGTGATCGTCCAGCTCTCTCCTACAGTAAGTAGGTAAGAGACCTCTGGGCATTTGAAGCATGTTCTGCTTTTAAAATAAGCAAATCACAATCAGCCCCCCTTCTTTGGCAATCTCCTAACAATGTCATCCTTGAGTCTTTGTTCCTGACCTCCTCTCATCAACTATTGGCACATCTTCTCAACCCCTCTGCTTTTTCATTCCTCATCCTGCCTCACCCAATTTTGCTGAAACCTTTATTTTTCTCCATGCTATCCAGCCCTAAAAATCATTCTTAACATTAGAGATAAACATTTTAATATTATTCATTCAAAAAAAGTTATATAGTATATTTTGGGTAAAAACATTTTAATGTTATTCTTTTTAAAAAAGTCATATGGCATATCACAGGCAAAAGTGTCCCCTATATTTATTATTTTATAGATAAAGCATTTTGTGAACAGTCTAAAATTTGTCACTTTAGTTATTCAAAAAAAAAAAAACAACAACAGAAAATGGAAGTAGTCCATGTGATCATGGCTGCTTACTTTTTATCTTTTCTCATATTCTCAATTAAACACTCAAATATATTTTGCTGCTTTAAAATTTATATTATATCCTTATTGAAAAAATATGACAGTAGTCGAGATAGCTAGTTTAAAGACAAATACAGTTACAAGTCTTATGTTTAAAAAGGTAAGTCAATGGTCTCTATCTTTCAATGCCTGTGAGTGATGCCTTTCAATTATTTTAGAAGTTTCTTCTGGTATTTTCCTTCATATTATAAAATGCTTCACTTGCATTGCTATTTTCTAACTTCTCATGTTTAAATGTCATGTATTAATTTCTAAGAAATATGATGTTTGGATTCTTTCAATGTAGGATGCCACTTTGCAGTTTGTGTGTTTTCCTGGAGATATTTTAGATCTAGATTGGAAAATAAATATTGTCCATGGACTTGAAAAAAGTAATAGGAACTCCATACCTTGCTACAGCATCCTTAACAGCATCCTTTTTTATCTTTGTCCACTCTATTACTGATTTAGTCAAGTCTATTGACAGGTGCCACTGGTAATAAGATACAGTATTTTATGTTATCACTTAAATAAAATGCTTCAAATTAAACTATTTTATTATAATATTTTCTTATCATTGAGCTTTTAGATTATATTTAAAGAGCTTTTTTAGTTTTTAAAGAGCTTTTTAAATATTTATTTAGAAATAAGTTTTTACCACATGTATCATATTTTTGCCTACATAAAAGGGAAAATGGAAATAAATTAGTTAAGTTTTCTCCAAAAGTTCTTTTGAGAATCTGACTTATGAATCACTTTTCAGCTCACAGTTCTATTTTAATGTTTTCCAAAACAGTATTTTTTTTTTCAAAATAATATTATCCTCTATAATATCAAGAGTGCTTGAAATGCAGATATTAGAAAGGATTGCTTCACTGTTGTCTCGAACTTTTCCCAAACCTCGAATACTCTACCATTTTCTTGATTTTAAGAGAAGATATCAGTAGAAAATTTTCAGACCATGACTAGTGCTCTAATTTCCTCCTTAAATAGTAATTAAGTAGTCTGTTACTTGAAAAATACGGTGTTATAGTTGTCCAGGCATGCCACCAGGATTAGTAACCATATTCCTTCATGTGCAGTCAGGGACAACTATGTCACAAATTATTCCTGGTCAGAAGCTTTTGGAAGATACTATTAATTGATGATAAAATATGTTCTAATTTCACGGTTGTTAAAATAGGAGGAGAAAAAATTGATTTCGTAATAATCAATGATCAGTTAAACGAATATACATTTCTTATATTTGATAACTATCAAAGATAAAAGGACTATTAATGATCTTCCTGGGCAGCCCGGGTGGCTCAGCGGTTTAGCACCTACCTTCAGCCCAGGAGTGATCCTGGAGACCTGGGATCGAGTCCCGGGTCGGGCTCCCTGCCTGGAGCCTGCTTCTCCCTCTGCCTGTGTACTCTGCCTCTCTGTCTCTCTCTCACTCTGTCTCTCTTTCTCTCTCTCTCTCTGTCTCTCATGAATAAATAAATAAATAGAATCTTTAAAAAAAAATCTATAAAAATGTTCTTCCTAAGACTAGTAAAAAGCTAGGTTTGCTAAGGAATGTTTAATAAACACACTTTCGGGCAGCCAGGGTGTCTCAGAGGTTTAGCACTGCCTTCAGCCCAGGGACTGACCAGGATCGAGTCCCACATCAGGCTCCCTGCATGGAGCCTGCTTCTCCCTCTGCCTGTGTCTCTGCCTCTCTCTCTGTATCTCTCTCTGCGTCTCTCATGAATAAATAAATAAAATCTTTAAAATAAATAAATATACTTTCTTGGTTTGCACACCATTTTGTTATCCCTAGTTTTAGTAATTGCAATTGTTATGTTAATTACTTTTCTCTGTATCATTCAATAATTTGTTCCCTCAACTTTCTAACAGAAGTTTAAAACCCAACTCAGTTCAGGCAAACATGTCAGGATTTTTTTCTTGCCTTTTGGGGTCATCCCTTCTAAAGGTCTCTTTCCCCTGTTTCAGGATGAAATGTTTCTTTTCATTAAGTTATTTGAGATTGTTTTCAGGGATCTTCCTATCCTCTTTCATGGATCCCATGTTTTATGACTCATACCTCTCTCCTTTTTCATTACTCATAGAATATTTCCTTCAGAAGATTGCTGAGGAATAGATGGGAAGGACAGTTTTAAAATAACTGTATGATGATACTTTAATGTTATTTTGACATTTGATAGTATTTCTAGATATAGAATATTTGGGTGGACATCATATTTCTTTAAAATTTAAATGACATTATCTCCATTGAATTATATTCTAAAGTGGTACTTTTGACCACTCTAATGACATTATTATTTTAATCTTCTGTATGTGAACTCTTTAAATTCCCTCCAGAAATTATGAGATTTTCAATCCTTGAAAAATTCACAATATTATATTTGGATAGACATTTTGTTTGTTATGCTTCACTGAGGCATTTAAAATACAGAATTTGTATCCTCAGTTCTGTTTTTTTTTTCTGTTAATATTTGATAATTTCTTCCCCACCTCTTTCCTTGCCATGTGTTTCTAGAGTCCCTAGTATATGTATGTGATAGCTTCTGAATTGACTTCTAATGTACTCATCATTTTTTAAATATTTCTCATCTTTACCTTTTAAAAAAACCTTATACCATAGTAATTTCCTCAGTTTAATCTTTCGTTTCTTCTGACATTTTTAATTTGGGTTATCATACTTATTAATTTTTGTCTCATAATTTTAATTCCCAAGTATATATCCTTGTTCGTGGATTGATCCTTTCCTAAATAGCATCCTGTTCTTATTTCATAGTGAACTGTATCTTTTTATTCACACACAAAGTCTTCTTAGTTATTTTTATGATTGTGTTGTCTTCATATATCCAGAAAAGTCTGGCTAATAGTTTATATTTGAGATTGAAACACTAATATGATCATTAGAACTTCTGTGTGAGAAGCAGGGATTTTGATTGGTAGGCTTCAATTCAAGGTGGTAAAAGTGAAGAAAATTCAATATCAGAGGCTGATCTTTGGTGACAAACACTGTGTGTGTGTGTGTGTGTGTGAGTGTGTGTATAAACATAAATAACATTGCAGACCTCCTGTCATATCTTCATTATGAACATATATTTCTGTAGAAAGTTGTGATAAAGGCATATATTCAACCTAAGTACACATAACTAAGAAACTCAAATTTTAACATTTTCATTATAGACATATCAGCTACATATATTTAAAGTATACCATTTAATAGGTTTTGACATTTATCTACAGCTGTAAAATCTTAAATTTGGTGATTATTTTATATAAATGCAGTCATACATTGCATGTTTATTTTTTCTGTATTATTTCACACTGCATTTTGAGAAAAACCCATGTCAAAGCATGAATCAATATTCAATTCCTCTTTTTTTCAACTAAGTAGTATTTCACTATATGGATATACCATATTTGTTTATTCTTTTCACTTATTGGTCAATGTTGGGTTCTTTACTGTTTTAATACATTATAGATAACTTTACTACATATATGTGTACATATGTTTGTGTATTAACATATGCTTTATTTTCTTACATAAATATTTCTACTAATCTATGGCTAGTTTTCTCATTTTTTAAGTGTTTTCAAGATAATATTTTAAAAATTTTGATGAAGCCGAATTTATTTATTCTTTTATGGATCAGACCTTCTGTCTTATCTAAGAAATTTTTGCATGACCGAGATCACAAAGTTTTTTCTTATATTTTTTCAAGAAGTGTTCTCAATGTAAATTTATGTTTTGAGGGGCACCTGGATGGTGGCTCAGTCTATTAAGTACCTGCCTTTAGCTCAGGTAATGATCCCAGGGTCTTGGAATTTAGCTCCACATTGGGCTCCCTGCTCAGTGGGAGTCTGCTTCTCTCTCTACCCATGCTCATGCTCTCTCTTTTTCTTTCTCTCACATGCTCACTCTCTCTCAAATAAATAAAATCTTGAAATAAACAATGTTTTGATTGGTAATCTAAGTTTGTTTTTTTTCTAGATTTTGAGATATATATATCAAAGTTTACTTGATGTGCATTCTTTCTTCACCTTCTTTTTTTTCCAAAAACCAGTTGTTAATTTATATGTGAGTCTATTTGTGGATTCACTAGTTTGTTTTATTTATTTTTTTCTTTTTTCTCCTATTTTTCTTTGTGTCAATACCATATTCTCTTGATTACTAAAGATTTATAATAAGCTTTAAAGTAAGTATTGCTCATTTCTAAATTTTTTTCAAAGTTGTTTTGTACTTTACACTTCCTTATAAAATTTAGAATTAGTTCGGCAATCTACACAAAAGGGCTTGATGGTATTCCAACTGGGATTGAGTTGAAAATGCAGGTCAGTTGGAGAGAGGTGATATCTTAGTATTGCTGAGTCTTATGACAAATGAACATGGTATATTTTCTATTTATCTAGCTTCCTTTGCTTTGCTCAGCATTGTTCATTGTTTTCAGCATACAGATCTTTTGAATCTTTTGTCAGATTTATCCCTATTTTATTTTGTTATGCTATCATAAATGTTGTTTTTCTGTTTCTTGTTTCAGACTATTCTTTAATATAATATGAGGGTACATTTATTTTTGAATATCAATCTTTTTTATACTCTTGCTAAAGTCATCTTTAATTTTAGTAGCTTTTTATTTATATTTAATTGTATTTTCTACATAAACAGTAATGTTCTCTACAAAAAATGGCAGCATTTTTTTTCCCGCAATAGGTACTTTTTATTTTCCTTGCCTGACTTCATCTTCTAGAATATGCAATATACAATGTTGGACATAAGTGGTGAGAATGATATCCTTAAACTTCTTCTGAAAGGTAAAAAGCACTTAGTATTTTCTCAAGTATGATATTGGTAATGCTTCATAGATGCTTCTATCAGGTAAAGGAAAACCCCTTCTAATATGAATCTGCTGATATTGATCCTGTCAAATGATCTATACATGTAAATATTTTTTCTAAAATTTTGTTTAGAATTTTATTATGAGCATGAGTGATACTCTTCTGTAGTTTTCATTCCTTTTGATGATTTGTTATCAGTATAGCACTAGCTTCATAGACAATGTTGGGAAGTATTCCCTCTTCTTCAATTTTCTGGCAGAATTTATATATAAATGATGTATTTCTGACTTAAAGATTTGGTAGGATTCATCAGTGAAACCATCTAGACCTGAAGTTTTCTTTATGTAAAGATATTTTGTTTGCTCACTTTACATATTCAAATTATTGGTAGATATAGAGTTATTCACATTATTATTTCTTCTTGAATGAGCTTTGGTAGTTTGTGTTTTTAAAAAATCTGTTTATTTAATCTAAGTTATCCTATTTACAGTCATGACTAAAACTCCATTTCTGAAATAATTTCTTATAAGGACAATGGGAGTAACCTTAAACAAATAAGGTCTGTTTAAGCAGAACTAGAACCAGCTTCCCTGGGATTCATAAGTGGATACTTGAACAATACTGGAGTTTTATTAGAAAGAAATAAGAGAACAATGGAAAATAATAGACAAAATGTATTTGCTATACCTAGGAAGATCATATGTTCTGGTTAATAGGAATAATTCTGTGTATACTGGGTTTTGTGGGAAATTAAATCATATGGTTACCTAAAATACCCAACATCTATAATCTGTATTTACATAGCAGACAGAATGATCTTTTAAACAATGAATCAGATTATTTTTCTTATTACCTCACAACTGTTTCTAATTCTCACTGAACATAAAATAAAATCTCCTCATTACCTTTGCTTTCAAAGCCCCTCCTTACCTCCCTAACAAAATCTCCCTCCATGAAGTTTCAGAAGTTTCAGTCACACTATCCTTTTGTTAATCGGATAAGTCAAGCTCAGTTTCATACAGAGGCCTTTGAATTACTCTTTCCCCCATGTTTGGAATGCTGTATTCCTTGATTTTTACATGGTATGATTCTTGTGATTCACATCTTAGCCCAGATGTTCAGATTGTCTGAATAGTCCATCTAAGTTAGCACACATGTATTCTTCAGATAAATCCCAAGAAGTGGAATTGCTGGATCATATGGTAGCTTTATTTTTAATTTTTTGAGGAAGCCCCATACTATTTTCCTTCTTTTTTATAGATTTTATTTATTTATGAGAGACAGAGAGTGAGAGAGAGGCAAAGGTGCAGGCAGAGGGAGGAGCAGGCTCCATGTCTGATGTGGGACTCCATCCCGGGACCCCAGGATCATGCCCTGAGCTGAAGACAGATGCTCAACTGCTGAGCCTCCCAGGTGTCCCCCTGATACTCTTTCTCATAGTGGCTATACCAGTTTTCACTCCCACCAACAGTGCACAAGTGTTTCCTTTTCTCCACATTTTAACTAACACAGTTTATTTCTTACACTTTTTATAATAGGAATTCTGACAGGTATAAGACATTACCTCATTGGGGCTTTCATCTCCATTTCCTTGATGATCAGTGATGATGGGTATCTTCATGTAGCTATTGCCCACCTACATGTCTTCTTTGGAAAACTGTTTATACATGCCCTTTGTTCAGTTTTTAGATTTTTATTTGACTGTTTTTGTTTTTGGTGGTGGTGGGGTTTGAGCTGTGTGAGTTTCTTATATATTTTAGGTGTTAACTCCTTATTAAATGTAGCATTTGCAAATACATTTGACCCTCACAAAGTGGGGATTAGTGATGGTGACACCTCATGCAGTTGAAAATTTATATATAAAGTTTGACTCTCCCAAAACTTAACTTCTAATAGGCTGTTGACCAAAAGCATTACTAATAACAGTCAATTAACATGTATTTAGTATGTTATATATATTATATACTATATTTTCACAATAAAATAAAAGAAAATATTATTTAGAAAATCATAAGGGAGGGGCACCTGGGTGGTACAGTTGGTTAAGGATCTGATTCTTGGTTTTGGTTCAGGTCATGTTCTCAGAGTTGTGAGACTGAGCCCTATGTCAGGCTCCACGCAGAGTTGGCTTGAGATTCTCTATCCTTCACCACCCCCTGTCACTCTCCTCATGCTTGTTCTCTCTCTCTCTCAAATAAATAAATAGTTAAAAAATCATAAATGAGAGAAAATACATTTACAGTATTCAACTGTATTTATTGAACAAAATTCTGCATCTGACACATGTTCAAACTCATGTTGTTCAAGAGTCAACTATATCTTCTCCCATTCAGTAGGTTGCCTTTTTATTCTGTTGATAGTTTCCTTTGCTTTGCAAAATCTTTTTAGTTTGATTTAATCCCTTTTTTTTTTTGATTTTTACTTTTGTTGCCCTTGGCGAAGGAGACAGATCAAACAAACAAACAAAAACATAAATATATATGCTAAGACCGATGTCCAAAGGTTTACTCCATATCTGTTTGTTTGTTTGTTTCAGTAGTTTTATGATTTCAGGTTTACATTTAGGTCTTTTATCCATTTTGAGTTTATTTCTGTACGTGATATAAGAAATTGAATCAGTTTCATTGTTTTTGAATGTAGCTGACCAGGTTTTCTGACATGATTTTTTGAAGAGAGAGTCTCTTCTTCACTGTATATAGTCTTGCTTCCTTTGTTGTAAATTAGTTGAACATATAAGCATGGGCTTGTTTCTGGGCTCTCTATTCTGTTCCATTGATCCATGTGTCTTTCTTGTGAGATTACCATAGTGTTTTAATTACTATAGCTTGTGATACTATTTGAAATCCAGGAGTATTATACCTCCAGCGTTTTTTGTTTGTTTGTTTGTTTGTTTGTTTTGTAATATTGCCTTGGCTATTCAGGGTCTTTTGGGGCGCCATACAGATTTTAGGATTACTTATTTTAGTTCTGTTAAAAATGCCATTGGTGTTTTAATAGGACTGCTTTGGTATGTAGATTGCTTTGGGTGGCATGGACATTTTAACAATGTTAATTTCTCCAATCCATGAGCATCGAATATCTTTACATATTTATGTCATTTTCAGTTTCTTTCATTGGTGTCATAGTTTTCATGGTCTTTCACCTCCTTAGTTAAATTAATTCCTAGGCATTTTATTCTTTTTGGTGCACTTGTGAATTTTTTTTTCTTATTTCTTCATGTGATATTTTTGTTACTTGTATATAGAAATGAAATAGTTTCTGGGTATTAATATTATATACTGCAGCTTTACTGAATCCAATCATTGTTCTAATAGTTTTTGATAGAATATTTAGGATTTTCCGTTTATAGTAATTTGTCATCTGCAAATAGTGACAGTTTTACTTCTTTGTCACCAATTGGATGTCTTTTATTTCTATTTCTGGTTGCCCAGCTAGGACTTCAAGTACAATGTTGAATAAAAGTGCTGGGAGTGGGCAATCCTTGTCTTATTCCTGATCTTAGAGAAAAAGGCTTAAGAGTTTCATGATTAAGTATGATGCTATCTATGGCCTTGTTATATATTGTCTTTATAACTATTTTGTTGAAAGTTTTCATCATAAATGGATGTTAATTTTTTCAAATGCATTTTCTGCACCTAAGACGATCGTGATTTTTATCCTTCATTTTGTTGATTTGGTGTATTGCATTGATTAATTTGTGAATATTGAACTATCCCTGCATCCCCAAAATAAATCCTAATTGATCTTTATATATGATACCTTCAATATATCATTGAATATAGATCCTAACATTTTGTTGAGGGTTTTTGCATCTTTGTTCATTGGGAATATTGGTCTATATATGATAACTTCAATATATCATTGAATTTAGTGGCTAATAGTTTATTGAAGGTTTTTGCATCTATGTCCATCAGGAATATTGGTCTATAATTTTCTTTTTTCTTTTTGTATTGTCTTTGGTTTAGGTATTAAAGTTATACTAATGTGGATTGAATTCGGAAACACTTTAATTTTGTGAATAGTTTGAGAAATCTATGCATTAACTATTCTTGTTACCGGTTTGTTTAGATTTTCTGTTTCCTCCTGTTAGTCTCAGAAGATTGTATTATTTTAGGTGTTTATCCATTGCATCTAGGTTGTCCAAGTTGTTGGTGTATAGTCACTCACAGTAATAATCTCTTATAATCTTTCATATTTTTGTGATGTTGATTTTAATTTTTCCTCTTTAACTTTTTTTAAAATTTTAATTAGTGAGACCTCTCTTTTTATTTTTTCTTTATGAGTCTGGATAAAGGTTTATCAGTTTTGTTTATCTTTTCAAAAAATGGCTCATAGTTTCATTGATCTTTTCTGTTGCTGGCTGTTTGTTTTGTGTCTTTCTAGCTCTGTTTTATTTATATTTATGCTTATTATTAATATTTTTTCTTCTACCATAGTACTTTTTTTTTTTCTTTCTGGTTCCTTTAGATGTATGATTGGATTGCTTATTTGGGATATATCTTGTTTTTTAGTGCCTATAGCATTATAAATTTTATTCTTAGAACTGCTTTTGCTGGGGATCCCGTGGATTTTGAAACATTGTGTTTCAACTTTCATTTGTCTAATGGTATTTTTTTTTTAATTTCCTTTTTGATTTCTTCATAGACCAACTGGTTGTTTAGCAGCATATTGTTTAGCCTCCATGTGTTTTGTTTGTTTCTTTGTTTTTTTTCTTTTTTTTTCCCCCATTGGTTTCTAGTTACATACCATTTTGGTCAGAAAAGATGCTTGATATGATTTCAGTCTTCTTAAATTTATTGAGACTTGTTTTGTAGCTTAATATGATCTATCCTGAAGAATGTTCCATATGCACTTGAAAAGAATGTGTAATCTGTTGCATAGTATGGAATATTCTCTATATGTGTGTATTAAGGCCATCTGGCCTATGTGTCATTTAAAGCTACTGTTTCCTTTTTGATGTTCTGCCTAGATGATGTACCCATTGACGTAAGTGGGGTTTTAAAAATCTTCTACTAGTATTATGTTGCTGTCAGTTTCTCCCTTTATTTCTGCTAATATTTGCATTATTATATTTAGGTGCTCTTCTATTAGGTTCATAGGTATTCATGATTGTTTATCATCTTGTTGTATTGATTCCATTATCAAGTATTTAGTACTCTTGTCTCTTGTTACAGTCTGTTTTAAAGTCTATTTTGCTAGCTATCATATTGCTATCCTCCTTTCTGTTTCCACTTACACTGAATAAATTTTTCTAATCCTTCTCTTTTTACTTTTATATCTTTAAGCCTGAAGTGAATTTCTTTTAGGCTGCATAAAGATGGGTCTTTTTTTTTAATCCATTCAATCACCCAATGTCTTTTGAATGAAGCATTTACTTCATTTACATTTAAAGTAATTATTGATAGTTATATAATTAGTGCCCTTTTAAAATTGTTTTCTGGTTGTTTTGTAGTTCTCTCTCTGCTCCTTCTTTTGCTCTTTTATTGAAAAAATAGATTTTATGACTTTCTTTGGTGTTATGTTTGGATTCCTATCTATTTATTTATTTATTTATTTATTTATTTATTTATTTATTTATTTATATAATGTATGTATCTGTTAGGTTTTTGGTTTGTAGTTAACATGGGTTCATATATAACACCCTCTGTATATAGGAGTCTATTTTAAGTTTATGATCACTTAAGTTTGAACATATTCTAAATCTTTTTTTTTTTTAATTTTTATTTATTTATGATAGTCACAAGAGAGAGAGAAGAGAGAGAGAGAGAGAGGCAGAGACACAGGCAGAGGGAGAAGCAGGCTCCACGCACCGGGAGCCCGATATGGGATTCGATTCCGGGTCTCCAGGATCGCGCCCTGGGCCAAAGGCAGGCGCCAAACCGCTGCGCCACCCAGGGATCCCAGTTTGAACATATTCTAAAAGCATTATATTTTTACTCCTCCCTATGTTTTATTTTTCACATCATATTTTGCATGTTTTATAACCCTCATCTGGTTATTACAGATATAGTTAATTTTGCTACTTTTGTCCTTCAACCTTTCTATTCGCTTTATAAGTAGTTAATCCACTACCTATGTGTTTGCTATTACAATTGAGAATTTTTTCTTTTATATTTTTCTTGCTTTAAATGATAGGCTTTTCTTTTCCACTTAAAAAAGTCCCTTAACATTTCTTGTAAGACTAGTTCATTGGTGATGAACTCCTTTAACTTTTGTTTGTCTGAGAAACTCTTTATCTCTCCTTCAGTTTTGAATGTTTACCTTACCAGTTAGAGTGTTCTTTTTATAGGTTTTTTGTTTCTTTGTTTGTTTTTCTTTTATCACTTTGAATATATGTTGTTATACCTTCTAACTAGCAAGGTTCCTTCTGAAAAGTCATCTGATAGTCATATGGGTATTTCCTAGTACATAACTAGTTGCTTCTCTCTTGCTGTTTTTATGGTTCTCTTTATCTTTAATTTTTGACATCTTAATTGTGTGTCTTGGCGTGGACATTTTTGACTTCATCTTGTTTGGCGCTCTCTGTGCCTCTTGGATCTGGATGTCTTCTCCTCCAAATTAGGAAAGTTTTCAGTTGTTATTTCTTTAAATAGATTTTCTGCACCTTTTTCTGTCACCTCTGTAATGAAATTGTTAGTCGGCTTAATGTCTCAGAGACCACTTAAACTATCCTCATTTTATTTTTTTTAATTTTAATTTTAACTAATTAATTAATTTTGTTATTTAGCTTGTGTGATTTCCACTACCCTCCTTTCCAGTATTCTGATCTGTTCTACATCACCTATTCTGCTTTTCTTTTTCTCTAGTGCATTTTTATTTCATTTATTGTATTCTTCAGCTTTGATTGGTTCTTTTTTACATTTCTCATCACTTTTTTGAAGTTTTCACTATGTTCATTATTTTCATGGATTTAGAAAGCATTTTTGTGACATTGCTTTGAAATCTTTTTTTTTTTTTTTTTAAATTTTTATTTATTTATGATAGTCACAGAGAGAGAGAGAGAGAGGCAGAGACACAGGCAGAGGGAGAAGCAGGCTCCATGCACTGGGAGCCCGATGTGGGATTCGATCCTGGGTCTCCAGAATCGCGCCCTGGGCCAAAGGCAGGCGCCAAACCGCTGCGCCACCCAGGGATCCCCTGCTTTGAAATCTTTATCAGAGTTTTATTCAGGTTTTTTTTGTTCTTATTGATAGTTTATTGATTCTGTCTTGTTTTATTTTGTTGGGACATATTTCTTTGTCTTCTCATTTTGCCTGACTTTGTGTTTGTTCCTATGTATTAGATAAATCAGCTACATTTCCTGGTCTTGAAGGAGTGACCTTGGATAGAATGTGTCCTGTGGTGCCCAGAAGCCCAATTTTTCCTGGTCACCAGAACCAGGTACTCGTAGGGTGCTGGATGTGCGCTTCCATTTGTCTGATCTGTGAATACTATGGGAGTGCTGATGGATATAGCTGGCTCCTGGTCTATCTAGCTGCAGGGGCAATCTATGACTGCTGCAGATGGGATTATCATATTTTCTGTGAGCTCTGACTGAGACACAGGGATATGTAGTCCTCTCAGTAGGCACACTTCTCTGGCACTTGCAGTCTACAAGGAGAATTCCAAAGTGGTGCCCTCCTTGCCAGAATTGGTATGGCGATATAAGATAGCAGCAATGGCTGCCACTGCCAGTATCTCAGTGCCCAGAGAGAGGCCCGACTTCCTCCCTCTCTGGCAGGTGCTCCAAGATTAATAAATCAGTCTCCTGATATATGTGCTTTTTAATATGGAGTTTTTGCATTGGTTCCAGGTCAAGTGTGTCTTCACAAGGGCCCTTTAAGAGTGTTGTTTTTTTTTTTTTTCCTTTCCCTATAGTTCTGTAGTTTTCTTGGACATAATCCTTATTGTTTTACAAAGCCAGGTGTTTTGGGAGCTCATCTCCGCTGCACAGATTCTAAGTGTTGGAGCCTTATGTGGAACTCGAATGTTTTGCTTCTCAGGAAAAGTTTCCATACCTTTGAGATTTCTTTCCACCATGGGATGCTAACTTTTTCTTTTAGTGTGACCATATCTCTGGCTTTTGTACATACCTCTGTGTGATCCCTGTAGAGACTCTGCTCATCTAGTTCCTAGGTCCCCTTCACAGGGAATTATTTCATATGTAGTAGATTTGCTGTATCTCTAGGAGGAGGTGAGCTCAGGATATTCCTACACTGCCATCTTATCCTTCCATAAAATCAACAATGTTAGAAGGAGGTAGCAAGTGAGTGCCTCCCATGGCCTGCCAGTCATTTTTCCTAATATTTCTGATTGGGTAAATTTTAATGACTTATCCTAAAGTTCATTTTTCTTCAGAGCTCAGCGCCTTCTATCCATGAAACTAAAAGTAGTTCTTGTCTCCTTTCTCTCTATTTACAGTTTACATTACAGTTTCCATCTCTAGGCTGAAATTGCTTATATTATCTTGCACATTATTCCACCTTTTTTACTAGAGCTTTAATTTATTAATTGTGGTTATTTTAATGCCCTGTTAGATCTCAGTCTGTTTCTTCAGATTATTGTATCTCTTGGAATGTTTTTATTTCTTGATTTGTTTGTGCACATTATAATTTAAAAAGAATGGGAAAGCTTGGATCATATAATAAAGGTTGGAAAAACACAGAAACACAGTATTTATGCTTTGAAATAAACGTGCCTTCATATTTTTCCTGCTTTTGGACTTTTCATGTGAGGTTTGAGGTTAATTTGTCCAGAAGCAAAGGTTGGTTGTTCAGATAGTATTATTAACTTTTGTTATCCTTAATGCCCAACAGGCTTCAAATTGCTTTTGTGATCCCTAGCATTTAGAGTGGGTATTTATTTGTCAGAAGTTTTCTTTTGATATCTGTTCCACATTCAGCTATAGGCCTTCCCTTTCTGCTGTGTCTCAGAGAGGGTCTCTCTAGTATTTCACTGCTTTTTGACTTTTGTGAACTAGTTATTTGTTGTTGGGTTATGGAAGAAAGTACCCTTTCAATTACTCTTATTATGCCTCAGTCTCAGGCAGCCACTCTTCCTCTGAGTCTTGAGGATGTGGATTTCACACTGTTTATGCTCCTCCTGTAACTATAGTTCTGGGTGTAGCATGTATCCCTGCCCTTTCCCTGGAGCTAGAGTTTTGTATGTTTCCTTTCACTGTCATATAAAAATTACATTGTTTATTGCCATTCCCTTCCAATTTAAGTCTTTTGTTCTCTATGGGAGGTAGTAGAAGGAAATTATTTCACATGTTTCCTGCAGTGGCTGCTGTTCTTACTTACCTTGGCCTTTGCTATAAGGAAAGCTTTCTCAAGTTTATCATCAGTTTTTTTGATGAGGTCCTGTTGAAGTCCATGGGGAATATGGTGTAAATAGTGCATTTGCATCCCCCATGGATTCTATATTCTGCTAGACCACATTTGGCCTTTACTAGTTCTTTAACATTTTTCAATTATTCAACAATTCTCATTAGTGTCAAGCTGTTTCTGCCCAGATAATCATATAATCATGTCTTTTCTCTCCTTGCAGATTTACATTGCTTTCACAGTTTTCATATTTCATAGATTTCAACTTGCATAGATTTTAGGTTAGTTTTTGCCCTGCCAACTGGTCTTTGATGAGTTCAGGAAAAATGATACATCTTGCACTTTGACTATTTTGTGTGTTTCTATAAGGCAGAAACAATGCTTTTTGTATTTTTATATACCCCAAACAGAAATTAGAAGTCTCTTATCTGCCTTTTTTTAAAGATAATTTTATTGAATATATAGGGCTCCACATTCAGTTTTTTGGCTGTGCTTTTCCCAGTAGTTTTTGGTAAAATTATCTTTTGACTTAAATAGTTCCTGGCAAAAAGTATGCAGTATTACTTGCATTTTCCCCCCAGTGTATATAGTGAAATGTTTTCTCTGTTTGGTTGAAAACAATGCAATTATGGAGTTTTTGGCATTATTATCTTAGGTTGAGATTTCTTGTGGTTTTGGAGTTTCTTGAGTTATAGGGTAGGTTTCATCAAATGAAAAAAAAAAAAAAGTTGTGTGTGTGCCTGCTCCATATCTTGACTTCTGATTATAGTATATGCTACTTTCCTTAATATTTTAAACATTTTACTGAAGTTATACTTACATTTTTCAGTATTATTTTTCTGGATGTCCTTAATTTTTAGTAGTTTTTGTTACTTTGATTTTTTTTTTTTGATATTTTGTTGTATAGTATCTAATATCTTGGTAGCATAGTCTAGTGAAATTCTTGATTTATATATTTTTATATATTTTATTTTTTCCATATTATGTTCATGCTTCCCTTTACATTTATTTATATATTGATCATTTTTGGAATAGTATAATTAATGTCTTTGCTCATTCTATCATCTCTGTCATGTTTTAGTTGATTTCTATTGGCTTATTTTTATTAGTTATAAGCTAAATGTTCCTTCTTTGTATATATGATTATTGGATGCCAGATTTATAAATTTTACATTATTAAAATGCTGGATTTTTTTGACTCTATTAAATGGTCTAACATTTTGTTCTGATAAGCAAGAGAGTTAATTATAGATCTGTTTATTCATTCTGAAGTCTGTTGTTAAGCTTAAATAGGGCTTGTCTGGAGCATCCTTTAATATAGGACTAATTTGGCTACACTCCTAACATGTAGACCTGGGGTATTTAAGATACTTAACTATGATTTTAATAATGTATCTGTACTCTAGCTTGTGAGAATTTACATGACTCCCAGCTCCATGTGATTTCTGAGAATTGACTTTCAAACTATAAATGTGCTAATTGGTATTTGGCTGAAGTTACAGTAGGACCTATATGAAGCTTTGTGAATATATTTCTCTACTTTGATTGTGAAACTCTGCTTTGTAAATTGCCATCTGGCTTATCTAATCCAAACAAAAATTTCTGTCTTTTTGAGTCAGTGAATATTTTCAGATGTCTACATTCAAGTGTGAATTGAAGGGTACTCAACTTAATTATTGTTATGTTATTGCTATTTCTTGTTGCCATGATTCTTTTTTCTTTCTTTTGTTTAGCTGATTACTTTTTCATTTTGCTCAGTCTTCCAGGTCACTAATTTGTTTCTCTGCTTCTTCCATCCTGCTGTTGATTCCATGAAGCATATTTTTCATTTCATTTATTGAGCTCTTTATTTCTGCTATGTTATTCCTTATCCCTGTGTTAAAGGTATCACTGATATCTTCTGCTCTTTTTCAAGTCCAGTGAGTATACTCAATTGCTTTAAGTTCTCTATCAGAAATGTTACCTTTATCTGTTTCACTTAGATCTCTGGCCATGGCCCTATCCTGTTCTTTCATTTAGGATGAATTTCTGCCTCTCATTTTGTCTGTCTCTCTGTGTCTGTTTCTGTGTGTTAGGAAAGTCAGCTACATCTTCTGCTATTGAAAGCAGTGACTTTATGAAGAAGAGATCCTGGAGTGCCCTGCAGTTTAATGTCCCTTGCTCATCCGAACCTGGCATATTAGGAGAGTAACCTGTGTATGCTATGCCCTGCTATTGTGTCTGAGTCACTTTTCCTTTCACTGCAGTCATCTGTCCTGACTCTCCCTATAGTGGGGCAGTGCTATCTCTGTGTTGTTAGGGGGACACAGGCCAGCTCTGAGGGGGTATGCCCACTAGGGAACTTTGGAGCAGGGAAGCAGTGTTAGCAAAATTTGGGCTGGATCACTAGTCCTATACCTTATACCCTGAAGCACCGTAGTGGCCGACCACTGTGCACTGGGGCAACCAGTGTCTCAAAGTTAGGTGTTGTGTATGGTGGTGGCTGGAAGCATATGCTTGGGTACAGCAGCTGGACAATGTATGGCAGCTGGGTGCAGCACCTGGCAGCAGCAGTGCAGGATATGCACATGGCTTTAACAAAATTTACCTTGAGCCCAGGGCCAAGGCTAGCAGGCCTGGAAGAGTGGGCAAGTCCTCAGGAGAATTCATGGGAATGATACATTGCTAGCAGATTAGGTAGCAAATGCCTATATAGCATTGACTTCCATAGGTGGCTCTATGTTTATGTGATAGGTGGGGGAAGAAATCAGCATCTGCCTTCAGAGAAGTCCCCTGACACAGTGCAAATCAGTATGAAAAGATCTGTCAGATCCACTCCCAGCATTGTGCAAATTGCTATTTTTATGTTACCTCTCCACAAAGGCTGCTGCTTCTTTAAGGGTGGTGACCCAGTAATCAGCCTGCTTTCCCAGCTGGCCCAGTGCTGACTCAGCTGACTTTCAAAGCTCAGGCTCTAAGTCCCACTGGTTTTACAAACTCATGGAATTCAGCCCCTCTGGTTTTTAAAGACAAATATTCTGAGGATTAGTCTTTCCCATGTGAGGACCCTGGTATAAGCGCTCATTTCTCTGCCTTCTCCATACACACAACGTTCCTCCCCCTTTCTGACTTTCCTAATCTTTCAGATGCAGCTTCTTTGTTATATTTAGTTGTGGAGTTTCTTCTGCCAGTATTTGGATCTTTCTCTAGTTTATTGACTTGGATATGTATGATATCTAGTTGTTAACATGGGATGGGGTGAACTCAGGGTCCTCCTACTCTATCATCTTGACACATAGTATTACTGCTGCTTCTAATACTGCTGCTGCTACTGTAAAAACACTGATATTTCTAAAATGTGTAACTAGTAAAATCTTTGCAATTCATGTTCACTCCAAGAAAATATTTCTGTTATTTTACCTCAAGTATACAATGATTTCTCTGTTAAACTTGATCCAGATACTTTTGTTCAATAGCAAGGATAGACATTCCTGCAAGATATTCTTTGAGATCAAGTAAGTATCAAAGCTAATTATTCTATTCACAGAAATAAGAAACACATTTGTGGAAAATCAACTTAGATTATAGAGATTCGTGAGATTTTAAATGTTAAGAAAAATATAGATTAAGCATTTTTTCTTATTTTTGAATTTGGCCTAAATATATATATATATATATATATATATATATATATATATATATATTTTTTTTTTTTTTTTTTTTTTTTTTTTGTCAGCTGGGATCTACCTGGCTTACTTAGGTTCAGGTGAAAAACCTAATTTTATATAACTACTATTTATTTTCTTCCTCATCTTAAAATTTATAAGTTTATAACCCATTATATTATAGAGAGCACAGAAGTCAGACTTTTTGTTTTGTTTTAAGATTTTATTTATTTGAGAGAGAGAGAGAGAGATCACTAGAGGGGGGAGGGATAGAGGGAGACCAAGACTCCATACTGAGCAGGATGCCCAATTCAGGACTTGATCCCAGAACCTTGGGATCATGACCTGAGCCAAGGCAGACACTTAACCAACTGAGCCACTCAGGCACCTGCATTCAGTCTTATTTATTTATTTATTATTTATTTATTTATTTATTTATTTATTTATTTTTAAGATTGATTTATGATAGACAGAGAGAGGCAGAGACACAGGAGGAGGAAGAAGCAGGCTCCATGCAGGGAGCCCGATGTGGAACTCAATCCCAGGACTCCAGGATCATGCCCTGGGCCAAAGGCAGGCTCTAAACCGCTGAGCCACCCAGGGATCCCTGCATTCAGTCTTTTAAAAGAAAAAATAATATTATGAGTATTTATAGATGTTATTTTTTTATAGATGTTATATCTATTTCAATATCAGAGTCCTAATGATTTTCCATGTTAAAAAATAAAGATCAAATTATATAAATTTAAAGGATATAAACATTGAAATGAGTCTGAAGAAAGTTTGTTCTTTTCCCCTTTTACTTGTTTTACCTACATATTTTTTATCATTTCCTATGTAACAAATAAAAATATGAGGGCAGACTAATAGGATAAATCTTTTAAAAATATATTGTCAGCTTCATAAAATAAGAGCTGGAACTTACTATGCTGTTTCCTAGAAGGATGTAGGCTCCATGAAGGTAAGAATATGTTTCATTTTATTGTAGATGTATAATAAGGAATTAGAAAGGAAAAACTTTGTTTATAATGGTTCCTTAATAATTCCTATTGGGTACTATATATTGAATGAATAAATATACTTTACTGAATATAATTTTTCATTCTTGCAGTATTCACAAAAGTCATCAATCCACATACCTCATGTGTACTAATTTTACTGTTACTAAACTCAAGTCTCAATGAGGTTATTGCCTGATGTTACTAAAGGAAAATTGAGGTAGTTTACTTAACATTGTGTGGTCTCTATATTAACATAGCAGTATTGCAGTTTGGGTAAAAAATTATCTGAGAAGTATGTTCTTTATATATTTTTCGGTGAACTAGGAAAATAACCTCACAATGTATTCTTTAAAAAAACTCATTTGGGAGACATGAGACCAATATATTTTACATAGATGTATAGACACACAAAAATTTAACTTTGTATTTCTACCTACTCAGCTACAGCTTCCTAATTTTGTATCTAGTATCTATTTAAATCTATTTTTTATACTAGATTTAAAATTTAGCCTACTCTTTGTTTTGCTGTAGTAGTGTTATTGCAGCGGTGTTGTTTGTTTTGTTTTATTATATTCTGAGTTTTGTTTTTGTCTCATAACATGCAAAGGATATCAAGTATTATTTATCATTTTTTATTAGCTTGTGTCACTATACAAGAAAAGTCACTTTTTTAAGGTTTTGGGCAATTATACAATAGTGAGCACTCTATAAACACTGTTTATCTCTTTGTGAATAAGTATTACCTAGATTAAAATCTTTAGAAGTAATACATAATAATAATAATAATAATAATAATTAATATTGTAGTGGGTTAGGCAAGCACATGTACAGTTCTAGACTTGTGTTTTCTATGATCTAGGTAAGGTAAACAGTGGCAGATTCCTTCCCTTCCATGCCCTAGTTTCTTAATTTGTATAGAATAATGACACCGAACTCCCAGGCAAAGTAAAGTGATGGAAATATTTTTTCTTTATAATTATGAGTATGAAGTAATATATTTTTGAGGTGATGTTCATTTGTATTTTCAATTTTTAGCTTATACTAACAATCTACTTTGCTTTTTGCTAACTTTGCTTTTTGAAGGAGACTGTAAGATGGAGGGCTGGGAACATTCTGAAAGACCTCTTCCCACACACATAGCAAATCTAAGCTCAATATAGATATTTTCTCTCTGAAAAAGATCTGAAAATTAGGTGAACTGCTTTTCCACAACAAATAACAAAAGAACTACATTAATACAGTTAAGAGAGGCAGAAACATGATGTCACCAATAATTCTACCCCTGGTGTGGCAACACATAATAAGGGAGGGATCTTACCAGTCTGAAACCTCTCCTAAGGGAGTAAGGGGTTGATACCCCACATTAGGCACTCTAACCCCAAAAATTTACAAAGGAAATACAAATCCCCAAAAGGTCTGGCTTAGAAAACTAACAGGGCTGACATCCATGTGATCCCAAGTGCTATAGGAACTTACATGCATTCTCGCATTCTCACTTGACTCAAGACATAGAGAAAAAATAGCAGTTTGAAAAGTGCCTTGACTGTCGGTATGTGAAGGAGATTCATTTGCTAATCTTAAAGCATCCATTACAGGGAGAGGGGATAGTTGAAATTCTCCCCAGAAAGGAAGGTGTTGGCAGATACCATCATACTGTCTACCTACCTGGCTAACACAGCTGGACAAATTCAGACATGGCATCCACCCACTGTCTTACTAAGACAGAAAGTGGTGACTGGTGGCAGCACTCTTTTGTTGTCTCACTGAAGCTGGAAAGTATATGCAATTGCAGCATGCTCCCTCACCAGGGCAGGTGAGCAAGAATGGTGGTGGAATTCTTTTACTCCCTATTTTACTCCCTAGATAAGTAAATATGTCCAAGTATTTGCAACACTCCCGCCACCAACCCCCTCCGCCCCCCCCCCCCCCCGCAGCTAGGGATAGCAAGCACACATGGTCATGGCATTCTCCTGCTCTTAACTTAAGCTCATGCATATGCACAGAGAAGCATTTTCCCACTGCATTTCTGAAGCCTATGGGTAAATATAATCATGACAATTTCCCACTACTTCCTAAAGCTGTGAAGCATGTCCTGCCCCTATACTCTTTAGATGCTTTTCTTAAGCTATTGGGCAGGATCACACAGGGAGCTTCCCTTGATTGTGGTGATCCTGATAGTCAAGAGTGTTTGTGTTACTGAGCTCCATGGGACTATAACAAGAAGCATTTCTTAGGAGATCATTAACCCAGGGCTCTGCATAGATAACAAACTGAAACACAATCTACTGTCCTATGAAAATGGCCCATTTACTTTGTTTGGAGCTTCAGCCTGAAGGACAAGCTTCAGGTTTTCTCATATCTAGAGGCAAAGAAGGAATTCTCAGTGAATGTAAGCATGGAGATAGCACTTTTATATACCCTCCTTGGCCTCACTACAACTCCACAAAACCTAGAAAGAAGCTTACACACTTGTCTGCAATCTTAATTTTTACAACTGTTGCCCAGGAAATACTGCCAAATCTCATGGTCTGGAGGCCAACGGTGTTTACAATTGTGACTCTGTGAGGCTGTATATATTTGCATACTGTCAAAGCTACTGGATGACAGTCTAGCTTCTAGTCAGCCTGAAATTTGGTGGTAAATGTGATTATTTTCCTTGGAAAATTGGAAGATTTGGCATACCCTTAACAACAGGGACATATCAAGACTGAATCAGGCTGAACATATGGAGGCAGTGGAAGTATCCATTCATAGATGAATGGATAGGGAACAAATGGTATATATATAATGGAATATTACCCATAAAAAAGAATGAAATCTTGCATTTGCAATAAGATGGATGTATCTAAAGGTTATTATGCTAGGTGAAACAAGTCAGTCAGACAAAGGTAAATTAGGATTTTACGCATATGTGGAATTTAAGAAACAAAGCAAAGAAAAAAAAGAGGCAAAAAAAGCCACATTCTTAAATACAGAAAACAAACTGGTAGTTACCAGAAGGGAGGTGGGGGCGGGGGGTAGGTAAAATGGGTGATGGAGATTAAGAGTACTCTTATTTTTATGAGCATTGAGAAATGTTGAATCATTATACTGTACACCTGAAACTAATACAACACTGTATGTTAATTATACTTGAAATTTAAAAAAATGAACAAACAAAACTAATGAATGCAGAGAACAGATTAGTGGTTGCCAAAGGGGAGAAGATGGGAGGTGGGCAAAATGGGTGAAGGGGATCAAGAAGAGCAATTATAATGTACATACAGCATGGTTACTATAGTCAATAATATTGTAATGTATATTTGAAAGTTACTAAGAGAGTAAATCTTAAAAGCTTTTAGTATTAGAAAAAATATGTAACTTTGTATGATGATAAATGGTAACTAGACTTATGGTGATCATTTCACAGTATATAAATATCAACTTGTATTGCATACCTGAAACTAATATTATGTCAGATCAAATATATCTCAATTAAAAATAATAACAGAAAAAAAAACAGAGTTGAGCACCAGCACAAAAGTATGAGATAGGCACTATTATTCATCCCCATTTAGAGATGAGGACATTGAGGCACAGAGTTTATGTGGCTTGTCCAGGGTCAGACAGGTATAGTCAATCTCCAAACCCTGGCGATTTATCTATGGAGTCTGTGTTCTTAATGACTCATCATTCTGCCTCTCAACGAAAATATACTGAATAGTCAGGCAGTCAATGGAGGCCCATTAAAAACCAACTCAAAAGAAGAAGAAAGAAGAAGAAGGAGGATGAGGGGGAGGAGGAGGAGGAGGAGGGGAAGGAGGAGGAGGAGGAGAAGGAGAAAGAAGAAGAAGAAGAAGAAGAAGAAGAAGAAGAAGAAGAAGAAGAAGAAGAAAAGAAGAAGGAGGAGGATAAAGAAGAAGAAAGGAGAAGGAGGGTGAGAAGAAAGAGAGGAGGAGGAGGAAGAAGGAAGGGAGGAAGGAAGGAAGGAAGGAAAGAAGGAAGGAAGGAAGGAAGGAAGGAAGGAAGGAAGGAAGGAAGGAAGGAAGGAATGGATGGATCAGGCTACTTAGATAATTACCAAGTTTGAGAAAGAAGCAAAAGTTAGAGCAAGGTTAACCATAAAGTTCATCATCTATATAATGCCACACTTCTTCAAGATAGAGAGGTAGCTCTTTGTCTAATATATAGCAATAAGCATAGAGAATCAGGCAAAATGAGGAAACAAACAAATATGTTCCAAATGAAAGAACAAGACAAAAAAAAAAAAAAGACCTTAGTTATATAGTGATAAGTAATCTGCCTGGTAAATAATTCAAAGTAATGGTCGTAGAGAACACTCAATGAATTTGCGAGAAGAGCAGATGGACACAGTGAAAACTTCCAAAAAAGAGATGGAAAATATTAGAAAAATACTAGAAATAAGTCACAGGGCTGAAAAACACAAAGACTGAACTGGAAAATAAAATGGAGGTATTCAACAGCAGACTATGAAGCAAAGAATGATTCAGTGAACTGAAAGACAAAGTGATGGAACTCATGCAGACAGAGCAGTAAAAGAAAAATAAAATGAAGATAATTTAAGGGACCAATAGGACAGCATCAAGTGAAATAACATTTTCATTGTAGGGATTTCAGAAGATAAAGGGGCAGAAAAACTGTTTGAAAAAAAATAGTGGCTGAAAACTTTCCTAACCTAGAAAGGAATGAATATCCACATTCTGGAAACTCAGAAAATTCTAAATAAGACAAAACCAAAGAGACCTATGCCAAGACACATTAAAAATAAAATATCAGAAGTTAAGGATTCTTAAAAGAAATAAGAGAGCACATTGTTATACAAAAGGGTAACCCTATAAGACAACTAGCAGATTTCCCAGCAGAAACCTTGCAGGCCAGAAGAAGAATGAAACAAGATATTCAACTTGCTGAAAGGAGAACAACAACAATAAAACTTCCCAAGAAGAAGAATGCTCTACCTAGCAAGGTTATCATTCAGAATTGATGAAGAGGTAAAGAGTTTTCCAGACAAGCAAAAGCTAAATGAGTTTACCACTACTAAACCAGTCTTAAAAGAAATATTAAAAGGACTTCTTTCAACTAGAAAAATCAAAATGATATTAAATAATAATAAAAATATATGAAAGTAAAAATCTCACTGGAAAAGGTGAATGTACAAAAAGTGTGGTGGATTGATCCTTGTAAAATAGTGACTAGGAAAACTAAAAGCCAAATACAATAAAATAAACGAAAACTACAATAATTAGCTAAAGGATGCATAAAATAAAAAGTTGTAAAATGTGCTACCAAACACATAAAATATTGGTGGGTTTGAGAAGTAAGATGTAGAGCTTTGGAATGTGTTTAAAGTTGCTATAGACTTAAAAGTGATTGTTATATATGTAGGGTGATATATGTGAACTTTACACTATCCACAAAGCAAAAACATTAAATGTACAAAAGAAAATGAGAAAACAATATAAACATAATTTTAAAGTTAAAGTCATAAAATCAAAATGGAAGAGAGAAAGAGATAAACTTATAGAGAGGAATAATACAATACAATTTAATACAATAAAATGACAGAAAATATTTAACAAACTGGCAATATTAACATGCTTATCAATAATTACTTTAAATGTAAATGGACTAACTTATCTAATCAAAAGACATACAGAGTGGCTGAATGAATAAAAATCAAGACATCTATATACTGGCTGTAAGAGACTCACTTCGGAAGTCAGAACACAGTTTGAAAGTGAAGGGATGGAAAGAGATATTCCTTTTAAACGGAAATTTAAAAGAAACTGTGTAGCTATAAGTAATATCAGACAAATAGACTTTAAAACAAAGACTACAATAAAAGATATAGTGCAGTGCCATCTAATGATAAAGGAGTCAATCTAGCATGATTATAAATATTTATGGACCCAACATAAAAGCACAAAAATATATAAATAAATATTAACAGACTTAAAGGAAAAGTTGACAGCAGTATGATAATAATGAGGGATTTTAATACTCCATATACATCAATGGGTAGATCATCCAGGCAGAAAATTAATAAAGAAATGTTGGCCTTCAATGACACATTAGACCAGATGAACTTAATAGATACATACAAAACATTCCATTCAAAGAAGCAGAATACACATTCTTCTCAAGAGTACTTGAGACATTCTCCAAGATCACACATTAGGTCACAAAACCATTCCGTAGATTCAAGAAGGTTGAAATAGTATCGAGCATTTTTTTTTTTTTACCACAATGGTATGAAACTTGAATTTAGCCACAAGAAGAAAACTGGAAAAACTACAAATATATGGATATTAAACAATATATTACTGAAAAAAACTATTGGGTCATAGAAGAAATCAGAGGAAAAAATACTTAAAGATAAAATTAAAATGGAAATATGGCATACCAAAAATCTATAGAATGCAGCAAAAGTGGTTCTAAGAGACATAAACAGTTTAACTTTACACCTGAGGAGCTAGGAAAAAAAAAAAAAACCACCATATGAAACCCCAATTTAGTAGAAGGAAAGACATAATAGAGATCAGAATGTAAACAAATGAGGTAGAGTCTAAAACATCAGTTTAAGAGATAAATGAAACCAACAGCTGCTTCTTTGAAAAGATAACGTTAAAAATCCTGTATATAGACTTACCAAGAAAAAAGAGAGGGCTCAAATGAACAAAATCAGAAATGAAAGAGAAGTTACAATTTATACCACAGAAATACAAATGATTATAGGAGACTACTCTGAATTATATGCCAACAAATAGAATGATCTACAAGAAATTTATAAATTCCTAGAAAGTTAAGAACTTCCAACACAGTATCATTAAGAAATATAAATCTCTAATTAGACCAATTACTAGCAAATAGATTGAATCTGTAATCTAAAACCTCCACCAAAACAAAAGTCCAGGACCAGATGGCTTTACTGGTGAGTTCTACCAAATAGTCAAAGATTTAGTAACAATACATCTCAAACTTACAAAAACTTGAAGAGGAGGGAATACTTCCAGAATTATTTTACAAGGTAACATTATCATTGATACCAAAGACAGACAAGGACACAACAAAAAAAGAAAATTACAGGCTAATATCCTTGATGAAAGCAGATGCAAAATTACTGACAAGATGCTAGCAAACCAAATTCAACAACATATTAAAAGAATCATACACCATGATCAAGTGGAATTTATTCCAAGCATACAGTGATGGTTCAGCATCCACAAAATAATTAACATGGTACACCACATTAGCAAAATGAAAGATGAAAATCATATGATCATATCAATAGATGAAGAAACAGTATTTGACAAAATTCAGTGCCCATTTATTATAAAAAATGTCAACAAAATGGGTATAGAGAGAACATCTCAAATTAATAAAGGCTAGGTATGACACACTCAAGTTATGCTCAATCATGAAATCTCAAAGCTATCTTCTAAGATCAAGAACAAGACAAGGATTTCCACTATTCCCACTTTTATTCAACTTACTATTGAAAATCCTAGTTACAGCAGTAAAGCATAAATAGAATTGAAAGGCATCCAAATTGGAAAGGAAGAAATAAAACTCTTACTATTTGCAGATGACTTGATACTATATATAGAAAGTCCTACAGACTCCAGCAAAAAAAAAAAAAATTGTTAGAACAAATGAATTCAGTAAAGTTGGAGAATGGAAAATTAGTATGAAAGAAGTTGCATTTTGGGACACCCTGGTGGTTCAGCAGTTGAGTCTTTGCCTTCGGCTCAGGATGTGATCCCAGCATCCAGGATCGAGTTCCACATTGGTCTCCTTGCAGGAAGCCTGCTTCTACCTCTGCCTCTGTCTCGGCCTCTCTTTCTGTCTCTGTGTCTATCATGAATAAATAAATAAAATCTTAAAAACTGTTGCATTTTAATACACTAGTAATAGAAACAGAAATCAAGAAAACAATCCCACTTACAACCACATTATTTTTAGTGAAATACCTAGAAATAAATGAGGTAAAAGACCTGTACACTAAAAACTCTAAGACATTCATTAAAAAAATTTTTAAGAAGACAGAGATGAGATAAGTAGAAATATACTACATGTTCCTGAATTAGAATTAATATTGCAAAAATGTTCATGGTACCCAAAACCAATGCAGATTCAATGCAATAATTATCAAAATTCCAATGGCATTTTTTCCAGAACTAGAAAAAATCTAAAATTTATATAGAACTACAGAATACTCTGAGTAGTTAAAATAGTCTTAAGACAGAACAAAGCCAGAGCTATTAACCTTATTTCAGAGTATATTACAAAGCTGTAGTAATAGAAACGGTATGGTACTGGCATAAAAACAGACACATACATCAATGGAATAGAATGGAGAGCCCAGAAATAAACCTACACATACATGGTCAATTAATTTATGACACAGGATGCAAGAATAATGGGTAAAGGACAGTTGCTTCAATTAATGATGTTGGGAACACAGGACAATTACATGCAACAGAATGAAGCTGGACCTCTCTCTTATACCATATATAAAAATCAATTTAAAATGGATTAAATACTTGACTGTAAGACCTGAAATCCTAAGCCTTCTAGAAGAAAACATAGTAAGTTTCTTAGCATTGGTCTTGGTGATTAATTTTGGATCTGTGCAGCCTAGGTGGCTCAGCGGTTTAGCGCGGCCTTCAGCCCAGGGCATGATCCTGGAGACCCAGGATTGAGTTCCACATCGGGCTCCCTGCATGGAGCCTGCTTCTCCCTCTGCCTGTGTCTCTGTCTGTCTGTCTGTCTATCTCTCTCTCTGTCTCTCATAAATAAATAAACAATCAAAAAAAATTTTGGATCTGACTCCACAGGCAAGGGCAACAAAAGCAAACATAAGCAAATGAGACTATATCAAGCTAAAAAAGCTTCTGCACAGCAAAGTAAACCTTCAACAAAATTAAAGGGCAATCTATTGAATGTGAGAAGATATTTGCACATTGTATGTCTATAAGGGGTTAATATTCAAAATATACAAAGAACTCACACATCTTAATAACAAAACCCAACAAAAGCAGATTTAAAAATGGGCAGAAGATCTGAATAAGCCCTTTTCTTTTCTGAAAAGACATAGACACACAACAGACACATGAAAAAGTGCTCAACATCATTATTTATCAGGAAATGCAAGTCAAAACCACAATGAAATATTACCTTATACATGTCAGAATGCATATTAACCAAAAGACAAGAAATAACAAGTGTTAGAGAGGATGTGGAAAAAAGGAACCAAAGAACTGTCATGTATTATTTGTGGGAATGTAAATTGGTGCAGCCATCTTTAGAAAACAATATGGAGATTCCTCTAAAAATTAAAAATAAAATCACCATATGATCCAGCAATTCTTCTCCTGGACATCTATGGAACAAAATAAAAAAAATTTGATTTGGAAAAAATATATGCACCCTGTGTTCTTTGCAGCATTATGTACAATAGTCAAGGTATGGAAACGATTTAAGTGTTTGTCAATGGATGGATGGCTAAAAAAATAATAATATGTACACACATACACACAATGGAATACTACTCAGCCATAAAAAGAATAAATATTGCCATTTGTTAAAACATGGATGGACATTAAGAGTATTGTGCTAGGGATCCCTGGGTGGCACAGCGGTTTGGCGCCTGCCTTTGGCCCAGGGCGCGATCCTGGATACCTGGGATCGAATCCCACGTCGGGCTCCCGGTGCATGGAGCCTGCTTCTCCCTCTGCCTGTGTCTCTGCCTCTCTCTCTCTCTCTGTGTGTGACTATCATAAATAAATAAAAATTTAAAAAAAAAAAGAGTATTGTGCTAATTGAATTAAGTCAGACAAAGACAAATAATCTCATGATTTCACTTAGATGTAGAATCTAAAAAAAAGAATAAATAAACAAAAAGCCCAGATTTGTAGATACAAAGAACAGAATAATGGTTGCTGAGGTGGACAGGGTTATAAAATAGGTGAAGGGGATCGAGAAATACAAACTTCCAGTTATAAAATAAAAGTGTCATGGAGATATGATACATAGCAATGGGAATATAGTCAATAGTATTGTAGTAATTTTGTATAGTGACGGATAGTAACTAGATTTATTGTGGTGATCATTTTGCAGTGTGTTCAAATGTCAAATCACTATGTTGTTTATATGAAACCCATATAGTATTGTATGTCACCTGCACCTCAAAAAAAGAAGCCTGCCTGTATCAAATAGCACATTAAGAAAATAATATGCTAACTTTAAATGGTAGAGTTATGATTCAGTTAAGCAGAGGTTTGGTGTACAGAATAATCTGTGAGATTTCTCCACTAAGATTCTGCCTAAGGGCATGGAATCCAACTGCCTTCTCTAAGCCATCTAAACAATGAGTTTGGAATATAAACTCCTGTGTGTTCCCCACTACTTAAAACCCTGAGAGTACTTATTGCCACCTTGCCTTTTTGATCTAAAGCATAAATTTCTAATGATACCATTGTTCTTGGCTATAACAATTTAAGAAAAACACTAGAGGTATTGCTGCACAAGACTCCAAATGATATATTAGATTGTAGCACAGCAAACTACAATACCACATACTAAGAATTTCTGACCTAACAATATGAAGTTAGTTTTCATTTCGAAAAAGGAGAAGTGATTACCTTTCTAGTGCTGACACACCTAATTTTTTTTCTCACATGGAATTTATTTAACACTATTAATATGTTTCCCAATTGAATGTCACTGAGAAATAAAATAAATATTCCAAAAGGAGTGAGGGAAGAAAGTATACAATGGTCAAGGGAAGCAAAAGGAAGTAGAATTTCAAATAATTTTATTTAGAAATTTTGATGGTTTAAAAATTTTGAAAACATGCTTGAAGGTGTATATTTTAATGCTTAAAAGGGCTGAGTGCTCAGCCAGCCATAAAATAATATTCTGAGCTTTATTATGTAATTCTAAACAAAGGAAGATTGTTTCTCCTGTGCATGGACATTATGAATTCCCCAAGCTGTTTATCAACAGGGTGTAACTAGGATGAAACCCTTCAGCCATTATGTGCTCCAATATGCTGACTACCAAAGTTGTGCTAATAATCACCCTCCAGAGGAGAGAGATGCTTAGTATTTTTGACTATCTACTTAAGTGCTCTAAGATCAGAATGAAGTCCTCACAACAGAAGTAATGTTATATCAGTGCTTCAATCAGGAGAAATTTTTTAAAAAAATCCCATTCAAATCCTCTCCATTTAGCACTTACATTATATTGCTTTTCCTATATATCTTCCCATAAATAGTGTCTTTTCTTCATGCGCTGATGACCTGTACTATTAGTTTAGAAATTAATCTGATGAGAGTTATTTTAATTCTATTTTTATTTTTTATTTTTTTAATAATAAATTTCTTTTTTATTTGTGTTCAATTTGCCAACATACAGAATAGCACCCAGTGCTCATCCTGTCAAGTGCCCCCCTCAGGGCCCGTCACACATTCACCCCCAACCCCCACCCTCCTCCCCTTCCACCACCCCTAGTTCGTTTCCCAGAGTTAGGAGTCTTCATGTTCTGTCTCCCTTTCTGATATTTCCTACCCATTTCTTCTCCCTTCCCTTCTATTCCCTTTCACTATTATTTATATTCCCCAAAGGAATGAGACCATATAATGTTTGTCCTTCTCCGATTGACTTATTTCACTCAGCATAATACCCTCCGTTCCATCCACGTTGAAGCAAATGGTGGTTATTTGTCGTTTCTGATGGCTGAGTAATATTCCATTGTATACATAGACCACATCTTCTTTATCCATTCATCTTTCCATGGACAGTGAGGCTCCTTCCACAGTTTGGCTATTGTGGACATTGCTGCTAGAAACATCAGGGTGCAGGTGTCTCAGTCTTTCACTGCATCATCTGTATCTTTGGGGTAAATCCCCAGCAGTGCAATTGCTGGGTCGTAGGGCAGGTCTATTTTTAACTCTTTGAGGAACCTCCACACAGTTTTCCAGAGTGGCTGCAGTATTTCACATTCCCACCAACAGTGCAGGAGGGTTCCCTTTTCTCTGCATCCTCTCCAACATTTGTGGTTTCCTGCCTTGTTAATTTTCCCCATTCTCACTGGTGTGAGGTGGTATCTCATTGTGGTTTTGATTTGTATTTCCCTGATGGCAAGTGATGCAGAGCATTTTCTCATGTGCGTGTTGGCCATGTCTATGTCTTCCTCTGTGAGATTTCTATTCATGTCTTTTGCCCATTTAATGATTGGATTGTTTGTTTCTTTGGTGTTGAATTTAATAAGTTCTTTATAGATCTTGGAAATTAACCCTTTATCTGATACGTCATTTGCAAATATTTTTAAATTTAATTTAACACTTAAGTAATTTATGTGCTATTTACCTTTTGACTATACCTGGCTAGAATAAAACCTCTTTAATTAATTAATTAATTAATTAATTAATTAATGAAACAATTTGAGTATTTGTTAATTAATTGATTGTTCATAGAGTTCCAAATAGGAATTGAAAACTTTATCAGAGAGGCTAAAGCTTAATAGTTAAATAAATCACCTAATTGAATTACTGTAACGAATATATAATATGAGGAATATATAATATGAGCAATACTCATTGAAAAATATGTGAAGAATAGTAAAAATTTCAACTCTCAATATTTTCTTACATTTCTTAATATCTCCTATAGAAAGTTTCCTGAGCTTGAGATATCAGTATTTTCATTCTTAATTCTTCTGCTTTCTGATAGTCACCTCAGGAAAAAAAAAAAAAAAAGAAAAAGAAATCTCCTGCTGTGACAGTTGTGAGCTCCATTCTTGCCTATGGATAATCTTTTTTGGATATTTCATAGGTACATTGAAATACACTATGACAATTAGATAAAGATCAATAAATTAGGTAGCTGTAGCTAGACAGAGATATAGAAAAGCATAGATTTGTGTGTCTGTGTATCTATTTTACATAATAGATTTAATGTTATGTTTTCCAAAGGATTTCATTTTAAGAGCTGTAGAAGGTATTTGCATTATAAATAACTGAGTATTATACTGAACATATCCTAAGAAAAATAGGCAAAAGACTTCAATAGTTACTTGACAAAAGAATTTACTCAAATGGCCAATACTAAAACTTGTTTAACATCCCAAGATTGGTAAACATTATTAAGAAATGCAAAATATAACTATATTATTACATTATTTTAGTATCCAAATGACTAAGTTTTTTTTTTCTTTTTTAGAGAGTGACAATTGTCATAGTTGGCTAGAATATGACCAATTTGAACTGTCATACATCATTGATAAGAGTATAAATTGGAGACATTCCCCTGGACAATCTTTGACAGTATCTACTAAAATTTATCATATGCATATCCTGTGACACAAGAGTTTTCCTTAAGTATATTCCAACTAAAACATACATATGTGCATCACAAATGTACAAGATGGTCATGTCAGTGTTATTCACAAAAATCAACTCCAAGGGTAAAAAAGCACATGTTTAATAACATTGGAATGGATTTTTCATTATAATTATCCAGTGGACTACTCATATTTGTTAATGAAAACGAATGAGTTCTTGTTTTATAACAACATTAATGACTCTTCCAAAGAGTTGGAAGATGCTAAAGGAAACTAATATATGCCTTATGTTTTCATTAAAGTCCAAAAACAGGCAAAATATCTATAGTATTGAAAGTCAGCAAAATAGTTACCTTCTCTGGAAGAAAAATGGGTAGTTAAATGGGAGTGGCATGAAGTTTTTCATAGATATCAGTGATGTTATTGATCTAGATGGGGATATATAGGTATGATAAGTTTATAATAATTTATCAAGTTCTACACTGTAATTTTTTACTCTTTTATCTATATTAAATGCCAGTACAAGTTTATTTGAAATAGAATTTAATTTAATGTGCATGGATTGTAGTTACTTAAATTCTTAACATGTAGGTAATCTCCACATTAAAACATGTTTTCTAAAAATATATATTTGCATAATTGTTGTTACTGAAATGCCCTTTCATTTGTTCACTGGATGGTAAATATCTTCATTTCTACACACCTCTGTTCACAGGTATACAGTGGAAATATTTCTTTGGAAAATAGACCATTTGTCATCATGTTATTATTGAAATATTAGACGTATTGTTTTTTCCATAAAGGATAGAATTTTAATTCACCAGCACTGAGAGCACTTAATCCCTCTGTACACTCAGGAAGAAATGATTCATTCATTTAGTTCCAAAATCATCTATTCATGAAATAAGATGGAAATTGAAGTCCCTACCCTCCATTTTACACAATCAGCTCTGATATTCTACAAATATTTCAATTCTCATATTTGCTTGTCCAAACTGCTTGGGATTAAAAAATACAGCTATTTTTCATCTTTTTAATATTATTTGAAATAATATGGTAATTAAGCAAACAGTATCTTACTATGTTACACAGTATATATAGATTGTAAGAATTTTTAAAAATAATACAGTATTCCAATATAGTAAGGTAGAATTTACAATTAATATAGACATAAATGAGTTAAAATAATTTTATTAAATGCATCTTCTTTTAAGTTGCTTATTAATTTGATAAGGCACAATTGCATTTTAATAACATACTGTAAGAACTTTGTAAGTAATAGTAAATAAATGTGTACAGTTAATTTTCTTTGCACTGGTTTTTAAAATCCTAACACCAAAATATCCAGATAAAAGCAATATTGCTAGCTTGCTTTTTCCTTCTTTCTTCCTTTTTCATTTCTTTTCCTTTCTCTCTCTCCCTCTCTCTCTCTCCCCCCCCCCTTTTTTACCTACTACTTAACCTGCTTAGAAAAATCAAATATTGGTCTATCAAAAACAATTTTAGATTTTTTTTAAAAAATCTCTCCTTGAAGAGTTCTTTATGATTCAGAATGTCAAATACAGAATTAAAACCATCCATGCCATTATATTGGTGCATGTTTTTCTTTTATTTCTCCAACTCTTAATTATGAATGAAATATTTCTCCATTAATATGTGAAGAATTTTTTTAACTAAATGAATACTTACCTTCATAAAAGTTGTGTGTTACTTTTCTCCTCATATATCTGTATTGTTACTATAAAGATATGCACAAAAATAACAAAAATGACATTTTTATTGTTACATTTTGTGCTCTTTTTTCGGAAGTTAACAGAGCTTACAGTTTAAACGGTCTTTTTCTATGCAATAATGCAGAAAAACTATATTCTATCTCTTTTAGTTCATTTCCCTGGATTCTTGCACTCTTTGTAACAATTCAATACCTATTTCAAAAATGCAGTGAACCATTTTTCACTATCTCACTAAAGGAGCAATATCCTTGTTCTCTTTCAAGATCCATTTCTTCAAGAAGCACGTTCCAGCAACTGTTTCCAAGATATAAACATTAGTATTACAGCATACTATTTGACTATAGCCTGTGGGGATTATTTCCATGCTTCAATACAGTATAATATTCGAAAAATAAAACTTTTAAAGCTTGAAAGGAACTAAGGCAGTGTGATTGGGTTGTGACTACCATCTTGAATTAGATATTTTAATGACATGCCCATTTCTTTTCAAGCTTCATTTTCCATTAAAATATAATCTGAGCAATTCAAATGTGGACTGAATCTCATACTTTTTCATAAATCCAGTTTATCTGTTCCAAACTCATAGCTTCCATTTACTTCAAATATTGAAACATATAAAGAAGCTCTATCTACATCATTAGTATTGTGAGGCCTTTAAAACAAGATAGTATATAAAATATAGAGCTAAAATAAAGTGCCAACACACTTCTTCAGATGTGTTTGCCAGTCCAGTAGAGCCATGATTGTCAAGAGCTCTATTGTGATTATTTATGTCCTATGTCCTGGTGATGCAAGTAAAAATAATTATTATTATTAAAATAAAGTCACAAAGATACAAGAAATGTGGTGATTTGCCTCATCAAACAGGAGAGCTGCATTATTGATAGGATTTTTATTTCTTGATTTTCTATATTATATTCTTGCTATCTAATTAATAAAAAAGTAAAATTATGATACTAAATGAAGCAAAACAACATAAAATTTTTATTATGAACAATGTAAAATGTTTAATTTGAATAGCATTCTTTATTAATATAGCTTCCGTATTTTTTTTTTTTATTTATGATAGTCACACATTGAGAGAGAGAGAGAGGCAGAGACACAGGCAGAGGGAGAAGCAGGCTCCATGCAGCAGGAGCCCGATGTGGGATTCGATCCCGGGTCTCCAGGATCGCGCCCTGGGCCAAAGGCAGGCGCCAAACCGCTGCGCCACCCAGGGATCCCAGCTTCCGTATTTTTAAGATTATTGGAGCTGGTGAGATATTACTAATTGTTGTATGTGGTTTGAAATGGATACATTACATTTGGCTTGGACTCCCTTGTGTTGTTGTTTTTTTTTTTTTTTTTTTTTGACTTGTGCCCATAGATAACCCAAAGTTTTTCTTATGTGTACCAAAATTCTCAGGATTATCCAGTACTTAAAATATTTTCATCTTATCTTGGCGCTTATTGTTTCTTTCACACAAAAATAATCAATAAAGGATAGCTATACTGCACATATGGGACAGTGATACCTTTATATATAAGATAACATCGTAGACATGATCTGGTTCCTGATTTTACAGAGATAATATGACTTTCTTAAGGTCAAAGTACCAAAAATCATTAGGTCAGGATCACTAGGAATAAAATAACTAAGTGCTGTGTTCATTTTGTCATATTACATTCTCCCTAGTTTATAATATAATGTATTTCACTAGAGTTCTACTAATTTTAGATTAAACATATGTCCTTCGATGATTAGAACAGTGCTGGTTTACATCTATTGCTATGCATGCATAAAAGCATCCCTTTCACTCTCAAAAGTGTCCACATTTGAATGCTACATTAAATGGTTGCCCTAATTAATATCATGATATTGAATTCATGCTAATATTTACATATGAATGTGTTCTTTAAGGTTAAATCTGAACATAAATGTATAATAGCATCCAATTGTATGAAGCACCTCATATCATACAAGAACATGGACTTTGAAATCACAGAGAACTCATGCCAGATCAGCTTGGCACATAGTTCCTATGGTACCTGGGGTGAGATAATTTCCGTGGGATTCAGTTTTTATATCAATAAAATATGTTTTATAATACCTACATGGATATGTTATATTAAAGATTAAATCAGAAAATATAACAAGTGTGGTGTCAACCAGGAAATGTTGTTATTTCAATTCTTATAATAACTTTATTTTCTTTTTAAAGAAAAATCTTTGGCATAGTATTTGGGACTATTTATAGCACTGAATAACTGTTCAGCAGCTTAAATGAAAACACTACCTACTGCTTTGGTAGAATCCATTTTGAGCTGAAATTAACAATTGCTCCACTTACCACAGCAAGGAATCCATTTTGCTAAAAATAACGGAAAGGGACATGCTGTATTCCAAAAATGTATATTGGTTTACTTGAAAAAAATGTATTTAAAATGTATGCAATGCAATAGCCTCCTAATTTCATTCTCTCATTTCCTACAGATCATTGTTTTCCCTTATTTTTAACTAAAGCTTTAGAATTTCTTCAGGAATAAGCTGTCATTCTTGCCACAACATTCCACTGAGATCTTAGCAATTAATCTTTAAAGAAAAAGAAAATGAAAATGTTTTATACAGAGTTCTTTAAAATATTTTAAGCTTGAGATATTTAAGGTTTTTATTTAGAAAATACCATATATATTATATATATGAAAACAAATTCTAATAAAATTGAAATGATGGTTTAATTTTAAAATATTTTAATAAGTATTTTAAAGTTAATATAGATGAAATTCCTAATATATGTAAGTAGATAGCCACAAATTTAATGCAAATTATTCTCCATTCTTTTGATAAATATTTTTTGGAGACAGCTATCTTTCGGGTGTGGGCATTCACTGACCGCATGCTTCTGTGGTTAGTGATTCTATGCATGTCCTGTTTTTGATATACATCTTATTTCTCCCTCTTCTTAAACTGCAGTTCTATAAATGTTCCACAGAGAATTTCATATCCACCTCTTACACACACACACACACACACACACACACACACACACAGTTACATGACATTGTGTGTAAGAAACACAAGAGTTTACTGGGGTTGAGTCTAAGTTTCAGTAGAAATTTCAAGGTTAAAGATAGAAATTTGGAATTGCATACACTTAGATGGTATTAAAACCATAGGTTTGTAAAATTTCTTTTAACCATTGAGTGTAGATACAGAAGGAAAATAAAATAGAACCTAATAGGGCAATGTGACATTTAGATGTCTGGAAAAGGAAGAAAGGCCAGAAAAGGTGAATAAACAGTAATGGACTGCATTGCCAGTTTCAGTGCTGACATGGAAAGAGCTTAGAAGTTCCTACTTCCATCCCTAAAATAAGAAAAATAGAGACAAACTGAAAGGATGGACTTTCCTTGGTCCCACCTGACTGAGGTAGCAAGGTAAATCACACTACCCAAATTTAGAAACAGAGGCTTATCCACAAAGACACAGCCAAGGTCTATCTGAAGCATAAGCCTATGGATAGGTCAATAGAAACCTAATGAATAAAACACAACAATGATAATTTTGATGAATAGCTTGAGGCTAAGTGTGGAATAGCATGAGAGTGAAGTTAAGTATTGAAGGCCATAGCCTTGGACCTACTGTTTTGTGGGCTCCTTCCAGGAATCCTGATAGTATCTTATAGTAAATATATGAGAAAAATCCCCTCTGGCTCTGGCATGGGAAGAAGATTAAGCATATAACCAGAAGTATCTTTATAACAAAGCCAGCAAAAAAAAAAAAAAGACTTTTCTAGAACTTCATTCTGGTTAGAGGTAGTAAATTTCTCCATTTTGGCCCCATGTAGCCTTTCTGTCTCACTTAAGAGGGTCAAGAAAAGGTCCACAGGAGTCAGGATTTCAATGACATCATCTGGAAATACTGCTGACAGAATGGAATAAGAGACAGGAAGAAAAGACTGTACCACTAAGAGACACGGTGAAGGTCATGGCCTTAAGACACACTTTAAGGCCCACCGAAAGAAAAAAACAAAACAAAAATAACAACAACAACAAAAAAAACATAGTCTGAAGACTAGACTCCGATATGATACAGATGTCTGAAATATTAGGGAATTTACTATTTATATATTAAGAACTCTGACAACATGTGAGAAGAGATAAGTAATATAAGCAGAAAAGGCAACTATGATGGCAGTAATATAAGAGAAATGGCAACTATGAGAATAAAAAGGAAATGCTAGGAGTCAAAAATATAAAAAATAGAGAATTATAAAAATAGAGAATTTTAAAATTATAAAAAAATAGAGAATTCTTGGGTAGTTTTTTTGGTAGAATCAAAACAGTGAGAGAAAAAAAAAATCAGTGACCTTAAAAGTATGTCAGGGCAGGCCCAGTGGCCAAGCGGTTTAGTGCTGCCTTCGGCCCAAGGTGTGATCCTGGAGACCCGGGATCGAGTCCCACTTCGGACTCTCTGCATGGAGTCTGCTTCTCCCTCTGCCTGTGTCTTTGTCTCTCTGTCTCTCTCTGTGTGTCATGAATAAATAAATAAATCTTTAAAAAAATTATGTCAGCAGAAACTTCCAAAACTGAAAAACAGGGAAAAAAGGAAAGAAAAAGAAAAGATTGAAAGGGAGGAAGAGGGGGAGGAAGGAAGGCAAGAAGGAGAAAGAAAGAAAAGATATAAAGACTAAAATATGCCAAACAAAAACCATAGAACAACATTAAATAGTGTAATATGCATAATTGGAATACTGGGGAGAGGAGAGAATGGAGCAGAAAAATTTTAAGTGATAATAGCTGAAAACTTTCTAAAAGTAATGATAGATAACAAATGATATAGGAAACCCAGAGAAAATCAAGTAGAAATAACAAAACAAAAAACCAACTAGTCATATCACATTCACACTGGAGAAAACCAAAGGAAAACGTCTTGAGAAAAGATAGGGATTGGGAAAGGTGGTGGCAACATATATGAATAAGAACAAGGATAAGAATTACAGTGAATTTTACATAAGAACCTAAAAGAAAATCAACAAGGAAAGGCAGACCAAATGGAAAATCACTGACTTTTATTGGACCCATCAGAGAACTAAACTTGCAGGTAAACCAACATTTCCAAATTTGGAGATACAAGTTAATTGAAAAAAGTCACAGCCAATCTACATTTGCCTAGAAAGTTGTTGGATTCATAAACCAGTAGGAACATTTTAATGGCAATTTTGTTAAGTTGCTTGAAATTTATGTGTGCACAAATATGAGAGAGAGAACTTTGGGTGACTAAAGACCTTGTACTCTGAAAACTATATAAAGTATTGAAGAAAGAAATTGAAGACAAAGCAAACCAATGGGAAGATATGCAATGCTTATGGATTAAAGAATTAATATTGTTGGAATGTACATACCACTGAAAGCAATCTACATACTCAGTGCAGTTCCTATTAAAATACCAACATTTTTGACAGAGCTGGAACACATAATCCTAGAATTAGTATGGAACCACACACACACACACACACACACACACACACACAAATTGCCAAAGTCTTAAGAAAGAAAAACACAGCTAGATGTGTCATAATTCCATATTTCAAGATACACTACAAAGTTTTAGTAATCGCAACAGTATGGTAGTTGCACAAAAATAAACATACAGATCAAAGGAAAAGAATAGAGAGCCCAGAAGTAAACCTCTGCTTGTATGATCAATTAATCTATGATAATGGAGGCAAGAATATACAAAGGAAACGGGTAACCCTGGGTAGCCCAGAATCTGATCCTGGAGTCCCGGGATCGAGTCCCGCATCGGGCTCCCTACATGGAGCCTGCTCTCCCTCTGTCTGTGTCTCTGCCTCTCTCTCTCTGTGTGTCTCTCATGAATAAATAAATAAAATCTAAAAAAAAAAAAAAGAATATACAAAGGGAACAAGATGATCTCTTCAGTGAATGGTATTGGGAAAACTGGACCATTTTCTTACACCATATTCAAAAATAAATTCAGAATGAATTAAAAACATAACCATGAGAACTGAAGCCACAAAACTGTTAGAAGAGAACATAAGTAGTACTTTCTTTGATATTTCTTTTAAAAAATTATATCCCTTTGTCATAAGAAACAAAAGCAAGAATGAACTACTGGGACTACATGGAATAACACAGCAAAGGAAACAGTCACCAGAACTAAAGGCAGCCTACTGAATGGGAGAAGACATTTGTAAATGATATATCTGATAAGGGGTTATTATTCAAAAATATATAAAGAACTCATACAACTTAATAGCAACAAATCTCACAAATAATCCAATTAAAAAGGGGCAGAAGACATTAACAGATATTTCTCCAAAGAAAACATCCAGATGGCCAACAGACACATGAAAAGATGCTCAACATTACTCATCATCAGAGAAATGCACTTATGATGATGAGCACTGAGCAATGCTTAGGATTATTGAACCATTCTATTGTACACCTGAAAGTAATATGACACTATATGTGAATTATACTGGAATTTTAAATGAATGAATGGATGAGTAAATAAATAAATAAGTAAATAAATAAATAAGCAAATAAACAGATGTTATTTTATGATATCCTCTTTACCCCAATAAAGCTGTTAACATTTTACATTATTGAGCCACTTTTGAGGAATTTATCCACTTTCTGTGACTTGGAGGTACAATAAAACATAAAACAAAAAACATATTCTAAGCAATTGGGTATTTGCTGAGTAAAAGCAATGACTATGTTTGTCATGTCAACATCCTAGAATGTAGCACATTGTCTTGAATTAGTACATGTGTGTTAAAAATTTGGTCTATCATGTATTTTTCCCTTTAAAATCAGTAAATCACCCTGGGATAACTTATTAAGGACCACTGAGATTGCACTTTAGTATTACAGTCATGTGCAGTAATAAAGGCATGAAGACTTTATCATCTCAATCTATAAATAGAAAGTCCACTAAGAAAAGAGTCTCCTTAACTGCTAAAAAGCAAACACTAATGTCAACTTTTACTCATTGATGAAAATACACTAGATTATATTTTACATGCTGTAGATATCAACCTGAATTCATTGACTTCATTCTAGTTAATTTTAGCTGAACAAAAGCTTCTTACATAATATGCAAAGTATGGGGATATACAAAGTATGTATATATGTATGATTTATTTATTTAAACAATTTAATATGTTAAATTTTCCATAAATAAGAGTTCTCCATTCCAGACAAGTTTTTTAAAATGTCTTTTCTCCTTCTTTAATATAAATATAATTATAATAAAATGAATGCTATTATGAGATTTTTTAGAGGAGTTTCTTTTTTTTTTCTTTTAAATATTTTATTTATTTATTTGTGAGACACAGAGAGAGAGAGGCAGAGACACAGGCAGAGGGAGAAGCAGGCTCCTTGCAGGGAACCTAATGCAGGACTTGATGCTGGGTCCTCGAGATCACACCCTGAGCTAAAGGCAGATGCTCACCTACTGAGCCACCAGGCATCCTCAGAGGAGTTTCTATAGATGTTTAGTTACATTAAAAACAAAAAGCACTATTCATTCCTTTTCTTTTGCCAGTCAATATAGAAAAAAAAATGAAGAGAATTTATTGTTATATTGAAAACAGGACGTTGGAGTGAAAGCCCTAGGAATAAAGATGCATATTCAGAACTGTAACTTAAACCATTTGCATTTACAGAATGGATAAATAATGATTTATTAAGGCCATGATCTCTCAGGTTAATGAAATAATGACTTCCTTCATTTAAATATTTACACATTGATTTCTGAAGTTATGATTGCTCTTAGCTTTTCTTGTGTCCATTTAACAGTGCTATATATTTGCATTAAAAAATGACAACAGACTAGTATCTCCAGTAGAATCTAAGAACAAATGGGGAGGAGGAGAATTTAAAAGCTAGATATTTTGGAAGTCAAATTGAACTTAACATAAGCAAGAAGATTCATGTAACCAAGAAGGGAATATTATTATTGTGCTAGCATTAATTAAACATTTTCCTTATTGGGTACCAGGAATACATAAGAACGTCATCTCATTGTCTTTACAAAGTTTACCTTCCTTCTGAATATTGTAGTTTTTTAAAAAACATTTATGTTTGCAATTCATGGCTTTAAAACCATAAACTAATCTTCAATTATAGGAGAATTATTTTTCTAAAACAGTATGATTCATAAAAATTACATTAATCTGCTGAGAAGATTTATTTTTCTCCATTTTGATCTATTTTATTGGAGATCACTTAAACAGCAAGGAATGGGAATAAAATTTTGCTTAAATTATTTATTAGTGTTGAACAAGTGCCCACTGTAGTTGGGCATATTTGAACATGGTCTCAGCATTCTGTCTCTTCAGTGAGCAAATACCATCTAACAGAAACAACCACATCATATGCCAAAGTCAAACAGATGTTGACAAACTCTTTATCTTAATTTTATATTTATAGTGTATTTAACTTGAGTTCATTCAACTTTTTTTTTCAGAATATATTGATCAGACTGAATGAATTTGAGACTTTGTTTTTAGTAGATAACAATAGTTGTTTGATGTTTCAAGTTATGTATGGTCAACACATGAACTATTCTAAGCATGAGTTATTTAATCCATTATTTTAATAATTCATATGGACTATGTAGTATTTCACGATGTACCATTTAAAAATGGTAAAATAAGATGATTTACTGTTTTTACCATATATGGTCTTATGTGATTCTTTTGTTTCTGTTATATATTTCACTATATTAATTTAAATGATAGCAAATTTCACGTAGGGAATCTGATACCATTGACTAGGGTAATTGTAGCAGTAATAAAATTCCTGGAAAAGCTCTTAAGTTCTTTTAACAATTTTATTCTTACAAAAGGTCCTTAAAATATCTTGGTCATCAAAATGTAATCTAGCACTATTCTATTAGTCTACTTTGGTCATTATTACTTCAGCCACAAAATATATATTCTAATACATATCTATTTATATATGTATTCGATTATGTAATCTATCTATATAAAAAGCCATAGTATGTATGTATGGAGAAAGAATCAAATAGACTTTGATAAATTTAAAGAAATTTACAGAAATGTGAATATATATATTTTTAGCTATAAATGAAAAGGAGAAAGTGTTCATTTTTCACCATCTTCCTCAATGTTCTAAGGGACTTATTCCTCCTGGTGAGCTGCAGTAAATAAATGTACAAATCAATCTTTATTTTTTACTATTATTTATTTTTTATTGCTAATTACTCTAAAAGATATTATTAATGGTAAAAAATGTGACTTTAACACTAAGCATGAAGACATTTATTATTCAAATTATATATAAACAGTCTAATAAGCACAGTCCCTTAAGTCAGCCTCTATCATCTCTTTTATTCACTTGCTATACTATCAAATTAGGCATGAATAGAAATTAGAAATATTTAAGTTAATAAGCATAAATTACTTTGAATGCTTACTGATTTTCTGTTCTGACATATATAGATCTTATCAACTATTCAAATAGAAGTACTTTGGCATTATTTCACATTGCTTTTATAATTAAAGTGGCTTATAGAACCACAAGGTGTAGGAAGCACATTTTTTACATACTTAAACATAACATAATCTACAATTACCAACTTCTTTTAGATGAATCCATATCAAGGAAGAATACATATTTAGCAACTCCAATCTAAGTTCTTTATTGTGAACCCCGAACAAAAATATAGCTATTTTTCAGCATTCAGTTATTCTGAAGATTTTAGGGAAATGTGTTTTTAATGCACTAAAGGTCTCATCGGAGGCTTCATACCAATCTGTAGTTTATTTTACCTGTCTGCTCCTTACCATCCTTTTGTATTTACCATCCTTACCTATTCATTTTAAGTCTTTGTTCTCTTGACTGCTCAAGCATTCTTCCCAAATTTCTCTATAGGACCTCACATTTTTTTACTCCTGACAAGAGCAATCCAATAATGCAACCCAGTAAGGGAACCTACAGTTTTGTGCTTTGTATTTCTACTTTACTCTTTTCACACTTTAATTTCATGGGTATACTTAACCCACCCAGAATTTTATTCTATATACAGATAGTGAGAAACAGGAAAATAATTAAGTCATGTTCTATGGTACTATGAAAATTACTCCCCAAAGATTCTGTAGCACACTAGTTTATGTGAACCATTTTTTGTATTTTAAATTAACTAGTTAATTTAATTTTAATATAATTAACACACAGTGTTGTATTAGTTTTAGCTGTATAATATTGAACAAATCCACACATTGTTCAGTGTTCATCACCATAAAGGATCCCTTAATCCTCTTCACCTATTTCCCCCTTCCCCCACCCATCTCCCCTCAGATAATCATTAATTTATTCTTTGTAGTTAAGAAACAGATGTTTGGTTTGTCTCTTATTTTTCCTTGTTCATTCGTTTTATTTCTTAAATTTCACATGTATGTGAAATCATATAGTATTCATCTCTCTTATGAACTTATTTCATGTACCATTATACCTTCTAGATCCATCTATATTGTTGCAAATGGCAATATTTCATTCTTTTTATGGCTGAGTGTGTGTGTGTGTGTACATGTATACATACATATATATCATATCTTCTTTATTTATCTATGTTGGACACTTGGATGGCTTTCATAGTTAGGCTATTGCAAATAATTCTGTGATACATATAGGAATGCATATATCTTTTCTAATTAGTGTTTTTATGCTCTTTGGGTAAATACCCAGTAGTGGAATTGGTGGATCATATGGTAATGCAATTTTAAGTTTTTGAGGAACCTCCACAGTATTGTTCACAGTGGCTGCACCAGTTTGTATTCTTACCAACAGTGTTCTATTTTCTTTTTCTCCACATATCCACCAACACTTGTTTCTTATGTTTTTGATTTTTCCATTCTGACTGGTGTGAGGTGTATCTCATTGTGTGAACTATTTTTGAAAAGAAAACAATTCCGTTCTTTCAGAGATTTTTAATATATCATCACTTCAAATAGCTTAAAAAAGAAATTTTAGTATATTGTATCAAATTGTTATGTAATTTCTTTGCTTTAGAGGGTCTTTCAAACATGAGCCATTGAACTTCAGGAAAAAAAAGCTAAAATAGATTATAGTCTAACAATTTTTTAAAATTTTTCATTTGTTCATGAGACATGGGCAGAGAGAGAGAGAGAGAGAGAGAGGCAGAAACACAGGCAGAGGGAGAAGCAGGCTCCATGCAGGGACCCCGACCTGGGACTCGATCCCGGGTCTCCAAGATCACACACTGGGCTGAAGGTGCTGCTAAACCACTGAGCCACCTCAAATTAATTGTTTAATCACACCCTATAGTGGGCTGAATAGTATCCTCCAAAAATTCATGTCTATCCAGATCCTCAAGATGTGACTTTTTTTGAATTTAGGATCTTTAAAGATGCTAATGTGCTCATACTAGATTAGGAGGGCCTCTAAATCCAATGACAGATGTCCTTAAAAGAGAAGACACACAATGACACATACAAAATAAAAAGCTATGTGAAGACAGTGGCAGAGTTGGAATTATGCAGCTGCAAACCAAGGGTCACCTGGGCTACCAGAAGCTACAGGAGGCAAAGAAAAGTTGTATTTAAAAGTCTTTTAGCAGGAGCATGGCCTTACTGACATCTTGATGGAATTCTAGCCTCCATAACTGTGAAGAAATAAATTTCTGGGGTTCTAAAACACTGAGTTTGTGGTGTTTTTTTATGGTAGCACTAGGAAACTAATATACAAACATAAATTCTAGGGCCAAATCAATAAGAGGAAATTAAAAAAAATTGTATTGATGTTATTTATCAGTAACCTGGATGATACATTTTGGGAGTAAATTCATATAAAACCAGAGCATTTGTGACAGTTTGACAGTTATAATAATTTGAAAGGAAAAAAATATGAATATAGTTTGGAAAAAGAAATAGGATGAGTTTCATATGGATTAAATACAGAATAATATTTCCCAACTGTGAATACTATTCATTAATGAATTTTCCAGTTAAATATTTCAATATATTTCATATATTTAAAGTTTTTCAGAAAACATAGTGGTTTTGGGGGATGACTTTAAAATCTATTAATTGGGATCCCTGGGTGGCTCAGTGGTTTTGGTGCCTGCCTTTGGCCCAGGGCATGATCCTGGAGTGCCAGGATCGAGTCCCACGTCTGGCTCCCTGCATGGAGCCTGCTTCTCCCTCTGCCTGTGTCTCTGCCTCTCTCTCTCTCTCTCTCTCTCTCTCTCATGAATAAATAAATCTTTAAAAAAATAAAAATAATAAAAATAAAAAATATTAATTGTTATTTATATCTTTATTTTGGGCAGCTTTACTATGATGTTCTAAGGTGTAGTTTTCTTTGCTTTCATCTATTTGGGGGTTCCTACAAATAATTGAATCTGTTTTTTGATGCCATTTATTACTGTTGCAAATTTTTGATAAATATATATTTAACATTGCTTTCTTTTCGTTTTCCCTACCTCTCTTCTGACAGCTCAGTTAAATATAAATTATATGATTTTATCATTTTTCATATAATTTTCCCACATTCTTTCCTGTATCTTTCATTATTCTCATTCCTTTATATTTTGACTCAAGTATTTTCTCTGACCTATCTTGCAATTCACTAAATCTTTCTCATGTTGCTTCTCAATTGTGTTAAATATATTATGTTCTTAATTTCCATTATTGTATTTCAAATGTAGTTTTTCTTACAAGTTTATAGATTTTCTCATAAAATTCTCCTCTAATCATCTATTTTCTTTAGTATTAATGGGTTATTAGGACAGCGAACTCATTTTCATGATTACTTATGAGTTCATTTCTATTTTCTGTTAACATCTTAATTTTTAATCAATTGATACTATCTCTTTTCAGAACTGACAATAGCTTTGTTGGTTTTTTTTGCTGCTGAACATTATGTATAAAAATTGTGTGTTGGCTATGAAAGATATTTAATTTTTTGCATAAATTATCTGCTTCTGGCAGGAGTTGTTGTGATCTAATGAGAGATTGAGGTGATTTGAGGCTGGATTTTAGTGTTTGTGTGGGTGGCCTATTTCTGATTTGCTGTGCTATTTAGAGTGTTATGCTTTAAAAGTCTTAAATAAAATCTGGACTATTTACTTGTTTTTTTGGTGTTTCTAAAGTCCAATTTTTGTTTGTTTATTTGTTTCCTTAATGTCATAAGACTGTCAAATGCTCTGGTTGGTGATATAGCCTCTCAGCTTTCACTTTTTGTATGGATACTTTGCCTTTTACCCTGTAGAGCTAGATTTGGGATGCATTTTTTCCCTTTTCTGTAACATCAGCATCCCTCAAGTTTTGGCTACCTTGTTTGTTCAAATGAATCCCAATGTTCTTTTTACTTTTGTGCATCCTTTAATCATTTTTTTTCTTTTGCAAGAGTTATCGAATACAAGCTATTTATTAATAACTGGAAGCAGAAGTCACATTAAGAAAACAAATATCCAAAAAAAAAAAAAAGGAAAACAAATATCCAGCCTAAGCATAAAGATATTCTGAACATTTTTGGGAAAAAAATGTTTTAAGAAAAACTGCAATTAAGCTGTGACACAAATGTACTTATCAGAAACTAGATCTCTTGTTCAGTAGTAGAAGTGTCTCTATACTTCTGCTAAATTGATAGAAAAAAATTTGCAAGAATAGGTTCTCTTGGCTTTTATTTTTGGTCCCATGATGGAAAAAAACCACTTATCACTCATCATGAAGTTCACTGCTTTTGAATGGAAAAAATGGTCAATTTGAAGAGGGGTGTTTATCATATACTGAATATCTACACATACATAGATTTTTATACTAGCTCTATCTTAATTGTCCAGTGACCTAAATTGTTTATTTCGACACAAATACCATGATGCCATGCTTTTTTTTTTAAATAAGCTTTTAATTGGATTTTTAGAAAGTAATGCAATGATAGTATTACCTGCCTGCAAATCATATTCAGTATAATTAATGTTTTCTCCTATTGCCTTCTCTCTACATTATATAGTGTTATAGCTTGCATGTAGTGTTAATTATATTTACCAATTTATTTTATACTCCCTGAGGATATATACATATAATTGATATATGTGTTTATGCATATAGAAATATGACTAATTTTGTTTTTATTTTAATTGATAATGTACTATATTTAACTGTTCCTTGCTATTTTTTTTCCTGTAAGAATGAGCAATAGTTATTTTAGGATACAGAAAGACTCGTGTCATAATCATTGTTCAAAGAAAATACATGGATTCTTTTTGTTTGTTTTGTTTTTCAGGCGTTATTTTTTAAAGCAGTTTGAGGTTTACAACAAAATTGAGAAGTTCATTGATTCCCTGTATATCCACTGCCCCTACTCTTACATAGCTTCCCCCATTATTCACATTGCTCACCAGAATGATGTTTTTTTCTTTTTTCTTTTTCCAAGAAAGAACTAACACGGACACATAATCACTCCAAATCCACAGTTTAGTATTCACTCTTACTGGTATACATTCTATGGGTTTGGATAAATGTATGATGATATATATTCATTATTATATTATCACATAGAATATTTCACCACCCTAAGAATCTTCTGTACTCCACCTGTTTGTACCTGTGTGTCTATAGTTTGATCATTTATAGGATGTCATATAGTTGAAATCATACAGTATGTAAAGTTTTTTCAGATAGGCTTCTTTCACTTAATAATATGGATTGAAGTTTTCTCCTGTCTTTTAATAACTTGTTAGTTGATTTCTTTTTAATACTGAATAATATTCCATTGTTTGGATATACCATATTATCCATTCACTTACCAAAGGGCATCTTGATCACTTCCAAGTTTTGGCAATTTTGAATAAATCTGTGTGCAGGTTTTGCATGGACATAAGTTTTCAACTCTTTTGGGTGAATACCAAGGAGTGTAATTGCTGCATTATATGGTTAGATTATATTTAGTTTTGTAATAAACTGTTAGACTGTCTTCCAAAGTAGCTGTACCATTTTGCATTCCCAACAGCAATAAATGAGAGTTCCTGTTTTTTCTATATCCTCACCAATATTTGGTGTTGTCAATGACCCAGCTTTTGGAAATTCTAGTAAATGTGTAGTGGTATATTGCTTTAATATGCAATTACCATGTGATATATGACAGAGCATATAATCCTTTTAACATTACAAAACCCTCTGAGATATTAATCTAATTTTATCCATTTTAAAAACTGAGGAAACTGAGGCAGAGAGTGTTCAGTTAACCAGCAAAAGATTGCATGGCCTGGTGAATGGTAAAGCCAGATTTTAAATCTATAGAATTTAGTTCTTATGTCTGTACTCTTAACTACAAACATATACTCTTAAAGATTGCTGGTCGTATAAAATACTGGTATTAAAAAAAAGAATGCTGGTATTTTTATTTTATGCATAGTATTCTATTCAAAATGTTGGGATCCCTGGGTGGCGCAGCGGTTTGGTGCCTGCCTTTGGCCCAGGGCGCGATCCTGGAGACCCAGGATCGAATCCCACATCAGGCTCCCGGTGCATGGAGCCTGCTTCTCCCTCTGCCTGTGTCTCTGCCTCTCTCTCTCTCTCACTGTGTGCCTATCATAAAAAAAAAAAAAAAAAAAAAAAAAAAAAAAAAAAAAAAACCGGAAAAATGTTAATGTTACTTTGGACTATGTTTATGTATTTATTTTTTTTGCTATTTCAATTATAAACAATGATATCCCTAATACATACATCATTGCCTACTGCATGTTTGCCAGTATGTATTTTTGTAAATTAAAGTTTCAGAAATGAACCTGAAACGATGGAGATATGATATTTAAAAAATTGTATAGCTTGTTTTAATTTCTATCGCTTCTTATTATGGTTGGCATTTTATATGGGAAGTCCTTTCTCAGTGTAATTTTTACTTATTATCTTGGTAATCCCTGTGTATTTCTTCTTCCATATGTCTTTTTGAATTGCCTTATGTAATTTATTTTTTTCAAATTTTATTCATATTATTTGCAGTAATATAATAATTTCTAAAGAAATGTCTTATTTTCTATGTGAGTTTTCCATCCAGAGTGTTGATAAGATCCCTCCATTTACTAAATCTTTTTTTTCTAAGTACAGTTTTATACTTTTGTTTTTAGTGGTCTTCCTTGTCTCATTTTAGATGTTATCATTTATTTTGGAGTCATCGTATTTGAAAACTTTTTACATTACTTTTTTTTTTTTTCTAGTTACTGGTGGTATATAGGAAAGATAATGTGTTTGATATGATGATCTCATAGCCAAAGACTACTGATATCTTATTGTTGTCTTGGATAACCCATTTAGATGATAATATCTCTTGTAAAGAATGACAGTTTTATCTTTTATCTCTTTATAATGTTCATACTTTCCCAATTGTTTTGTTGTTGGCTTTAAACATTGCCTAGGACCCCAGTAAATTTTAATTTCTGCCCTTTTTTTGACGTTGAGGTATGTCTTACACACACGTAGTGTTCCTGTTTTAAGTGTGCAATTCAATATTTTGTAGTAAATGTATTGAATTTTGACACCATCTCCATAATTTTAAACATTTCTTTCACCCCAAAAGATCCCTTGTACCTATTTGCAATCATTACCCATTGCTTTCCGCCCTAGACAACCACTAATCTCCCACTACAACATTACATAGTACTATACAGTATATTGGACAAACTTGCTTGTTCTTGTTTTTACTGAGAATGTCAGAGAGTTTCACTTTTAAGTGTGGTATGCACAGTCTCTTGTTAACTGAGTTAAAGAAGTTTGCCTTTATTTTGAATCTGGTAAGATATTTTTATTAGAAGTCAAATTTGCCAAATACTTTTCCTGAATTTATTCATCATCTGAAGTTGACATTATTTTTCTCATTTATTGTAGATAATTTTGTGGATAAACTTTCCTAGATTGAGGTATACTTGCCTTTTATTTTTTGACTTAACTTGCACATAAAGTATTAATATTTTTAGAAATCTGTATTGGGATGCCTGGGTAGTGCAGTAGGTAAAGTGTCTGCCTTAGACTTGGGTCATGATCTTGGAGTCCCAAGATTAAGCCCTGTGTCTGGCTCCCTGCTTAGCGGGGAGTCTGTTTCTACCTTTGACCTTCCCCACTTTGTGGTCTCTCTCCCTTTCTCAAATAAATAAAATCTTTTGTTAAGTGAAATCTTTATTAATTATTTGTTCCTAACAAGTAGCTTACACAGATAATAATTTATTTCCCATGATATTTTTGAATCTACAAACTGGCAGCATTTCTCAGCTGTTTGTTCTGGCTCTGAATTTATCACAAGATGGCTAAAGATGGAATTATCCCTTGTCTTGAACTGGGACTGGAGGATCCATTTTTAAGAGGGGCTTTTGGTAGTTCATGCCAGTAAATTGTTTCCTCTCTATGTAGAACTTTTCATAGGACTTCTTGAGCCTCTGTACCATATGGAAGATGGCTTCCCCCAAAATGAGCTACCCAAGACTACAGTGGAAAATGCAGTACCCCCCCCCCTTTTTTTTTTTTGCAATACCTTTTATGACAGAGTCCTGGCATTCACACACTGTCATTTATGTTCTGTTTTATATATCAAATAGCCTAGCCCCAACTAAATGAGTGAGGGAACTAAACAAAGAAGGTATGAATCCTAGGAGACAAATATTAATTGTACTAATATCCAAAGATCCTCATGTATTTGTTCTAATATTTATTATTTATTATTATTAACATTTATGGTACTAAATGACACTGGGTAACACATTTTATCCCCTGTGGTATGTTTATCAAATAATTAGATAATGTTATATCAGCCTTACAAAATGATTTCAGTATTTTCTAATCTCCAATTTATAGAAAGTAAAATGTATTTGTTCCTTACTGAATTATATAAATACATCATGAGAATGGGTGAACTCACCGAGAAACCTGAAACCTGGAAATGTCAGAAAAAACAATGAGGGATGACAATGATTAATTGAAAACTACAATTATCAAGGTAAATGGACTAGATATATATAGAAATCTACATGTAATGGCTAAAAAATAACAAATACAAAAGTGATTTCACATCAGTAGTATATTTTTTTTTTAATTTTTTTTTTTTTATTTATTTATGATAGTCACAGAGAGAGAGAGAGAGAGAGAGAGAGAGGCAGACACATAGGCAGAGGGAGAAGCAGGCTCCATGCACCGGGAGCCCGACGTGGGATTCGATCCCGGGTCTCCAGGATCGCGCCCTGGGCCAAAGGCAGGCGCCAAACCGCTGCGCCACCCAGGGATCCCACATCAGTAGTATATTAATTACGTTTCATTTAGTTCTTACTATATATAATATGCTCACAGTTCTTCACATGCATTAGGTCATTAGATTGCCACAAATATCCTATAATTTGAGTACTTTTACTACATCTACTTTAAAGATAAGGAGCCTAAGGAAGAGATGATTAAAAGTATATAACTATTAAGTGGCAGAATTAGTATTTAAATCCATCATCTTGACTCTATAGTCTACACAGCTAGCTAATGCCATATGACCTCTCAATAACAGCTCTCTATAAACAAGTAGGCACTTAATGAACTATCCAAAGTATCTTTTGAAAATATAACATTCCCAAATTACAGTGCAATCATTATAGAGTCCTAAAAAATACATAGAAATCACCATATATTGGATGACTTAAGGTTACCCATATATAACTGTGTTTAAGGGATAAATTTTAATGGAAATTAAAAATAATTTTAAAATTTTATAGCAATAAACTCTACATATAAACTTGTGAGATTTGAAATATATATATTTTGGGGGGATGTGGGTAGCACAGTTGGTTAGCCAACAGCTCTTGTTTTCAGTTCCGGTGAGTCATGGGCTTGTGGATCGTGGGATTAAGCCCTAAATAAGGCTCTCACTCAAAGTTGAGTCTGCTTAAGTTCCTCTCTCCCTCTCTCTTCACCCCTCTCTGTGCTTTATGCCTTTTTGTTTGCTTAATAAGTGTTAGATATGGATCTCCATTAATATGTGTTAATTTCAATTTGTTTTCTGCAATGAACTTTATATTTCTATTGTTCTTTTTTTTATATTGGGGTATTTTACCCCAATGGCAGTTATTTAGCTTAGCTTAAGCTTAATGGCAGTTATTTTTCTTTCTCATTTCACCATTTAATTACCAAAAAGCCCTTTTTCCTTTTCTTAGCACTTTTTCTTCCCCAGAAGCCACATGTTTGGAACAATATCCCTTTATACCACACTTACCCCTTTCAACTGATTGTTTCCTTTTCAACTGAATATTTCCATAGTAAATAAAGTCTTTTTAAATCACAAGGTAAACCATTTATATGAAGTTTTTGACTTCTTGAAAAAAAATTTTCTGTATAGAAAGCTCTTATTGTCCCAAAGCATTTTCAGAATTTTCAAAATTAGGAAGGCTTTAATCTTTTGTTGGTTCTTCCCATTCCTCCTCAAACTCCACCCTGGGATCCCTACTTTGTGTCCTCCATAGTAGGTTCCTTCTGTCTTTGCTCATGGAAAGAATTAAGGTGGAGTGGAGGTAAAGCAGGAGTATATATGAAACCATATTGTTGTGATTTGTTGATTTTTCTCTTTATACTCAATTATTTACCAGTTTTGGAAATTATAGGAGATTACTAAACATCTACCATATCTACACCTACATAGAAGTTCAAGATTTTTTTTAAACTATAATTACAATTTCAATCTTTTAATCAAAGGGTTTAGAATATTAACATCTAATACTATTATTGATCTGTTTGGACTTAGGTATAACATTTAGGTATTGGTTTTTGGTTTGCTTTTTTATTTCTCTACAGCTTCTTCCCTCTTTTTAGGTGTTTGTACATTTTTAATCATTTAAATTTATTTATTTACCATTAATGTCAAGTTTAGGGGTCCTTCAGATATACCTGTTGCCAAACATATAACCTGATTCTAATTTCTCTTCCCATTCCCCTTTCTTATTCCTTTCTCTTTCTTTGGAAGCTTTAGGTGTCCAGATTTCTCTTTCCAGAAAGATAATTGGTTTTTTTGTTACAGTTTAAGCTACCCCAAAAGCCTGTCTTGATTGTTGCTATCATTGAAAAGAAAGAAAAAGAGGAGGGAGGGAGGAAATGATGAAAAAAAGGAAGGGAGAAAGAAAGAAACCTGGCATATCGATGCATACCTTTTTGCTTCCTCCAAGTTTTGACTTCCTTCCAAAATCTTTCTGCTTTTTCTCACCCTTAGATATGCTTTACTTTTTAATTGAATCTATCTTTGGTATCTCTAAGAGTATTATTTGTTAGTCAGTCTTCAGTCACAGAAACAGTGCCACTATAATCATTTTTATGTAAACTTTGGAGTTTTTTTCCCTCTTTTTTTCTGAGTATTAAAGTCTATTGATTTGTCTTCAAATTCACTGACATATTTTATTTTCAGCAATTTCTAGTTTACTATTATCTTATCCAGTAACTTTTCCATTTCAGATACTGTGTTCTAAATTTCTATTTGATTCCTTTAGTATTTTTCCTTTCTTTATTGAGATTTCAGATCCTTTCATATATTTAGACTTTTTCCTTAAGTGCTTGAACATATTTATTTAACTACATAAATCCCTTTCCTAGGAATGACAATGCATGAATCAACTTGAGTCTTTAAGTGACTACAAGTTTCTTTATTTTTGATATACAATTTCCTGTTTATTTGCATGTCAAGTAGATTTTGATTGTGCAGTAGAAATTATAGATGATCCATTTAAGATGATAGAGATATATTATTTTATTATGAAATGTATTGATTTTTTTTCTGACAGATAATAATAGCTGATCACCTTGAATTTGGAGAATTATGGTGTTCTCTACATTGCTAGTTCAAGTATGTGGCTTTACTCTCTGACCAAGAGAAAATGCTTCTGGATCATTGTCTTTATTCCAAAAGTGGATCTTCTAATAGAAAGTATGAGGGGTTCACCAACTGCCTATAAATTGGCAAATCTCCAACTCAAATTTCAATCTCTCCTGCACTGGTTAGCAGCATAAATCTCTGCTCAGCAATTTCAGCCTTGCAGTTAATGCTTCTTGGTAATCTTTATAAATCTTCCCAAATGGAAAGTATCCTCAAGAGATGTTTCTGTTTTTGTTTTTATTTTTGTTTTTGTTTTTCTGGAGCTTCAAATCGTTATTTGTCCAAACTACTTCACTATTTCTGGAATAAGAATTATCTCTATTTTATTTTCTATTTAAGAATATATATATATATATATATATAATAAATCAGTACAAACCAAAGAAGTTTGAGAATTTAGTGTAATAATGCATATTGGAAATGATAGAAAACATTGAAAAAAGTTGTCATCATAATTGTAGGTGTAAGAGAGTTTGCTAATTGATAAATTGTAAATGTATCTGTCAGCTTAAGGTCCTCTTACCCAGTAGATACACTGTGTCATTTCCTTACATGTTTTCTTGAATCACTGTTCAATAAAATAATTTCAAACACTATTGAAAAACTTTGGTTTTCCTTTGCTTATAAGCAGTTCCATGGAATCGTAGATTCTTGAAATTGGAAGGAACCTGTATGATCACCTATAGTCTGATCTCCCATTCAGTGCAAGAATTCCTTCTCAAGCTCCTTAACAAATGAACAACTCGAACTCTATTAGTGACTGGGTGTTCATTGTTCTGCTTTCACTCAGAAACAGATGCAATCACTAGGCCTGTTGTGAAAGACATACAATGGAAAAGAACAGGTTCCTTATTATCCCAAATCCAACAAAATTAACTGGACTTGATAACTTAATTTCAATTCCTAGCTAACCAGAAGTATCATCTAAAGAGGCCATGACTATGGCTGAACTTACTCTCAAAACTCTGAGAAGCCAAGAATAAGAACAACATTTGGGGTAAAAACAAACAAACAAACAAACAAACAAACAAACAGTATATTTTTAAATCTATTCATAGTTAAATTTATGTCCAAAGAAGACTGTGTGCAGAATAGAAAGTTTTACTTTCTAAGCCAGTATTTGTTTCCCCTCAAGTTCATAGGGCAAATAAACCTGGCTCTACCACTTCTCTGTTTCTCCATTCAATGAAATCCTGGCTCTGCCTCAGGCTTAGACACTGAGGCACAGGTTTATAAATGGTACTGGAGTTTAGGTTTCTGCAACTCACAGAGTCAGAGTGTGCTTTTATTTAAAACTGAATGTACTACTCTTCAACCTAGGAAAATCTGTTATTATTTAAATAAGCACAAGGGTATTTTATATACGTTCATTCTAGTACTTCTAAGTAAGCTTATATACATAAAATAATTTTTAGAAATGTAGGTTTATATATAGATATTTATAATTGTTTTTAAGATTGTATTTATTCGAGAGAGAGAGAGAGAGGCAGAGACACAGGCAGAGGGAGAAGCAGGCTCCATGCAGGAAGCCCCACGTGGGACTCGATCCCAGGACTCCAAGATCAGGCCCTGGACTGAAGGCGGCGCTAAACCGCTGAGTCACCCGGGCTGCCCGAGATTTATAAATTCTGATAAAACTGGCTAACAGTCAAACGGTCTTTGAATATATCCTTCAGTGGCATAAGTTATTGGTAATTGTCTTGCCCAAAGTTTTGCTGTCATGGAGCACATACCCTTTTCAGATGACTAGTTAAATGTGTGGTTCAATTTTTTCTGCAAGTTTCAGATGTGATGAGATATGAGACATTATATAATAATATAATGCAAATTCTATAATAATACACATATATTAAAGCCAAAGCAATATATGTTAATTTTGTAGGGTTCCCTATAGAGATGCAGTTCAGGTTCCATGTAAATTTAGGTATGCCTTTATTGATGGTACTCTATGAATTAAAACAAATCAGAGAACTATTCACAATTCAGAGATTAAAACATCAAAGAAAGAGAATCATTTAAAGCTCTCTAGATTTTCTATTCTAAGAGTAGGTCTTTTAAAACTGCCAAAGCTTAGAGGTCTGTTCTTTATTTGAGGAACGTATTGTAATCTGATGGGTGTTAGAAAAGAAAATGCTCATGCTATTTAGAGGTGATTTTTTTGACAGTGGACAAAGGAAAAAGTTCTCTTCTGCTAGGATAATAGGAAATTGTGAGATGATTAAATAGCTAAAAGCAAATTCTCAGGATTTGATGTTATCAGTACCCAATAATAAAAAGGGAATTCATCAGTTTGGTGGCAATTTGCTAAGGGAGTAAACTGAAAGTATTATAAAAGGAAGCCACAAAAAAATGTACTTTTATGTGATTTTTCAAATCTAACCAATAGATATGGAAGCCGAGAACAGTTTTAACAGCCAAAAGATACAATATTAAATCTTCTGCTGGAGCCAAGTATATGTTTGGTAAATGAGACAAAGTTGTCGCTTACATAGGAGAAAGTAAAAAGTCCTGGATAGTGTCCATGGATATGCTTAGGATGTATAATGTCAAAAGGAAAATATTATCTATAAAATTTTGCACATCAGATAAGGTTCATAATTTTCCAAACAGATTTATAAAAATTTACAAACAGAAACTGTAGGGGGCATATATATAGCATGGGAGAAGAAAAGAAGAAATTCTGTTTTATCAGAAAATATACATGATAATAATAATATCTAATATGCTATAAACCCATAATCTCCTGAAGAAGAAGTATTGAAGAATGAGAACATGTATGCTGGTTATGGAAATAAGGTATTCTTTTTAGTGGTTGTTGCCTCACCATTTATGGTTATGGTGGTATCTGACACGTTCCGTTAGAATGCATGCTGGTTTCTGTAAAGCATGATCATGAAATATTCTCAGAGTAAAGTGATGCTTATCAAATGCCTCAAACATGATGGAAAGACAGAAAAGGAGAAACAGAGAGACAAAGGAGTAAATGACATGAGAGGAACCCAGAAAGCAACTTTGAAATATCTGTGATTTTCAGCAGGAATTTAGATAACATAGTGTGACACTTTTTCTGCATTGTTTTATCTGATAAATATCATGGGTTTTAGGTGAAATGAAAATAGCTAAAAGGAAAGTGAACTTTTATGTATATGTATAGTTTGAATTTCAAAATATACCTCATGAAAAAAATATACCTCATGATCATAGAAAAAACAATTTAGGACTGATTATTAGATAGATCGATAGATAGATAATCATAAACATCAGATGACTAAACGCAGAGGATTTTAAAATAATATGGAGGAGGAAAAGAAAAGGGAAAAAACATTAAATGAATTTGGAAAACTCTTATAAAGAATAATGTATAGTCAGTGTTTATTGAGTAAAGGAGAAAAAATACTACTAGTACTTTATGACAAAAAATATATGCTTGAAATAGGTTCACATGTCTATTTTCTAATCCTAAAACAGTAGAAAAACAGTATTTTAAGTGCAATATATACTTGAGTCTCAAATACAATATAATATAAATTTCACTATGAAAATGTCATTGACGATGGTAGAATGAGACCCCCATAATTGGAATATATTAATAGGAAGGCATAACCTATTAATTAGATGCTTGAATAATAGAACTATCTAAAGGGTTATACATATTTCTTTATGCTGTATGGAAAGTGAAATATAATTTAAATGCAAACTATTGTGTAACAATTTAAGAAATAGCATTAAGCTTCTTTGTTAAGTGGGCCATCATTTAAGGATAAAGGGAATGCGATCCTTCTACCCTCGTTGAATCATATTAATTTTTGTTTTCTTATTTTTTGTTTTCTATGATTTGTTTGCACCTACAAAAGCAAAATCGGAAACCAGCTTTGTAAGGGGATAGAGAATTATGCTGAGTAATGTCATCTTCATAATAACAGGCACCAGGATTATCTTGTTCATTTCTGTGTCTTAGATCTAGAGCACAATGTCTGATACATAGTAAATGAAAAATAAATGTGTTACATAAGTAGCAATTGTATTCAAATATTTGATGTCAAATTAGTCTTTGAAATTATTATAAGAAACTGATAGAATCTTGACCAAAGGTTGGAAATAACCAGAAGCAAAGTATGTTTTAGTACAAAAATAGTTTGTCATTTCTTTTAGATGATTGAGAGTAGCTTAAAAGACTAATTCATGTGGTTACTGTGGAAGGCATTCAAAATAAATTCAGTGGTGAAATATGTTAGAAAACTGATTTTGGAGTCTTGCTAAACCTTCACAATCTAATTGTACATTATTTCTCTCTTTCTTTCAGTTTTCTAATTGCCCATATATTAATAAAACCCAACAAAATTAATTGAGATTTTAAGCTATTATTAAATGCTAAAACTTTGCATGGTGATAATCAAATATTATCAAATATTTCATTTGAAATGTCAAAGTTACAGCTTAAAAATAACATTAAAATGACACTAAAACAGTATACTCTCATACATAATAAAGCTCACTATTATACTCATTGGCTGTAAGAAATCTTATGAAATAATATGAATAACATAGTTAAATTTTGTGGACTACTAAGATCCTACTTCATCTGAAAATCATGCATTATACTAGTCTTATTTTCTTATACCACTTTAAAAAATCACATACCAAAAATAAATAAAATAAATTTTAAAAATAAAAAAATCACATATCTCTAGCATCACTTTCCTAAATTACCCATTGCTTATATTTATGACAGCAACACTTAATTGGTAGAAAACTTTTTTTCACTATTTGAACACATTTGACTTACTGCTATTTCATAGTGCTATATCTTTCTTGGGTTATTTGGTAACTTGATTTTTCTATTTTTCTATTCAGACCATTATAACAAGAAGAAGACTGAGGGTCAGAGTCCTGGAGGAAGACCCCTTCAAGCAGAGGGTAAGTCTGGCTGACTCAAAAGAGCAAAAGGACAATGTATGGCAGCGTAAGTGAGGGGCAAAAGAGTAGGAAATGAGAGGTATATGGAGGCCTTCTATGCCAGGGTGATGGGAAAACATTAAGAAAGTTTACAGCAGGGAGCTGCCATAAACTGAATTCTGTTTTTAAAAGGTCACTGTGATTACTTTGGAGAGGATGGATAACAAAGAGAGAAAAGTAGAAGCAGATAGGTGTTATTTCATTATTTTAGGCAAAGCTTTTCATGGCTTAGAGTAGGGTATAAACAGTAAGAATAGAATCTGACAGATTCTACATGTATGCCCAGTTTGGAGACAGTACAAACTGATGGAGATTTCAAGTGGGAAAAGTCGAAAAGAGATCAGGGGGCAATGATAGCTCCTGACGTTTTGGCTTGCTTAACTAGGTGGATCATTATTACCATTTACAGAGATGACAAGTTAAGAGGGAGAAATAGATTTAGAGTAAGGAAGGGGGAAAATCAAGTGTTTGCTTTTGATGTGTTAGTTTTTTTACGTTTATTATGTATCTAACTCTAAATGTCAAGTATGAAGTTGAATTTACAAGTCTGGAGTACTAAGAAACAGATTACAAAATCCCTTCCCAAATATCTATCCCTGCCTGGAGAGCTTATCAGAATTCTTAATGAGTTTTTATCATTGTTGTTATTGTTTTTATTTATAGTTCTAAAACCTCTGTTAGTTTTTTAAAGAAATTATATTATTCTGCTTCAATGTAGTATTTCTTCATGTAAGGAGAAACATTTTAGTGATGATTTGTATTCATCATGTGAACTTTATGAAAGTGGAAGTTTCTAAAACTCAGTGCAATAGTGAGGATAAAATAAAGGCTCTGAATTTGTATCTTGATTGAGAATTTGTTTTTTCTCTCTGCTCCTTCATATAATCCTGTGAATTATTTTTGATTCTTGATATGAATATTGAATTATATGGTCAGAAAACAATGGAGGACTTTTAAATGTATTTTAGTCAAGACTAGTAGAGTCTATTCTTATTTTTCTCAAGAACATTTTTCTTTTGCCTATTCTCTTTCTCCTTCATATCATCACTTTTTTTATGTTGTCCTGAGATTCTGTCTGGAGCATTCTTGTCTTTGTAATTCCATGTTGTTTCAACTTAAAAAAAAAAAAAAAACTTCATTAAAATTTCTCTATAGCTAAGAACTCATTACTCTGGTCTCATTTTTACAGTAAAGGCTAAGAATAATTTGTCTAGACAACTCATTTGTTTGTACTTCCTCTGCTAACATTGCTAATCTCCACCACAATCCACAAAAAATGTCCAGTTAAAGCCACCAAAGACTTATATATTTCCAAACAAACAAAAAAGTTTCTATCCTACTCTCTTTTGATTTCTCAGTACCTCTCTGTACATTATCATCTCACCTTTTATAAATCCCTTCTCAACTTTTCACATTACCTTTCACAACAAACAATACAGTCCTGGTTTTCTCCCTAATTTATTGGCCACTCTTCAATATTCTCATTGATTTCGTAAGGTATATCAGATCTCTAAACATTAGAGTCCCTTCAAATTATGTTGTGGGTCATTATCTTTTCACTTTATATTCACTGCTTACCAAATTTTATGACCATCTGTTTGGTGATTACTTTCAAAACATATCTCCAGCCAAAACAATTTTTCTGAACCTCAGATTGGTATATTCAAATTTCTACTTGACATTTCCACTTAATCATCTCAAACTTATTGTGTGCAAAACATAAGTCTGGATTCTCTTTTTTCCAAAACCTATTACTCATTTAGTAAATGACATAACTGTCCACCAAGTTGCTAAAGCCAGAGATTTGGGGGTCATACTCCACTTATTCTTTTGCCTTACTTTCCAATCCCAACCTTGGTAAATCCTTTTCATTCTGTCTCTAAAGTATATCTGATACCCCTTTACTTTTCTTCGTTTCCACTGCATCCTTTTTAAAGCCACCATCATTTTTTTAATGCAGTTGTCTCAGTGACGTCTTAGATGATCCTCCTGTGTCCTTTCTTTCCCCTCTAAAATCTACTTAAAATATAGGAACAAGAGTGATCTTTAAAATGAAAAGAACCGGGGCTCCTGGGTGGCTCAGTTGGTTAAGCATCTGTCTTTGGCTCAGGTCATGATCCTGAGGTCCTGGGATGGAGCCCTGCAAAATAAAATGAAAAGAACCGATCATATCATTCTCCTGGGTGGGTTCTTGATGACCAAGACCCTTTGATTCTAACTAAGCTCTTCCTTCTTTCCACTCTAATCTTAGGCCAATCATCCTTCATTTACCTTGTTCCATTCTACTTTGACCTTCCACCACTTAAAATATGCCTACTGTCAGGCAGCCCGGGTGGCTCAGCAGTTTAGTGCCGCCTTCAGCCCAGGGTGTGATCCTGGAGACCCGGGACCGAGTCCCATGTCGGGCTCCCTGCGTGAAGCCTGCTTCTCCCTCGGCCTGTGTCTCTGCCTCTCTCTCTCTCTCTCTGTATCTCATGAATAAATAAATAAAATCTTAAAAAAATAAAATAAAATATATAAAATATGTCTACTGTCTTTCTTCTTAAGGGTTTTACTGTTTCCTCTTTTGGGAATGTTTATTCCTAGCTATTTGCTTGTCTGCTCTCATTTTTCCATTCCAACTTAAAAACTGTCTCCACCTTGACTTACCTGATCACTTTACCTAATCAGAGCCTCTGTTCATATTTTCTATTTCAACATTCTTTTTATTTATCTTCCAACATGGCCGTTATAAATTTACTTGAATCTCAGAGACTGTATCTGTCTTATTTACCTTTCCCTTTCAGTCTTTCACTATGCTATGGGATGAATGTTTGTGTTACCCTAAAATTCATATGTTGAAGCCTAAAGCTAGTGCAGTGGTATTTGGAGGTGGGGCCTTTAGAAGGTAATTAGGTCATGAGGGTACAGCTCTCATTCATGGGATTAATGACTTTGTAAGAAAAAAACAAGAGAAAGATGGTTTCTCTCTCTCTCTGCTCTCTGTCATGTGAGGATACATAAAGAAGGCTCTCTGGAAACCAGTTTTGGGCCCTCACCAAAAACTAAATCTACAGGCACCTTTGTCTTAGACTTACCAGCCTCCAACGCTATGAGAAATAAATGTTTGTTGTTTAAGCCATTCAGTTTATGGCAATTTGTTTCATCAGCATGAACAGAATAAGGTGTGCTAAATATTTTTGATAGAAAGAGGAACTTGCCAAGAATACATATAAGGCATTTCATCTTAAAAATCTGTGGACAGCAACAGTTTGGGGAGTAACTATGCTTTCATGGTCTTATTTGGCACCGAGACCTGAGAGGCTGGATGGATCTGCTTTACTAAGTCATTAGAATAAGTTCTTGGTATTTCTCTGTAGTCTATGCATTCTACCTGGAAATGATTTATGGATGGACTTTTAATTTCTGTAAACTGCCTAAAATTACATGACGTTTTGTGAATTGTTTATTATGAGCATTTGCCCAAGATGAGCTTTTCAGTAAATTTCCATAGCTTATTACAGAAGTTGCAGGAAAAAAAAAGTTCAATTAAAAATGATTAATAGTCACTAAAAGCACTGTCATGAATTTTGAACATTACTCTGGGCCCTCAATCTAATATTCTTTCTTTCTTTTTTTGGTAAGTACGTATACACCTAGAAGCCAATATGCAATTACATAAAGAATGTTGATTTTGAATCTTCAGAACCTAGTGAAGAATCCTGCTTTTACTAATTACTTGGCTAAAGCTGAGCAACTTACTGAAACCCAGTTCCACTGTATGTACAGTGAATCTAATAACATCTATTTTGCAGACTAATTCTGAGAATTAGAGAAAATATATACTAAGCACATAATATAGTACCTAGTAGGAATTAGTGATCATCCAATATTGAAAAGCATTGATATTGTTATAATAATAATCCTGTATTCATCAACTCATTCTGCTTATAATTTCATGTCTAGAATGTATCCACATGACTCAGAAATGTGAACTTTGTACCTGATATACTGTTAAACAGCCTAGACTTGGTAAAGTTTCTGCCACTAAGCTTGTATATATGCATATATATGTATGTATATGTATTTTACCTACTAATTGAGTTTACCACTCTCCTTAAAACTTAAAAATTCCCAGCCCTGTTTTGTGCTCAAGGATGCTTACTCCTACACATGGCATCACCCAGGCCCTCTTGATTTCTGGCCTTTGATTGAGTTTGTTCAATTGTATTACAGGAAATCAGAGGGCTGGAGAGAACATTGAAGGTATTTATCAATCCTAATAACCTCTGTCTAACTTTGCCCAATATAAGCAATGTCAGTATTCTGTTATTGGTACTCTTGTTGGGCAGCTCTGCTTCTATGACCTCAGACTCTCTGTGAGGCTTCCATAACATCATTCCCAACCAGGAAACCTGTCACTAGTGCTCCAGTGCACAACCATACCTTGCTGTATCCCTTAATTCGGGTCAAATCTGTGTAAAAATCCTCTCATAAAAATGTGTTAGATTAAAAACTGAGTTTCTTAACAGCACTGTGAATATTACCCTACTGTGTGCAAATCAATGACCTAAGCATGTTAATTATCAAAACATCAAAGACAAAATAATTCTGCCTAGTTCTACAATCACATAAAACTTTTCATATGGCTGTGTACAGATGTGTTTTCAATGATTCAGTTCAGTCAGTGTCACACTTTTATACAGCAGATAGAAATAGGAAGCAATTTACTTTGCTGTTACAACACTCCATTGCCACTTGGAAAAGGGAAATGTGCTAAGCACAGAATGCTATCTTTCATTGTTCTCTTCTGAAAGAATGTTTCCATAATTCTTCTGAAATCAAAATATGTGTCTGTTGAATTAATGTCAGGGATTGTGTGGTAGTGATTCACTTCCTCCTACACAATTTCAAAAGAGATGGGTAAAAAAGAAAGAAAAAACAATTGCTTTCACATAAGTACTTTTGACTTAAAGCAGAATGTCAGAAATGAAAAATTAAAAAGTATATTTATAAGAAACAAATGAATCTTACAATGCTGCTGTGCATTATTTCCATTTAACTAGTCCTGAATTTTAGTAGATGCAAGGCAAGATTATTCATTTAAGTACATATAAAGATATATATATACACACATGCAAACATATACATGCATGTGCACCTTATCTTTTACATATTTTTTAATTTTTAGTATGATAAAAATATCTTCCATTAATTACCAATACTTGGAGAACACATAAAGAGATTATTTTGAAAAACTTACATATGTCATACTTTGCTTGATCAAGGTATGCAGGTAGCAAAAAGAACCTGACCATATATTATTTGCAAAATCTAGATTATTTGAAAAATAAATATATTAAAAATTTCACCACAAAAGTGAGGAAAACAAGGAAAATATAGATAAAAAAATTTGGAAATTAGTTTGAACAGGCATCTCTTTGGAGTTGATTTCTATAGTGTAGATGGAATAAAATATTTTTATCTTGATATATATTTTCTTCTTCCTTCCAACTTCTTCCTTAAGCTATTGTGAGAGCTTTATTCTCCCTATCTAGTAAAAATGTCATGAAATTTTATTTATTTAGCATATACTTATTGAGAACCTAAAGTTCACTCCTTGACTAGGGATCAATTGGGAGAAAATTACCACATGAGCTTATCATCATAAGGAACATTTAAAGTGGTAAAAAGAGTTATCAGTTGTAGTTGTCCAGAGAAATAAAAACAATAAGAGATAGATGACAGGTTGATAGATGATAGATAGATAGTTGATAGATAGATGATAGATAGATAGATAGATAGATAGATAGATAGATAGATAGATGATAGAGACAGAGGAGAAAACATTTCAAAGAATTGGCTTCTGCAATTGTGAAGGCTGGCAATATTGAAGTCTGTAGGGTAAGCTGGAAGGTTGTAACTGTCAGTCAGGAGCTTATGCTATAGTCTTAGAGCAGAATTTCTTCTGTCTCCAGAAAATCTCAGTTTTGTTCTAAAGGACTTTCATGTGATTGGATGAGACCCATCCACATTATGGGGGAAAATTCTCCTTTACTCTAAGTCAACTGATTTTGTATATTAGCCATATGTACAAAATACTTTTACAGTGACCCCTAGATTCATGTTTTATTAAATAACTAGGGACTATAGGCCAGCCAAGTTATCATATAAAACTAACCATCAGAGGAGTAAGAAACTGATATAATAATAGCTGATATTTGAATGGTGATTTAAAATGAAATGAAATTACTTTAAAAGCCATCATCATGATTGATCTTTGTAGATCAATTACAACCCTGTTGCAGGGTTGTAACAGAGGTATTAATGTTAACAACCCTGAGGAATATGGAGTCAAATTAGTATATACAGACCAAGTGGAATGAAAGACAATCTAAGGGGAAAAAATGATTTAAAAATTATAATGTCTCAGAGAAATCTTTAAAAAGAGAGAATCAATAAGAAAATATTTTTAAATTATAGCATACTTGTAAATATTTGGAAGGAATCAGCATGTCTGAGATAACTGATTCTCAGATCACAAAGATTTTATTTACCTATTATTCAATTAATTAATTAATTAATTCATCCATTAATTTATTTTATTTCTCTTCTCTAGCCCCAGTTTTCTCATCTGTAAAATGCATATAAAGCTAGAATTGGAGAGAGGGCACCTTGGTGGCTCAGTGGTTGAGCATCTGCCTTTGGCTCAGGTCCTATTCCTGGGGTCCTGGGATCAAGTTCGGCATCAGGCTCCTTAAAACAAACAAACAAACAAACCCTAGAGTTGGAGAAAAGGATCATACATCTTGTGAAGGAGAGGAAGCCCTCTTCACAGAGGGAAGATGTGGGAGGAGAGAGAAGAACACAGGGGATTGCACAAGGAAAATACTTCCTCAAAATTATTGATAGAGAAAATTAGAGAGGCTGATTTTTGTGAGTTTTTAAAACCAGCAGAGCTCAAAACTGGAGTTTCTGGATGTCCACAGCATTGCTGCTGTGGAGCCTAGCAGGCACTGCAATGCTCCTGTGGAGAAAGAGAGCAGATAGCCTGGAGAAGACAGTACAATCTGAGAATCTGTTTGGACTCACTGTGACAGACAGTTTACACTTCTTGGAGTGCATCTGGTAGAGGTGGCATTGCCTCTCTCAGAACAAGACAGCCAATGGGTACCATTTCCCTTCCCCACCCCTCAATATAGGCAGAGACACCTCCTGAGGGTGACTAACCTGGACACTGGCTCTTTTCTGTGCTTCCAAACTCCATGTGCCTGTGTTTTGATGTGAATGTCTTTCTGGGACAAACCTGTATCAGTCCCAGTACAGTGAGACCCTCCCCCAGAATACCAGCATGGATCCCTGCCAAATTAGAGTTTTAAAATTCAGCAGGCCTGTATGGCATAGACCCCAAGATACCCTATGCTGCCAGGCAGGTAGATGTCCTGGACAGACAGACAGGGGGAAGTCATCAAACTGAGAGACACCTGACACACACCAGGGGAGATTTTTCACTCTTCTGAAGGCCTTCCAGGAAAGTGGTGGGTGCAAATCTCCCTCAGCAGGTATGAAGGAGGGGACTGGCACCATTTCCCTCTCCTGTCCCTTAGTGTAAACTAACTTCAGTAAGCAGCCCACTGCCAACACTTATGGCCTAAATCCCTTATACCCAGCCCCACACCATATGCTCTGTTCCTGCTGCTTTCTTTGGATAAGTGTGCCTGAGTACCAGTGCAATAGACCCCTCCCCCTGAAGCCCAGGACAAACCCCTGCATGCACCATGCCTCCTGATTATCAGGTTCTGCAAAGCTTCAGTTTTAATGGAAATAGTGTCTGGTCTCTTTTAGTAAGCAGACCAGAGCACAGCTCTTTAAAACTCACCAAATTCTGGCAAAGGTCCAAATACCCCCCACTACAGGCAAGAAGAACCTCTGCAGAGGACTGGCCTGAGGGAAAGAGCAGCCAAAACACAGTAGCAGAGTGTACACAACACACCAGAGCCACTTCCTGAATTGCCAGACCTTAGACAGTATATGGCCTCTTCTTCATAAAAAATATTACTACCAGGAGCAGGAAACATAAAAGATTTTCCTAAAAGACAGAAGAAGACAGAGACCTAGGCAAAATGTCAGAAAGAGGAATTCATCCTAAAAGAAAAAAAAAACAAGAAGAGGCCACAGCCAGGGATCTAATCAAAACGAATATAAGAATATCAGAATTTAAGGCAACAATCATAAGGATGCTAGCTGAGCTTGAGAAAAGCATAAAAGACACTAGAGAGTCCCTTGCCACAGAGATAAATGACCTAAAAACCAGTGAGGCTGGAATGGAAAATGTAATAAACAAGATTTGAAACCCACTGGGGGTAATGACCACATGGATGGAAGAAAAAGAGTAATAAATAAGTGATATAGAAGACAAAATTATGGAAAGTAATGAAGCTGAAAGGAAGAGGGAATGAAAAATACTAGATCACAATTGTAGACTTAGGGAACTCAGTGATTCCATAAAGCATAATAACATTCATATCATAGGAGTCTCAGAAAAAGAAGAGACAGGAAAGGGGGCAGAAGATTTATTTGAGGAAATTATAGCTGAAAACTTTCCTAATCTGAGGAAGCATATGGACATCCAAATCCAGGAGGCACAGAGAACTCCCATCAAAATCAACAAAAGCCAGCCAACACCAAGACATATCGTAGCTAAATTTGCAAAGTATAGAGTTAAAGGATAAAATCCTAAAAGTGGCAAGACAAAAAGGTCCTGAATTCAGAAGCAAAGACAAATAAGGTTAGCAGCAGATCTGCTGCAGAAATTTGGCAGACCAGAGAAGAGTGGCATAGTATATTCAATGTGCTGAATGGGTAAAATACGCAGCCAAGAACACTTTACCCAGCATGGATGTCATTCAGAATAGAAGGGGAAATAAAGACTTTCCCAGACAAATGAAAGCTAGAGGAGTTTCTGACTAAACCAGCCCCTCCAAACATATTAAAGGAGACTCTTTGAGTGGGAAAGAAAAACCACAAAAGTGACAAAGACTAGAAAGGAACAGAGAAGAATCTCCAGAAATGACAAAACAAGCAATAAATTGGCACTAAACTCATATCAATCAATAATTACTCTGAATGTAAATAGACTAAATGCTCCAATCAAAAGACACAGGGTGTCAGAATGGATAAAAAAACAAGATCCATCTATATGCGACCGATAAGAGATTCATTTGAGACTTAAAAACACCTGTAGATTGAAAGTGAGGGATAGAGAATCATTCATCATACAAATAGACATCAAAAGAAAGAAAGAAAAAAAAAGAAGAAAGCCAGAGTACTCATAATTCTATCAGACAAACTAGATTTTAAAGCAAATACTGTATGTAACAAAATGGAAAAGGACACTATAATAATGAAAGGATCTATCCAATAAGGATACCTAACTCTGGGAAAAGAACTAGGGGTGGTGGAAGGGGAGGAGGGTGGGGGGTGGGTATGAATGGGTGACGGGCACTGAGGGGGACACTTGACAGGATGAGCACTGGGTGTTATTCTGTATGTTGGCAAATTGAACACCAGTAAAAAATAAATTTATTATTAAAAAAGAATATCTTTATATTTATACCTACAAAAAGAATATCTTTATATTTATACCTACAAAAAGAATATCTTTATATTTATACCTACAATGTGGGAGCACCCAAATACATGATACAAAAACAAACATGAACACCCCATTTAAATCAATTAACAGATCATCTAAGGAGAAAACCAACTAGGAAAAAATGGCTTTAAATGACACAGTGGACCAGATGGACTTAACAGATACATTCAGATCATTCCATCCTAAAACAACATTCTTTTCAAGTGTACATGGGACATTCTCTAGAACAGATTACATACTAGGTAACAAATCAAGGCTAAACAAGTACAAAAAGACTGAGGTCATATTATACCATGTATATTTGCCAACCCTAACAATAGGAAATTTGAAGTCAACCACAAGCAAAAAATTGGAAAGATGACAAATACATGGACGTTAAAGAACATCCTACTAAAGAATGAATGGGCTAACCAGGAAATTAAACAAGAAATAAATAAAAGAAATATATGGAAACAAATGAAAATGAAAATACCATGGTCCAAATCCTTTGGAATGCAGTACAAGTGGTCATAAGAGGGAAATCAGTAGCAATGCAGGCCTACAAGAAGCCAAAAAAATGTTAAATATTCAACCTAATTTTACACCTAAAGGATCTATAAAAAGGACAACAAATAAAGATTAAGTCAGCAGAGGAAGGGAAATAATAAAGATTAGAGTACAAATAAATGATATAGAAACAAAAACAAACAAAACCAATAGAATAGATTAATGAAACCGGAGCTGGTTCTTTGAAAAAATAATGAAATTGATAAAAGCCTAGCTAGACTTATCAAAAAGAAAGGAGAAGCGATCAAAATAAATAAAATCACAAATGGGAGAGAAAAAATCACAACTAACACCATAGAAATACAAATAATTATTAGAGAATATTATGGAAAATTATACGCCAATAAATTGGACAACCTGGAATAAATGGATATATTATGGAAAAGTATATGCCAATAAATTGGACAACCTGGAATAAATGGATAAATTCCTAGAAGGCAACCTACCAAAACTGAAACAGGAATACATAGAAAACTTGAACAGATGGATAACCAGCAAAAAAATGGAATAAAAAGTCTTCCAATAAACAAAAGTCCAGGGCAAGATGGCTTCCCAGGGGGAAGTCTACCAAACATTTAATGAAGAGTTAATATCTATTCTCAAACTATTCCAAAAAATAAAAATGGAAGGAAAACTCTCAAACTCATTCTATAAGGCTAACATGACCTTGATTCCAAAACCAGACAAATATCTCATTAAAAAGGAGAATTACAGGCCAATATCCCTGATCAAAATGGATGCAGAAATTCTCAACAAGATACTAGCAAACTGAATCCAAAAGTACATTAAAAAATTATTCACCATGATCAAGTGGAATTTATTCCTGGACTACAAGGATGGTTCAATATTCACAAATCAATCATGATGATACACCACATTAATAAAAGAAAGGAAAGAAACCATATGTTCCTCTAAATAGATGCAGAAGTATTTGACAAAGTACAGCATGCATTCATGATAAAAACTCTCAACAAAATAGGCTTACAGGGAACATACCTCAACATCAAAAAGACCATATATGAAAATCCAGAGCTATATCATCCACAATCGGGAAAAACTGAGAGCTTTTCCTCTGTAGTCAGGAACAAGACAGGGATGTCCATTCTCACCACTGTTATTTAACACATACTGGAAGTCTTATGCTCAGCAATCAGCCAACAGAAAGGAAAAAAAAAAAAAACATGCAAATCAACAATGAAGGAGTCAAAACTTTCACTATTTGCAGACAAGATATTCTATGTAGGAAACCCAAAAGAATCCACGAAAAAATTGCTATAACTAATACACGAGTTCAGTAAAATTGCAGGGTATAAAATCAATGTACAGAAACTGTGCATTTGTATACATAAATAATGAGGCTGCAGAAAGAGAAATCAAGGAATCAATCTGATTTATAATTGCACCAAAAATTCTAACATATCTAGGAATAAACCTAACCAAAGAGATAAAAAGTCTGACTCTGAAAACTATAAAAGATTTATGCAAGAAATTGAAGATGACACAAAGAAAAGAAAAAAATCCACGTTCATGGATTGGAAGAACAAAGCTTGTTAAAATGTCTATACTCCCCAAAGCAATCAAAATACCACCAGCATTTTTCACACAGCTATAATAAACAATCTTACAATCTGTATGGAACCACAAAATATCCTGAATAGCCAAAGCAGTCTTGGAAAAGAAAAGCAAATCTGGAGACCTCAGGATTAAAGACTTCTAATTATATGACAAAACTGTAGTGATCAAAACAGTATGGGACTGACATAAAAACAGACACTTAGATAAATGGAAGGGAGTAGAAAACCCAGAAATGAATCCACAACTTTATGGCCAACTAATCTATGACAAAGCAGAAAAGAATATCCAATGGAAAATAACAAAACAAAACAGTCTTTCAACAAATGGTGTTGGTAAAACTGGATAGTGGCATGCAAAATGGATGGAAGACCTAAATGTGAGACATGAAATCATAAAAATCCTCAAGCAAAACACAAGCAATATCTTTGAATCAGCCATGGCGAATTCTTGATATGTCTCTGGAGGCAAGAGAAACAAAAGAAAATATTAACTGTTGGGACTTCAAGATTAAAAGCTTCTGTATAGCAAAGGAAACAATCAACAAAACTAAAGGGTAACTTGTGGAATAGAAGATATTTGCAAATAACGTATCTGATAAAAGGATTAGCTACCATAATATATAAAGAACTTATAAAATCCAACCCCCCCCAAAATGGTTCAGAAACGGTCATAACACATGACTATACATTTTTCCAAAGAAGACATACAGATGGCTAACAGACACATGAAAATGTGCTCAACTTCATTCATCATCAGGGAAACACAAACAAAACCACAATGAGATGTAACCACACACCTGTTGAAATGGCTAAAATAAAGAACTCAGGAAACAACAGTATTTGAGGATATAGAGAAAGAGGAACCTTCTAACACTGTTGGTAGTGATTCAAACTAATGCAGCCACTGTGGAAAACAGTATGGAGGTTCCTCAAAAAGTTAGAAATAAAACTACCCTATGTTCCAGCTATGATATCACTAGGTATTTACCCAAAGCATACAAAAATTCTGATTCTAAGGGTACCTACACCCCAATGTTTATAGCAGCATTATCAACAGTATCCAAATTATTGGAGGAGTTCAAATGCCCATCACTTATATAAAAAGTGATATTATATATAATAGAACATTATTATATGGTATTATAAATGTAATATAACTATAATAGAACATTACGCAACCATCGAAAAAATGACATGGATGGAGCTAGAGTGTATTATGCTAAGCGAAATAATTGAGTTAGAAAAAGACAAATACCATATGATTTCACTAGTTTGTGGAACTTTTTTTTAAGATTTTATTTATTTATTCATGAGAGACACACAGAGAGAGAGAGAGAGAGAGAGGCAGAGACACAGGCAGAGGCGAATCAGGCTCCGTGGAGGGAACCCGATGCGGGACTTGATTCCGGGACTCCAGGATCACGCCCTAGGCTGAAGGCAGGCGCTAAACTGCTGAGCCATCCAGGGAGCCCTAATTTGTGGAATTTAAGAAACAAAACATATGAAATAGTGACAAAAAGAGTGAGAGCGAGACAACCATAAAACAGACTCAACCAGAGAAAACTAAGGGCAGCTGGAAAGAAGGTGAGTGGCAGAATAGTTTAAATGGGTGATATATATTATGGAGGGTACCTGTGATGAGCACTGGATGTTTATGTAAATTAGGAATCATTAAATTCTACTCCTGAAACTAATATTACACTACATATTAACTACCTAGAATTTAAATAAAAACTTGAAACTGCAAAAAATAAAAAAAGGGAATAATTAAAGAAATTCATGTAATATACTAAATGCAGAGCTGGATATATGTTAAGCACATAATATTTGTTCATTGTGGTTACTCTTATTGTAGTGATCTGTAAGACAAATTGACCTTTATTCACAATATAAAGCAACTCTAATTTGATTGTATGTAGTTTCACTTCTCCATTTGCAATAAAATGATTGGGAGATGTTTTAGCCAGAATTTATTAAAGGAAATGGATGTATCTGTCTTGTTCCAAAATTGGTTCAATTCCTTTTTCTGTATTAATTCTCCTGTTTGACCCAGACAATTTAAGAAATCATATTATTTCACTGTTAAGTGTCAATTCCTTGATTCTTTTAACATCAATTGCAGAAAATAATGATTTTCATCAATGGTATTTCTTGGCAATAACTACATCATATACTTCTAGAATGTTAAAATATAGGAATAAATTGAATTTCTTTTAATTAATTGGTAAATACTATCTTCAGCTATTTATTATCCCCAAAATGAATTATCTCTGAGATTTTTCATGCTTGTTCAGCACTCCTCTTACTCTGAAAAGAAAACAGAATTCATTCTCAATTATCATCTCTGATTAAGATTTAAAGCAGACCTTAGGAAACCCATGTTAACCTTTGGAACTGAGTAAGAACCAAATAGTAAAATTGGTATTTTTTTCTTTGAACCTTCTTTGGCCTTCTGCTATAGATTCAAAATATAACTCTTTAAGAATGTAAGAATACACACCTGAAGTACATTTTTAAAAAGGAAGCAAAAAGGGGATCCTGGGTGGCTAAGCTGTTTAGCGCCTGCCTCTGGCCCAGAGTGCAATCCTCAAGTCCCGGGATCGAGTCCCGCGTGGGGCTCCTGGCATGGAGCCTGCTTCTCCCTCTGCCTGTGTCTCTGCCTCTCTCTCTCTCTCTATGTCTATCATGAATAAATACATAAAATCTTTTTAAAAAAATAAAATAAAATAAAATAAAAAAGGAAGAAAAGTATAAGGCATAATTTTTTACATCTTAATAAAAATTAAGAAATTAAAAGTTTAAGGACAAGTAGGAAAATTGGTATATTACATATGGGGGACACATTATATTGTTAGCATCGACAAAATACAAATAGACAGAAAATGACAAAAACAATGAGGAAAAACCTCCTGAAAAAATAATTTGGTAAAGAATATAAATAAGCATTTAACACAAGAAAAATTATCAGTGCCTAGTAAAAACATGAAGTTTAAACTCACTTGCAGTGAAAATATAAAATTAAATAGTATTAAATACTATAATCTGCCTACTAAACTGGAAGGATTTAGTTTTAACTATTCATGGGGCTATTTATTCATATATTTGCCAGTGTAAGGGAGCAGGCAAGTAAATATGATGTAACACTGCTGGTGGTATTATAAAAAGATACAAGCATCTGGAAACCAAGGTAGAAATGGGAAGGAAAAATTCTAAGAATAACATATACCCTGTAAAAGAGAAAATCATTGTATAGAAATTTATAATTATAAAATAGAATAGAAAACCAAATTATTTGTAAAGTTATTTATCACAATATAATCTGCAATGACACAAAATAAGAAACAAAGTTTCCTCAAATATGAAATTACATAGATAAATGGCATTCATACAACTGTTCAAAGTCAAGATGTAGAGTATTATTTTGTGACTGGAGAAAACAAGTTTAGAAAGAAAGCCCAAGGGGCACCTGGGTGGTCAGCAGTTGAGCCTCTACCTTCAGCTCAGGGCGTGATCCCGGAGTTCCCAGATGGAGTCCCCATTGGGCTCCCTGCATGGAGCCTGCTTCTGCCTCTGCCTGTGTCTCTGCCTCTCTCTCTCTCTGTATCTCTCATGAATAAATAAATAATTTTTTTTAAAAAAGGAAGCCCAAAAGCAGGATATACGATAATTATGGTATGTGTCTTTATGCAAATCATCAAAAATATTTTACTCAGGAACATAGAATTATGGGTAAAATTTTGTCTGTCAATCAGCTTATTTCCCACTCAATATGAGTTAGTATCCTGCTAATGGTGCCAAATTATGAAAATGAATAAAAATGTACAAAAATATATTGGAGGAAGAACATTACCAAGCCTAAAAACATTTATTTGCATCTATTAAATGAAAATAAAAAATCAGAAATGGAATAAAAAAGATATGTCATTTACTTCTACTAGTGTTCCTGAATTAGAAAGCAAATCTGAAATAAATTTATTTATAATTAGGTTTAATTTTGAGACTTTATGTGAATCTTTATGAAGATTGCTTAAGAAGCACAAATGCATAAAAATAACATATTTATTTAATTATGGCAGAAAGTAGAAAGAAAAATAACCAGCTGATTATGTAAACAGAAAATGTACTTTATGCAATATTATGGGTTTATTGAGGATTGTGTATAAAAAGACCTGTAGTCCCTTTCAGGATTATAAATGCTCATCCATAATTTCTAATGAAGTCTACTGAACTGTACACTAGGGATAATATATCTGTTTAAAAATGAATTTCTGAGCTTCCAGGGGTTTTTGATCTAAAGAAATTGCAAATTCAATTTCATTATGCATATTTGACCTCTGCCCCACTATTGTAAATGAAAAGGACATAAGTAACTATGTTTTCTCCTGTCAAAATAAAAGTGTCATTTTGAACATTAATAAGAACTTCATCTATTGATTTAATCTTTAGCTAAATGTTGTGAACGTCTCCTTTTGGTTTTGCCACTTGACTATAAGCCTATCAATAAAATATTGATTAGAGAACAGAAAATCAATGGTTTTATTCACTATGGCCAACATAAAGACTTCATGTATCCACAGAACCAGACATATGAATAAATGAATATACTAACAATCACTCTAAAACTTTGTTGTTAGAAATTCTTAAGATATAAAAAAAATTCTGTAGAAAACTACATGTGTACAAGCCTCTGAATATAATTTATATTTATTCTTAAGATTAATCTCACTAATTAGCTCATGAAAATTCTACTTATAATATATCAATATTTGACTTGCTACATAAATTTCTTATTAGTTTCCCTGAATTTAGGAAAAGTGTAAATTAGATGGACACCAAAATAGGAAACTATGAAAGAGAAAGAAGAAAGAAAAGAAAGAAAGAAAGAAAGAAAGAAAGAAAGAAAGAAAGAAAGAAGAAAGAAAAAGAAAGAAAGAAAGAAAGAAAGAAAGAAAGAAAGAAAGAAAGAAAGAGAGAAAAAGAGACAAAGAGAAAAAGAGAAAAAGAAAAGAAGCTGGCCTCAGTAGCAGAGTGAAATGCTTGTGTGAAATGAAAAATTCCAACTTTTCCTATTTTACCTTATGCTTTTTAATATATCGTGCTATTTAATCTTCTATCTGGATCAGTGCTTACCAGTCTGTTTTGAAGGTCTCTTTGCCGTACTAGATGCTTTCTGATTTAAAGGCATTCTTAGGTCATTAGTTTTATAAGTAACATTTTTTTCAGGTCACTAGGTTCTCAGAGTTCCTTTTTTATGATATATTTTACTTGATATTTCTGTACATGGTCTCTTGATAGACTCCTCTGGGTAAAAGTGAAAGAGAATAAAGGGCAAAATATGTAGGCAGTAACCTAAACAGCAATGCCAGAGTTTATTAAACACTGTATGAGCAGATACAGTGCATACGCAAATGCACTTTCTTGTGGTGAGGGGGCATTTTTTAAAGATGTGCAGATGTACGTGCCTGTGTGTGTACATGTTTGTATAGGTGCATATTGATAAGAAACTTAAAATATTTGTATTTCAATTCTAATGAGAGTTACAAAGAGGCAAGAATTACTGAAAAACAGAAATTGAAGGTGCCATTTCATGCCATTATTAGATAAATGAATAAAAAGGAAAACATATTATCCTGCATTGTTATACTCCATATAAAAGAGAAATACAGAAAACATTTTTTACTTTCTTTTCTGGAAAAGGTGAGATAGATCATTTAAGTCTTTGAGGAAAATATTGTATCTGCAAGTTGTTTAAATCCTGAAGTATATTGGAAAGTATCATTTGTTTCCCATACTCTTTAATCCTTAGATGTGTAAAAAATAACCAAAATTCTGAGGTAACAAACCCATAATGTGGAGACTTATAAATAGCAGTCTCGTGAAAAAGAGCCAGGAGAAACCTAAAATGAGGAAATTTCTTTAAGTCATATGCAGTGAGATGAACCTCATTTTGTTAAAATTGAGAGACCTGGAAATCCCTGGGTGGCTCAGCGGTTTAGCGCCTGCCTTCGGCCCAGGGTGTGATCCTGGAGTCCTGGGATGATGGAGTCCCGCCTCAGGCTCCCTGCATGGAGCCTGCTTCTCCCTCTGCCTGTGTCTCTGCCTCTCTCTCTCTCTCTCTCTCTCTGTCTGTCTCTGTGTGTGTGTGTGTCTCTCATGAATAAATAAATAAAATCTTTAAAAAATAATAAAAAAATAAAATTGAGAAACCTAAAAAATAAATCTGCCTGAACCAAAAATTGAGCCTGAACCAAAAATTGAGCCCTGTGTCCTAAGTTGGAGTTTCTGTAAGCAAAAGTATACTTCTCTTCCTTAAGATTTTATCTATCTATCTATCTATCTATCTATCTATCTATCTATCTATCTATCTATCTATCTATCTATATCTATCTATCTATCATCATCTATCATCTATCTATCTATCATCTATCTAGAGTGCATTTGAGTGGGGGCGGGCAAAAGAGGAAGGAGAGGGTGAGAGATAATCTTAAGCTGACTCCACGTTGAGCTTGGCTCTGTGCTGAACTGGGAACCTGAAGCAGAGCCTGTGAGATCTCAGTCTCACAGCCCTGAGATCATGACCTCAGCCAAAACCAAGAGTCAGACATGACCCAATGATCCACCCATGTGTCCCAAAGGTAGAAGACTTCTAAATAAAGGAGTTCTGACTACTCAAAATATAGGAGCATAGTTATATATTATTTATTTATTTATATATATATATATATTTGTATATATATAGTTATATATATAAAATATATATATATAATATATATTATTTTTACCTACACTCACTCCAGAGTAGCACATACAATCAGCAGCCTGCACGTATAACTTTCTTACTTTCCATTCTTTTACACAATGGTGGTTTTCTTCTGAAATATTTGAAACTCCTGTCACAGGAGATTCCAAGGAGTTAATACCCCAAGTTCAGCTCACAATCAGTAGCAGATAGGAGATAGGAATCAATGAATAAATGTATCCATTTCCTTCTTATAGCCTCTAAGAAGTCCATTAATTTGGCCCCAGTTTCACAAAGTACAAACAACTTACATATAAATATTTCCTTGGTTGATTTTTTCCATATCATACTTTTATTCTTTTTTCAGTGTTTACTTGAACTACCTCACATAAAAATCAAACCTGAGACAATCTCCATTTGTCCACAAAGACCTTTGTGATAGCTTATAAGAATACAAACCTAATAAAATAAGAAATAGAATTAAAGTTCCTAAAATTACAAATTGCACAGCCTAGTTGAAGTAAACTTGAACATTTCAAAGCAGATATTAAAGTCATCCATTATAGAGAGAAAAAAATAAAGCTGTAATTTTTACCAATATATTATCAAAATTACAATGATATAGTTATTGAAAATCTATACCTTGAGAATTGCCCAAAAATAATTTTCTGAATATCATTATTGGATATGATCCATTTAAATGTTGGAAAAGTAGATAATTTTTTTTGGAATTATTCATTTCATTTTTTTTTGGTAAAAAAAATCCTTGTGAAAACAAAACTAAGTAATCAATATTTATGGGGGCTTTGTCTTTTTACATATTATGAAAAAATGGAACACAATTCAGATAGAGAACAGTTGCTAGTAATTAAGATATAAGTTACATGGGGACACCTGACTGCCTCAGTGATTGAGCATCTGCCTTTAGCTCAGGTTGTGATCCCAGACAGGGTCCTGGGATCGAGTCCTGCATCAGGCTTTCTGTGGGGGAGTTCCCTATGTCTCTGCCTCTCTCTCTGTGTCTCTCATGAATAAATAAATAAAATCTCTAAAACAAAAAGATATAAGTTACATGAAGGGATATAAATATATAGAAATTCATATCTTGCATATGTGTGAGGAAATTATTAGTCTCTGATTCTCAAAATAGTGTTAAAAATCAGTATTGTCAATAAGACAGAGTAGACGCACTTTTTTCTGTTCTTCCCATCAAGTATGGGTAAAAACCGTAACACAAACATAACACACAGATAAGAATACTCTGAAATGAGGAGAGAAGAAGGCAGATTGTCCAGGGACATTTGGACCAAGGAATAGCATGGCAGTTCACTCCTTGAATTTACTTTTCATCTCATATATCCTTAATTTGGTGGTAGAGAAGTTTGCCACCCCCAAAATACCAGCAGGCAAAGAGAAGAAAACCCCAATAAAACCTTTCTCTAGCTGAAGAACCTGGAAAGGATAGCCTAGTAAAGACAGAAAACATTTAGGTGATAATTGACCTATTCTTGTCCAAGCATCATAGAATAAATTATGGACCCACCATAATGTAACTTTTGCAAGCAAAGTTTTGAATAGGGGCCACCTAATAGACTTCTACCCTCTGCTATAATGAGGCACGCCTGAGTTGTATCAGGCCAGAAGGCTGAATGATGATATCACTGGGTGATAATGAGAACTTCTGCCTCCCTCTCACCCCTCTGGTAACAATGGAGACCACATCGAGATCATACACCTGTACCCTCACCTTAGAGTCTGTTAGATTGATGTCAGAAGTGGCCTACTAAAGAGTCAGATCTTTCCCCACAGTCCAGAGATAATGAGCCATATCTCCAACTATGGGTGAAGAGGGTCATGTAAAGTGATAATGAGGCCCCTCTGACCTAACAGACAGGCCTAGTGAAGCCTCACTACACCCTGGCCAATGGCAGAGAAATGCCTCATAACTCCTAGGGTATGGACAGACGATGAGTAGAATGTGGACTTTCACCCTATTTAGCAGTAATGAGATAATATTCCCCTTTCCCTGCTGGCACAGTATCAGATGAGACCTCCAAAAGTACATAATTTAAATACAACTTAATTTAAATTAGATTCAAAGTTTCATAAAATCCCAAGTGTTCAGGATTTTTTTTTTTGAAGTTTGAGAAAGGTCTTTCTTTTTTGTGTGTGTTTTAAGTTTTTATCTTAATCCAGTTAAACATACAGTGTTATATTAGTTTCAGGTGTACAATATACTGATTCAACAGTTCCATACATCATCCCATGCTCAACAGGACAAGTGCACTCCTTAATCTCCATCACCTATTTAACTGATCCCCCCCATCCACTTCCCCTCCAGTAACCATCATTTTTTTCTCTATGATTAAAGTCTGTGTCTTGATCTCTCTTTCTCTCTCTCTTTCTCTCATTCCTCTCATTCTCTCTTCCTCCCTCCCTTATTCCTTCCCTCCCTTTCTTCCCCATTGCTTGTTGTATTTCTCAGATTCTACATATGAGTGAAATCATATGGTATTTGTCTTTCCCTGACTGACTTATTTTGCTTAACATAATTCTCTCTAGCTCTGGCTATGTCATTGCACATGGTAAGATTTCATTCCTTTTTATAGCTGAATAATATTCACTTGTATATATATATACATATATATATATGCCACTTCTTTATCCATTCATCTGTTGATGGACAGTTAGGCAGCTTCCATCATTTGGCTATTGTAAATAATGCTGCAATCAACATAGAAGTGCATACATCCTTTTAAATTAGTGTTTTTGTATTTTTTAGTAAATACCCAGTAGTTCCATTACTGGATTGTAGGGTAATTCTGTTTTTGACCTTTTGAAGAACTTCCATAGTATTTTCCATAGTGGCTACACAAGTTGGCACTCCCACCACACTGTACCAGGTTCCTTTATCTCCACGTCCTACCACCACTTGTTTTTTCTTGTATTTTTGATTTAAGCTATTTGTCAGGTGTGAGGTGGCATTACTTCATGGTTTTGATTTGCATTTCTGTGATGATTAGTGATAATGAACATTTTTTTCATGTATCTCTTGGTCTCATGTCTTCTTTGGAGAAATGTTTATTCGTGTGTTCTGTCATTTTTAATTAGATCATTTTTAGATCTTTTGGTATTGAGTTTTGTAAGCTCTTTATATATTTTGGATACTAACCTTTTATCAGATGTCATTTACAAGTAGCTTCTCCCATTCCATAAGTTGGTTACATTTTAGTTTTATCAGTTGTTTCCTTTGCTGTACAGAAGCTTTTTATTTTGACATAGTCCCAATAGTTTTTGCTTTTATTTTCCAGAGATCTATCTAGAAAAAAAGTTGCTATGGCTAATGTAAAAAAAAAAAAAAAAAAAAAAAAAGGTTCTGCCTGTGTACTTTTCTGGGGTTTTTATGGTATCAAGTCTCACATTGTTGTCCTTAATCTATTTACTTTTTAATATGGTGTAAAAAGAGGTCCATTTTTTTTCTTTTGCATTTTGCTGTCTGTTTTTCCAACACCAATTGTTGAAGAGACTTTTTTTTTTAAGATTTTATTTATTTATTATTCATGAGAGATACACAGAGAGAGGCAGAGACATAGGCAGAAGCAGGCTTCATGCCAGAAGCCTGATGTGGGACTCGATCCTAGGACTCCAGGATCACGCCCTGAGCCAAAGGCAGACACTCAACCACTGAGCCACCCAGGTGTCCCAAGATTCTCTCGTCTCATTGGATATTGTTTACTGCTTTGTTGAAGATTAATTGACCATATAGTTGTATGTTCATGTCTGGGCTTACTATTCTGTTCCCCTGATTTATGTGTCTGCTTTTGTGACAGTACCATTACTGTTTTGATCACTACAGCTTTGTAATGTAACTTGAAATCTGGAATCCTAATGCCCCCAGCTTTACATTTTTTTAAGATTGCTTTGGCTATTTAGGATCTTTTGTGGTTCTATACAAACTTTAGGATTGTTTATTCTAGCTATGTGAAAAATGCTGTTGGTATTTTGATATGGGTTGCATTAACGTTTTGATTGCTTCGGGTAGTATAAACATTTTAACATTTATTCTTTCAGTCCAGGTATTTGTGGTCTTTCTGTATTTTTTTTCCTGTGGTTGACTTCCAGTTTCATAGTGTTGCTGTCAGAAAAGATACATGGTATGACTTGGATCTTCTTCAATTTGTTGAGACTTGTTTTGTGCCCTAATATGTGATCTATTCTGGAGAACATTCCATGTACACTTGAAAAGAATGTGTATTCTGCTGTTTGAGGATGGAATATTCTGAATATATCTGCTAAATTCATTTGGTCCTCTGTCATTCATAGCCATTGTTTCCTGGTTGATTTTCTGTTTAGATGATTTGTCCACTGGTGTAAAATGGGTTAAAGTCCCCTACTATCGATACATTGTTATCTATTCGTTCATTGCAATTTATGTTCATTCCACTCTGCCGTTTTATTTTATCTCTTAGAACCCACCACAAGATTCAACCTGTCTATGTCAAGGTTCAAGAAGGTTTATCTGCCTTCTTTGCCATGTCCTCCAAATAGTTCAAAAACTCTTGCTGCTTCACTACTTTAGCCCTGAAACAGTACATAATAAATATTCAATAAACATTTAATGACAAAATAATTGCTAATGGTAGAATTTAAGTGATTGGGTATGTGGGTGTTCACTGGAAGTCTCTTTCATTTTTATGTATGTTTGCTAATGTTCATAATGAAATAGGAAAAACAAAATAAATATTTAAATGAACATTAATAGCTGAGAACCAGTAGTATATTCACAACTTAGAATTATATGTTTCTATGAATATATTCAAAGATCAGAAAAGGTCAATAATACTACAGTCTTCCGATTTTCTTGACAAAATATTACACAAGATCATAGAGCATTACATTGATCAGTAATGGAATCATTATGCCTGCATCCTATTCTTGTTTCTTTTCATATTTTGTAGATGAGACTAAGAACACTTTATCTTGGAAGCCATTAATAAAGTCTATTGTATGATGTACTCTCTCTCCATCTAATGAAATGATGTTTTAAAAAGATATACAGGCTACACATGTCCAAATGAAATGTAGGGCAAGACACATGTGCAATTATATATTTTCTAGTGGCCACATTTAAAAGAATAAAAAGAAATAGGTTAATTAATTTTAAGTATTTTGTTTAATACATCAATGTATAGTATTTCAACATTCATTCAATATAGAAATTGTTAATGAGTTGGTATTTTTGTTTTGTCTTTAATGCAAAGGCTCAAAACATAGTATATGTTTTCCAGCATATCTCAGTTCAAGTGCAATACATTTCAAGGGCACTATAGCCACATGATTCCTATCATCCCATGTCCCGTGTGATCCTATGCCCACTCTATTGGACAACAGAGGCATAGACAATATGCTTAGTGCATTTAGGCTGAGACATGACTTATATTTGTAGAATTCCTAGGAATCATCAATGTACTCAGGATTCTCCAGAGTAGATATTCAATAATACTAGCCGCTAAACCATTCATTGAGTGTGGTTAAATCAAATGAATTATTTATAGAACAATACAGGGACCCAGACTTATGAGTCATTAGGCACAGGAAACCAGATGCTTTATCCAAATGCTGTAAACTCTAAGAACTAAACATTCTGAACAATATCTAACATCACTATTTATCTACACTTCTTTTTATGAATGTCAAAACTCACATTTACTATCAATTCTAAAAGTTAGACCTGGGGCTCTCCAAAATGATTTGATTTATTAGGTTTATGCTTTGTGGTGCAATAAGAAATTTATGGTAAGTTTAACATTTTATAGGACTCCTAAAAAGCCTTTTCAGGGTTTGATTTCATTTTGTGCTAGATCAGCGTTGCCAAAGGCTCATGTTTGTTTGGTTTCTGTTTCTTCCCCCACACTGTAGTATGTCAAACCAGAAACTAAGAGGACGAGATCCACATTTTCCCAAGTGGAGACCGAAAAGAATTCTCAATTTTCACTTCCTGTAGCTTATCTTATATCTGGATTTTCATAATCTAAATAAGGAAATGGTTCATTATTCTTGATTTCTCAAATTCATCATTCATACAAGACAAGCTTATAATTAAGAATATAGAAATTATTGGTGAGGAAGTGAAGGACTAGCTTGAAACCTAGAAACAAATTGTAATTTAACATAACCATCTCTGTTTTTATAAAGATGGACACAACTGCCCTCAGCAGTTTCTCTCTAACTTTTTTAGTGTGAGCTGAGCTCTGACTATGCCACTAATGAGAAAGCCAAAGTAAATGAAAAGAACTTGTGTTTGTGTTGTGTGTGTGTGTAGTGTGTTTAAAGAGATAAGAATATGAAAATGGTATATAATTAGATAAGACATTTAAGTACATTGCTGCCAGATCTTGATGGTTTTATAGGGCATTGAAAGTCTGTCAGTCCAGGTCCCCCAATATACAGGCACTATGGTGAAATTTGAAGTACAATAGGTTTAGGTGGAATAACAGCTATGAAAAATAATGGGGGGCAAATTAGGTTTTTCCTTGTAAAATAAGAGGAATAAAAGATGATTTTCTAGATTTTTACAAGAGCAACTGGATTAATGATGGTACCGTTTGATGAGGGGAGAAAGAATAAGGAAGTAGTAGGTTTGGGAGGGAGAAAAAATAGTATTATAATGTAAAGAGTGAGATACCATTTAGGTATCCATGTGGAAACACTGAATAGACAATTAGGTATAGGAGTTTGAATCTCAAAGTAGTGGTCTAAGCTGGATATGTTTATTTTGAAAGTCATAGCTTATCAATTATACTGAAAGTGACCAAATTATACAAAATCAAGAGGTAAGCATAGGTAAGAAATTAATTATTGAAAAAAATAATGTTCAGAGTCTTGTGTAAAGAGAACAATCTAGAAATTGAAGTTAAAAAAGAAACAACCAGTGAGGTAAGAGGTAAACCAGTGAAGTGTAGTACTTAAGAAACCAAAGTATTAGTAAGGGTTCTCCAGAAAAACAGAACCAGTAGGATATGTATAAATGAATATAAGGACCTCTGATGTCTGATATTAGTAGAAATTGAATGCCCCAGCCCTTGAAGAGAGAGAATTTTTTTCTTCCTCTACTTTTATGATCTAGTTGGGTCCTCAGTAGATTGGATGATGAGTACCCACATTGTTGAGAGAAGATTTTCTTTACTTATTCTACTGATTCAAATGCTAGTATATTCCAGAAGCACCTTTTCAGACAAACCCAGAAATATTGCTTAACCAACTGTCTAAGCATCTGTTAACCCAGTCAAATTGACACGTAAAATTAACCAACCATCACACCAAATGAAATATATATTTCAAGAAAAGACAAATGCTGTGAGAGGCATTTGTGAGTAGCCTCTGTTTCTCAGACTTGGTGAAACAATTTCTTTTAGGACTACCTTCCAAACTCAATTATTTTCAAGGTTTTGGGAAATAAATTTGGATTTTCACCTCTGGGCTTGAGTTGTCGCATATGTAAAAATACATTAAGTTACTCTGAAAAAACAAAAAGGAAAAAAAAAAAGTATATCCATTAGGTTATCAACCTAAGACCACAGAAACAAAATCTGTGTCCTATTACATACTCCTCCCCTGTCTCTTCCTTGGATTTAGGATATGAAAAGACTTATAAAAATGTATCTATTACAAAGAAAAGTTATACTACTCTATTTAGAAAACAGGAAATGCCACAGTAAAATATATTTTTGACTATTTAAAGAAATATTTTCTACTCTTCTTGCCTCATTTGATGCCAGAAGGATGTTAGAATGAAGGTAAGCCTGAGCACAGTTATATCTCCTCCTTGAGCATGGTTTTATAAGTATCCATTTTAGGGCAGCCCTGGTGGCTCAGCAGGGTTAGCGGCTCCTTCAGCCCAGGGCATGATCCTGGAGACCCCGGGATCGAGTCCCACGTCAGGCTTCCTGCATGGAGCCTGCTCCTCCCTCTACCTGTGTCTCTGCCTCTCTCTCTCTCTCTCTCTCTCTCTATCTCTGTATGTCTCTCATGATTAAATAAATAAAAATCTTTAGAAAAATAAGTATCCATTTTAGAATGAACATACTCCTTTATTTTTTTGCCTTATAATTTGCAGGAGAGACTGGGGTGGTCTAGGCTTTGAAGTTAATTAGTGCCCCCTTTTCCATGACAACTAATTTCCATTGTTTTGTTGTCCTGTGTCTTATTTATGATTGAACTCAAATACCATTCCAGCTTCATGATCTTAGAATTGCTCCAAACAAACAAAAAAATTTTAAAAAAATTAAATAATAAAAAAAAATAATTGCTCCAAACCAAAAGGTCTTAACTTTAGGTACTAATCAACATTTTATGGTTTTGATATGTCTCTGGTATATATTTTTTTCAGTACACTTTAAGCACGTTTAAGGAGAGCCTTCCCAGATAGCCTGTGAAAAATCAAGGCCATTTTCTCTTGTCACTGCTGTAGAGTTCTCTTTTTTTTAATTTTTTTAAGGATTTTATTTATTTATTCACAGAGATGCAGAGAGAGAGAGAGAGAGAGAGAGGCAGAGACACAGGCAGAAGGAAGAAGCAGGCACCATGCAGAGAGCCTGACATGGGACTCGATCCAGAGTCTCCAGGATCACGCCGTGGGCTGCAGGCGGCGCTAAACCGCTGCACCACCAGGGCTGCCCTAGAATTCCCTTTCATTTCAGTGTCTTCCTTATGCATTAGTTCAAAAGCAATAAATGAAAAGCGTCTTGAGTTTTTTTGAAGGAAAGTTACCATTCCAAAGTTCTAGGATACTTCATTTTATTTGGGGGAAGAAGTAGCAATTTTTCACATCAATTACATACATTAGAGCAGTGTAGTTGTGTGTGTGTGTGTGTGTGTTACTGGTATTTCATTTCCCACAGAGCCTTTTAATTCACAGATATGTAATAGTCCTCAAGTTGAGTGAAGTTGGAGTTGACTGTGAAAGACAGAGCTCCTTCTACTTATACATTCCATCAAAATTGAGAGTAAGAGATCACCTAAAAGATCTTTATAATGCATTGCCAATGACATAAAGAGAATTTGTTCAAGGGTTTATTTAATATGCCATACAATGTCTTAGATTATGAGTGTTTGGAAATGTCTATGGCTCTTAGAAACCTAATTTTAACCATTGGACATAAGATATATATGAAATATTTTAAATATATATTACTACCGAGTATTTTGCACACAGTTACTAATATATACCTAATTCTGATCAAGTTGCCCAGCAAGTGCACAGTGAAAGATGCCTGCATCCAGCTGAAGGGAAGAGAACATTGGGCTTTAAAGGATGTGTCACAAAGGGTGTCAGAAAACTGTAAGGCAGGAAGTGAATGAAGGGGACACTGAAAAACTCATAATATTTACCCACGAGAGAACCAGCATTTGAACTCTTAGCCTACAACAGCATCTTTGTTCTTTAGTGTTGTCCGGAGAAGCTTCGAGAAAGTTACAACTGAGCTTGGGTGGCTCAGTGGTTGAGCGTCTGCCTTCAGCTCAGGACGTGATCCTGGAGTCCCGGGATGGAGTCCTACATTGAGCTTCCTGCGTGGAGCCTGCTTCTCCCTCTGCCTGTGACTCTGCCTCTCTCTGTGTCTCTCATGAATAAATAAATAAAATCTTAAAAAAAAAAAGGAGAGTTACAACCACACTCTGGTACTTTTACAGGGCTTAGCCAACTCACTCTCTCTCTCTCTCTCTCTCTCTCTCTCTCTCTCTCTCTCCAGCCCCATACACAAGAAAAGAGGACAGATATCTCAGAGCCAGACCATGCCTCTCCTTTATAACCTGTAGTCCTGGATCCTAGCTCAACTCATCCCTGAGGGTATGAGAGATGATGAAGCTTAAAATACACTTTAAAAAAAAAAAAGATTTATTTATTTATATGAGAGAGAGGAGGAGGAGGAGGAGAGAGAGAGAGAGAGAGAGAGAGAGAGAGAAAGTGAGTGCAAGTAGGAGGAGGAGCAAAGGGAGAGGGAAAGAATCTTAAGCAGACTGCCTGTTGAGTATGGAGCCTGCCCCAGGGCTAGATCTCAGGACCCTGATATCGTGAGGTGAGCTGAAATCAAGAGGTGCTTGCTTAACTGACTGAGCCATCCAGGGGCCCTTAAAATAAATACACATTCACATTGAAGCTGTACATTGAATTTAATAATATAAAGTGACTAGACATTTATTGGATTTGTGCACAATAGAATTGGGATAGACAACAAAAAATTTAAAAGAGCATTTATTGATTCATTTAATAAATGAATATTGAGCATCTACCAAATTGCTGATATTGCTCTAGTTGTTGAGGATACATCTGTAAACAATGGCACAGACAAAATTTCTGCCCCCATGGAGCATAAACATAAATTGTATTGAGAGACTTTTTAAGACAGTGATTGGAGAAAACTAAAAACAATTCTGATTTCAACTTCACTGAGTTGAAACATTATTAAATCTATTCAAAGCAGTATAAAAATCTCACATTATAGATTTGAAATAAAAGTTTAAGCTATTTCCTCCAAAATATGTTTGTAATTCATTGCATTAAGTCAGCTTTGACATGGCACTGCATTCTTAGAGTTGCTCATTTGTTTGCATTGACTTTGCTGTACCTGAGGGGACCATCACGAAATGGGTGGAGAAGCAACATTTTTAGTTTATTCCCTGATTCTAGTTTATTAGAGGTTTAGAGATAATTTTAAGTCATAATTAGTAAACTTTTTTCAGCCATGTAATAATTCGTTTATTTATTATTACATCTCTCATGAAAACTTAGTGAGACCCATCTGTGAAATAACAAGCCCAGTGTTCTTTTTGAGATTTAATTTCCAGAGGCAGTACATTCCCTTACTTTTGTATCCCATCTTGGTTCCATTTTCACTTAGTTGTGTTTGCATATACCTTGGGCCTTGGGCTTATCTAACTGTGATGAGACAGCCAATATTCTGTTTTGTTTTGTTTTGTTTCTTTTCTGAGTCATTTTGTCTAAATAAAAACATTTGGTTGTTCCTTAATTGCTCTTTGAACCACTTCTATTCATTTTTGGGTATGATATCATGCCCATAAGTAAGTCATTTTTTTTTCTTCTCAAAAAATGTCTCCTTTTCTTTTATCACTATTTGTAGTCTAAAATTGGTTGACTTCCAACATTACAAAATTATGAATTTCTTGAATCTTTCTAACACCTTGCGATCTTGCTTGCAAACTGGCAGATTTTTTCTGAGCTCTTCTCTTTCTTATCCAAGAGAGATCAGTGCAAACAGCCAGCAATAGCATTGTTTCATGCCTACAGTTTTATTTTGGCTTTATCTGCTTCCAGATATTCATGTGACACTTTTACCTTTTTTACCATTGCATAATGTACTTTTTAAAGATTTTATTTACTTATTCATGAAAGACACACAGAGAGAGAGAGGCAGAGACATAGGCAGAGGGAGAAACAGGTTCCCTGCCTGGAGCCCGATGTGGGACTCAATCCCAGCCCCAGGATTATGCCCTAAACTGAAGGCAGATGCTCAACTGCTGAGCCACCCAGGTGTCCCACCATTGCATAATATTGATTGTCATCTTGTAACCATACAAAACAGTATTTTTGCTATCCATTCTTTGGCCTCTACTTCTATAATAAATGCCAAAAGGAGGATGAAAAACACATATTTAATTTACATGTAAAGGAGCTAAAGAGGGGCTTGTTAGGGAAAAAAGTAAAAGTCCTATAGGCTAGGAACAAAAGAAGGAAAGTTTGAGATGGGAAAAATAGGCTCTACAGAGTAAACTGGAAAACAATTTAGTCCAATCCTATAAAGGATATAAGACAAAATGTTGAGAGGTTAGATATTGCTTCAATTCTAATGTGTTTTGAGTGATAGAGGTAAATAAAGCATTTTCTTTTATATTAAAAGATTGAAAGTCAGACTTTGTCACAGATACAAAATTTCTCAGATATTGAACACTGGATCCTAGTTTCAAAATAACTTTACATATAAACCACAATAGCTTCTTTTCAACTTAAAAATTCATTGTCATAATTTATGGATTCAATAACACTGGCACAATTCTAATATAAAAGTGATTTATAGTAATATGATTAGATGTGTATAAAATTTGCCATGTAGATTTCAAGAATATTTTCCCTTTACTGTAAGATGTTTAGAGATTCCTGTATCTTTTTCTATGTCAAAGATAGTTTTGAAGTTAAATGGGAATAAAGTAAGAAATAAAACTCAATTATTATATTTTTCTTCTTTCACACAAAAAGTCAGGACAACAGCCATTGGGATGGTACTCTGTTCCTTTCATATTTATCCTTTGGTTCATAGTTACATTAATTTTTTTCTACTTTTTTCCCAAAACAGAAGTGCAGATGGATGGTCCAGAATGAGAGTGGGGAACAGTTAAAAGTGACTATGTTTCAAATTTCTGATGCTTGGACTGAAAATTTATAAGAGTTATAGGTCAATTATATTGAGGAATATATACTACATATCTGTTTCTGAAACTTTGAGTTTTGTTCACCACATTTTCCTCTGGGCATCTGAAGCGCAGAAATAATGGAAACTAGGGTGCCTGAGTGGCTCAGTAAGGTAAGTGTCTGCCTTTGGCTCTAGTCATGATCCCAAGTCCAAGCCCTGCACTGAGCTCCCTGCTCTATGGGGAGCCTACTTCTTATTCTCCTCTGTCTGCTGCTCCCCCTGCTTGTTCTTCCTCTCCCCCACTCTTTCTCTGTCAAAAGAAAGAAAGAAAGAAAGAAAGAAAGAAAGAAAGAAAGAAAGAAAGAAAGAAAGAAAGAAGAGAAGGAAGGAAACTAAAATTTGGGGATACATTTTATACTGTTCTTAATATACTGTATATTATACTGCCATATATACTTAGCTGAAAGAGCCTAGTATGACTTCATGAAAGATTATAATGTTTTTCCTGCCTCTGACACTAACTATAGAATTCTAACAAGTTACTTACTTTTTCAGGTGCTGATTTTCATATTTTAATATAAAGAATCTTCTGATTTTATTAATTTATATTCTACTGCAAAATTCTGTTATTAAATTTGTATTTGATTAGTTACATATAACAAAATATTTTCTATTTTATAACTTGTAAATTCTATGAAATAAATATGAGCTCATTATTATAATCTTTTCTGTCTTAGTAGAAAGAACATTTGAACTTGCATATTCACTCAAGCACACATTTCGTTGGATTAGTCAATTAATTTCTTAAATGTTATTTTCCCAAATTTTTCTCATTAGTGAATAGGGATAATAGTATTAATGCCTATAACCATGAAGACAAAATAATAAAATATGCACTCATAAACTGTAAAGCAAAAATATATTTTCTTTGAAGAAGTAGGATAGCTGTTCAATATTTATTTTTCCAAGTTAACCATAAATAGTATCATATTTTACACACAGGAGTCACTTGGAGAATGAGAATACCATTTGTAAGGTTATAGGACAGTTGTTTTAAAAACCAAGAGGGGGAAAAAATTTAAAAAAATAAAAAATAAAAATAAAAACCAAGAGGGGGAAGCCTGGTTGGCTCAATGATTGAGCCTCTGCCTTGGGCTGGGTGCGTGATCTCAGATTCAGGGATGGAGTCCCACATCAGGCTCCCTAAGAGGAGTCTGCTTCTCCCTGTCTGTGTCTCTGCCTCTCTCTCAGTGTCTCTCATGAATAAATAAATAAAATCTTTATAAAAACAAACAAGAGGAAGTGGTAAAATAATGATTACGCTGAAGTTGTTACACTAGCTTGTGTTCTGAGGATATCAAAATACAATAATGGAAAGAGATGATAAAAAACAACTCTTCATAAATTTTGCCTTTACTAATCATTATTTATATTAATATCAAGAAGATATTTAAAAGATTAAAGAATGATAAATTTCTAACAATTTTTATAAAACACATAATGGTTGGACATCTTAAGAATACTGAATGCCTAACCAAATCAAACCATTCTGAAAGCAGAAAGGCAAGTATATAAATACATACATATGCAGATATACATAGATTTACATATGGCTAAGTATTCAAGCACAAAAACACACATTCTTATTGTGTGTGTGTTTTAATATAATCTATATGGTTTCTGTAAAATGGAGAAAACTATTAAGGGTTTATCTTTAAGATGTTTGGAAATTTATTCTAAGTTCTATGATTTTGAGAAGAGTATTGAAAACAGAACCTTTATCTTTGAAAACTTTCCATTTCTCACAAATATTGAGGTATTTTAAGGTTAATGGATTTTCTTAAGGCAAGAAAGGTTTTTTGTTTCCTTCTTTTGTTGACCAGTATGAATTTAATACTGAAACATGACCCCACTTGAGCAAAGCTTATAAACTCTTTCCAATGCTCATTAAACCCTAAAGAGCTCAAGTCACCATTTTGTGGATTTGAACTCCTTTTCTGGTTAATGTCTTTACATTCATTGTTTTGCTCATATGTCCTTTTAGAGTAATAGATAATTCTTCCCTCACGTTCTGATCCTTGTTTTCAGTATGATGCATATAACAGATAAAGTGAGATAAGATGAGATGTTTCTTTATTTGCCTTTTAACTTTATATAGTATATTTCATTTGGCATCATGTCTGAGGAGATCAATAAGGATTCAGTTTAGAGAGAAGCCAGAAGTTTCTTCAAGTTAAATCAGTGAAAATTGCTGTAATCAAATTTTACCCTATTCTTTAAACAATTACACTTTTATAGAACATTTCTGTGAAGAAAAGTACATTGATGGATGTTAGAGGACAACTTTAAAGTACTCAGTTTAAGTCAAAAGTGGTTTTGCAATTAGGGAATATTTGATAACTTGGTATATAAAAACAAATGCAGGAGAATCTAAATTTAATGTTATTTTATATAACCCTTGGCTTTATAACCCACTGCAAATATATATAATGAGAATTCTTAATTTGAAAGTAAATATTCATTGTATCATACCAAAACTTTCTAAATTATGTAAAAATTATAAGGTATAATTTAAGTTTTGAAAATTAAAATTGCAGAAATATTTTAAACTGCCACATCTTTGTTCTATGTTTAAATAACTTCATCTTTACTGCCAATAAAATGTATAATGTTTTTGTTTTATTCTGAATGAATGGCCTTTCAAGTATTTCATATGTTTTTCACTAAGTAGACTTATTAAATCGTTAAATATATTAGTTAATAAGAAATAGACATACTTTTCATTTATGATTACAGAAGGAATGTTTAAAGAGGTATATTATATAGTATTATCAGTGTAGGAAAAAGTGAGGTTGCAATAAAGAAGAAATAGATTATATTATGGCAAAATGATTGGTTTGCAATGAAGAGAAAGTCAAAGTATATAAAATGACTATACAATGTTGGAGGTTAAACATGATCCCCATTTCATTTATACGATGGAATCTCTAGTCTAATCTTTCTGAAAGTCTTCCTAAATGAGTTGAAATAATGACAATCTCATGCTTCTTGGCTTATCTTCCCATAAATACTTCTATCAAATTTAGAATATTGATTGTCTCCAAACATTTGCCAGCCCACTTGGTAACCACCTCTTTTTCGACAATATTGCTAGAGTGCTCAATTATCAGCTGTTAAATATCTGAACAATATCTTTTGTCTGGCCAGCTGCTAAAACCTCCAGTTGCTAGGCTTATTTCATCTCAAATACATAGGAGACCTGCCAATAGCATGATATCTCAGCACCCTTCAACCAGTCCTGATACCATCCTTTCAGTGGCCAGCTGTTGCATTTATAGTTAAATTATTGCCAAAGTAAAGGCCACGAAAAACAATGCCTTGTCTTTTATTTATTTATTTTTTTGAAACTTTTATCTTTCCCAAGCTTCATCATCAATGTCATATTGCTCTGAGCTATCGCCAGCATCCTACAGATCTCCAGAAAGCTTTTGGAACTTATTTTGTATTCATCATAGCTGGCAAATAATTGAAGCAATCCACCTGCTCTAGGGCTTGTCTGTCAACTTTGATCTGGTTGTGGCATGAGTGACATTTGCTTATTGTTGTAAATTTGTATACTGGTTTTTCAGGCAAAAGGAGCAACATGTGCTTTATGATAGATCTCTCGCCCCTTTTGCTCTTGAAAAGTACAACTAAGTGTTACACTTTTAGGTATTCATAACTGCGTTTCTGTTTTATCCATAATCAGTTACTTTTAAAATGAAAATAAATTGAATTCTGCTTATAAAATTAATAATGGCTAAGTGTATAAAAAAATTTCTTATAGAAAATGTATATAAATTATCTGTATCCTTGACATAAAATAACAACTTTAAATATTAAGTGTTATTTCTTAGTCTTTTATCCTGGAAGTTGCAAATGGATGTGTAAATAAATTAAAATCTTTTTGGAATCATTTTGGTAAATTAGCATATTTTTATGAAAAATACATAATAATTGGGAAACTAGTGAAAATTTGAAAATAAAGAAAACTAAGGAATGATTATTAATATTTTTGTGGCAAATTGTTCCATGTTTTCTACTGATGTATGTTTGTGTATACATTTTTTATAGTTTTAAAGATTGGCATAACACTATACATATTTGTTTTCCTTAACACATACTTGTAACAAATAAATAATATAATGAAATAATAAAAGTTAATAATTCCCCCTTTTCTCTCTTTTTAAAGATGTATTTATTAATTAATTAATTTATTTATTTATTTATTATTATTATTATTTTTTTTTATTGGAGACACACAGAGAGAGAGGCAGAGACATAAACAGAGGGAGGAGCAAGCTCCTTGAAGGGAGTCATATGCAAGACTTCATCCACAGACCAGGATCACACCCTGAGCTGAGGACAGATAATCAAGCTCAACCACTGAGCCACCCACGTGTCCCCTATTTATTTATTTTAGAGAGAGAAAGTGTGTGTGCCAGGGGTAGGTGGAGCAGGGAGGGAGAGAGAAGGAGAGAGAGATAATCTCCAGCCAGACACTATACGGAGTGCAAAGCCTAACCCAAGGCTGAATCCCATGACCTTGAGATCATAACCAGAGTTGAACCCAAGAGTTGGATGCTTAACCTATTGAGCCACCTCTGCTTACCATTTCCCCTTCTCTTTAATAGAAGCTCCATGGAAAAAAAGAAAAACTAGCATTCACTGTTAACTTTTCCACATGTACTTCTGTTTTTATAAATCAATGCAAGAATGCACAAATAAATACTAGTCAGGAATTTCTCCTTATAATACCATATTGTACACATTACTCTATAGCTTGCAAGAGTGTCATTTTGTTCAAAGTTATTTTCTCATATAGAGTGTTAATATTTATTATTTCCTCATATGAGTGATATATTTAGAAACTTGATTTTGATGGGCTATATAGTTTTATCTTCATTGATGATCTTTGATTATTAAAGCTTTGAAATTAAGAGCATTTCTAATTTTTATTGTATAAACAGTGACAATGAGGAATATGATGCAAAGTGTTAGTAGTGGGTATTGATTATTTATTAAGATTGGTGTCTAGGAATGAAATTATCAGAGTAAAAAGTCAAAAAACTTGATTCATATGGTCTCTTGCTTAATAGAAAGAAAATTTATCCTTCAACGATTTTAAATACAATATATCCATTTTGATATATATTATGATACTATTTTGTTATAAATAATTATATATTTCTCTTCCAGTGTTAATCATTATTTTTATAACTATTATTTAAAAATCCCTGTGTATAATCAGTTTTTTTTTATTTTTTTATTTTGTTTTTATTTATGGTTATATATAAAATGTCAGGAAAAGTAGTTGAGAAAATTATTACTAATTGCATTTATAAATGCATATGTAACATATATTTAATTTTAAATATAAATATAAACTTGATCCTGTCATCAATGCAAATATATATACATATGTATATTTAATTTGCCACTCTTTATAAAAATGGAATTATACTCTAAAAGCTATTTTATTATTAAAGAGCGATAATCAGCAAAACAATCTAACTGATAAAGGGTATTAGGAAAATTCATTGACTTTTAATGTTTATTTCATATGCTTCATGATAAAAAAATTAATTGCAAGTAGATTAAATATTTAAATATAAATAAGCCAAAACTTTAAAATAATTAAAGGCAAATAATTTTATGACTTTTGCATATTATATTTCTCAAACAAAATATAAAGTGCAAAAAAAAACAAATTAGTAAGGGGAAATAATGGTATATGCAGCTAGAGAAAAATAAAAAATTTAGATATGATTAAAAATCCCACTTGCAAACATTAAACAAATGAGTTGTTTAAAGCTTATGGAAAATTAAATGTATATATTGCTATGAGAGTACAAATTATTATAACCAATTTGGAATACAATTTGACAGTATCTAATGCAATTTATAAGGCACATATTTTAAGGCCTACTTAGAAATTCTACCGAATCTAAGAATTCTACTTTAAGCATATATTTTAGAAAAGCACTGATATATATGCCAGTGTAGTTACATAAAGAATAACTAGCATTTTGCATGACCAAATGGTAGAAATCAGTACAATGAAAAAACATGAATCATAAGATGAAGTAGTAATTTTTCCTTTCATGAAGAGAGACACCTCCATCTTTTACTTGGGTCTCACCAAAGAGAGATGGATGCAAATATTACCTATTGTAGGTACTCAATTGAGAGACATGTTATTTATTTTAATAATGCTTATTTATCCTTTTAATGGATTTTTTCTACAATCTCACTGCAACTTATCTGTTTCACTTCACTGGGGAAGAACAATTTAAGTCGTAGCAGACATTATCTGTGTGACCAACAATAAACATGCTTTACCTGTGAACCTTTAAAGTAAGTGAACGTCTTTTAGGGCAGTTGCATTATCCAGAATTTAAAATCTACACTGTGAAGAAGGAAAGGAAATTATAGCACTTTGTGGCTGGTGTTTCCCCAAGTTAATGGGATAAATATTGATTTCTATATTTGATTAAGTGATTTCTCAAATATTATGCTATAATAGCTTGCCCATTTGTTTTGTTAATATGACACCAAAAGCTGTATGTTCATCCACATATTTTCATGTTTTGTTTTTCCCTAAATATAATTCTGTTCTCAAATTTTATCCCGATGGTTAAGGAATCTTTTTCCTGTTAATTTCAGATATTCTAAGAAACTGGTTTCAAGAAGAGGATATATGTATACACTTACAGAATTTGTTTATACCTCTATGCATTGATACACTGCTTTATGTGATTCTTACTTGTAGTCTTACTGTATGTATATTGTATTTGTTTTTCTATTTATTCTTTAGTGTACTCTAAAAATGTAATCTCTCTGTGCATTTAAGAAAACGAAATTAATTTTATCAACTTGTGTAAATTTGTTCTTTTTAAATTTATCTTTTAAATCTTGGCATGTATATATATTTATTTGGTATGTGAATGATTATATGAGAACTTTCTCAGTATTGTAAAAATCCATTTCCTCCCCAAATAGCATTTTGAAGGTAATAATATTTAAGTAAGAAATTAAGGGTGAGCACCTGACCTACTTTGTAGAGCTATTTTATGACCTTAGATAATCAACATAACTACATTTATTTTCTGTTATGAAGTTAAAAAATACTAATAACGTCAAAGAAATGTGGTGAATGTTGATAGAATAGTGTTTGAAAGGCACTTCAAAGTGTTTTGTGTAAACAGAAAATATTCTTATTTCTGAAATGAAATATGATTTGGAAGATGTAATTTGAATATTCTCTGATGGGATATATAAATTATAATACTCCCTTACATTTATATAACGTTTTAAAAATTTACCAAGTACTTTTATATATAATATTTTGTTTTGCAGCTTTATTTCCTTTTTTGTTATACAGTGGTAGTTCTTTGAACAAAAATTTGTAAAACATACAGATCAACCTATTGAACAAAGCTTTAGCATTCATTTCCCAGATATAACCACTGAATCAATCACATTTGTGTATTTTTAAGACACTTAACTAATTATTCCAAAGTGAATGTTTTAAAAATATACCTCTGACTTGAAAATATTTATTACATTAAGAAATCTTTATATATCTTGGGTGGCTCAGTAGTTCAGTATCTGCCTTTGGCTCAGGTCGTGATTCTGAGGTCCTGGTATTGAGTCCTGCATCAGGCTTCTGGTGAGGAGTCAGCTGCTTCCTCTGTCTATGTCTGCCTCGCTCATGAATAAATAAATAAAACCTTTTTTAAAAGAAGAAATATTTGTAGACAGAATGTAATAAAACTAATTGCATTTGAGATCTTACAGTCATTTCTAAAGGAAAAAAGAAAAAGAAACTGAGAGAGGATTGAGGATAAAAGGAAGAGAAACAGAGAGAGAGAGAATGAAGGATGAGGGGAGAAGGAAGAGGGGGAGGGGAAAGGGAGTAAGAGCAGCAAGAAAGCCAAAAAGAGGTAAAGACAGAAAGAGAGGAGAGGAGAAGCCAGAAGGGAGGGGGAGAAGGAGGAAAAAAGGTAGGAAGGAAGGAATGAAATTTGTAAAGCAGCCAGGAATTGCCAACACTATTTAGGAAAGGTGTCTTCCATAGCATAACTGATTTAATATGTAGCATTTGGAATTAGACACTGTTCTAAAGCTACTGAAGGCATTGTTAGTGAGTCTTTTTTGAGTTTATAATAAAGAATATGAATGATCATCTGAGCCCACCCCTCAAAGTACCAAGTAACAATGCTCTAAAGGCATTTGGCATATTCTTATTGACTTATAGACCATGGAAATAATGGCAGAAAGAAAGAGATTTGAATACATTTATTGTGGCTCTCCACAGTGGTCTGATAGCTTGACTATCAAGTGGGGCTTTGGGGCCTGTTAGTGGCAAAGCTGTGGAAAAAAGCAAAGTCACTTTATCTTAAGCTACCGGAAAGTTTAATAGTGTTGGACTACTAGTGCGTTAACTCATTTCTACCACAAATTTTCAGTCTACTAAACAAGAAGAAGATGATGTGGATTCGTGTAAGATCAAAATAATAAATCCAAGTGATTCTTTTCTACTTTTCAGTGGCTCTTGGGAGGGTTTTTGCACAGAAGAGAATTCCGAAGAAGCTGCAAACCGAAGAACGTTTTTAATAAAAAAGTGAGTTTTATGGTTGGCTAAAATTGAATATTAAGTAATTTTGTCTTTAAAATACAAATGACAAATGTTCCATGTTAGCCTGGTAATGCTAACAATATAAACAGCAACTTTAATATATCTCACATTTATGGGGTCATCATACAGATATTGTACAAAATGCTTTATATACATTTTTGTCACATATTCCATACAACTCTATGATGTAGATTTAGTCATTATCCTATTCCACAGACTGTAAAACTCAGCCATAAAAGAATTAAGTACAGATCCAGTAAGCACTAGATCTGGGATTTCAACCCAAAGAATTTAATTCTAGTGCCTATTCTTTGAAATACCAATCTCCAAATCTCATTAATTTAAATTAAATGAGCCACAGATTAATGCAGAGATATTACATTGGACATTATCATGAAGAAGGATTACATTTTAGAAATGTTCTTTGTGATTTTCCATTCCCTGGGTTCCAATTCATCTCTTTCCTCTTGTCTTCTACAACTTTAATTTTTGCCTAAATGAGGGTAACTGTTATTTTGCTTCTTTGCAAACCAATCCTAGACACAGAAATATTTTACTCTGCCATCTTCAGGGTAACTGGACAACTGAGGCAATATAGTAAACATATATTATATGATGCAACTTTCAATACATATTAAAAGTCCAAAGAGATTAATATCTTAAAGGAAATAAAAAGGCTAAAAAGATGGGCATGATGTCATTTATTCTATTGTTGTTTTTTTTTTTTCTTGGTATTGTAGGCAGTCCAACAAATAACACTATATTTGCTGCTCAACTTGAGATCAAATGAAAACATAGAGGAGACAGAGAGATGGAGATGGGTATTTGAGTTTTATTACTGACTAGTAATGAAATAATTTGCTTAGATCTGTGATGGTTACAGTGACTTATCCATATTTTACCCAAGAATAAAGCTCTTTTATTCACATGGACATTGACAGAGCTAAAACTTGCAAGCCTAGTGCCCAGCATAGGGCAGTGCCTGCTCCTTTGAGCTCATGGCATGGCTGTGGCCACATAGGACTCAGACATAGAAGACAAAAGATAACAAAAGAGGGAGAGGAAGGTGAAGAGCTGAGCAACAATTTGCAGTCTCTTTTCTTAAAGCCCCAATCAAATAATTTGCTGTTTCTTTGGGAGAATGTGGAATGAGTGTGTGTGTGTGTGTGTGTGTGTGTGTGTGTGTGTATGATCTGGCAGAGGGTGTCACAGGGGTAAGAGAAAAGGCTAGTAGCAGTATTCTCATATGAAATGAGATGAAATGATAATTAAAAAATTATATTTCCCTATTCATTATTTTTTTTGTTTTTAATATAAAAAGTATAACCATACAAAATATTCTCATCTTATAATATTTTAAAATATATGCAATAAAGAAGAAAATAAATATTTCTATGTTTTATTTCTATATCGATTTTATTATTTCAACAGAAATACCAATTTTTATCAACTTACTTTTCTCATTGTTTTTTAAATATCATTATGTTTGTATTACCAGTCATATTGTCTTGTCTCTCTCCCTTTCTTTCTAAGTCTCCCACAACACGCATATGCACACACAAGTCATAATAATTTTTTATGATATTGTATCTTCCTCTCCAGTGCTTTCTTTATTGCTGCATTCATAAACCATTACATGAGTTTTAGATAAACCCCTTTGCAAAGACTTTTGACTTTTTTCTAATTTTCATTCCTATCCTTACCACTTGGGATTGTCAATCTTAAATTTAAACATACAGCTAGGTATCACCTTATAATCAATATGCTTTTAAAAAGTATTTTGGCCATTTGGATAATCTTCTTGTATAGTACTTGTTCAAATATTGTGCTTATTTTTCTTTTCCTTGTCTGTAATTTCTCACTGAATTATTTTTCTTTATATAATTCTAATGTGAATTTTGTGTCTTAGATATTTTCTCTAACTCCATAGCTTCCCTCCACTATCTTACAATGTCATTTAATAGACAACTTTAAAAAAAAATTAATGTAGTGTAGTTGAGCAGCTTTTAATTCTTTAATGATGATTTTTAAGAAATCATTGTTTGTTTGAATGTTATTAAGTTACACTTTTATGTACCCTTCTAGAAGTTCTATTGTTTTGTTATTTCCACAAGTTGCCTAGAATTATTTTCTATGTAGGGTATATTGTAAGAATTGTTTACTTATTACTACTTTTTATTTGTCCATATAGATATATATTCAGTTGACCTAGCACAAATTATTAAAAATACTATAATTTGGGGTGCCTGAGTGGCTCAGTTGGTTAAGTGTCCAACTCTTGATTTCCACTTAGGTCATGAGGTTTGTTTAGGTCCGCTTGGGTGATTAGATCAAGCCCTGCATCAGGCTCTGTGCCGGCCTTGCAGTCGTCTTAAGAAACTCTCTCTCCTTCTGCCCCAACTCTCTGATCTCTTTCAATCAAAAACAAAGACAAAAACAAACAAACAAATAAAAACTACACTATCTTAAGCAGGAAATAAACCAGTGCAGGATGTTACTTCTGGTTTCCATGTTTGATCATTTTCTACTCTCTCCTAATTAGTACTACTTTAATATGAATCTTGATATCTGTTTAAGAATTTCTTCCCACTTTGCTCTACCTCTTAAGGTATATATGAAGCATCTTTGATCCTTTGCATTGCTAGATACATTTTGGAATTTTCATTTCCACTGCCACCACAAAGCATATGTTTTTTGTTTTTTTTTTTTAAGATTTATTTATTTATTTATTTATTTATTTATTTATTTATTTGAAAGAGCAAGGGGTGGGGAGAGAGCACTCATGCCTGCATGAGTAGGGGTAGGGGCTGTGGAGAGGGACAAGCAGACTTCCTGCTAAGCAGGGAGCCAATGCTGGACCTGATCCCAGAACCCTGAGACCATGACCTGAGCCAAAGTCAGATACTTAACTGATTGAGCCACCCAGGTGCCCACATATGACATTTCTGTTGAGTATGTTGGGGAATATACATATCATTAAAACATTAAGACAACTCTCATGAATATAACATAGTCCTCCACTTTTATGTCTTCATTATGTTGTTGCCAATGCTTAAATTTTACTTGAAGATTTTCTGTACATCTTTCATTACATTTAGCTCAAAATATTACATCTTCAAATTTTATTTTTTTAGTTTTTTAGCTTTTCTAATTATTGGCTACCTATTACAGAAGTACAGTGGAATTCCTCTCAAGATTCCAAAAAATATAAGAGGAAGGAAGACTTCTAAATTCATTATATGGAAGAGGAGGGGCAAGACGGCGGAAGAGTAGGGTCCCCAAATCACCTGTCTCCACCAAATTACCTAGAAAACCTTCCAATCATCCTGAAAATCTATGAATTCGGCCTGAGAATTAAAGAGAGAACACCTGGAATGCTACAGTGAGAAGAGTTCGCGCTTCTATCAGGTAGGAAGACGGGGAAAAAGAAATAAAGGAACAAAGGCCTCCAAGGGGGAGGGGCCCCGCGAGGAGCCGGGCTGAGGCCGGGGCGAGTGTCCCCAGGACAGGAGAGCCCCGTCCCGGAGACGCAGGAGCTGCACCGACCTTCCCGGGCGGAAAGGGGCTCGCGGGGAGGTGGAGCAGGACCCAGGAGGGCGGGGATGCCCTCGGGCTCCGGGGGACACTAACAGACCCCTGCGCCCCGGGAGAGTGCGCCGAGCTCCCTAAGGGCTGCAGCGCGCACGGCGGGACCCGGAGCAGCTCGGAGGGGGGAGGGCAGAGGAAGAGGCTCCGTGCGGAGGGGGCTGCGCGGCCCCGGGAGCAGCTCGGGGGGGCTCAGGCAGAGGAAGAGGCTCCGTGCGGAGGGGGCTGCGCGGTTCCAGGAGCAGCTCGTGGGGGGCTCGGGGGCGGCTCCGCGGAGGGGGCTGCGGGGCGGGAGCGCGAATCCACCAGCGCAGGCTCCGGAGCACAGGGCGCCGGGACACAGCTCAGGATCCGGCCTCCCCCGGGACAGGCAGAGGCCGGGAGGGCCCAGGACAGCGAGGACGCTCCTGCCCCAGCTGAGCAGATCAGCGGCCCCGCCCCGGAGCCTCCAGGCCCTGCAGACGGAGTTCCTGCCGGAGCTGAATCCAGGTTTCCAGAGCTGCCCCGCCACTGGGGCTGTTCCTCCTGCGGCCTCACGGGGTAAACACCCCCCACTGAGCCCTGCACCAGGCAGGGGCACAGCAGCTCCCCCAAGTGCTAACACCTGAAAATCAGCACAGCAGGCCCCTCCCCCAGAACACCAGCTAGACGGACAACTTCCAGGAGAAGCCAAGGGACTTAAAGTACACAGAATCAGAAGACACTCCCCCGTGGTTCTTTTTTTTTTTTTTTTTTTTGTTCTGTTTTGTTTTGTTTTGCTTTTTGATTTGTTTCCTTCCCCCACCCCCCTTTTTTTTTTCTCCTTTCTTTTTCTTTCTCTTTTCCTTCTTTTTTTTTCTTTTTTCTTTTTTTTTCTTTTTTCGTTTTTTTTCTTCCCTTTTTTTTTCTCTTTCTCTTTTCTTTCCTTCTTTCTCTCCTCTCTTTTTCTCTTTTTCCCAATACAACTTGCTTTTGGCCACTCTGCACTGAGCAAAATGACTAGAAGGAAAACCTCACCTCAAAAGAAAGAATCAGAAACAGTCCTCTCTCCCACAGAGTTACAAAATCTGGATTACAATTCAATGTCAGAAAGCCAATTCAGAAGCACTATTATACACCTACTGGTGGCTCTAGAAAAAAGTATAAAGGACTCAAGAGACTTCATGACTGCAGAATTTAGAGCTAATCAGGCAGAAATTAAAAATCAATTGAATGAGATGCAATCCAAACTAGAAGTCCTAACGACGAGGGTTAACGAGGTGGAAGAACGAGTGAGTGACCTAGAAGACAAGTTGATAGCAAAGAGGGAAACTGAGGAAAAAAGAGACAAACAATTAAAAGACCATGAAGATAGATTAAGGGAAATAAACGACAGCCTGAGGAAGAAAAACCTACGTTTAATTGGTGTTCCCGAGGGTGCTGAAAGGGACAGAGGGCCAGAATATGTATTTGAACAAATTCTAGCTGAAAACTTTCCTAATCTGGGAAGGGAAACAGGCATTCAGATCCAGGAAATAGAGAGATCCCCCCTAAAATCAATAAAAACCGTTCAACACCTCGACATTTAATAGTGAAGCTTGCAAATTCCAAAGATAAGGAGAAGATCCTTAGAGCAGCAAGAGACAAGAAATCCCTGACTTTTATGGGGAGGAGTATTAAGGTAACAGCAGACCTCTCCACAGAGACCTGGCAGGCCAGAAAGGGCTGGCAGGATATATTCAGGGTCCTAAATGAAAAGAACATGCAACCAAGAATACTTTATCCAGCAAGGCTCTCATTCAAAATGGAAGGAGAGATAAAGAGCTTCCAAGACAGGCAGCAACTAAAAGAATATGTGACCTCCAAACCAGCTCTGCAAGAAATTTTAAGGGGGACTCTTAAAATTCCCCTTTAAGAAGAAGTTCAGTGGAACAGTCCACAAAAACAAGGACTGAATAGATAACATGATGACACTAAACTCATATCTCTCAATAGTAACTCTGAATGTGAACGGGCTTAATGACCCCATCAAAAGGCGCAGGGTTTCAGACTGGATAAAAAAGCAGGACCCATCTATTTGCTGTCTACAAGAGACTCATTTTAGACAGAAGGACACCTACAGCCTGAAAATAAAAGGTTGGAGAACCATTTACCATTCGAATGGTCCTCAAAAGAAAGCAGGGGTAGCCATCCTTATATCAGATAAACTAAAATTTACCCCAAAGACTGTAGTGAGAGATGAAGAGGGACACTATATCATACTTAAAGGATCTATTCAACAAGAGGACTTAACAATCCTCAATATATATGCCCCGAATGTGGGAGCTGCCAAATATATAAATCAATTATTAACCAAAGTGAAGAAATACTTAGATAATAATACACTTATACTTGGTGACTTCAATCTAGCTCTTTCTATACTCGATAGGTCTTCTAAGCACAACATCTCCAAAGAAACGAGAGCTTTAAATGATACACTGGACCAGATGGATTTCACAGATATCTATAGAACTTTACATCCAAACTCAACTGAATACACATTCTTCTCAAGCGCACATGGAACTTTCTCCAGAATAGACCACATATTGGGTCACAAATCGGGTCTGAACTGATACCAAAAGATTGGGATTGTCCCCTGCATATTCTCAGACCATAATGCCTTGAAATTAGAACTAAATCACAACAAGAAGTTTGGAAGGACCTCAAACACGTGGAGGTTAAGGACCATCCTGCTAAAAGATAAAGGGTCAACCAGGAAATTAAGGAAGAATTAAAAAGATTCATGGAAACTAATGAGAATGAAGATACAACCGTTCAAAATCTTTGGGATGCAGCAAAAGCAGTCCTAAGGGGGAAATACATCGCAATACAAGCATCCATTCAAAAACTGGAAAGAACTCAAATACAAAAGCTAACCTTACACATAAAGGAGCTAGAGAAAAAACAGCAAATAGATCCTACACCCAAGAGAAGAAGGGAGTTAATAAAGATTCGAGCAGAACTCAACGAAATCGAGACCAGAAGAACTGTGGAACAGATCAACAAAACCAGGAGTTGGTTCTTTGAAAGAATTAACAAGATAGATAAACCATTAGCCAGCCTTATTAAAAAGAAGAGAGAGAAGACTCAAATTAATAAAATCATGAATGAGAAAGGAGAGATCACTACCAACACCAAGGAAATACAAACGATTTTAAAAACATATTATGAACAGCTATACGCCAATAAATTAGGCAATCTAGAAGAAATGGACGCATTCCTGGAAAGCCACAAACTACCAAAACTGGAACAGGAAGAAATAGAAAACCTGAACAGGCCAATAACCAGGGAGGAAATTGAAGCAGTCATCAAAAACCTCCCAAGACACAAGAGTCCAGGGCCAGATGGCTTCCCAGGGGAATTCTATCAAACATTTAAAGAAGAAATCATACCTATTCTCCTAAAGCTGTTTGGAAAGATAGAAAGAGATGGAGTACTTCCAAATTCGTTCTATGAGGCCAGCATCACCTTAATTCCAAAACCAGACAAAGACCCCACCAAAAAGGAGAATTACAGACCAATATCCCTGATGAACATGGATGCAAAAATTCTCAACAAGATACTGGCCAATAGGATCCAACAGTACATTAAAAAAATTATTCACCATGACCAAGTAGGATTTATCCCTGGGACACAAGGCTGGTCAACACCCGTAAAACAATCAATGTGATTCATCATATCAGCAAGAGAAAAACCAAGAACCATATGATCCTCTCATTAGATGCAGAGAAAGCATTTGACAAAATACAGCATCCATTCCTGATCAAAACTCTTCAGAGTGTAGGGATAGAGGGAACATTCCTCGACATCTTAAAAGCCATCTATGAAAAGCCCACAGCAAATATCATTCTCAATGGGGAAGCACTGGGAGCCTTTCCCCTAAGATCAGGAACAAGACAGGGATGTCCACTCTCACCACTGGTGTTCAACATAGTACTGGAAGTCCTAGCCTCAGCAATCAGACAACAAAAAGACATTAAAGGCATTCAAATTGGCAAAGAAGAAGTCAAACTCTCCCTCTTCGCCGATGACATGATACTCTACATAGAAAACCCAAAAGTCTCCACCCCAAGATTGCTAGAACTCATACAGCAATTCGGTAGCGTGGCAGGATACAAAATCAATGCCCAGAAGTCAGTGGCATTTCTATACACTAACAATGAGACTGAAGAAAGAGAAATTAAGGAGTCAATCCCATTTACAATTGCACCCAAAAGCATAAGATACCTAGGAATAAACCTAACCAAAGAGGTAAAGGATCTATACCCTCAAAACTATAGAACACTTCTGAAAGAAATTGAGGAAGACACAAAGAGATGGAAAAATATTCCATGCTCATGGATTGGCAGAATTAATATTGTGAAAATGTCAATGTTACCCAGGGCAATATACACGTTTAATGCAATCCCTATCAAAATACCATGGACTTTCTTCAGAGAGTTAGAACAAATTATTTTAAGATTTGTGTGGAATCAGAAAAGACCCCGAATAGCCAGGGGAATTTTAAAAAAGAAAACCATATCTGGGGGCATCACAATGCCAGATTTCAGGTTGTACTACAAAGCTGTGGTCATCAAGACAGTGTGGTACTGGCACAAAAACAGACACATAGATCAGTGGAACAGAATAGAGAATCCAGAAGTGGACCCTGAACTTTATGGGCAACTAATATTCGATAAAGGAGGAAAGACTATCCATTGGAAGAAAGACAGTCTCTTCAATAAATGGTGCTGGGAAAATTGGACATCCACATGCAGAAGAATGAAACTAGACCACTCTCTTTCACCATACACAAAGATAAACTCAAAATGGATGAAAGATCTAAATGTGAGACAAGATTCCATCAAAATCCTAGAGAAGAACACAGGCAACACCCTTTTTGAACTCGGCCACAGTAACTTCTTGCAAGATACATCCACGAAGGCAAAAGAAACAAAAGCAAAAATGAACTATTGGGACTTCATCAAGATAAGAAGCTTTTGCACAGCAAAGGATACAGTCAACAAAACTCAAAGACAACCTACAGAATGGGAGAAGATATTTGCAAATGACATATCAGATAAAGGGCTAGTTTCCAAGATCTATAAAGAACTTATTAAACTCAACACCAAAGAAACAAACAATCCAATCATGAAATGGGCAAAAGACATGAAGAGAAATCTCACAGAGGAAGACATAGACATGGCCAACATGCATATGAGAAAATGCTCTGCATCACTTACCATCAGGGAAATACAAATCAAAACCACAATGAGATACCACCTCACACCAGGGAGAATGGGGCAAATTAACAAGGCAGGAAACAACAAATGTTGGAGAGGATGCGGAGAAAAGGGAACCCTCATACACTGTTGGTGGGAATGTGAACTGGTGCAGCCACTCTGGAAAACTGTGTGGAGGTTCCTCAAAGAGTTAAAAATAGACCTGCCCTGCGACCCAGCAATTGCACTGTTGGGGATTTACCCCAAAGATACAGATGCAGTGAAACGCCGGGACACCTGCACCCCGATGTTTATAGCAGCAATGGCCACGATAGCCAAACTGTGGAAGGAGCCTCGGTGTCCATCGAAAGATGATGGATAAAGAAGATGTGGTTTATGTATACAATGGAATATTCCTTAGCTATTAGAAATGACAAATACCCACCATTTGCTTCAACGTGGATGGAACTGGAGGGTATTATGCTGAGTGAAGTAAGTCAGTCGGAGAAGGACAAACATTATATGTTCTCATTCATTTGGGGAATATAAATAATAGTGAAAGGGAATATAAGGGAAGGGAGAAGAAATGTGTGGGAAATATCAGAAAGGGAGACAGAACGTAAAGACTGCTAACTCTGGGAAACGAACTAGGGGTGGTGGAAGGGGGTAGGGCGGGGGGTGGGGAATGAATGGGTGATGGGCACTGGGGGTTATTCTGTATGTTAGTAAATTGAACACCAATAAAAAATTAAAAAAAAAAAGAAAAAAATAAATTCATTATATGAGACGTGCATGTCCTGATACAAAAACTAAATAAAGATACTATAATAAAAAGAGAACTATAGGCCAGTATCTATGATGAAACATATGGGGCATCTGGGTGGCTCAGTCAGTTAAGCGTCTTCCTTCAGCCCAAGTCATGATCCCAGGGTCCTGAGACAGAGCCCTGCATCAGGATTCCTGCTCAGTAGGGAATCTGCTTCTCCTCCCTTTCCCCCTCCCCCATCACTTGTGCTCTCTCATGTTCTCTGTGAACTCTTTCTTTCTCTCAAATAAATAAAATCTTAAAAAAAAAAAACACATAGTTGCAAAGATCCTTAACAAAGTACTAGTAAACTGAACCCAACAACACATTTTTAAAAAATCATTCACCATGATCAAGTGAGATTTATTCCTGAGATGCAAAAGTGGTTTAACATTTACAATCAATTATTTGATACATCCCATCAATAAGAGAAAGATTAAAACAATATGATCATTTAATCTAATACATAAAATCATTTGACAAAATACAACAGTGATTCATGATAAAAACCTTTAACAATGTAGGTGTACGGAGAACATAACATAATTAAGGTCATATATGTGAAAAAAAAAACACTGGTAACATCATATTCAATGGCAAAATAGTAAGAACTGTTCCCCTAAGATCAGCAGCAAGATAAGGACAATCAGTGTCAAAATTTTTACTTGGGATCCCTGGGTGGTGCAGCGGTTTAGCGCCTGCCTTTGGCCCAGGGCGCGATCCTGGAGACCCAGGATCGAATCCCACGTTGGGCTCCCGGTGCATGGAGCCTGCTTTTCCCTCTGCCTGTGTCTCTGCCTCTCTCTCTCTCTCTCTCTCGCTCTCTCGCTCTCTCTCTTTGTGACTATCATAAATAAATAAAAAATTAAAAAAAGAAACTTTTACTCAACATAGTGCTGGTACTCCTAGCCACAGCAATTACATAAGAAAAATTAAGAAAAGGCATCAAAACTGGCAAGGAAGAAGTAACTTTCTCTATTTGCAAATGACATGATTCTCTATTTAGAAAACCTTAAAGTCTCTACCAAAACGTACTAGGACCGATAAAAGAATTCAGTAAGATTGCAGGTTACAAAATCAGTGTATAGGAATCCATTGTATTTTATACAGTAATAATGAAGCAACAATAAAAGATATTAATAAAGCAATCCCATTTACAGTTGCATTAAAATAATAAAATACCTGAATAAATTTAACCAAAGAGGTAAAAGACCTCTACTCTGAAAACTTGTAAAACATTGATGAAAGAAATTGAAGATGACACAAAGGAATGGAAAAATATTCTATGCTCATGAATTGGAAGAACAAATATTGTTAAAATATCCATACCAAAGCAATACAGATGTAATACAGTCCCTTTCAAGATATGAGAAGCATTTTTTACAGAGCTGGAACAAATAATCTAAAATTTGTATTGAACCACATAGGACACCAAATAGAAAAAAATATATGTATTGAGAAAAAAAGCCAAAACAGGGGATATCACAATCCCAGATTTCAAGAAGTACTGCAAAACTTTGGTAATCAAAACAGTATGTACTGGCACAAAAATAGACACATAGATCAACAGTACAGTGTAGAAAACCCAGAAGCAAACCCACAATTATATGGTTGTTTAATCTTTGACAAAAGAGTCAAGAATATGCAATAGGAAAAAGTGTCTTCAAGAAATGATACTGGGAATACTGAACAGCTGCATGAAAAGGGATTAAACTGGACCACTTTCTCACACCATACCCAAATATAAACTCAAAATGGACTAAAGGCCTAAATGTGAGACCCGAAACCATAAAAATTTCAGAAGAAAGAGCAGCAGTAACTTATTTGACATGGACCATCGCAACATTTTTCTAGATATGTCTCCTGCAGTAAAGGAAATAAAAGCAAACCCAAACTATTGGGAGTATATCAAAATAAAAAGCTTCTGCACACCAAAGAAAACAATCAACAAAACTAAAAGGTAATTTACAAGATGGGAGAAAATATTTACAAGACATATCTAATAATGGGTTAATATCCAAAATATATAAAGAAATTCCACAACTCAACATCAAAAACCCCTACAAGTAATCCAATTACAAATGGGCAGAAGACATGAACAGATATTTCTCCAAAGATGATAAAGGCCAACAGAGTCACGAAAAGATGTTCAACATTACTAATCACCAGGAAAATGCAAATAAGAACCACAAGGGAAGACCACCTCACACCTGTTGGAATGACTCGAATAAAAAACACAAGAAAAAAATAAGTGTGAGAATGTGGAGAAAAAGGAGCCCTGGTGTTTCTCTGTGGTGCGAGTGCAAACTTGTGTAGCCACTGTAGAAAACAGTATGGAGATTCCTCAAAAAGTTAAAAAAGAACTACCCTATAATCAGTAATGGCACTACTGAGTATTTACTCAAAAATACGAAAACACTCACACAAAAGGATGTATGCACTCCTGTGTTTATTTCAGCATTATTTACAATAGCCAAATTATGGAAGCAGCCTAATTGTCCATCAACAGATGAACAGATAAAGAAGTGGTATATACATATATATATACAATTAAATATTATTCAGCTTTAAACAAGAATGAAATCTTGCCAAGTGCAATGACATGGATAGAACCTGAGAGTTTAATGGTAAGCAAAATAAGTCAGAGAAAGACAAATACCATTTGATTTCACTCGTGTAGAATTTAAGAAACAACAAAGGAAGGGGAAAAAGAGAAAGAGAGAGGGAGAGAGTGAGAGAGAGAGAGAGAGAGAGAGACAAACCAAGAAACAGACTTAACTATAGGGAACAAGCTGATGGTTACCAGAGTGGAGGCAGGTGGGGGATGGGTGAAATAGATGATGGGGATTAAAGAAAATATTTATCATTATGAGCACTAAGCTCATATTCTTAGTGAGAACTCATTAGAATAGAATTGTTGAATAGAATTGTTGAATCTCTATTTTGTATGCCTGTACTAAAACAATACTATTTGTTAATTATACTAGAATGAAAATAAAAAACAATAAATGTACAGTTGATTTTTGTATATTTGTATATTTTTGTATATAAATGTCATCTATTCGGGATCCCTGGGTGGCGCAGCGGTTTAGCGCCTGCCTTTGGCCCAAGGCGTGATCCTGGAGACCCGGGATTGAATCCCACGTCGGGATCCCGGTGCATGGAGCCTGCTTCTCCCTCTGCCTATGTCTCTGCCTCTCTCTCTCTCTCTCTCTGTGACTATCATAAATAAATAAAAAAAAAAATTAAAAAAAAATAAATGTCATCTATTCATCTATTTATACCCTTCCAGATTGATTAATGAGTGTTCTCTCTAGTTTGCTAAAGTTTTATCATAACAATTTTTTAAGAAAATCTATTGATCTAATCATCTATATTGTCTTCTTCTGTTAAAGAGAATTATACTGATTAATTTTTAAAAATGTTAAACCAAACTCATAATTCTGAAAAATAAAATTTGATTAAAATGCATTATCTCTTCATATGCCCTAATCAGTTTGCTAATACGTTTTGAATCCTTGTATCTATGGATCCTGCAAATTTTTGATATCCTTACTAATTCTTTGTTGTTTTATCAGTTTCTGCAAGAGCAGTGTTAATATTCCCCATTGATTTTGGAATTTCTCTCATTTTTGTACATTTTTGCCTTATATTTTAGAAACTGTATTACTAAAGTATACAAAATTAGCAATGTTATATCTCCCTGATAAATTACATTATTTAATTATTATGAAACGTTTCTTTCTATCCCTAGTAATATTTTGTGATGGTATCACAGTTCTAAATTGCAAATATTATTGGTTCAGCTACTTGCTAAAACCTTCAATATATATATATGGTTAAGACTACAAGATCTTTCTAAGATCAAGGCAAAAATCCTTTAGAATCTCTGCATTTAAGGGAAAATTCCATAACATGACATTCAAAAACCTTCCATAGCCATCCATAAATTTAGCTTTATCTTCCATCATGCCCATCTGATGGCAAATCTGATGCCAAATCAGATGATGCCATCATGCCATCTGATGCCAAATCATTCTGAATGAGTATTTCCTATTGAGGAGTTCAGGCCTAAGCCAAAAACATATGTGTAATTTTTTAGGTCCAACCATAGGCAATTAGTGAAGATTTACCTGGCAGGCCTTACAGAGGAAAGCTGCTCTCCCCAGACCAGACTGGTGCACAGCCAATGGGTTGCGAGCTGTGAAGAGAGTTGTAGTCAAGAATTCAGGTCCACGCAGTGGCCATGCTTTCAACATATCTGCATTTGTAGCCCACATGCCTCCATTTGGAGGTCTCCTTATTGGGGACCTTGAAAACATATTATCTCTACTCTGAGACACTCAATATTTAGTACTTTTCCAGTTCTACATCATCCCTTCCCTTCCCTTGACCCTTAGTCCCTGGCCCCTCGTTCTACAAAAAACTATAAAGCTTTTTGTTCAAGCCTCCCTCTGTACTGAGAATCCCTCACCTTTTCGTTGAACAACCAGATCTCCATCCAGTGTTGTTCCATGGGGAAAGCTGACACTTTTTCCTTTTTGCTACCTTGTTTATACTGACTTTTACATAAAGTGATCAAAGATTTGACTGTTACTTTCATCTTGGTTTTCTGTCTTAATCAACTACCCCAATACCTGGCAGCTCAGGTCTCTTCAGCTGAGCTCTTAACAAATATAATGTAAATTTTCCTTGTGTCTTTCTCTTGTTAAGTGACTAGAATGTCCACCCCCTAAGTTACTTGGCTTACATACTTTCATCTTGTAAGAGTCATGTCAAATACCAGCTCACCTACAAAGACATCACTCTTTAATATTGACTATACTTTCATGTTAGCTCTGTCAATTATATATATATATATATAAAATTATAATATATATAATATATAATATATAAACATAATATATAATATATAATTATAACAAATATAACAATCATATAGTCTATTCTATATACATATAGAATACATATAATATATAATTATAGTATATTATATAATTATAACTAATATAACAATCATATAGCATATAACTGTAATATGTAGTATAGATTACCTATAATTATATAGCATATAATTATATTTACGTAGTCTTCTAATTTGCATAGTCAATTACATAGTGGCAAATATAGCCCCTGATGCAAAGTAGACACTCTAGAGAAAGAATGTGTGAAAAATGGTCAAATGAATGAAGAATAAATGTCAATATCTAAAGTATTTTTTAAAAATATTTTTCATGTTGTACTTAGTGTTAATTTAATAAAAACAGGATATATAACATCTAAACTGTTATGATTATATAACACCTAAATTGATACAATTAAGAACATAAATGAACAAGATCCTCCTTGGTTTAGGTCAAAAGTGTTTTAGCTAATTAGATTACTCTTTGAAATAAAAATTTGAAGTTTAAAAGCTGTAATGCACATGGAGGTAGCACATTAAAATATATTATTCAAATATATAATTATAATGATAAAAGTAGAGTTAAAAGAAAATGTTTAAAAAATAACTTTTTCTTCTAAGAAAACTTTCTCTGAAAAAATGCATAATAATTTCTTCATAGGATGGATGATAAAAATTTCTGATAAACATTGATCACTGTGGTATTTAGCTTCAGCAGTTATACATGCATGCATTTTCATCTCACACACATACATATACACACAAACAGGCTTTTATACTTTTACATTTTGACATTACCCAACTTGATACTAAGAAAAAAAATATGATAGAAATGTTTTTTTTCCATTTTAAAAACTGCCAATAAAAATAGATATATTTTTATTTCAGTGTTCATGTGTCTGCCTATCCATTTGGTGATAATGACAGTATAGCTTTAAAGACCATACAATGAACTAAGGAAGGTGAAGAGAGTTAAGGGCTAAACTATAACTATTCCTGCTTCTAGACTTCTTGTTATTTAAGATAAACATTCAAAAATGATAAGCATTCATATTCTATAAACTACATATACTTGAAATTGTTTGCATTTACATCCAAGATCATATTGATGGGCAGATTATTCTGTAGTTTCTAGGAAAAAAGATCTCTGAAGTTAGCACAGAAACCAGGACTGCAGTCACAAATTGTATATGAGCAAGAGAACTGACCTGGTTGTTCCTATGTAGACTGCTAACTAATTACTCTGATTATAGTTATATTTCTCCCCCTTGCTTCTAATATATATAGACTCCTACCTTAAAAACTCTCTCCGGGATGCCTGGGTGGCTCAGCAGTTGAGCATCTGCCTTTGGCTCAGGGTGTGATCCCAGTCCTGGGATGGAGTCCCACAGTGGGCTCCCTGCCAGGAGTCTGCTTCTCCCTCCATCTATGTCTCTGTCTCTCTCTCTCTGTGTCTCTCATAACTAACTAACTAACTAACTAACTAAATAACTAAATAAATAAATAAAATATTAAAAACAAAACAAAACAAAAAAGCCTCTTTCCAAAGAGTCTTCATTAAAAATAATTAGGAAAGGATTCCCATCCAACATCCACTTTCTCCAAAATGTTCACCTATGGTTTTCTATACTTTGGTGTATTATTGGTCCATTGTTGTCTTCTAGAAATTCTTTTAAGTTTTGGAGTCACCCATGACCACTCTAACTATTCACAGTGCCATTTTGAGTCTATCTCTTTTGGTATATGTTCATGGTCATTTTGATGAGATAAAGGGATAAAAGGGAGGGAGTGTATGTAAGTGCAGGTAACTAATATCAAAGAAAAATTCCACTAAGCAGTAAGACTTTATTTAAAATTATTTGAATAGGGAAGAGATTGAAATCTAGTCTTCTCCAATAAAAGGTAGTATAAACACTGGGGTGAGCTCTCTTGATGATTTCATTCAAAGTAATGGCTTCAATGTCTTTGAGGAGTATACTCCTGGTTTACAGAAGACTTACAAAGGAGCAGAGAAGTAATTTATAAGTTTCTAAAGTAAATGTTCTAAAAACAGGTGCCTGTGCCTATATTCATGAAGAAACTTGTCTGAATTTTATCAAATGAGAAATTTAAAGTCTTCAAGTTCACTATGTTGATCAGAATCTCAGCATTAGTATTTCTAAAACCTTCCAATAATTCTTATGCATGGCTAGATTAAACATAACAACACAACTGTGACTTTTATAATAGTGTAATTCAAACCCATGACCAAGTAAACTTAAATTAGGTTGTTTCTCTAGCTGCATTGTCATTTTGTTCTCTCTTTATAAGCAAAATTCACTTTACTTTTACCCCCACCCACAAATAATTCTGTTTTTAGCATATGATTATTATTTTATGTTTGGTGTTCATCATATTGCAGAATAAACTAATACTAGAAAATATTTTAATAATAAAAGGGATCTCTGGGTGGCTCAGTGGTTTAGCGCCTGCCTTTGGCCCACAGCGTGATCCTGGAGTCCCAAGATCGAGTCCCACATCAGGCTCCTTGCATGGAGCGGGCTTCTCCCTCTGCCTGTGTCTCTGCGCCTCTCTCTCTCTTTCTCATGAATAAGTGAATAAAATCTTTGGCCACTCTGCACTGAGCAAAATGACTAGAAGGAAAAACTCACCTCTAAAGAAAGAATCAGGGATCCCTGGGTGGCACAGCGGTTTGGCGCCTGCCTTTGGCCCGGGGCGCGATCCTGGAGACCCGGGATCGAATCCCACATCGGGCTCCCGGTGCATGGAGCCTGCTTCTCCCTCTGATTGTGTCTCTGCCTCTCTGTCTCTCTCTGTGTGGCTATCATGAATAAATAAATAAAATCTTAAAAAAAAATAAAGAAAGAATCAGAAACAGTCCTCTCTCCCACACAGTTACAAAATTTGGATTACAATTCAATGTCAGAAAGCCAATTCAGAAGCACTATTATAAAGCTACTGGTGACTCTAGAAAAAAGCAAAAAGGATTCAAGAGACTTCATGACTGCAGAATTTAGATCTAATCCGGCAGAAATTTTAAAAAAATCAATAACACATAGTCACACCAAGAAAACCACCAAGATTATTTCCCATATGTGAGGACAAAGCTAATCTGGGCTTTGTTAATGTAAAATTAAGACATTTTGTCATGGGTGGGACACTAATTTTGGGCTCCTAAACAAATAACTAAGGAGAAGAAATTTTTCATTCTTCTGAAGATTGTGGTAGTGGAGCCCTCAGGAGTGTCCAATGCTCCTCCATTTCTACCAAAATTGATGACCCTCTCAGAGATTAATGGGAAGGAAAGTTGACTGGACACTACAAACAAGTGAGACCTGTGCATTATGTGAAATGTAAGGGCTTCTCCCACTCAAGCAGTTAACTGATGAGAAATTTCTTCATATTAAAGTTAAGCCACTTGATATTGAAAGTAGGTATTTTTTCTCTATTAATATCCCCCCCCCCAGAATTTATTAATAGGATTTTTCATTTATTTTATAATTATGTTTTTATTTATGTGATAGTTTTCATCGTGTTTATTGTTTCATAATTCTAGAACACTAATCTATTTTGTCTGTTTAATATATATATATATTTTTTTTTTTTTCAAGATTCCTGGGTGGCTCAGCAGTTGAGCATCTGCCTTTGGCTCAGGGTGTGATCCCGGAGTTCCAAAATCGAGTCCCACATAGAGCTTCCTGCATGGAGCCTGCTTCTCCCTCTGCCTATGTCTCTGCCTCTCTCTCTGTGTCTCTCATGAATAAATAAATAAAATCTTTTAAAAACTTTTTTTTCCAAAAATATATGCATTTTTCACAAAAGCATAAGAACAAGTTTATCTAAAGGATATTTATTCTCTTCAAAATAAATTGAAAGTATACTGCCACTAACATCGCACTGATATTCTTTTTCATGTAAGTTTACCCTTGAACAATGCAGAATTTAGGGCATCTACCCTGTTTAGTCAAAAATCTACATATAACACTTGACTCCTCAAAAACTTAACTACTAATAGCTTACTGTTGACTGGGAGCCTTACCAATAACATAAACAGTCACTTAACACATATTTCGAATGTTATATGTACTACATACTATATTCTTGTAGTAAACTATAGAAAAATATTTTAAAAAATATAAGAGAAAATACATTTAAGGAACTCTACTGTATTTATTGAAAAAACCCACATGTAAATGAGCCCATACAATTTTAACCCATGTTATTTAAGGGTCAGCTGTATTGTGGAAATATATATGGTGTATGACTTAGTTTTTCATAAAAAACTGATACTCTGACTTTTGAGAGAGATTAAAATAGAAAAATATTCACCAATTTTTAAAATTGTAAAATCCAGTGTTGCACCCCCAGTAGAATATCCAGTAACCATATATGACTATTGAGCATTTGAAATGTTATTAGTACAAATTGAGATGTTTGTAAGTGGAAAATATATACTGGATTTTAATGACTTGGTATAAAAATAAGTAAAAAAAATCATGATTTTTTATCAATTGCATGATGAAATGATAGTATTTTGGATATATTGAAAAAATATTAAAATCAATTACTTTTTTTACCTTTTTATGTGGATAACGGAAAATTTAAAATTACATATATGACTTGTATCATAATTGGACAGTGTTGTCCTAATGCCTTGGCAAGTTGAATTTTGCCTTTAATGTCAATATACTGATTTGTTGGACTGTAAATACCTAAATTAAGTATGGCATACAAAAAGAACAAAACCACAGTCTCAGAATTATTTCCTGTGATAGAATTCAACAGAAATATCACTAAATTGTCAGTTTTCAACAATTTTTATCTATGAAAACTTTTCATATAGTTCAATTTTTATCCTTCCTCTTTGATTTAAAAGTTCATTGATGTTTTTCTTTTAATATCAAATGACTGTGACTATCTCCTTCTTACCTTATAGTATCAAATCTAATTATTTTTATATCAGTGCTCAAAATTCCAATTTTCATAAAAGGCTTATTTATGACAATATGTTGACTGGGTCAGAATATGTCTACATTTATTTTGAAAAAATATGGAATAATTCCTGTATGGTTCTCTGAAGCCTACTCTCATGAGTGGCAGAAAATTTGGGGTCTATATCAATAGTGTCGGAATGTTGGGGATTTTGAGACATATATAGTGATGCCCTTTGATTTTAATTGGGAGAGGTGTTAATTTTGATCTACTATTTTAATTAGAATAGTCTATTTGATAAACTCTATGTCCCATGACCTGGAAATAGGCAGAGATCACTGAAATTATGAGGGAAAAGTCATACTAATGAAGTAATATAACTCTTTGAGCCATAAAGGAAGACAGGGCATGAATGTAAAATTACTAATATTACTTGTAATGTGCATCTATGTCCAACTGTTCTTTGATCTGACTCCCTTTTAAACAACAGTATAAATGAAATAAGTATACCATTATTGGCTCTGCTATGGATAACTTTTCTGAAAAAGTTAACTATGAGGAGACAGAAAAGAGTTTCCATGCTGGCGGGAAGTAAGGACAGAAAAGAGTACAGAGATTGACAGATTGGGCAAGCCCAGAGAGGGCAGAACTATCATTGACCGTGAGCAGAGCAGGAAGCTGGCACACAAAGGAACATAGAAAAAATTAAAGTTACAAACAGCATGTTTGTAAATAGCATTTCCCCAGTCTCAGATATGTCCAAAGCAACTCCTTAAGGAAGAAAATTGCAGAAATAGTCTGAATTTCCAAAGGATTCTAGGAATACCTTGAAGTTTGAGCAAGTCAAGAGATACAGGACTTTGGGATATTGCAACGATGGCAAAATTATACTCTGTTGTTTCAGATGAAAGCACAGACAGAAAACTTGTTTTAAAAAGTTTTATCCTTATCCACATCTCCCTACATGCATAATTACATCCTCATTTGAAAATATATTTCATGGTGTCTATATTTTGACTTTCTGGTCAAATTTAGGATCCAACAAAGCTCTATTTGATTATAATTTCTATGAAAAGCCTCCATGAATTTTCAGTGGTAGATATTTTGTCCTATGAAAGCCAGGCTTTTCCAAGTTGGTCTTATATATGGAGACACTTTATGTTATATGTTTTAAATTTTAAGATCATATGTCTGGGGTGCCTGGGTGCCTCAGTCGGTTCAGCATCTGACTCTTGATTTTGGCTCAGGTCATGATCTCAGGAACCTAGGATTGAGCCCCCGGAGGCTACACTCAGCTCAGAGTCTGCTTATCTCTCTCCCCACCCCTCATCCCTCCCCCGCTCCTCTCTCTTTCATAAATAATAAATAAGTAAATAAATAAATAAATAAATAAATAAATAAATAATATATATATATATACATATATATATATATATATTAGAAGATAATATGTATGTGTCTATTCAGTGCTTGTGTTGAAAAAGTCACCTTTGCTCACTTGGTAAATACCTTTTTCCCATAGGTTTCAAGTGACTTGTCCTTATGCCTTCAAGCAACTCTGATAATGCAGCCTAGTACAACCCCTCAGTGAAAAAATTGTCCTAGGTAAGGAATGCTACTAAAATCACTCTTTGGCCTAATGATTGGTTTGCTTGCCTTTATACACATATCTATACACTTATGCAGACCATTTATTTAGCCACCTGAATGATCCCCTGCTCTTAGAATTTTGTTAGATGTTGAGGATGGAGTAGTAAATAGAATTTTGACATGAATTGCATTAAAACAAAACTGTTAGCTCTCAATAGCAATTAGTAGTCAACCTTTGCTTGGGACCATGGAAATTAAAAATCTTGCCAGTTTTGAATGCTTTTATTTTTCTTCATTATATTGTCAATTCTAGTTCCCAATGAATGTAGGTACAGGTGATTATGGGACTTTCTTGATATCTAGCTAAGATATACTAACCTAAAAACTGCCTCTTTTCTTCCCTTTCATCAATGGCTAATATGAGACTTCTTGTTTGGGGGGAAAAAAAAGGCAAATAATGTGATATGTGATATCTACTCACTCATTCCTTCATTCAGTAAACAAAAAGTGAGGAGGGTCAAGTTGAACTTGATAGTCATTAATAGTAGCTATGACATGGCTAGGGCCACTATTGTTCCCAAAATAAATTTTGTTGGTATGAGTCTCTTAATATCTTTCACATTTCTCTTTTTAGTGATACTGCCTACAATGCCTATTTCCTTCCCTAAATTGTTTTCTACTGGGGTACTGAACTTTCTGTTTAAGAAAGATCACTTCAGAGAATCTCTGGGTGGCTCAGCTGTTTAGTGCCTGCCTTTGGCCCTGGGCATGCTCCTGGAGTCCCGGGATCGAGTCCCACCTCTGGCTCCCTGCATGGAGCCTGTTTCTCCCTCTGCCTGTGTCTCTGCCTCTCTCTCTCTCTCTGTCTGTCTCTCATGAATAAGTAGATAAAATCTTTTAAAATAAAAGATCACTGCAATATAATGGTAAAAGGAGATTAGATATCAAGAAGGTACTAAAATGAAGGAAAAAGCAATTGTTTGATGGTGATGGGAGTGGAGATAGAGAAAGGGTTCAAAATATTTAGAAAAGGATTAAAAGGACTAGTGATGTGAAAGGATAAATAGGCTGAGGAAGAGCAAATTTAGGAATCTAGGATGGCTCGTTAATCTAAGTGTTCTGCAAATATTTTTCATGAAAAATTATTTTTCTAAATGTTTTTTGCATGGTCATCTGTGAAGTGCCATTTGATTGGTACCAAGTAAGTGAGCTTATTCAGATGCAGACTAAAAGAAACATAATACAAATATTGAATGAAAGACTAAAATAGGGACACCTGGGTGCCTCAGCGTTATTAAGCGTCTGCCTTTGGCTCAGGGTATGAGGATGGCGTCCCACATCAGGCTCCCTGCATGGAGCCTGCTTCTCCCTCAGCCTACATCTCTGCCTCTCTCTGTGTGTCTCCCATGAATAAATAAATAAAATCTAAAAAAAAAAAAAAAAAAAGACTAAAAGAGTTGGGAAAGAAATAACTAAAAGTACGGATGTACTCATTTCCCGAAATTTTAGCTAATGATGGTTAATATTTATTTTTGTACCAGACATATTCTTACATGTTTTACCTATACTAAGTAGATTAATATTCACAATAACTCTGTAAATTAAGCACTGTTATTTTTCCAGTTTAACAGATGAAAAAATTAAAGTCTGAGTCACTTAGTAACTTGTCCAAATTTTTATAGCTTGGAGAGTGAGGATAAAAACAAATTTAAGGCCTATAGGCTTATAGCCTGGTCTAGTAATATCTATACTCTATTGTGTCTATATTTTAAATTTCTGAAATGCTCTATAAGAACAAGTACTGTATCTTCTTCTTTTTGAAGGCAAAATAAAAATATACATTAAAATTACATTTTTCTTATCTACTCCCAAAATACTTATTTTCTGGCACTATTTATGACTTGGGTAATTATCTCAATATAATATCACATGTAGCGTTCTTACTACTTAATTTTATCCATATGAACAGATTATTTTTCTATTTCCCTGTATGGGAATTGCATGCAAGTTGAAATTGTATACCAATAAAACATTTTTAATGGAGGCTGATAATTCCTACCAGAACTTGCCTCAAGTAAAGTTTTGATTTTTAATAACTTCTTATTAAACTGATTAGAAGAATTTGAGGAATAATTTCCTTAAAACATTTATTTCCAAAGTAATTTTTAAATTACATTATTATTTTCAAGTTGTGATCATCCTGCATTTTTTTCAGAGAAGAGGCAATTCACGAACAGAGTTTGCAGTAGCAGAGAATTCTTATAACATTTCTAGTGACAGAAAACATAACAAAATTAAACATAACTAACCAACAATTTTCTTATATTGTTCATAGTATATTTGACTTTAGAAAACAAAATAAAGATAATTATAGATCTCTAATCCCTTTAAGAATTATAATTTTAAAAACATATTAAAGAAGCTCTCTGATTTTAAATAAATCATCTAGTATAGTACTTTTCAGACTCAACCTGAATCAAAATCATCTGGAAGGTCTGTTAAAATGTTGATTCCTATTAGGTAACCCCAGAGATTCTGATCCAATGTGTCCAAGATAGGGCCTAACTTTGCCTTTGTGATAGGCCTCCAAGTAATGCTAATATTGCTGTTTTATGGTCCACACTTCATAGACCATTGCTTTAGTCCACATTTAAGACTATTGAGATATCATGGTGAAATTAAGCAAAAACAAAACAGTTAATCAGAATATAAAAAAGAACTAGATTTGTTCCCAACTTCAATACTTCTTGTTTTGTATTCATTTATTTGTTTATTTTCTAAGCTGAAAGTCTACCTGGAAAACAGACAAACAAAAAACTACCCCAACATATTTCATTTGTGTAGTCTCTGAATAGTAAAAGACAAGCTCCACACATGTCTATGATGAAGAGTTTATCCAATAAGCCTCTAGACATAAACTGATCCAACCCATGTGATTTACCTTTTAATCTTCATCCTTTCTGGCCATCCTTTTCTCATTAGATCTAAAATACAGTAATAATGTTTACTAAAATTAGAAACTGTAATAGAAAAATAGCAAAGACAGGCCATGAGAACCAGCAATCTTAGAATTGTAATTTACATTCCAGTGGGAGACATCTATGAAAAGACTTATTTTAATTTAATCCTCAGTTAGGGGTCCTGTTTTAAGAGCAAAAAAGAAACACTGAAATCAGCTCTCTATGAGCAATCCAGATTTTTAATATAGTTAGATTATAAGGTAATAACATTGTGTAAGTTTCTCAAAACTTATGATCCCACACAGGTTTAATTGCCATAAGCCATTAGTTGAGAACATTTTCCTAAGAAATATATATTAAACAAAAATGTGAATGGAAAGCAACTGTTTCAAATATCTTAAACTGTGGAACTTCATGTTAAATGTTTTTTCTCTTATGAAAAGAAAAAAGAGTGTTCTAATATAAGTATAGAATTTCTCAAATTGCTCATTTTGTAAAAAATATATCAGTGGGAACAAACTATTTTAGAAATAAAGAAAAGAGATAGCTTTATCCAACTTTAATTTTTGTATGTTATTTTAGGAGAGCAAGTTAACATGTACAGCATACTAAAATTAAAAAAAAAAACAAAACAAAAAAAAAAAAAACATTGAAGTCTAGTAGGCATGCTATTTATTCTCCATCTGCCCTTATCCCAGCTCTATTCTCCTCTTCTATGTTTCTCTCAGTCCAAGAGGCTGGCCTCTGGACACTCTATCTTCCAGATCCCCTTGATATCTAGCTTTAGTTGGATTTGTATAATGGTAGTATGAGGAGGCTTACAGGAGGAGACAGAAACTAAACTATTTGTTCCCCACTCCCTCCTGGTAGTCATTCCATTCCTCTGTGGCAGTAACTTCCACAAGCTGGCCCATATATCCAATATTCTAGCATTCACTGAGTACCAGTAACCATTTCCTTCCTTTTTCCCTGAGGCCCTGGAATTGGTAACTGTAGGTTTCTGTAGCTATCCTCTGGATATCTCGGCATTTCCCATATGACACAATAGACATTTTAGACTGGATAGTCCTTTTTTTGTTCAGAACAATCCTATGCATTGTAGGATGTTTAGCATCATTTTTGGGTGCAAGTAGCACCCCTCCCCAGTAAGGATAATAAAAAATGTCTCTAACTGTCAAATGTTACTTGGAGGACAAAATCTACTTTCCTTCCCCCTTCTCCCTACACATGCCCTCTACCTGAGAACCACTGCCATAAACCATCTGACAGTTCTGTATTATTTTCCTTCTCTTCATTATAGCCATTGGAGTAGAATCTTGACTCATATAACACAAAATGATTAAATAAAACAATTGGGAAAATGGATGTATTGACTGATGTTGGCAACATTTGAAAAGTAAATAATGGTTAGTAAAGTCTGTGTGATAAGATTATATCAGACCATGGAAAATCTTTAATCCTTACAAACAGATAAGAATAGTTCTTAAAGGTTTAAAACTATGGAATATACTTAAGATGATTATTTGTTTAAATAATTTGTTAAACAATATACAAATTACCAAAATGCAGATAACATAAAAGGCAAAATATTATTATATTAAATAAAATAAAATATTCTGAAGAGTTTTAATAATAGTAAAGTAAACCAAAGCTAAAAAATTCTATAGATATTTATAGGAATGATGTTAAATAATTATTATTTACATTAGGAAATTATTATAAAAATAAACTCAGTGTTAAGTGTTAAAAATCCAGTGAACACATTTTTTGATATTATAAAATGGCCGTTATTAATGCTATATTAAGCATTTCCAGTTTTCTGCTTCCTGAGATAAGGTAGCATTTCTCTGCCCCATTGAAGTTAAGTTTACTGTTTACCCAATAAAATATGTGCAGAAGCAACTTCTTTTTCTTTTCTGTTTTAAAATTGATGCTCTATAATTGGTTTCCTATTTAAAGACAATGATAGTAAGAATTGGTCTATCTCATGTTTAATGATAAATAACAGATTTCATCAGTTAGTTATCATGATTATTTAGTTCATCATTTCTAACAGAGTTTATCTTTTACTCCCATCCTAAAATTCCAAGTTAGTTAAAACAAAGTTAGCTTTTTCTTAATTCATCATTCATGATGAAGATGGGGATGAGACACATTGCATATAATTATAAACATCTTAGATTAGATTTAATATCATATTAATTCACAGGGAAATATGTTTAATCACTTAAATAAATGAAAAGCTAATATTTGTATCACATAATTCTTAGTACTCTAAGAAGACTAAACGACTTTGCAATTAATTCTTTCTAAAATTATAAAATAATCCTTCAATTATTAGCTCATCTACTCTCGACCCTTGAGAATTATGGAAACAAAGTTTGCTAATTGTAGCATATCTGAATTTTAATCTCATATCTTTTAAATCATCATCCAGTGATTTTTCTAATATACCTTTTTTCTCCTTTCCTATGCCATTAATTTCTAGATCATAGGTATGATAAAGAAATGTAAGCCACCACATAAAGTATTCTCTGGCCGGTAGAAGTAATAATATAGGAAACAAACTTAATATTTAAAAGTATCTTCCATATGCAAATTTGCTTAATCTTCACAACTATACTATTGAGATTGTTGCTGTTGTGGTTTATGTGATATTTAAAAATAAAGGGAACAAACATTTATTATTTCCAAATTACTGTTCCAATGTGTGAGCAGCGGCTGCCCGTAAAGTAGATTCCTTCATTGAAAAAGTATTGCAGTAGCAAAACCCATGGTCTCTTACAATAGCTATCAGTCTAAAAACTTGGGAAGAATTTAGTGAGCAAAAAGGACAGAGGTTAGGTTGTCATTTGGCCATAGCTTTTCAGGATCAAGGACATTTATGTATAAAATATATGCCAAAAAAATAAAATAAAATAAAATAAATAAAATAAAATAAAATAAAATATATGCCAATCGCCCTGGTTTAGTTTAATGATTCTTTGTTGCGAGGTAGAATGATAGCATGCCTCACAAGGATATTTATAATAGAATATAAACTACATGAAGTCAGAAGCTTATAACTGTGGAATGTGCTTGGACAAATTTGAATTTATCTTGTTCAAAGTTGCATCCCCAAAATAGTGGCTACAGTTTAGCATATAGTAGCTATTCCACAAATTTTGTGTTGTTAAAGTCATAATCACATCCACATTTGGATAACAAAATTAGGACTCAAAGGAAAGTCATAGGAAAGATTATTTAAAGAAGTCAAAAAGCACATAAAGTTATTATAATTGTGAATTTAACTAAACAGTAACCTATATTTTTGTCTAATAAACTTTCTTTCTCTGTGTTCCCATAAATATATGGTACCCTAAGGATTTAATGTACATTTAATAAGAGAAAGTGTGCAGGCTTATTTCAGATGCTGTTGTATTACAATACTAGTGTCATTGTATAAAACGTACATTATAATAAAAGTGATGTCAATTTCCATGCTAGCAGTAGTCCAGTGGTCCTGTTGTGAAGATAGCCAAGCTTTCTCGCATTAGTGCTCAGAAAACTAGGTCTCTAGAATATGATTATGAAATCTTACTTCTTTATTTGTAGTGTGTGTGTGTGTGTGTGTGTAATTAGACCAGATGCTAAAGTCTCTCTAAATTTCAAAATGGATACTTTATTTATTGCTATTTAGTCTCTTCTGAGCCTTACTATTTATTTTCTTCTGAGTTGTTTATATCATGTTTGTGAATTTGAAAATTGGCTAATATTGGAGAAGAATCATGTTTATTTTTGAAAATTAATTATTCCATTGTAGCTTTCACTGTTTATACTCCTTTACCTGCCCCCCATTGACTTCAGTCACAAATAAGCCTTTTAAAGTACTCTGCCACATTTTAGCAGAATAGCCTGGTGAGTAAGGAGCTAGGAGCAGTACCAGAAACCATTAAACCTTATATAAATGATGCCAGTAAGGTATGCCACAGCGGCAGTGCTGCATTCAATTATAAATAATAACATAAGTACAAGTGCATGCCCTGGGCTTTCAGCTGATTAAATATCATAACTACACAGGACTCCAATACAGAGGCACAAAAGAAAGATTCCTAGTTTTTACCTAGAAACTAAAACTCTATCACTTAAGTGTTAATTGGTGTTACATTGAGTAACAATGCTGTGAACCGAAAAGGCAAGACAAGGACTCCCTGCTGTAATGTTAAAATGGTATGCATCTATTATCAGCTCGCTAAATTACCAGTAGTGTGTACACTACCTCATCTAGTTGAAATAATGCAGGAAAACAGTAGGGGGTGAATGGGACCAACCTGCAAACTGATAAATTCAGTTCATGGACATCTGAATTATACCTCACTATCACATATCCTACATTTTCTGAGGATAAATGATTAAAAAGGAAAGCATCTAAATGAGATTTGACTATGTACTGGGAACTGTAATGTCATGTAGATGTGAGTTTTTGTAATTAAAATGCATACTATTTTGTCCTATGCACATAGTATATACAAATAAAAGTAAACATTCGATGATATTAGTGTTTATATTGAGTTGTAATGTCATAATCCTGGGGATTGTTCTGAGAAAAGCAAGAAATGTAATAATTCTTGAAAACATATAGCTCCTCTGCATTCTCACCAACTATGTCTCCAATTTACACAAAAGGAAAATGAAGCTCGAAGAATTGATGCTTAAGACAGGTATACAATAAGCCAAAATGACTATTCTAATCCTCAGTTTTGATCTCACTGTATTACATCATCACGTCATTTCAAATATGTCAAAACTGAACACAGTGATAAAATGTTTATCCTTTTATTTCAAGTAATCATACTTTTTAAAATTTATACATACTTTATTATGGAGAAGAATAAGATCCATAATCCCCCAGGTATTCTGGGGATCCCTAATTCCAGGGATAATGTAGAAAACTAAAGTCTTTTATTGTTTGAACTCCATACAATCTATCCTTTTGATTAAGAAAAAATACTGTCAGCAGTCTTGGAGTCATGGATATATATATATATATAGAGAGAGAGAGAGAGAAGCATAATATATATAATGCATATAGAATGGCATAAGAAAGATTTTTGGCCATGCTTGATAAAATTTTGGCTGTGAATATATCTGAATTGACCCTTCACCTAATCCTTAACAGATTTACAGTATTTTATTTGTAGATATACCACTGTATAGTGGAACAATTTGTGCTTAATTCTATTTCTTTAACTGAAAATAGTAAGACTATGTTTAGAGTTAATAAATTCTATAGTTGTGTTAATATGGTAGCCACCAGATTGGTGTGACTACTTAAATTTAATTAAAACTAAGTACAATTTAGGGCATCTGGGTGGCACAGTTGGTTGAGCATCTGACTTCTGGGTTTGGCTCAGATCATGATCACAGGGTCATGAGAGTGCCCTCCACACTCAGCATTGAGTCTGCTTGAGATTCTCTCTCCCTCTCCCTCTTCCTCTGCCTCTCCCCTCACTCTATCTCTCATTCTAAAATGAATAAATATATCTTTAAAAAATAATAACATGAAACTAAGTAAAATTTAAAATTCAGTTCCTCATTTGTGCTGGTTCCATTTACATGTTATCAAGGTACAAGTGGCAAGTGGCCACCAAACTACACATTTCAGTGTTGCAGAAATTTTATTTAACAGGGTAATATTAGAATAAGGAGTTTCTATACATTTGAAAAAATTACAGTTTTTCATGTCATTTGTACCAGAAACACTGAATAGATCATACTTTTTAAAATATATAATATGAATGACACAAATGTTAAGAGAATTAAGCAAAACAAAACAACAACAAAAAACAAACATGATTACAAGATGTGTGTAAGGAATTCCTTTGACAGGTTACAACAGTAAGTATGTAGCTGAAGAATGAATCAGTGAATTTGAAGATAGTTCCACGATTATTATTCAAAATGAGACCTACAAAGGAAAAAAGTAAAAATCATCTATAATTATCTTCATAACTATAATCGTGCAGAAGGCATGGAACAATATTAAACAGTCTAATATATACTGACATATATTGTTTTATTGTGTTTTGCTTTATTGCGCTTTGCAGATATTTTTATTTTTCACAAACGGAAAATTTATGGCAACCCTGCATTGAGCAAGTCTATCAGCACCATTTTTTCCCATCCAAGTACTAACCAGGCCCGACCCTGCTTAGCTTCCGAGATCAGACGAGATCGGGCGCATTCAGGGTGGTATGGCCGTAGACAATCAGCACCATTTTTCAATAACATTTGTCCAGTTTGTGTCTCTGCGTTGCATTTTGGTGATTTTTGCAATATTGCAAAAACTTCTTCAGTTTATATCATAATATATTTGATGTGGTGATCTGTGATCAGTGATCTTTGATGTTGCTATCATTATTGTTTTGTTATGTTATGAATTGCGTCCATTTAAGACAGACAAATTTAATTGATAAATGTGTGTATTCCAACTGCTCCACCAAGTGGCTACTCCCTACTCTCTCTCCTCAGGCTCCCCTATTCTTTGAGACACAAGAATATTGAAATTAGGCCAATTAATAACCCTACATAGCCTCTAAGCTTCAAGTAAAAAAGAAGAGTTGCACATCTGTCTTTGAATCAAATTTAGAAATGATTAAGCTTAATAAGGAAGGCATATCAAAAGCCAAGATAGGCCAAATATTAACTAAATCTCTTGCACCAAACAGTTGTGAATGCAAAGGGAACGTTCTTGAAAGGACACTAAAAGTGCTATTACACTGACTGAATATACAAATGATAAGAAAGCAAAGTCTTATTGCTAATATGGAGAAAGTTTTAGTGGTCTATATATAAATCAGATCAGTCACAATATTTCCTTAAATCAAAGCTTATTACAAAGCAAGGCTCCAACTCTTAAATTCTATGAAGGCTGAGAGAGGTGAAGAAATACCCACCATTTGCTTCAACGTGGATAGAACTGGAGGGTATTATGCTGAGTGAAGTAAGTCAGTCGGAGAAGGACAAACATTATATGTTCTCATTCATGTGGGGAATATAAATAATAGTGAAAGGGAATATAAGGGAAGGGAGAAGAAATGTGTGGGAAATATCAGAAAGGGAGACAGAACGTAAAGACTGCTAACTCTGGGAAACGAACTAGGGGTGGTAGAAGGGGAGGAGGGCGGGGGGTGGGAGTGAATGGGTGACGGGCACTGGGTGTTATTCTGTATGTTGGTAAATTGAACACCAATAAAAAATAAATAAAAAAAGAAAAGAAATTGCAGAAGAAATTTTTGAAGATAGCAAAAGTTGGTTCATGAAGTTTAAGAAACCACGTTAAAAATGCAAGGTAAGACAGCAAGTGCTGATGTAGAAGCTGTAGCAAGTTATCCAGAAAATCTAGCTCAGATAATTAAATAGGGTAGTTATACTAAACAACAGACTTTCAAAAGAGACAAAACAGCCTTCTACTGGAAGAAGATACCATCTAGGACTTTGATAGCTGGAGAGGAGAAGTCAGTGTCTGTTTTCAAAGCTTCAAAAGATTAGCTGATACTCTTAGTTAATGCAGCTAGTGACTTTAAGTTGAAGCCAATATTTGTTTACTATTCTGAAAATCCTAGAGCCCTTAAGAATTATGCTGTATCTACTCTGTCTGTGCTCTATATGGAACAACAAAACCTGGATAACAGCACATCTGTTGATAGCATGGTTTACTGAATACTTTAAGCCCACTATTGAGACCTACTGCTGAAATAAAAGATTCATTTTAAAATATTACTGCTTATTGACAATGCATTTAGTCACCCAAGAGCTCTGAAGGAGATAATGTTGTTTTCATGCCTGGTAACATATATTTATTCAGCAGCCCATGGATCAAGGAGTAATTTTGATTTTCAAGTCTTATTATTTAAGAAATGCATTTTCTAAGGCCCATCTGCCATTTATAGTGATTCCTCTGATTTATCTGGCCAAGGTAAACTGAAAGCCATATGGAAAGGATTTACCATTCTAGATGCCATTAAATGCATTTGTAATTCATGGGGAGAGGTCAACTGATTAACAGGAGATTTGAAGAAGTTGATTCCAACCCTGATGAATGACTTTCATTGGTTGAAGTCCTCAGTGGAGGAATTAACTACAGATGGAGTGGAAATAGCAGGAGAACTAAAAATAGAAGTGGAGCTTAGAGATGTAACTGAATTACTGCAATATCATGATCAAATGTGAATATTTAAGTTGCTTCTTCTTAAGTTCTTTCTTTCTTTCTTTCTTTCTTTCTTTCTTTCTTTCTTTCTTCTTTCTTTCTTTCTTCTTTCTTTCTTTCTTTCTTTCTTCTTTCTTCTTTCTTTTTTTTTTTTTTCAAAGAAAGCAGTTTCTTGAGATGGAACCTACTCCTGGTGAAGATGCTGTGAAGATTGTTGAAGTGTATTGCATATTACATAAGCTTCACTTATAAATCAATTTTAGGGTTTTATAGGATTGATTCCAATTTTGAAAGAAGTTCTATTGTGGATAAAATGCTATCGAACAGCATCACATGCTACAGAAATCATTTGTGAAAGGAAGAGTCAACCAATGTGGCAAACTTCATTGTTGTCTTATTTTAAGAAATTGCTGCAGCCACAACATCCTTCAGCAGTCATCACCCTAATCAGTCAATGGCCATTGACATCAAAGCGAAATCCTCCACTAGGTAAAAGATTATGACTTGCTGAAAGCTCAGACAATGATTGGTGTATTTTAGCAATGAAGCATCTTAAATAATGTATGTACATTGATATTTTAGATATATTATTGTATACTTAATAGACAACAGTATAGTTAAATATAACTTTTATATGCATTGAGAACCCAAAAACTCATTTTACTCACTTTAGTATGATAAATGCCATATTGTGATGGCCTGGATCCAAATGCACAATATCTCTGAAGTATGCCAGTATGTAATTGGAACCTAGATAGAGAAGTGAATAGAATGTTTCAGGAGGGGTAGGCCCGGTGGCACAGCAGTTTAGTGCCGCCTGCAGCCCAGGGTGTGATCCTGGAGACCCGGGATCAAGTCCCACATCGGGCTCCCTGCATGGGGCCTGCTTCTCCATCTGCTTGTGTCTCTGCCTCTCTCTCTCTCACTCTGTGTCTCTCATGAATAAATAAAAAATAAAATCTTTTAAAAAAAGAAAAGAATGTTTTAGGAGAAATATTTGAAGAAATGGCTGAGAATTTTCCAAAAATAAAGACAATAACTCATATTTCAGGTAGTTCAGAGAACTCAAAGAGGCAAACAGATGAGTGAATGCACAGATAAAGTAAGACATAACTTTGTGAGAAAGAACCCCAGAGATCTACAAAGGGACCTCCTTGCATGATCATAAGATACCAATCAGTGAGTGTATGTTACGAAACTACTGAAGGCTACAGAAATAACCATTTGAAAAATCAGAGACAGTAGAGCCTGAACTTGCAAATAGTTGCAAATAGGGCCTGTTCCACATCAGGCAAATGATGGAAAATCTCATAATCCATGGAGTAATGAGTGAAGTACACAAAAGATCTTAAAGTTAATGGTAGGGAATGTTTAAGCTCAATACTACTTCAATCCTAATAAACCTGAAAAGCAAGATATGAAAGAATTAAAGTACTTCTGAGTAAATTAACTTCATTAGAGAATACAGAAATAGTATGTAAAACTATAAAATACACAATGTATGATAACCAATAAAAATTACCAGGCATGCAAAGAAGTGGATAAAGAATATCCATGATTGGGGAAAAAAAATAAGTTAATCAAAACTACCCAGGACTGACACAGAAGTTAGAAAAATGGACATTAGAACAATATTCCACCTGTTCAAAGGTTTCTGTGGAAACAAAGAAATAGGAAAATACCCAAATATAATATCTAGAGATAATTACAGTATTTGGGATAAAATATACATTAGTTAAAAATTGCAGGAAGAAATGATTAGAAAACATGAAAACATAGTAGGTGACACTTTTCAAAATGTCTCAATTTTCTTTAAAACAGAAGCTATTAAAATAACAACAAAAATAATGAAAAGAGAAACAATGAACTATGGGACAATATCATGAGTCTTAATATATATGTAACTGAAATTGTCAAAGGAGGAAGGCCATATCTTTTTACATATCTTTACAAAAATATGTAAAGAAATAATGACTGAAAAATTTCCAACTATGAAGGTACTCTAAATCCACAGATCCAAGATTTTCAGTGAAATTTAAGTTCAAAAATTCTCAAGAAAATGACACCAAAACACATTGTAATCAAATCATTCAAAACTAGTGCTAAATGAAAAATCTAAAAAGCAGACAGGAAAAAAAGACATTACACACATAGAAAAAAAAAATCATACCAACAGTAGATCCCCCATTGAAAACACTGAGGAATAAAACAGTGTCTTTTAGTATACTAAAAGGAAAAAAAAAATGCTTCTCAGAATCCCATATCAAGTGAAAATATATGTCAGAGAAAGGACAAATAATTTTTCAGATGTGTGAAAATTGAAAGAGCTTAGAAGCACACTAAAGGAATTGCTGAATAAAATTCTTCAAGAAGAAAGGGAGTGATAGAAAGAAATTTGGATCTATAGAAGGAGACAAAGTGTATCCGAAAAGTTAATAATATGCAGAAATGAACCTTGTTCCATTCTTAACACCATGTGAAAATGAACTTTAGATGGGTCAGAAATTTAAAGAGTAAAATGATAAGGCCTTTCAAAAGAATCATAGAAGAAAATATTCGTATCTAGGAATTTGATAAAGTGTCCTTGGATATGACACCAAAACAAAACAAAAACAAACCTTGAATTTTATTTTTTAAAAGCTCTGAAAAGGGATCCCTGGGTGGCGCAGCGGTTTGGCGCCTGCCTTTGGCCCAGGGCGCGATCCTGGAGACCCGGGATCGAATCCCACGTCGGGCTCCCGGTGCATGGAGCCTGCTTCTCCCTCTGCCTGTGTCTCTGCCTCTCTCTCTCTCTCTGTGACTATCATAAATAAATAAATTTAAAAAAAAAGCTCTGAAAAAAGCAGTTAGAGAATAGTGCTATAATATCTAAGAAAGTATTTGAAAATATATGTAATAAAAATCTTGTGCACGCTGAGAAAACTCACTACTCGAAGTGAGACATACTAAATGGTGGGGAAGGTGAGGAAGGCAATGGGATAGGATTTTCAGTTTCAGTTCTGACTTGTAAGGATCTTGGAAATGATCACTCCCATTCTTATAAATGGAAAAATTCAGAGACGCCTGAGTGGCTCAGTCGGTTAGGTGTCTGACTCCTAGTATTGGCTCAGGTCATGATCTCGTGATTGTGATATCAAGCCCTTGCATCAAGCTCTACATTCAGTTGGTGTCTGCTTTGGATTCTCTTTTTCTGTCTCTAATAAATAAAGAGATAAAATAGTTATTTAAAAAAAGGAAGGGACACCTGAGTGGCTCAGTGGTTGAGCATCTGACTTCATCTCAGGTTGTGATCCCGGGGTGCTGGGATCGAGTCCCACATCAGGCACCCTGCATGGAGCCTGATCATCCCTCTGCTTGTGTCTCTGCCTCTCTGTCTCTGTGTCTGTCATAAATAAATAAAAATAAAATCTTATAAAATCTTTAAAAATAAATAATCTGGACAAACTGAAAATGAATAAATTTTCTTGGATGCTTAAGACAATTAATGTTGCAGGGAACCCACCAGCTAGAAATGTGTAAAGATGAACACATCCTTAGAGTCATAGCTAAGAGCAGAGTGTGCTTTCCAGGAGCAGAAACTCTTGTAGCCATAAACTGATAAGAACACTTAAATCAAAATTTTGTTGAATAGTTGGACATTCATTGTGGAAAAGGATGACAATGAGGAACACCTGGGGTCACGTTTTTATAGAAGCTGCACATTTTGTGGTCTTTACCTTTAAGAACCCCATTGTATTCTCAAAATGAAGATCTGAGAAAGATGTCTTCATGGCTGTAACAGGGTAAAGAGAAAACTAATTATTTTCCAGTTACATTTCTAGAGACATCTCCATGAGTAAAGTCCTACTTTCCAAGGAAGAGCACTTTTGTTTGAGGCTTGTCATAGTCAGGGGAAGATCATTTTTCCCATTTTAGTCCTCTCTAGCATTTCTTCCTCACCTTAGGGAAGGAGAGCAAGCATAATTAAAATTGGTGAGGGATTTTAGGAAACAGATTCTGGGTGCTGCAACCAGGGAAGATATGAAAGGGCAGAGGTAAAGCTTTACTACTGGAGAAACAGTGGAAAAGATCACAGTCCAGAAACACAGACCTACTAAAAGACTAATACATTATCTTAAGACTATAGAGCACTCACGCTCCTCCACACCAAACTTTCATGCTTGTAAACTAGAAGAGTATTTTTTTACCTAATACAAGGAAAAGAAAAGATGTAAAATGAAGATAGAAATCAATAAAATTTAAAATAATCCATAGGATCCCTGGATGGCTCAGCAGTTGAGCGTCTGCCTTTGGCTCAGGGTGTGATCCTGGTCCAAGAATCGAGTCCCACATCAGGCTTCCTGCAAGGAGCCTGTTCTCCCTCTGTCTATGTCTCTCCCTCTCTCTCTCTGTCTTTCATGAATAAATAAAATCTTTAAAAGAAATAGTCCAACATGTTTTTTTTTAAATCAATTAAACCAAAAGATTTTTTTTAAAGAGCAATAAAATTGATAAACCTTTAGACAGGCTAAACAAAATTTATAAAAAGAAAACATAAATTGCCAATATTATAAATGAAAGATAATTTTTCATCATCACTGTTGAAATGAACATTTAAAGGATAATAATGAAGTCTACAAACAAATATATGTCCACAAATTTGATAACATAGGCGAATGGACCAATTCAAGGGAAGTCTTCATAACTATCTACATAAAAATATGAAGGAATCTATATAATAAGTACTAGAACTAATAGAAAAATATAGTGCCAATTATCAGGATACAAGATTAATATGTAAAAGTCAGTTATTTTCCTATATTTCTACAACAAATAATTGGAATTTGAAATTCAAAACAATGCCCTTTATGATTGTAAACTCCCCCACCCCGACACACACACATACACACACATACACACAGAAATTATTTGGTATAAATATAACAAAATATGCAAATATGCCCTGGATCTGTGTACAGATAATTAAAAAGCACTGTTGAAAGCAATAAAACAAGATGTAAATAAATGCAGAAATATTCTGTGATTATGAGTTAGAAGACTCAATATGTTTAAGATGTTAATTCTTCCCAACTTAACCTATAGATTCAAAGCAATGCCTATCATAATCTTAGGAAGCTGTTTACCCAATTGATTTGGACATTTATGTCAGCACTGAAACCTGCACAGAGATATATGTAACAGTTTTATCCATAGGTACCAAAACCTGAAAGCAATCAAGATGTCTAGGTGAATGGCAAAATATAGTACATTTGTATAATAAATACCATTCAGCAATAAATAGGAATATGCTATAAAATCATGCAAAGGTATGTATAAATTCTAAGTGCTTATTGAAAGATTTAAAAGGCCAGTTGGAAAGTTGCATTTCATTTTTCTGGAATGGCAAACTAATAGAGATTGAACACATCAGTGTTTGACATGGATTCAGGGAGGGCTGGAAAAGTTGAATAGTTGATTCATGGAGGATATTTTAGGCTAAATCAAGCTTTTTAAGATACTATAATGATAAATATACGAAACCTTGTCAAAATCCATAGAATTCATTCTATGATGTCAGCATTACACTGATGCCAAAATCAGATAAGGACTCCAATTTAAAAGAGAACTACAGGCCAATATCCCTGGTGAACATGGATGCAAAACTTCTCAATAAAATACGAGCAAACTAAGTTCAACAATGCATTTAAAAAGACCATTCACCATCATCAAGTGGAGTTTATTCCTGGGTCGCAAATGTGGTTCAATATTTGCAAATCAATCAACATGATCACAACATTAATAAAAAAAAAAAAGAATAAGAACCATATGATCATTTCAATAGATGTGGAAAAATTTTTCAACAAAATACAACATCCATTAATAATAAAAGCCCTCAACAAACTAGGTTTACAGGGAACATACCTCAACATTATAAAGGCCATATATGAAAATTCCACAGCTAATATCATCCTCAATGGAGAAGAACTGAGAGCTTTTCCTCTATAATCAGGAACAAAAGAGGATGTCCACTCTCACCACTGTTATTTAACATAGTACTGGAAGTCCTAGCCACACCAGTCAGACAACAAAAATAAATAAAAGACATCCAAATCAATAAGGAAGAAGTCAAACTTTCACTATTTGTGGGTGATATGATGTTCTATATAGAAAACCTAAAGACTCTACCAAAAAATTGCTAGAACTAATATGCAGATTCAGTAAAGTCACAGGACACAAAATCAATGCACAGAAATCTGTTGCATTATGATACACCAATAATGAAGCAGCAGAAAGAGAAATTAAGTAATAAATCTCCATTTACAATTGCACAAAAAACTGTAAGATACCTAGGAATAAAACCTAACTAAAAATAAATAAATAAATAAATAAAATAAAACCTAACTAAAGAGGTGAAACATCTTTACTCTTTTTTCCTTTAAACTATAAAACACTTGTGAAAGAAATTACAGATGACACAAAGAAATATAAATATATTCCATGCTCATGGGTTAGAAGAACAAATATTATTAGATTGTCTATATTACCCAAAGCAATCTACACACTTAAGGCAATCCCTATCAAAATACCACTAGCATTTTTCACAGAACTAAAACAGTCTTAAAATTTGTATGGAACCACAAAAAGATTCCAAGTAGCCAAAGCAATCCCGAAAAATAAAAGAAAGCTGAAGGCATCACAATTCTGGATTTTAAGTTATATAAGAAAGCTGTAATTGTCAAAACAGCATTGGTACAAGTACAAAAATAGACACATAAATCAATAGAACAGAACAGAAAATACAGAAATTATCCCACAACTATATGGTCAATTAATCTTCAACAAAGCAGAAAAGATATCCATTGGGGAAAAGACAGTCTCTTCAACAAATGATGTTGGGAAAACTGGACAACAACATATGCAAAAGAATGAATCTGAACCACTTTCTTACACCATATACAAAAATAAATTCAAAATGGATTGAAGACTTAAATATGAGACACGAAACCATAAAAATCCTAGAGGAGAACACAGGCAGTAATCTCTTTGACATTGGCCATAGCAACTTCTTTCTACATATGTCTCTGGAGGCAAGGGAAACAAAAGCAAAATAACTATCAGGGCTTCATTAAAATAAAAATCTTCACTCGCTGGCATTTAAATAAAAACTTGTACAAAGTTAAAAAAAAAAAAGAACGTTGGGTATTTTGACCCATAAATGATTACACTGAAGTTCTGGTTTGTAGTATTATTTATTAGATCATATTTTTAGTGATGTGTAGTATTATTGTAGTTTTTAGTGTTATTTTTAAGGAAGATCAAATATGATTTATAGCATTATTTTTAGGAGATCAAATATGCTTTTTTAAAATACTCACACTGTCATAAGAGTATAGCCACAATGTGTTATAACAGCCATATACCAGGAAAAAAATCTTGCACATGGATTTTTATTTGCTTTTTAAAAAAATGTGCTTATTCTTCTCATACTTCTTGAGTACCTACTAAGTGGTAAGCTTGGGGTTAAACATAGAAGCAAATATTTCCAAAAAGGAATAATAAGTGTCATAATGTAGGTAAATATAAAATAATATGGAAGTACATCTGGAGGATTATTTTGGAAATTACCCCAGGGTTTTTGTCTTGCCCACTCCTGTAACCCATTCCTAACCAGCATCTCCCCAATTCCTTAAGCCAGCTTATATTTTGTGTATCAATCAATTTTTGTTCACTTTTTGTATTCCAAAAGCCTTTAAGCCTTATATCTACTATGATGCTTAATCAAGTATACTGATCTATATAAATTTTCATGGCAGACTTAGCAGCAGTAATAGTAGCAGTAGCTGAGACAGCAACAATATATATCATGTGTTGGAGTCACTGTGACCCAGGTACTTTCTGCCTGTATATATAAGCATCACTTCTTGATTGTTACACAAATATATATATGTAATAACTTGGATTGGAAATTGAAGCTCAAAGAGATTTCACATCATACTCTAGTAGAAAATCAAATATCCCCACTAACATTTTCCCAAAATATTAATATTTTATCCAAGGTCTAAGATATTAATAATTATACTAATGCTTATTTTGTATAATATTAAAATATTGTGATCTGATAAATACATATTTTATTTGTCTCATTAACTATTACACAGCTCCTAAAACCCTTGTGATTTCCTGGTAGAGGTGAAAGGAGCATCTTTTGCTATCCATAAAAGCCCCTGTCAACAAAACCTGATTTTATGCTAATGAGATGATTCTTAGTGGGCCCCCAGATAACTTCAGGATGGGAGCTGGTCACCAGAGGAACCAACCATGTTATTTTCAGGGTTGAAACTTTCAGCCTCATCATCAGACTTCCAAGGAGGAGAGACACTGAATTCGGTCATTAATGGTCACTGATTTAATCAATTTTGTCTATGTAATGGAACCTCCATTAAAAAACCCTAAAAGAAAGAGTGAGAGAGCACCCCATGTCTCATAATTTTCTCTATGAATTTCTTCCATTTAGCTGTTCTGAGTTGTATCCTTTTTATCAAAAGTTCACTCATGTGCCCTTGTAATCAATCCCCACCCCCATCTCTAACCACTAGCAGTCACTGATCTGTTTCCTGTTACAACTTCAAGAAAGTCATACAAGTAAATTCAATCAGTATGTAATTATTTAATGTAAGACAATGCTTCTATATGTCATCTATCTTTTTGAATGTATCATTCATTCATTTCCTTTTATTGCTAAATAGCATTCTATTATATGAGTAGATGTAACAAAGGTTGTTCATCTAATTATAAGATGAACAGTTAATTTCCAAGTTTTTGCAATTATAAGTTAATCTGCTATAAACATTTATGTGCAGATTATTATTTGGCCATTTGTTATTATATTATTATCTTTTTATTACATTATTTTTATTGACTAAATACCGAGTAGGAGAATTACTAGATTGCATTTCCTGCCTCACTCCTATAATCTGCCATTTTTCCAAGGAAACTTGGCCCCGTTCACTTAAGGAGTTTTGTAGTAAAAACCAAGATCTGGATGCAGGTATGTTTATTCCTACTGAGGTGCTCATTCTGGGCCATCTCAGCTGATAGAGAAAGGAGATACTTGTGTGTATATGAACTCATGTGTATATACCTATTATTAATATGTCTGCATATAACCATCTATGTCTCTGCTAAGCTAAATATGAGTTCATATTAATGTCTCCAATGATAATCCATTACCATATAGATAATTATAGCCTCTTTCTCTTGCATATCTATAATTTCTCAGTCCAACTGTAAGAAACCTGGCACCCATCATCCATTACCTATTTACTTAATTGTTGAAGTCAGTATACATGTAGAGTGGTTTTCAGAATTGTTTACCTGTACACCATGAGAGACAATTTTATCAACTAAAGTACAATGCTCACATCCAACTTTTTTGCCTTTCATTTAATGGTTTTAGACATTTTCAAAACTGTGTAGGTGAATATCCTTTCTCTTAACTACATCAGTGAGGTTATTTTGTGCATTTATAACACAATTGTAATCTTTGTTTAGTCTGGATTCCATCCTGGATCCCTAACTACCTAAAATGACTTATTTTTAAATTTGCATACACTAAGGACTTTGAGATATAAATTTCTATGTTCTTAAAAATCTCTTAAGTTTTTATTTAAATTCTAGTTAACATAAGTATAATATCAGTTTCAGTCATACAATATAGTGATTCAGTACTTCCATACAATACCCAGTGCTCATCACAAGTGCACTTCTTAATCCCCACCATCTATTTCACCCATCCCTTACCACCACCTTCCTGCTGGTATCCACCAGTTTGTTCTCTATAGTTAAGAGTGTGTTCTTGGTATACCTCCTTCTTTCTATTATTTTTCCCCTTTGCTCATTTGTTTTGTTTCTTAGATTCTTAGAGTGAAATCTTATGGTATTTATCTTTCTTTGACTTATTTCACTTAGCATAATGTTAGCATATTAGCATAATATTAGCATAACACACACACATAAACATACCCCTTTTTCTTCATCCATTCATCAGGTGATGGATCCTGGGCTGTTTCCATAATTTGGCTATTGTAGATAATGTTGCTGTAAATATCCAGATGCTTGTGTCCCTTTGAACTAGTATTTTTGCATCCTTTAGTTAAATACCCTAGTCTTGCAATTGCTGGATCATAGGATAGTTCTACCTTTAAATTTTGGAACCTCCATACTGTTTTCCAGAGTGACTGTACCAGTTTCCATTCCCACCAACAGTGCAAGAGGGTTCCCATTTTTCCACATCCTTACAACATCTGTTATTTCCATGTTGTTGATTTTAGCCATTCTGAGAGGTGTGAGGTGATATTTCATTGTATTTCTGATTTGTATTTCCCTAATGATCAGTGATGTTGAGCATCTTTTCATGTGTCTCTGCTAGTCATCTGTATGTCTTCTTAAGAAAAAATATCTATTTATGTCTTCTGCTTATTTTTTATTGGATTATTCATTTTGAGGGGTGTCAAGTTTTTTTTTTTTTTTTTTAATTTATTTATGATAGTCACAGAGAGAGAGAGAGAGGCAGAGACACAGGCAGAGGGAGAAGCAGGCTCCATGCACCGGGAGCCCGATGTGGGATTCGATCCCGGGTCTCCAGGATCGCGCCCTGGGCCAAAGGCAGGCGCCAAACCACTGCGCCACCCAGGGATCCCGAGGGGTGTCAAGTTTTATAAGTTACTTATATATTTTGGATACTAACCCTTTATCAGATATGTCATTTGTAGATATCTTCTCCCATTCCATTGGTTGCCTTTCAGTTTTGTTGATTGTTTGCTTGACAGTACAGAATTGTTTTATTTTGGTGAGGTCCCAGTAGTTTATTTTTGCTTTTGTTTCCCTTGCCTCCAGAGACATATATAGAAAGAAGTTGCTATGGCCAATGTCAAAGAAGTTCCTGCCTGTATCTCTAGGATTTTGATGATTTCATGTCTCACATTTAGGTCTTGAATCCATTTTGGAATTTTTTTTGTGCACGGTATAAGAAAGTGGTCCAGTTTCATACTTTTGCTTGTTGCTGTCCAATTTTAATGCACCTTATACTTTTAATTATTCCTCCCAATTTTGATATATGGAGGTTAATAAGTGTTTTAATTTATTTTGTTTTATACAAAATATTTAAATTGTTCCAATATCTAATGTTTCTAAATGTAGTAGATTTCTAATTTATTTTTTTACAAATTAATCTTTCGTCAGAAAATCATTTTCTTGACAACTGATAATAGGGAATCATTTTATGTATAATAAACCACACAGTACAATAATATTTTCAATTGGTAAGATATGTAATACACGTAAAGTCCATCACACATCATAAGGAAAGGAAATAATAGAAAATTATTTTGAAATAGTATGTTATTCTACAGACATATTCCTGTTAGCTTTAGCATGCATCCTAAGTGTCCATGTTTAAAAAGCCTATGTTGCTGTTAATATCCTTCTCATAATTACAACTCAAATACGTTTAGTGAAGAAATAGTATTATAAAAATGAATAAAGGGGAAACGATTAGCTGTAATCCCATGCCCATGTCCCAACCACTGCTAATATATTTTACTGCTTTTCTGTATAATATATATATTTTTTAAAAATGTAGACACTCCTAAAAGAGGCAATAACCAAAATGCTATCATTAAATGAGGAAAATCAAGCCTCTATGCCCATTCACATTGAGAACTTCTCAAACACCTGGAAACTTTACCTACAGTTCACTACATATCAGCTTGTTGCCATAATTTACCTGCTACTTTACATTATAATGACATGGTACAGGAGAGACAAAACTGTTGTTTCCCTGCTGACGATGTAATCAATACACACCTGTTTTCTGCTGGGAAAACTGCAGCAGTAGATGTGGTAGCATTTTAACCTGTTAGACGGTGACAAAGTAGCATGCTGGAAACACATGAATTTGACAAACTTTCACATACTGTTTGCAAATTGAACACAAGCAGTGGGATGCTGGCATATGTTACTATTTCCATGATGACAGATTATGATGCTTCAGGTAAAAGTTAGAATCATTCATAGAAAAGTGGAAGAAACCCAGTCATGAAACAAAGCTATAGGGGTACAAACTTCGTGTTTTCTTAATATATTCCAAATATATCTCATTGTAATATCAAGTTTCTTTTAAAAGAAACGGAATTGGAGCACCTGGGTGGCTCCATCAGTTAAGCATCAGACTCTTGATTTCTGCTCAGGTCACAATCTCAGTGTTCTGAGATCAAGCCCCAGGATAGGCTCTGAATTCAGCAGGAAGTCAGCTTGAGAATGTATCACCCTATCCCTTTGCCACTCCCCCTACTGCACTCTCTTACCTCTCTCTCTCTCTCTCTCTCTCCAAATCCAATAGCATTTTAGAAACTGTCCAAAAATTATTGGTTTTAGAAATTTTTGTATTTCTCTTCATTAATGACAAATAAATTTCAAGTTTTTGTATATTTATCAATACATTGATGATTTGTTAGTTATTTTTCTTCATATGTGGTCACCAAAAATATAAAGGCTACTTATCTTTGAGCTCGAATTAAGAAAAGGTAATCTGAAGACAGTCTCCAACCAAAACATTGCATTTTGAAAGAATTAACTTGGAATCATTTAAAGTTATGATTTTTCACCATACTTTTTTTCTGGAAAAAGAGCACAGATTTTCTAGTTACTCTTTTTTTATCTTGTTTATTTTGTAGATTATATTTTATTATTTTATTTTATTTGGTTATTTGTATTATTTATATAATGTGGCTTTCTCCAATATTAGATAATATAATGTGTTTTTTTAGCATAGGATGCTAATGATTCTAATATGGGTCTGTTTATAGTGGGAAATTGTCAGCGGTACTAGAAGAAAAGAAAGGGGGCGGGGAAACCTGAGATAACCAAATGTATTAGCTTTCCTTTTCCCTTTTACTTTGTATGTAGTAAAAGCAATAAATCACCCAGTGGAAATTAGAGGAAATATGGCTCTGAATATTTCTCTTATCCCTGTTAGACAATAGGCCCCTCCATCATTTCACTTTATAATTTGCTATCTTAATGGGTCAAATAATCATGATGTTGAGTTACCACTCATGTCTCGTGTAAATTCCAGATTTACCTCCTTGGATCGTAGATTCTAACTCCTTATTTTGTTCAAGTATTTTACTCTTATCTGAAACTGTTTTTTATTTATTTGTCTTTGGTTATGTTGAGTTTGTTGTCTTACTTCCTAAAATAAAATGTTAAGAATCCTTAAAGGAAGTGATTTAGCTATCTGATTCCTTGTAGTTCTCAAAATGTCAAGAACTGGGCATGATACATATTACGTATTCATCAACACTGGAAGTTACTGGAATGAAGAAATAAATGAGTAAACAAATTATCTAATTAAATTAATTATAGATTATTTAAGGATTCAACACATATTATCAAAACTATGTAACTTTTATTTTGACTAATCTGTGGTCGTTTATATAATCCTCTATCAATGATGAGGATACTGTCAAAATCTAGGCTAAATCTCTAAGGCCACTAAGAAGTTCTAGTCAGTCTTGTTGATAAGAAAGATATTTATCTTCTGTACTTTTTTCCTCCTGAGTTTCATTCAGAGACACAGAAAAAAGCCATAATTTCAAACTTGAATATTCATCAATTTAGATGTGTGTTTATGCTCCTTGAAGATTCTATAGTAGTAGAATTAAAGATGGGAGTTCTATTCTTAATTCAGTGTTAAAGAAAATCTCATATAAAAAAATTATTCTTGAAAATACTTTATCAGGGTGACTGAGTGGCTCAGTTGGTTAGGCATCTGACTTTGGCTCAGGTCATGATCCAAGGGTCCTGGGATTGAATACCACATTAGGCTCCTAGCTTAGCGAGGAGCCCATTTCTCTCTCTGCTTGTTACTCCCCCTGTTTGTGCTCCCTCTCTCTCTCTCTCTCTCTCTCTTTCTGATTAATAAACAAAATCTTAAAAAAATGCTTTATGAATTCATGTGTTGCATTTTTATATACCATCCCACAAAAAAATCCATCCCACCTAAATTTTTCTTCTAGTTTGAAACAGATTATTGTCTCTTCAGTGAAGTATTAGATGATTTAACATTTTGTCATATTTACACTATCAAAGAACATAAAGATACATGTTACATTTTGAAATCTATGCTGATTTCTGGGCATAAGCTAATAGCATAAAAATATAGGAATGGATGCCTACACAACTAAACATACTGTCTTTCAGGAATAGAATTCAACTCCACTTTAATACAACAAGATCCCTTTAAGTCTGCTCTTTTCAAGGATTAGAAACACCGTTTGTCTTTCCTTAAATTCAGAGAATTATTTTAAGATTGAACAAAGCAGCAATAGCAGCTCATAAAGAATCACCCTTAATGCTCCTCCTTCTCTGTGTTCATTCTAATACATTCAGCTGGCCAACCTGTACTTGACTTGTGTTTGGTCCATCCCTACATTCTTAAATCCAAATGTCTTGGGATAAGACTCTGCCAAGGCCTGGCCTACACCATCTGCTCTAACTGACTGCCAGGATTCCCGGCTGCCCTGACAAGCCTGGAGAGACACCCTGTTTTTTGTCTCTCCTGTGAATATTTGAGGTTTCCAAATAAGTGACTCTCAGATAAGTGAAATAGTAGAGTGTCTCAATCATAAACATTATTATTTCTATCCCATTGATACTCGAGGTGATTTCCTCTATGAAAATCCCCAACATCTAAAATATGATACTTTGTTTTAGGTGACAATATTGGCAATAAATATTAACAAGCAACCATATAGAGAGTGGACCAACATAATGATAGTTCTTGTAACTATATTTGAGAAGCATTGTCTAAAGAAACCAACAAGTGTGTCCTGGAAAACAAAATATTAATAACATGCTAGTGGTGTCTTAACCTTAAAATGAGAAACACAACTATACACAAGGAATGAGAAATTTTTGTTTAAAAATGACATTCTGTCACTGAACATTCATCAATAAAGAACTCTAACCCTCAGCAAATGCTTACAAAACTCCAAGCACTTAACTATTCTCTGGAGTTGGAGTATCTATCCTCAATATCCTCAGGGTCTGGTGTTTAAAATATAAACATGGTGGTTCTGTAAATTGGTTGATTCATAATATGATCCTACAAAGCATTGAAGGAAATATGTGTGGAGTAAATATTTGCATGTAAACTATTTCATATCACATTTATTTTATTTTATCTTATTTTCCATATTTGTGAGAGATACTGCTGATCATATCAGTCTGCGTTCTGGCCATTTGTGCAAATTGTTCATCTTCCAAGCTATTTTTAAAACCTGAATAATTCCGAAGATATTAAATTCTAAATAATAACAGATTAATATGTTTTCTAATAATTCTAAATAAGGGAACTTTAAACCCATTTCTTATTTTTATATTTATCAACATTTTGGAGGTTGAATTTGTGGATTAAAGAAGAATATTTCATTTTTGTTGTCAGTTCTCCTTCTTAAATTTGAGCCACTTTTATAACTTGAAATTTTTTAAAAGAATGCCATTAGAGTGATTCTTGCTTTGAGAAATTATATTTACAAGATATGTTCATCCTGACTGCTATGGGATTTATTCATTATAAATAACACATGACAAGACTGTCTGCTGATTATATTTAAAGCACTCAAGAACTTACAAATACGTTTTTCTTTAAAACAATATATAATCCATCATACTTTAACTGCATTTAGAGAAGCTGTGGAATCAGATTACCCACAGCAAAAAAAAAAAAAGCCAATATAATTGATAAATATTAGTTGTTTACTCTAGAATAAATAATATTTCAATGATCATTTGGCATTTTTGTTTATTATTTGCTTATGGTGAAATGTTAAGCAATTTTAGCAAATATTTGCAAAGGTGAAGTTTTAGAAAACACACACTAAAGGAATATAAAATTATGCTGAAATTGGAAGGTCTCTCTGTCTCTCCCTTTCTTGTGAATACACACACACACATAGACACACATTAATATACAAACATATCTATAACCACAACATATATGTGAAATATGGGTATTTTTCCTGATATCAACTATAGAAAGGGGAGAGAAAAGTAGCTGAGTAAAATAAAAACAATACCTACCTGTAATGACCAGCAAAGAAGATTAGGGATATGAATGCTATCCAGAAAATTAACCAAATTAGAAACTTTGCTCTTCATATCTAATGTATCACTTAATTTTCCACTGTTAAGAAACCATAGATTATTTAATAGGCAATATTCGTCAACTTGTGAAAGTGCAAACAATGTCTGTATATCTTCATTTCCTTTTCTACTTGATAAGTTTGGGAGAGTGGAGTGAGAGACCCAAAGATGAAAATATATAAGGATGTTCAAAGATATTAAGAACATTATGGGGAGACTATCAAAAGATATATATTAAGAGTGTATACAGTAAGCTAGAGTTCATACTACACAGCAATTATATGAGAGAAATATGGTAGATGGAATTCATACTTATGACTAGTGGATTATTGACTTTCTCCACCAAAGAAAAAAACGTTTATTGCTCTGAGTGTAAAAATATTTACAATAGTTTGTAACTATTTGAATCAAAGGAGTCATAGTACTAACAGTTATGAAGAATATATGTATGCTTTTTAAATATAACACAAATGATTGTTCAATGTATTTGATTTCAGCTTTTTGTGTCCCAAACTATTTCATAAAAGATTTCATTTACATTATCAGAGAAATCATCTCAGATGAAAAGTCTAAAACTAATTTACCAATTGCTAAATGTGCTATAAATTGTCACTTAATAGTAAATATTAAATTGCCACAAGCCTGCTTTTTATTTTAAAACCCAATTTTATGCAGTATACAATTGAAATCTAAACTTTTCTTCTCCTGTCCAACCAAAAACAAGCCAACCAAAAATGCCTTCCTACTTACTCATTCACTTATTCATTCTTCAAATATGTATTGATTGGACATGAGTTTTATGACAAATCCACTTATCTTTAAGTGTGAATTATGTGCCATTCATACTTACTAAACGAAAACCACCAAGTGGGCATCAGTTCTCTCTATTTCTGTAAAAGCAAAATTTATTACTTGTCTGAAGTAGTGAATGCTGTGCAATCTTCATTTTCCAATTTACTAACTCAGAGTTTTTTAAGTTATTCTCATTTCCCATTATGTAACTAGTATCTTATGGGCAGGAAAATGGAATTTTAGTTTCTGTGTTACAAATATGAAGACCCACAATTGTATCTGATATCAAGGATTACCAAACACCAGATATAAAAGACTGGACTTGGGGCACCTGGGTGGCTCAGTGGTTGAGCATCTGCCTTTGGCTCAAGTCATGATCCCAGAGATCTGGGATTAAGTCACACATCAGACTCCCTGCAGAGAGCCTGCTTTTCCCTCTGCCTGCCTCTCTGTGTGTGTGTCTCTCATGAATAAATACATAAAATATTTAAATAAATAAATAAATAAAAGACTGAATGTCACAGAATAACTGGACATTGCTTGTGGTTGTCCTTTAGAAGGGATGATTGTGACTAATGAAACATTGATTTTAGCGTAATTAATGGGTTATATTTTATATTTTAAACATCTGCCTTCGGCTTAGATTATGATCCCAGGGTCCTGGGATTGAGCCTGGCATCTGACTCCACAGGGAGCCTGCTTCTCCCTCTCCCTCTACCTGGCCCTCTCCCTGCCCTCTTCTTGCCCTTTCTCACGCTGTCAAAATATATAAATCAAATCCTTAAAAAAAAAAAAAAGTTTGTGCTAATATTTTCAAAGTAAAAGGAATAAATTTTTAAAGAAGGGAAGGTTTTGTATCAGCTTACAATGATATAAATGCCATTTGGAGAGTTACTTTTACAGACAAATGATAAGTAATTGGTAGATATACATTTTCTATCACTTCAGTGACTTTAACAAAAGTAATTTTTCCTGTTCTTTTGATATAAAACATTTTTGGCAAAAGAAATTAAAAATGATAAAATTATAGTAGATACAAAATACAATCAAAAGGCTCAATAAGCAGTTATTTTGCTATAAAAATTAAGATTTCAGGTTAGTTGACAGATTGTTGCACCAAGATAACAATCCATGTGAGTCTATATGGGTATTTAAATATCACATGTAGTAGATATCACATGTGTATTATATCAATAAAATTTTAATAGGTTATTTTTTATCCATATTGAGAAGATTATTAGAGCTTGCTCTTTGAAGTACTAATAACTACATGTTTTTATTTGGGATAACTTCTCATTCCTTGTAAAAAAGAAAAGGAAATTTAATTGTGACTTATGCTTGTGTAGTCCACTATCTGGATGTATCACAGTTTGTTACCCAATCACCAGTTAGACAATTTTTTTTTTAATTTTCAGCAATTATAAATAAAGCTACGATAAACATTTTCATACAGGGTTTTATATGAACAAAATTTTATTTTTAATAATACAGTCGACATCAGTTTAACTTTATAGGAAATTGCCAAGCTTTTTTCTAGAGAGACCATACCATTTTGCATTCCTACTGTTAATGAATGAAAGTTCAAGTAGGTGAGCTTCTATGTCAAGCTATGTTTGGTATTTTATTTTTAAAATTTTATTTTAACTCTGGCTTTCCTTTATAAAACACTGTCTAGTGAAAATAATGCGGCCTAACTTGTGGATTTGGTTTCTTCTTTCAAAGCATATCTTTGCCACAAACTATGTAATAAGGTACATGATCTCTCTTTTCTTAAAAAAATAATATTTATCTTACTATTAATAATAAATATATTTAATTATAATATAATGATTGTCTTATAGCATAGATGATAATATCTTTGAACAGTGCACACTTATTTTCTAAAATATAGAAGTTATATATCTATTTTACTTTTGAGGTTTTGAGGTTTTTTTTCTTTTAATTGTTATATGATCTCTTAAGAAATGCAAGGGAAACTTGTTCAGGAAAACTTGCATTTGGTCTTCACATACAGTGATTGGAAGGCAAGCATAAACAGCATATATTTATTTATTTATTACTTTTTTAAGATTTTATTTATTTATTCAATGAGAGAGAGAGAAGGCAGAGATATAGGCAGAAGGAGAAACAGGATCTCGCAGGAAGCCTGATATGGGACTTGACCCCAGGACCCCAAGATCATGCCCTGAGCCGAAGGCAGACCCTCAACCACTGAGCCACCCAGGCATCCCAAGTGCATTGATTTAAAACATGTTATTAAAAACATTACTAGAAAAAAAAATAAAAATAAAAATAAAAAATGAAGACATTACTAGATTAATCCTGATAATCCAAATATGCATACAAGTACTGGATTTGAGTTTGTATGCAAATATAAATATAATACTTATATACACATTTAAACTTTTTATTTCTCTTTTAATAATGACAATGATAAAGAGTTTTTCTTTAGGCTTTTTGCACTTAAATGCATCATTCATTGACTTCTAGCTAATAGTATTGAAAATATACTGGTTGTGAAATAAAAAAATATTACAAACTATGTGTTGTACTTAAGAACTATATGTGTATATGCATCTCAAAGCATAATCTATATATAGAAAATGTCCTAGTTGCATGTAATTGGATCATATTCTACAAATAGGAGACTATGGGTTGGAAGACTATATTTCAAAAGCTAATTGCTATTGTCCACATGAATTCAATCAATAATTAAATGTAATAAAATGTAAGTTTCTTTACTCCTAATTTTAAAAATTATCAATAATTTTAGAGCTGTTAAATTGCATATACAGCTATAATGTGAAAGTAAACAGCTATAAGTGAGCACACAGCTAAATGCAATAGTGTATTTTTAAAAAGGTACACTTAAATTTGCTGGTAAGTTTTATAACCCACTATCATTTTATAGTTATGCAAACTAATAGAAAAGCATTCATATCTCATGCTTCAGCACTTGAAGAATTATTGGTGTAAAATAAAATAATTACTTACAATTTTTATATTGCATTCACAGAATTACTTTTATAGACATAAACAGCACAATTAAGTTTTAATTACTGGTACAAGTAAAATGATTACTTGTTCAGTTTTGCAAAATTACTTTAAAATATTTGTTTTTAAGACCCTCTTTCACAAAAGTAAAATATTTATAAGCAAGGAAAAATTACATGTTGCAATACTTTTTCTTTGTAGGTTTCTTATAAATAAGTTCCATGGCATTAATACTATAATACTTTTTTATATTGATTTAACTTAATTTAATTTAGTCCACTAATTATTTAAGCCTGTCCATAAACCTTTTTTAGGTGAGGGATTTTTTTTACATTTTTAAGTTTTAATTTCAGTATAGTTAGCATACAGTGTTATTTTAGTTTCAGGTGTACAATATAGTGATTCAGCAGTCCTGTACATTACTCAGTATTCATCATGATAAGTGTACTCCTTAATCCCCATCACCTATTTCACCCACCCCCCCTCTATTATCAGTTTGTTCTCTATAGTTGAATCTGTTTCTTATTTTGTCTCTTTTCTTTTTTCTTCTTTTTTTCTTTTTCTTTTCTTTTCTTTTCTTTCTTTTCTTTTTTCTCCTTTTCTTCTTTTCTTTTCTTTTCCTTCTTTGTTTTGTTTCTTAAATTCCACATATGAGTGAAATCATATGGTATTTGGTCTTTCTCTGACTGACTTATTTTGCTCAGCATTATGCTTTCTAGCTCCATCCGTGTCATTGCAAATGTAGATTTCATTCTATTTTATGACTGAAAGATATTCCTCTATTTATGCCACCTCATTATCTATTCATCTACTAATGGACACTTGAGCTGCTTCCATAATTTGACTATTATAAATAATCCTGCAATAAACATATGGCTGCAGGTACCCCTTTGAATTAGTGTTCTGGTATTTTTTGATAAATACCTAGTAGTAATTACTGGAGTTGGGTAGTTCTACTTACAACTTTTTGAGCACCTCTATGCTGTTTTCTACAGTGACTGCACCAGTTTTCATTCCCACCAACAGTGTACAAGGGTTCCTTTTTCTCTACATCCTCACCAACACTTGTTTGTTCTTGTTCTTTTGATTTTAGCCATTCTGACAGGCATAAGTTAATATCTCATTGTGGTTTTGATATACATTTGCCTACATCTTTTCATGTGTCTGTTGGCTGTATATGTCTTATTTGGAGAAATGTCTGTTCATGTCTTTTGTTTATCTTTTAATTGGGTTATTTGTGAGGTTTTTTGGTGTTGAGTTGTATAAATTATTTATATATTTTGTACACTAACCTTTTATCAGATATGCCATTTGCAAATAATTTCTCCCATTCAGGTTGCCTTTTAGTTTTGTTGACTGCTTTCTTTGCTGGCAGAAGCTTTTTATTTTTATGTCATCCCAATACTTTATTTTTTGCTTTTATTTCCCTTGCTGGAGGAAACACATCTAGAAAAATGCTGCTATCGTTGAGGTCAGAGACATTACTGCCTGTGCTCTTTCCTAAGACTTTCATGGTTCCAGGTCTCACATTTATGTTTTTAATCCAGTTTCATTCTTTTTCATGTAGTGGGCCCATTTTCCCAGCACCATGTGTTGAAGAGATTGTCTTCTTTCCTCCTTTGTGGAAGATTAATTGACCATATAATTGTGCATTTATTTTTGGGTGTTCTCTTGATCTATGTGTCTATTTTGATAGCAGCGTCAGTGCCATACTGTTTTGATTACTACAGCTTTGTAATAGAACTTGAAGCCTGGGATTATGATTCCTCCAGTTATTGTTGTTTGTTTGTTTGTTTGTTTCTAGACTGTTTTTGGCTATTCAGCATCTGTTTTTTGGTTCCAGACACATTTTAAGATTGTTTGTTCTGTGAAAAATGCTGTTGGTATTTTGATAGGGATTGCATTAAATCTGTAGATAGACATTTAACAATATTTATTCTTCCAACCCCTGAGCATGGAATGTCTGTCTCTAACCTTTCGAAGAGGCTTAGTTTTCCCTGCATTTCATCCCAAATTCCTGTGTAAGATCCTAAAATACACAGCAAAATACTGTATAAAAACTCTTAAAGTTTGTTTTGTTTTGTTTTTGCTTCCTCATTTCACATTCATTGACAATTCACCTCTATCAGAGTTGCTTTTACCTGTCAGAATTTCTGTGCCTGGTTTTCACTAAGATTAGCAAATTATTTCATTAATATTTTTTTAAAGATTTTATTCATTTATTCACGAGACACACAGAGAGAGAGAGAGAGAGAGAGAGAGAGAGGCAGAGACATAGGCAGAGAGAGAAGCAGGCTCCATGCAGGGAGCCAGACGTGGAACTCGATCCGGAGACTCCAGGACCACGCCCTGGGCTGAAGGCAGGCACGAAACCACTGGGCCACCCAGGGATCCCCCATTCATTAATAATTTTTAATTGCTTAAGACATTATTTTTAAAATTCTACTTTTGCTCTTTCAGGGCTTTAGTGATAAAAATATTTTTGATATTTTAAAATCCCATTTGCTTTTAAATAATACCTCTACCTTCAGTCTATTTGTTCTCAATTAGAAAATTCTATGTGAAGAACAATTACTTTGTATATTTCCATTTTTTGAACTTGTCTACATTTTTAATTGTCGTTCAGTGATATTGGATAATATTAATTCTTGATGATTTGAATCTCTTGTTAAATAAATTAGTTAAATAATATATAAGACTTAAAAATACTACAGTGTTTCCTAGATTTTATTATTGAAAATACTCTGACCACATTACTTATGGTGGACTCTACCAGATGTTGAATGCAGTGTTTATCAAATTATTGCTCATCATGGTTTTTGCCATATCTATGTATCACTAATATCTTATTTCTACATGTGATCCTATAGATTACAACTGTATGCATAGAAATTCAGAGACAAGAATGTAATTGAGCTTCCCTCATTTCTGTAAGCCCAGCATCTGAATAGTTATGTGGGAAGATTAAGTTGAAACAGTTTTGAAGCTCTCATAGACATACCTAACCACCAGTTCTATAATTCAGGTCATAAGAACAAGCGGGAATTTTAAAACATTCCTACAGGAGTCTCCTCCTAAGCAAAAATATCCATGAAATTATAACTTTTATATTCTGATGAGTACACCTAAGTAAGTAGTAAGTATATCAAAATGCTCATGATTTTTCATGTAAAAGTATCTCACGTAATGTAAGGAATACTAACCAAAACAATTGTAAATGGAAAGAATTCATAGAATTTTTATCACCACCTTCTAATTACTTTCATCTTATTGTATTACATCAGTACCAAATAGAGTATAAGTCTATACATTTTGTTAAAATGATCCCTGGGGACATACATATCCTAGCCTTACTATTTTATCAGTAATATTTGCATATAAATATCATAGCCTTATATTTTATGAACCATATTTATCTTTTGATGAAAAGAATTATAACTATTTCTCTTATTCTTTGTATTATTGGGATATAGCATATTGCTAAGTTGTAATAGACATGGAAGATACATTTGCTGAACTGAATTCTAAAATAAATTCAAATTTTAAAAACATAATAAAAATATTTGTAATGCTGGGGTGCCTGAATGGCTCAATCAGTTGAGCATCCAATTATTGACTTTGGTTGAGGTTATGATTTCAGGGTTGTGAGACTGAGCTCTGCATTCCGGCTCTACACTCAGCAGGGAGTTTGCTTTAGGCCCTTTCTCCCTTTCCTTCTACCTCTCCCTCCATTCACACAAGCTTTCTCTCTCTCTTAAAACCAATCAATCTATATATCTTTAAAAACTATTTTTAGGGATCCCTGGGTGGCGCAGCGGTTTAGCGCCTGCCTTTGGCCCAGGGCGCGATCCTGGAGACCCGGGATCGAATCCCACATCGGGCTCCCGGTGCATGGAGCCTGCTTCTCCCTCGGCCTGTGTCTCTGCCTCTCTCTCTCTCTCTCTCTCTCTCTCTCTGTGACTATCATAAATAAATACATTAAAAAATTAAAAAAATAATAATTTGTCTAAAAAAAATAAATAAAAAATAAAAACTATTTTTAATACTATAATATGGCACTCCAGTTTGTATATATACATATAATCATATAACACACTCTATTTTCATTATGTACATGTACTCTTGTAGTACTTTAATTACAATGCAAATTTCCCATCCCACATATTTTTTCTTGTTCACTTTTTTACTTTATATCTATATTTTATGTATTTCCTTTCTTTCCCTTTTTCTTTTTCTTTCATCTCCCTCTCTCCATTTCTTTTCATGATTCCTCAAATATCAGTCCAGGGAGTTCTACAAATCCCTGAGGTATATCTAAGAGATTCTGATATAGTAGGTCTGCAGAAATCCTAAAAGAAATGGAGTTTTGCAAATATCTCCGGTGATTCTAATGCAGATGGTCACTGTACAAAACTTTGGGATACACTGTAGTTCTAAAAGGGAGATGAGTAATTTTTGAAAACTAAATAATATGCTAGTGAATCATTTTGGTAAAGTTTATTATAAGTTTAAAATATTACACCATTAACATAAGAGATCAATAAATAGATAAATTAACATAAATTAGAAATATACTAGTCTCTCACAACTTTGATGTTTAGCTTGTTTTATACAATCGGTAGAGAACTTGGCTGAGAAATATAATGCCTGAAGTAAAATTAATTTAAGAAGACCAATAACATGAGTGAACCTTTAATGTGAGCAACAACATCACTACCAAAAATAGCAAGATAGTAAATACAAAATGATATCAATAATATTTTATATATGTTAAAGGCATAACAGTGGATTCTTCATATCATAATTTTGATTCTGCAGGAGAATGTGTCTTTTTTCTCTGCATAAACTTAAGTTCTGTTTAAATGTGAGAATTGGATATGCTAATTCTCCAAGATTCTCCAAGATGACTTCTGGCCCAGGGAACCTAGGGAATGTGGATTCAAACTTTCCAAGCCTGCCACTATTGTATGTGCCATTGTGATACTATAATTACAACAGCTATTTTTCTATAATCCTATATATATTCTCCTATATTTGGGAGATCATACACACACACACACACCACACACACATAAACATATATGTTATCCTATCTAAGAATATATATATATATATATCAAATCTTCTCCTTTATTTAGTGAAATATGGAAAACTAATAGAGTGATTTAGTAGTGACCAAGATGGCCTTTACATTTTCCTCAGCTTGAGTAATCTTTAGAGAGTTTTTTTTCTTTCTATAATTTTCAACTTCCCTTTTCCTAGAACATTTACTTTAGAAAAATTGCAATTGTAAATTCTTTCTCTGCCCCTTTGAGATGTATTTCTCTCTAAGCCTCTTTGTAGTTTTACAGTCCACACATGTCTTTCTCAAGGACCTGGGAGCCATCCATTTGAAATATAATCATAAAGGAAGAAAGCTTCTTTACCTCCCAGTCTCTGGGAGAAGATAGAACCTTGCTTTGACAAGTATCGATTGGCAAATAGATAACCTACCTAATCTTATACCTATAAATCTCCTCCTGAATATATCCTCTAGAACTTTTCTACTAGCTTATCCTTACTGCTTCTTGTTTTGGGGAATTGAGCTCAAACCCTGTCCCTTATTACAACAGTCTTGAATAAAGTCTCCCTTACCTTTTTAATTCTGTGTAATGCAATTTTTTGACATTAGTATTTACTTCTTTATGTTACAAGAAAATGTACATTACCAAGAAAACCTTAAAATATAAAAAAATAAAAATAAATCAATATGTTGTATTGTACGATATCTAGCTACTCAGTTGCTGTCTAATTAGACTTATAATCACTAATGAATCTCTCATTACAGATAACAGTTGGTATTGATGTATCATTTTAACTTATCTCTGTAGTTTTCGTGTGTCATAATAATCTCTACCAATAGCCTCTTTCGATGTTTGACATTTATATTATCATTACTTCCTACTTCAAACGGGTATGTAAGATATAAAAATGGTGAGATAATTTGTGCTTTTTTGGAAAAGTGTATAATTATTATTATTCTCTAAGCCTCAGTTTTCTGATCTACAAATGTTCTCTTTTTAAAAAAAATCATATATAGAAAGAGAGACAGAGAGAATAGTTGATCCACAATGTTACATTAGTTTCAGGTATACAAAAAAGTAATTCAATAACTCTATACAGTATACTATGCTCACCACAAATATATTATCTGTCATCATGCAACCCTATTACAATAGCATTGGCTATATTCCCTATTTTGTGTCTTTTATTCCCATGACTTATTCATTCCATAACTGGAAACCTGTATCACCCACTCACCTTTGCCCATCCCCCTATCACCCTCCCCTCTGGCAACCATCAGTTTGTTCTCTGTATTTATAGGTCTGATTCTGCTTTTTGTAGTTTATTCATTTGTTGTTAGATTCCACATATAAATGAAATTATATGCTATTTGTCTTTCCTTGTCTGACTTATTTCACTTAGCATAATACTCTCTAGGTCCATCCATGTTATTGTACGTGGCATGATCGCATCCTTTTGTGTTTTTATGGGTATGTAATATTCCATATTATTATTACTATATTATTCTATATATATTTCTCACATCTTCCTTATCTATTCATCTATCAATGGACACTTAGGTTGCTTCCATATCTTGGCTAATATATATAATGCTGCTATTAACATAGGAGTGCATATATCTTTTGAATTTTTGTTTTTATTTTCTTTGGGTAAATACTGAGCATCAGAATTATTGAATCCTATAGTATTTCTATTTTTATTTTTGAGGAACCTCCATACTGTTTTCCATGAATGAAACCATCAACAAAACAAAGTGCCAACCTATTAAATGAGAGAAGATATTTACAAATGATGTGTCCAATAAAGCATTAATATCCAAAATATAAAAGAACTTATTCAACTCAACACCAAATCACAACAAAACAAAAGGCAAATTATCTAATTAAAAATGGGCAGAAGACCTGAATTGACATTTTTCCAAAGAAGACATACAGAAGGCCAACAGATACATGAAAAGATGCTCAGCATCACTAATCAGAGAAATGCAAATCAAAGCCACAATGAGTTATCATTTTACCTTTGTCAAAATGACTAGAATCAAAAAGAAGGAACAACAAATGTTGGCAAAGATCTAGAGAAAAAGGAAACTTCATGCACTCTTGGTGGGGATGTAAATTGGTATAACCACTGTGTAAATGCTCTTTCAAAGGTTGAAGATTGAGGTGATTTATATCATAAACACTTTATATGTTATTTTAAAAATATAATAAGAATATCTTATTAAAAAGTCGTGGCTATTCAAAAAATATATAAAGTTGATTCATTGTATCAAAGGGATATGTATTCATCATGCCCTACTTTTAAAGCATTATCAATTAAATCATTTATCATTTTCATTTTTTATAGACCTGATCATAATATTCCTAACAGAAAGGAAATAATTAGAATTAAAATTACTTGAATTAATATAATTTCTTTCTTAGTATAAATTCTAAGGGTATCATCAATGTATTTGAATAACATTCAGATCATTATAAGACAAAAGCAACCATAAGTTGGCATATAAATCATAATATGATGGCATTAATCATATTATGGGGGAGCAATTAAGTTTCAGTATGTAAAGAAGTGCTCTGGGAAATTTAAATTTCTTTTATAACCTCATTATATTAACATTTAGCAATATAGTTGAAGCACATATTCACAGCTTAGGGCTTCCTTGATCTACTATAAAAATGGTTTAATCTTTGAAAATGGGTTATATAGCCATACTTTTACAAATTTTCCTCATGAGAATGATCTTTTTCCTAACTTGAAAAAAAAAATACCTCCAGTATGTAAAAATAATTAAAACATGCACTTAACAGGCATGCAAAAACTTAACAAAAAAAGCAAAACAACTTTTACTCTTCCTTTTTTTTAAAAGATTTTATTTATTTATTCATGACAGACACATACAGAGAGAGAGAGAGAGGCAGAGACACAGGCAGAGGGAGAAGTAGGCTCCATGTAGGGAGCCTGACGTTGGACTCGATAACAGGTCTCCAGAATCATACCCTGGGCTGAAGGCAGGCACCAACCGCTGGGCCATCAGGGCTGCCCATACTCTTCCTTTCTTAATATATACCAATTCACTTATCTTCTAACTTCCCCCCACATTTTTCATAAGTAGGGCTCAATATTCGCATCCAGTTTATTCTCAAAGTTTCTCATTCTTTTGGCTTTACTTATTGGAATATATGATAAGTCACAGCTATCATATACTACCATACACTGTGTGTGGAAATCCTAAAATATCTGCCCAATAGAAAATTTATTCAAATTCCCATTTAGGCAAAATCCTTAGTCACTAAATATTGAGCCTTTAAAATAAAATCAACTTTCAACTAAAGCAGGGTCTATTGGATTGTTCCTGGATCCTATAATTCTCCAACATCAGGAGACTTCCCAGAAAAGAAGCTGGAAACCAAATAAAAATCCTTGTGCTGTCAGTCTCCGGTAGGAAAGACGAGTCAATGTGACTGTTTATTGGTTTTTTTCCAAAGCAAATGTTTGTTCTAGTAAAATTATAGTCTTTCTTCCCATAAAAATATAACTGCCTTTTATATTCAAAACATTTTAGAAGCTATATTTCGTAATAAAAATGACATTAACAGTAAACAGTTGTTAATATCACATTTATCAGATTTTGTATGTTAAGTTTATCTATTTTAAACTTCTTATATCGAAGAAAATAAATATATATCCTTACTTGTACCTAAAAATATCTTTTTACATTCAACTTCATATATTTACTTTGATTTCCTCATTTTTTAATAATAGGCTCTAACATTTAAAAAAAAAACAATTTCTTACAAATTTGCCTTCCATAAAAGTGCATGGAAGCTTAAAATATTTCCTCCTTTTCCAAATATCCATGTTGAAATGTATATAAAGTATTGGTGCGTATAATTAAAACAGTATAAAATATTGAAAATGATAAAATCAGTATATCTGCTTACTGGATTCATTTCTATAACTTTCAATATAATATAAAATCTTTACAAAATGCAAACTTTAATATATAACATTTGATTCTGTGGCAGTGATTCCAATAATTTATCTGTTACTTATATCATGTGCATTGATAATACTGTAAATTAATAAAAGGAATCTAGGTCATTACCAGGGGGAAAAAAAGAAGGTGCAATGAAGATGAAGTGTGGCCATGATGAGGTGTAGAGACATTGACAAGTTCAATGATTTCTTCCTTGAAAATAAAATTACAAATGATTCAAGAGTGATAAAAATTCAGCATTCTGTTTTGTCCATTGCTAATTTCATTCCTAAATTGTGGGTTGGAATAACCATATTACTAATATGATGGTCATCATTTAATTACATTGGACATACATTTTGATTTTTCTCCATTTAATATAGAAAATTGCTTTGGCTAAAATATGTCCATTTTTTTCTATTTTTAAAGTGTAGCCTCTGTGTTTTAATCCATAATCTCCTAAAGTATTGAATTACGTGGTTTGGCTTTACACTACTTGAAGATTAAGCATTTCCTTTACTTCCTTTTAAATTAACCTTCCATTAGTTTTTGAATGATCTCTCCTTCTTATATTATGGAATAGAATATAAAAAAGGATCTTATCAATTTTGCTATACACTTCAAAATCTTAACTCAATTATATTCACTCTATCTCTTCACATTTCCAGGCTAAATAATCTTAACTTCCCCACTTTTCCTTTTGTATATGTGTAAGTTTCATTCTACTTTAATCATCTTACGTGTCCTTTTGTGAACTCTTTCATCCTTATCTTACCCCAGGGAATGTATCCTAACTAAGACAGTGCTTCATATTGGAAGATTCTATATATAATTATAACATACATTAGTGCTATTAATTTGCATTTATATACCATTTCATTTATGCAAAGTGCTTTCAGTTTATCTTTACAATATTGCTAGGAACTTATTAGCATATGTGCTTGGAAAGAGAAAGTACAAAGAGGTTGAAACTAACCCCAAATCACTAACAGTACATCTAAATTATTTTTGAGACGACAGAAAATGAACCTTTTTGTTTAAAAAAATATTTTAAAAAAGCTAATTTTATTGATAGAAACTTACTAAAAGTCGTTAATTTTCTGGCAATAGAAAGAACAAGTGGACAAAATGACAAATTTGTTACAATATTCTTTTTAAACTAGAAAGACTACTTGTTTAGGGTATATGAGAATGACTTAGAAAAGTATAACTTTGTCGAGTGTAAAATCCTTTAACAAAAGGATAATGAATTTCCAATATTTTAAAAATTAAAAAACACTCAAAATTAATTGAAGTGTCTTGAATCTAGCAAATACCATCAGGAATATAGATTTCTGTTTTAAATCTTAGGAAATAACTCCCCTTCATTTTTATGTGCATTAGAGGAGCCTGTTCTGATTATTTGAATTACACAATTCTGTTTTAGACTTTTGGCTTAATGGAGATTTACCATATTAATCCCTAGACTTTCTTTCTCTCAGATTAGGTGTAATGTCTGAAATTAAGGTCCAATATTATGTACAGTCTTGACTGGTGAAATTAGAATCCTCAAATGACCTAACCAAAAGCTTAATGTCTTCTCTCTGCTCCTGTGTATAATATCCCCTAGACCAAACAACAATAACCACTTCATCATCAAATAGACCAGCTAAAATCTCTGCTTATAATTAAGTAGCAAGCTTCAGTTCCATGCCGACCCACAGAATAGTTTAAACAAGTCCAACACATCCTCCTTTGGGAATCAGGAGACACCTTACCCTCTTGTGAGTCTGCTTCCCACAGCCCCTGGTTCTTCATTATGTTCCAGATTGCCACACTTGTGTGGTCCTGCCTGGAGTGCAGTGTCCTCCTTTCCTGAGCTGTGAGTGTATGTGACTCATAAACCTCTGTGTATCTTATCTATCCAATGTCAGATATCATGTTTCTGGCCATTTCTATAATCCCAGAGTGGGCATCACTCCTTCCCTGAAGGGGTGTATAGGAGGAAGTAATAATGACAATTCTTGCATCACTGGACACAGTGTCCACCAATGAAAGATAGCCAAAAGGAGTATTTCATATGTTAGTATGCTTATATGTCACAGTGATTTAAAAAAAACTGTGAAGTGTGTGCATTTACAAATAAGCATAGAGGTTTTCCAAGAATCTCCTTCTTTCTTTCTTTCTTTTCTTTTTTTTTTAATCTACAGTCCTCTAGGGAAGCAGTGTTTGAAAATCAATTTCTTACAATAAAATCAGATTCTTAGGGCATTTCCTGGTTTTCCACAGTATCCAAATTTCAATATTCATAAGAACCTTTGTGAAAAGTGGCTAATTTTAGTTTGGCATGCAGAAATACTACAAGGAGAAAGCAAAGATTATTCCCGAAGTAGAAACAAGAAAAGGCTATTCATAAGTACTAAACTTATTGCGAAGATTCTTTGTGGCAAAAGAAATAGAGCATTTTCTCAATCTTTGCAATAATTAAAGGGACAGATATTATTTCCTCATTTAAAACATAGAGAATAGCTGATTTAAAAAATATATTTATTTATTTGACAGCACACAAGCAGGGAAAAGGGAATCAGGCTCCCTGCTGAGCTAGGAGCCTGATGTGGGACTTGATCTCAGGCCCCTGGGATCATGACCTGAACTGAAGGCAGATACTTAACCAGCTGAACCACCGAGGTGCCCTAGAAGAGCTGATTCTGAGAAGATGTCTCCTTCTCAAAATTTTACTGTTAGTGAACACCAGTACCCTTTTCTGTTTATTTAATAAATCCACATTTATTTTTTATTATGCTAGAAAAAGCAAAAATCACAAAAAAAGAAAGAGAGAGAGAGAGAGAAGAAAAGGAGGGAGGGAGGGAGGGAGGGAGGGAGAACACAGATTAGGGAAAATCAGTTTTGTTCCTTTTTTAAAAATAGGAATAGCTTACACTATGAATATAGGGTAATTCTAGTACAATTTTTAAAATGAATCTTCCACTCAATACCCCCAAACAAAAAAGCCAGTCAAGAAATGGGCAGAAGATATGAGTAGACATTTCTCCAAAGAAGACATACAAATGGCTAACAGATATATGAAAAAATGCTCAATCACTCATTACCAGGGAAATACAAATCAAAACCACAATGAGATACCACTTCACACTGGTCAGAATGACTAAATACAGAAAATAACAGATGTTGGTGAGGATGGGGAGAAAGGGGAACCCTCTTATTCTTCTGATGGGAATACAAACTGCTGAATACACTATAGAACATGATATTGAGGTTCCTCAAAAAGTTAAAAATAGGGCTACCCTACAACCCAACAATTGTACTACTAAGTATTTATCCTAAGGATACCAAAATAGTGATTCAGAAGGGCACATGCACCCCAATGTTTATAGCAGCCAAGTCCAAACTATGGAAGGAAAGCAGATGTCCATCAACTGACGAATGAATGAAGAAGATGTGTGTATGTGTACACATACACACACACACACACACACACACACACACACACACTGGAATATTACTCAGCCATCAAAAAGAATGAAATCTTGCCATTTGCAATAACATAAATGGGTCTGAAAAGTATTATTGAAGTGAAATTAGTCAGATAAAGGCAAATAGCATATGATTTCATTAATATATGGAATTTAAGAAACAAAATTGATGAGTATAGTAGAAGGGAAAGAAAAAATAAAATAAGATAAAAATGGAGGGGAAGGCAAACTATAAGTGACTCTTAACTGTAGGGAACATAGGAGGGTTATTGGTGGGGAGGTTGGTGGGGGGAAAGGGTTATTAGGTGATGGGCATTGAGGAAAACACTGGATATGATGAGCATGTTATATGCAACTGAATAATCACTAAAATCTATCCTTACTACTAATACACTATTTGTTAACTAACTTGAATATAAATAAAATCTAAAAATTGTGAAAAAAAAAAGATGTTAAAGATTGCTAAAAAGCTAACAAAAAATAATGTATCCTTGGTTTTCCTTTCAATATAGTTACCATGGGGACTAGTGGTCTTCCTTATCTCTTTCTCATCATTTATTATTTCTTGAAAAATATATGAGAGGGACACCTGAGTGGAGGGGACAGAGCGGCCAATGCTGCCCGGTGTCCCGGGACAGGAGGGGACAGCGAGGGTGACACTGACCGCTGTCCTTGGAGAGGAGGAGACAGTGTCAGACACTGACCAGTGTCCCCAGAGAGGAGGGTACAGTGCAGCCGACACTGCCCGGGGTCCAGGGAGATGGTGGCAGGTGTCCTGGGAGGGGAGGTAACAGCATCTCTACACTGCTCGGGGTTCTGGGAGATGAGGGGACAGCGCGGCTGACACTATACAGTGTCCTGTGACAGGAGGTGACAGCGCACCCGACAGTGTCCGGTGTCCCGGGAAAGGAGGGCACAGCACATCTGACAATGACTGGTGTCCCTAGAGAGGAGGGGACAGCCTGCCCAGCACTGCCTGGGGCTCCAGGAGAGGAGGGGACAGCCTGCCCAACACTGCCTGGTATCCTGGGAGAAGAGGGGACTGCACTGTTGACACTACCCAGTGTTCCACGAAAGGAGGAGACAGCATGGACCACACTGTCTGGTGTCCCTTGAGCCTTTAGCTCAGGTCATGATCCCAGGGTCCTGGAATTGAGCCCCACATTGGGCTCTCCGCAGTGTGCCTCCTTTTCCCTCTGCCTGTGTCTCTGCCTCTCTCTGTGTGTCTCTCATGAATAAATAGATAAAATCTTTTTTTTTTAATATGAGAAATGCTGCATAAAGAAAAAGCAAATATATGTCTAGAAATGAAATTAGGCATATAAAGTATCCAAACCACCAACTTCTAAAGCCATTGAAAATGCCCATAAGTCCTCTTTTGATATCTTCATCTTCTCATTCTTTTCTAATTAAAATTTATGTTTTAGATACCAGCATTCAAGACAAAGGTAAAAATCTAGTTTATAGTCACAATTTCAGTTTAAATTTGTTATTTAACTTTTTTAAAAAATTTTTTACATTGGAAGTCTTATCAATGATATAAGATCCATAATCATTTATGGAGTAGTCTGAAGAAACTTTAGAAACATAGTCTGCTTAAAATTATTTATATTGAAAATGAATTCCTAGTTCTAAGTAATACACTGACTTATAGTTTTATTTTTATAGATAGGAAAGAGAAAGATTGATGCTTTATTTTTAAAAATATAAAAGAAAGTTGCAAGTATTGAAATACAATTCATTTGGATTGTTATGTTCGGCAATATTTTTATTTCTTAAGATAAAAAAGCATGATGCTGTTTTCAAAAATTTTCACAATCATTGACTATTTCTTAGTTAAGATCTCCTTTGCCCTGCAACCTGTAAAGTATTTCACTACTTCATTTGGCTTTAAGAGAGAGAGAGTAATTATAAATTTGTTTTCAAATTGGGGAATAGAAATCAATATATAAATACTAATTTTTCCTGCTGTTATTTATTTTAAAAATCTTAAATTTGGAAAATCTTACATGCATCTTCAATATATGTATGACTGTTAAGGAAAGTACAGTGCTTTTATTGAGATAGAAACTACTTAGCAAGTATACTTTTTAAAATGTTTTATTTATTCATGAGAGATACAGAGAGGCAGAGACACAGGCAGATGGAGAAGCAAGCTCCACACAGAGAGTGGGATGCGGGACCCAGGGATCATGCCCTGAGCCAAAGGCAGATGCTCAAACACTGAGCCACCCAGGCGTCCCTTAGCAAGTATACTTTATAGAAAAATAATAGATCTTTTTGTGATTGTCCCTACAATTGAGTATCTCACACTTCTCTGATCATAAAAATTTATCTGGTGAACTTGTTACAAATAAGGAAGTACCCTCAATCTTCACCTTCAGTAGGCCTGGTGTAGGGTCTACAAACCTGTACTGATAGGGATTTTCTTTGTACTAAATGAGAATAATTAGCAATGACTATTTATGTATTAAAATTTAAAACTATAAAAATCCTAAAGCCACTACAAGTCTTATTATAGGAAGTTTGTATTTTAGAGGTTCTTTAATTTTGGGTAATTATATCCTTTGTCAGAATTATCAACAATTACTGATGGTTTAGTCAATCATGAAAGACTTATCATTTCTAAAAGTCAAAGTCTTTAAAATTTAAGAGGAATGCTTCTCATTTGTAACATTACGTTGCCTTATGTATTCAGCTCCTGAGAAGCAATTTGAATTTAACTTTTCATTCTAATACTTTCCAAACCTGTAACGTTTGCGTAAGTTGCTTGCAATTTAGCTTTACTTGAGTATCGTTGTTCTGTTCTTAATTTAATATTAACATTATTTTTTAGACTCCATTTCCTATAAAAAAATCTGTGAAATCATAGATGTCTTAGTTCCTTTTTAGGTTGCTTTAACAAAAATACCATAAACTAGGTGCCTTAAACAATATTTATTTCTCTTATCATCGGAGGCTGGGAAGTTCAAGATCAAGATGACAGCTGACTTGTTTGATGAGAGCCCATTTCCTGCTGTATAGACGGTTGTCCTCTCTGTTACATAATAGAAAGGGTGAAGAAAGACTCTGGAATATATTTTATAAGGACACTAATCCCATTCATGAGGCCTCTAGCCTTGTAATTTATCCCTCCTAAAGGGCTTACCTCTAAATACTATCAACTAGAGATTTGATATCCATATATAAATTTTAGAGGGAAACAGACGTTCAGTCTATAGCACAAATATGATTATTTTGTTATATTTTCTAATTAAATAAATGCAGAATTAGGAAAAAAATAAGATAATCATCTGAAAAAAACTAACATTTCTTAATTTTAATCATTTGCATGTATACAACTCTTACAAAAATATTGCTCTGGGAAAAAAAAGATCAATCACAATACAAATGCTTTGGTAAACTAGTGGCAGTGCAACTGACATTTTGATGGGGCTTCATGATGAAATTGGGACAATACATTCTAGTAGATGAACTCTTCAAATAAAACAATTTTATTTAATTTTTAATAGAACAGGCAAGATAAATAAAGGTAATAAATTCAGAATAGTTTGGTATTTGTTGGAGTCTGTATGCTAATTTCCCAATACTGGTATAAAAAAAACAATATGAACTTACTGACTTACTAAAATTTGTTATTTTACAGTTCAAGATGACAGAAATCCAAAATGCATTTTACAGGCTATGATCAGTGTTGACAGAGCTGTGTTCCTTCTAGAGGCTCTGAAGAGGAAGTCCATTTCCTTGCCTTTTCTATCTTCTAGAGGCTGCCCGAATTCATTGACCCATGGTTCTTTCTTCCATCTTTAAGTGCACTTTTCCAGTCTCTGTTTCTGTTGTAGTATTTTCTCAGTCTATGACCCTCCAGTTCTTGTGATTATATTGGGCCCACCTAGATAATTCAGGATAATTTTCCCATCTCCAAATCTTTCACTTAATCATATCTACAAAATCTCTTTTCTATGTAAGGTAACACATTTACAAGTTCTAGAGTAGGAAACAGGCATCTTTGGAGGACCACTATTATTTCTACTACAATATGAAAATATTGTAGTATATAATAGTTTAATATGCTGGACTGGCCTAGACTGCTTAAAGAAAATATGCAGAGAAATTCTAGAGATATTTCTGAAGAAGAAGAAAGAAAAGATTAAAGCAGATTGAAATTCATTAAAGCCAAGGAGGAAAGTGATTTAGGGAGAGGATTGTCAAGGCAGACAGAGGGTCAGGTAAGATAGGATCTGAGCAACAGTTACTGAACCCCACAGGAAGAAACAGAGTTAAATAGAATGAACACATGTCAGTCGCTCAATCTATGTCTAGTAAGATGCCAAGTATTTCATGTAGATTATGTACTTTCATTCTCACATCAAAACCACAGTGTAGATGATATCAGTGATTTTTTTTTTTTTTTTACACATGAAGAAAATGAAACTGAGCAATGGACTAGTCTTTCAGTTGTCAGTTAACTCTTTGTAGAAACAGTTGTGGAATTCTTATTGTTTCTAATTCCTTAAACTTGTGGTCTGTCCATGACATCATGCTGTCCATATGGAGAGTGGAAAACATATTAGAAATGATCCAGGAATCAAGGTAATCCAAAAATCAGTGGCTCAGTGGTTTAGCACCGGCCTTCGGCCTGGGGTGTGATCCTGGAGTCCCGGAAAATAGTCCCCCATCGGGCTCCTTGCATGGAGCCTACTTCTCCCTCTGCCTGTGTCTCTGTCTCTGTCTGTCTCTGTCTCTCTTTGTGTGTTTCTCATGAATGAATAAATAAAATCTCTAAAAAAAATTTAAAAAAAAATAAATTTTAGAGGAACGCCTGGGTGGTTTAGCAGTTGAGCATCTGCCTTCAGTTCAGGATGTGATCCCAGGATTTGGGATTGAGTCCCACATCGGGCTCCTTAGAGGGAGCCTGCTTCTCCTTCTGCCTATGTATCTACCTTTCTCTCTGTGTCTCACATTAATAAATAAATAAATAAATAAATAAATAAATAAATAAATGTTTTTAAAATTTAGAGTTTTCTTAATATCACAAAAGGATGAGAGAAAATAGAATCAACACTTCTTAGTCTTTTGTCTTAGGTTACGTCTGGCTGGAAGAAACAAAAATTCCACAAAATAATTTAGATAAAAGAAAATGGGAGTATGATATTAATGGCATATGCTTTAAAAAATCTATGTAAAACTATGTATCTGAGTCATAGGCAGATTAAAATGAGATGACTCTATTGATCTTAGCAATAGGTAACTACAGGTCTGTATCTTCATGCTCTACTTTTAATGTGATTCCATGACCAAAGAATAATTTCTGCATCCCTTTGAAATGTTAGCAAAGAAAGATCCCTGTAATCCTAAACCACCTTATTTTATAAGACAAAAAAAAATTGAGCAGAAATATCTGACAGGATCTTAATTAATTGGTCAATAATTATTTAATTAGAATAATTCATATTTATACAGGGTTTACTTTCTTATAAAAATACTTAAATATTTTTAAGTAAAAAATAAATGAATTGGAAGGTGATAAAGCCATCTCACAGAACACAGACACAGTAAGAAAATCTAAAGCTTTCAAAGCAATTAAGAAATCAGTCCAAAAATAAAAAATAAAAATAAAAAAAGAAAGAAATCAGTCCAGTTCACTTTACCTGAGAACATACTTTTGCCTCTACTTGTCTCTGCACTGTCTTTGGATTGATTTCACTCTTAACTCTTTGCATCTCAAGCGTAGTTCTCCATAGCTTTAAGATGAAAATTCCATTATAGATTACATTACCTGAAAATTTTATGAATGAAAGAAATTGATAAGTCTAGTGGATTGTATATTTCTTATTCAGTCAGAATAGAAACTTCCTGTCCCACACTCTGAGAGCAATTCAGCAAGAGTTGGAGGAGAACATTAGATAATGGCATAAAAATGGGGTTACGATTCTTTATAAAGAAGGTATTGTGTGCCAGGAATCTCCCCAAGAATTAAACTTCTACTTTTCTCCAAGGGTAACACCAATAAACACTCACACCCCCTCTCATCTATTAGGTGTATGTATCATTAATGTATTAATTAATTTGAATCTAGTTTACCTAGTAAAGGAATATAATAAAAAATAAGAATTTTTAAAGCAGACAAAAATAGAAGTAAACATTTCTAACTTTTGATACTTTGGTCCTTGTCTAACTCTATCTGAAAGTATGGCAAACCACCATTTGTATTAGTTTTTTAAAGGGTTTTGTTTATTTATTTGAGAGAGAGCAAGAGAGATCATGTGCTAGGAGGGGCCGAGGGAGAAGGAGAAGAAGGCTCCCTACTGACCAGGGAGCTTCATCCAGGGCTCCATCCCAGGACTGGAGATCATGACCTGAGCTGAAAGCAGATGCTTAAGGGACAGAGATATCCAGCGCCCCTGTTTGTTTGTTTTATTTGTTTTTATTGAACAGAAATGATTCAAACCTCCATAATGATATCCTTATGTGCCTATGTAAACCCGATAAATGATTCCAACATCATGATTGATGAATTTGCTGCTGTCTCAGGTTTTAAAATTAATTGGAGAGAAATGAAAATTGTAATACAACTTGCTTTGTCTGCACAGCATGCCTTCTACATAAATCACTAAATGAACACCAGAGGGAATTAAATATTTTGGAATGGTATAAAAATAAACTTGAAATAAATGCAAAACTTTGGAATGAAATATATAAAAATTTCCTTAAGCCTATTATGCTAGAACTTTTACAATGTAAAATAGAGAGATATATTGGTCTGAAAGATAATAGCATTAGAAAATAAGGTTAATTAGGTCAAGTTTTGCTCATTTTGTTTTATGCTTTAGAATGTTTTCATTATTATGTTTACAATATGACAGTCTAAATTTCATCCAATCATATCTTTTATGTCCAACATTTCCAAAAGCAGAAAGTCATTCTACATAATTTTGTAAAAGTGAATCGATACCTTTACAAAGTCAGGGCTCAGAACTCCATGTAGGGAACCAGGGCTCCATTTCCGGGCACAGACAACTTAAGATGATAACAAGTTGATGGTCTGCCTAATTGAATTTCTAAGTCTAGACTGCTTATGTTCTCTGTTACAGATATTTCTCTTTTAAACGGGTAATCTGGTTTGTTTTTGATTACTGACATCAAATAGTTCATCTAGACGATGCTAGGGATGCCATAACTTTACATTTTGGATGCCGGCCTTGCTATTTCCCAAAATGTGGGCTTTCCTATTATATTTGTCATATTCCAATGAGTAACATATTAGTAATTTAACTTGGAGTACTTTTTATTTTTTTTAACTGAAAAGCATCTAGCCATAAAAGACAGCATATCTTAAAAATTCAAGAATGTATTTTTCCACAATGTAGGAATTTTGATTCTTAAAGAGAATTATCTGGTAGTCAGTGCATTTGGTATATTTCCTTACACAAAACAGGTATACCACAATAATGCAAGGCTTAATAATCGAAGAAACTTGGTGCTGGCTGTGTGAATTCTTGTGTGTGTGAACTCTTGATACCATCTTTGCAACTTTCTATAAATGTAAAACTATGCAAATATAAAATGTTTATTAAAAATAGTTGTCTTATGGGTGATTTGAAGCCATAATATAGTATATCTGGGATTATAAATAAAGGTTTAAAGTTTTTTTTTTTAGGTTGTTTCTATATGAGAAACAAAAATATTTACTTAAAATATTGATGAAAATTAATATAAAACTATTTTACTTTTGTATTACTGAGAAGTAAATAGGGAATAATACTATATATTATGGAAGAGAGAATATATTGCTTCCTAGTTTAGCCCAGAGTAAAGCATTATTCACTTAACACAAATATATATGATGTTCCTCTAGAAAAGGTTGGTGGGGATTGGCAGGCGAAGAGTAGAAAATAATTATCCTAAACTCCAGAGTACAAGTACATCCATTATTAGATTCTGTTGTGAATCCTTCTGATCAGTTCATTATAGTATTTTGTTTTGTTTTAAATTTAAGTAATAATAATAATAATAATCACACAATATTTTTAAAAATCCTGCTTCCTTAGATCACATTAAACAAGTCAGAGGTATGTGGAAATAAAACTTGCATTTAAAGTTTTTAAAAAATATTTTCAAATATTTGCTATTTAATGATTGGGTAGTTATTCAAACTCACTAGTGATTTATTAAGCATCTAAGACTTCACTTAAGAACAAGTTGCAATTTGATTTCTCTTAGTGACAAAATAAAATGAACAGCAGAACACAAGTAATAAGTAAAGTTTTGTATCTCTGGCATGTAACTGATTTTGGACTTTCATGGCTTTATGGATCAGCTTATACTCATTCAGGAATAACTTCCATGTATGAGCCATGGCAGTTCCCATTTAGAGCTGTATGGCCCAACTCTCCTAAATTTTACTCCTACATATTGTATTAGTTGAGCAATGATCTCAGGTGCCTTATAATATATTTGCAATAAATATCATTTAAGTTTGATTAACTGACAAAACTAATGTTTATCTTTGACATCTAATCAGTTTTAGAAACTCTTTACTGCTCTGTGTACTACACATCTTAACTGCTTCCGTGCAGCTGAAAGTAGCAGTCACCCTCATTATGTATCAGAACTGAAATGTCAATTATTCATTGCTAAATCCAGTAAGCTCTGAAGACACATCTGCTTTGCTAGTCTTATTAAGCAATAAAATAAACTCTTGATATTAGTCACAGGCAGGTTTAGTACCATGGCATAATCAGAAAAATCGTTTTTTTAATTGAACTAAAAAAACTTTCAAGTCTCAACAAACAATTCTCTACCAAAGGAAATCTTTTGAGAAAGTATGCTGTTGTTCCACCATATCGCCACTCCACTAGTCATAACTTATAGAGTTTTTGTATTAACCTGAAGAAGACAAAGGTAAATAATACACAGATTCTTAACATTTCTTTTAATAGGAGCAACCTAGAATTAAAATAGGTGATGTGACAACTCATATTTAATGGATTTAACACAGAAATATTTGTTAAAATATATAGAAAAATATTAGATAAGCCTTTTCCATAGTTTCCATTTTTCCTTTCCTTTTCCATTTGTTTCTCCTAGCATCAGCACAACCAATATCATAGTAATTAGTGAGTATTATGAAGATGGACAGGTGAGAATGACCAAGTAAGAGGAATGAGATGCATTCCTCTAATTTGCAGTTGTTCTAACTCTCAGGAATCTCATTAAACATCTTACTTCTTATAGATTTGTAGCATATTTCCACTTGTCAAATCTCTTCAGTCACTTGACAAAAGAGTACCAAGTGCCAGGTATGTTCCAGGCACTGTACTAAGCACTGTACAAATAATGATAATTACAATGTAATTGAATGCTCATGTGGAATGAAGAACTCTACTAGCCCTAACAATTCCCAGATGTTTCTGGTTGCTCCGCATATCTCACTGCCAAGGATACTGATGAAATTAGCATCCACATGTGGAAGATTTGACATGTCCTCTCCATATATAGATTGTATATATCAGATACACAGAGACAAAAGATTGTTAGTACTTCTATTTTCTTTATTAAAATATACCCTAGTAAATCTAAATAACAAATAAACAAAAACAAACATTTGGAAAATAATCCTAAGGAAAGAAATAGGAAATGTAGGTTTCTTTAGCACAGATACCACCCTAGGCCCTGCTGGCTATGACTTAACTATACTTATTTTTTTTGGTATTACTGTGTTTGCCAAATTAAATAAAATTAAGTGAGTCATGACAGCGAGTGTACTTTACAGGATTATGTGCAGCTTCTTCAGCTTGGATAGTAATGGATGGCCTGACTAATAATATCAGCTCTCATGTTATCATATGGTTTTCTTACCTATTGAAGAGGAAATGCCGAAGGATAGAGGATTGTGAAACTGTATTCCTGGGGGGAATATACACAAATAAAACATAGGTCAAGGAGGCTTAAAGTACAATTTAACTTCTGAACAATTAAAGAGATCCAGTATAACTATTTCAGTATGACTCTAGTATGTTTGCATCCCTTGTTGAGACAGTAATAACAACTTCTTTTTTTTTTCTTCTTAAATTTTATAAGCAGATGCTACCCTGTGCCCTGGTATTTTGGTTCTAAGGCTGTATACAAATTACTTAACCTTTTGGTGCCTCAGTTAATTCAACTGTAAAATAGAGATATGTACAGGGGTGCCTGGGTGGCTCAGTTAGTTAAGAGGCCAACTCTTGGTTTTGGCTCAAGTCATGCTCTCTTAGTCTTAGGATCAAGCTCCATATTGGGCTCCATGCTCAGCAGGGAGTCTGCGTGAGGATTCTCTCTCCATCTCTCTCTGCCCCTCCCTCCACTCAAGCCCTTGCTCATTCTCTTTCTCTAAAATAAATAAATCTTTAAAAATAGAAATATGTATATATTTCATAGTTTCTGAGATTTAAGTGAGTTAATGTGTGAAATTTTACATAAATTATAATGTCAATACTAACATATATAAGATAAATAATTATATATTCATAAGTAAATTACCAAAGAAAATTATATCTACCTGAATGACACCTGGCACAATATAAGCAATATTTTTTTTATTTTATGAGTTTAAAATAACTTATTGAAATGAAGTATGTCAAATTATATTTGTTTGGTAGGGCTAACCTAACAAAGTACCATAAACCAGATGGCATATAATAATAGAAATTTATTCTGTTAGTGTTTTGGAGACTAGAAGTCCAAAATCAGGATGTCAATAAGATCATACTCTCTTTGAAAGCTCTAGGAGACCTTTTCTTGCCTCTCCCTTGCTTCTATTTGTTGCTGGCAGTTCTTAGTGTTCTTTTGCTTATAAGACTGATGAATCCAATCTCTGTCTCTGTCTTCAGGTGGTATTCTTTCTGTGTGTCTCTCCTGTGTTTCTGTGCACTCCCTTTACAAACATGACACTAGTCATATTTGATTTAAACTCCAATACACACACAACCTGATATGACTTCATCTTAACTTGATTATATCAGCAAAACCCTATTTCTAAATAAGGTCGACATTCACAGATACTAGGGGGTTACAGCTTGATCATGTTTTTTTTTGTGTGTGTGTGTGTGTGTGTGTGTTGTTTTTGTTTTTGTTTTTGTTTTTGTTTTTGGAGAGGGAAGGAAAGGACAGAATTAACCACAATACAATGATTATTTTAAAACATTATTTTGGTCATTACACAAATATTTACTGAGTACCTTTTAATAGTCTAGTCACCATACCAGGTACTGTTTTGAAGATAATTTAAAATTCTTAAGGTTATAAAATGAAAGACACTAAAGGTTATACTGGTGGGAGCTCTCTCATGTCAGTAAACAAATGTTGAAAACTACTAGGCTGTGTACTTAATGATTACCAATTTTATTGAAAATGAAACTCAGCTATTCAAAAAGTTGTGTATTCATTAAGAGTAATACCATAGGTAAATTGGAACTGGATTCTATCACAGTTCATAGTTCTGCTGCCAAATTCTGTGTAGTTATTATTGTTTAGAACATTTTCAAAATAAAAATTTACAAACTAATTAAAGAAAGAGAGAGATTGAGTTATAATTCGGCTTGGTCAGTAAGATACTGCTATATTGTATACTCAGTGTTTATCATTGTTCAAAGGCCCATGCTGTAAGCAGATGTGTAAGTGGTTTAATTTTCTTGATGTTTTCAGTGGATTTAAAAAATGAACAAAATATAATCATAGAATTATTTTTCAATAATTACTCCTTAGAATTAACATTTTCTATAAATGCATATCATTGCTTCATATAATTAGAAAATGTTAAGATAACAGATACCAACAAGATTATTTCTACCTGTCAAGCTATATGGTAGTCAATAAATTTCTTTTGGGATGATAAATTTCAAGTATTTTTTTTTGTAAAGTCAAGACAATGTATTCAATTTGATATTCAGTATCCTTATAGTGTAAACTATTATTTAAATCGATTATGTATGAAATATTTAATGGAAGACTCATAAAAGGAATAAAAATATAACCCTGATTTTTATTATTGCTTAATAAATGGAAATATGGGACACCTGGGGGGCTCAGCTGTTGAGCATCTGTCTTTTCTCAGGGCATGATCCCAGGGTCGTGGGATCAAGTCCCGCATCAGGCTCCCTGTGAAGAATCTGCTTCTCCCTCTGCCTATGTCTCTGCCTCTCATGAATAAATAAATAAAATATTTAAAAAATATATCAATGGAAATATGAGAAGGCATATCAAGATGAAGATGGTGATTGCATCTATAAATAGTTCTAATGGATTGAGCAAATCCTTAAAAAAACTGACACAGATATGATTATTAAATATTCAACTCTGTAATGGTCTTATCTTTTAAGACTATAGCCAATCAAAAAAGTAAGGCAAATTTTTAATCACTAATCGCTGGTTACTTACAGTGAGTGTTTCATTTACTTGGAGGAGAGCAAAAAGATAAGAGACTGTTATTTCTGGGCAAGACAGTAACATAAATGTGCCAGATTCAACCAAGACTCTTCCCAGTTGAGACAAATGGCCCATTTTAAGATGTTCTGACTTGTTGGCTTGAACATATTGGGATGCACTAGTCCCATTATTCTGTGGTGTAACTTGTGTGTTACAATTCAGATCAGACCCCAACCTGTAGAACTAGAAAATGTTTCCTTTATATGCATGATTTCTGTCCCTCAGCTTTTCAAGCATATAGGAAAGTAATATAGTTTCTTAGATGGAAAAAATCAGGGCTGACTTTGTGAATGACTAGTCAGATTTTTGTTTATTGCTAGGGATGGATTATTTATAGGAGTATTCAAACACTAGCTATGAAATCAAAGTAAAATAATCGATCATTTTTAAATAAGCACAGAATTATGTATCTTTCCCTGAAACGTCCATGGTGCATTGAAAAAGAAAAAAATTCAATAACAAAATTGGAAAGGCAAACTTCTATTCATTTGCTAATACTCATTATTTTTATATTTTTTATTTGCCTGAAGATTCTATAATCACATACCTTTTATAAATTACAGAAATAAAAATAAATATATATGGACTGCTTATATCATAAGAGCAGAAAATAATAACTATTTACTTTCATGAATGTCCCAATCTTATAATCATAATGTACCTTTCCTTTTATATAGCCATGAAAAGAACACCTCCCACATGAAAAAGTCTAAATATGTCTTAAAAGTTATCCCTAAGATAGGCTTTTATAATATAGCTTTAAAATACATGAATATACACCCTTACATGAGAACAAGCCCATTACACCAAATTGTATATCATTTAAAATGATAAAATACCCTTTTACTGGCGCTTGCAGTTAGGGGTGTAATTTGAATACCTAGGAAATCAATATCTGCTTTAGTATGTGATTACAGCTAAATAATTGAAGTATCAGACAAGCAGTGAGCCACAGGGTTTTTCTGTGCAAACAGCAAGTCATTCTAACTATAAAGCTCCTCTCAGTGCTAGTGGACCTCAGGTTGTAATTACATAAAACTTTTAAATGTGCTATTTTTTTTTTCAAGAGAGCCTGTTGGGGTAACCATTCAAGGGAAGAAAAAAATTCTAAAAATACCAGAATTGACACTTCATACTGAGGCAAGAAAGAAGGAAGTGTTTAAAGGGAAATTGATAAGGAAGATTCTGGAGGGCTCTCATTCACAACACCTTAACAATACCATCCTCCAGGTCACTTGGAACCTTTCATGCACAGCTTGGAGTACCTTAGAAGCATTCAGCTTCTTTCTTCACCAGAACATCAGGGATTGTACTTTTTCTTTACTTAGTTCCAAAAGCTTAAATCTCTCTTTCTGGCAGACTCTCATGTCTTGTCCCGAAAATACTTTCTGATAGGAATAAATTCTTCTCAGCCAGAGCTAGTGCACCTTGCCACCTAGGGGAGATTGGAGGAGGGCATGGTACTTACTGCCCCCTTATCCAGTACTGTGTGGATCAAAGACACCTGTGCCTACAGGGCCAGGCAGGTGGGGTTGTGGCAAAGCAATGTGGGGCAAACAGTAAATGGCCATTAATCCCTAGGTTTGGTGTTTGAATGGAGGGAGGTATGGCTGGGAATGTGACAAAGAGAATGTACTGCGTATAGGAGGGGACATTTTCCCTCCACTTCTGTGTTTTAATTGACTTTTTATATGTGTGAGTATTTGGATTCATTTTTCCTGATCTTTAAATTCTTCAAAAGGAGGCTGATATTTAATATATTTCTGCAAGATATTCCAATTTGCAAGGTTAATGATTTTCAGCTAAAAAGTTTTTGTTGGAAGGCAATTCCTTCATAAATATAAATATAAACCTATATATTTATGTATTTTATATATACAATATTTTGTGTAGTAGTCATTTAAGTAATTATAAAGTATAGGAATTACTTTTATTGTATTTCTTATTGGGAGCTTACTATGATTACCAAACATATTTTTTTGATGCCCATGGACCAGTATCACAAAATTAATATATTTGAATATGTTTTCTAATTCTAACTTCCTATTTAAAAATCCATTTACCTTAAGGGAAACTGAGCTGTACAGACTCTAAGCTTTGGCAATGCACACTGTAAAAGTCACTGTGAAATGCAACCTATCCAATAACATTCTAATTTCAAGAAAATTTCTGATCTTCATGATGTCATTACTTTCAACTCTATACTTATTAGAATGAGGATATAATTTTCCTTGTATTGCTCAATTAAGGTTATAAAAGAAACAAACTAATCTGTCATATGCCACATTGTGAATTTAATCAATAATAATATTTATTGCATTTTAAGCAGTAATCATCAAAAGTCTATGTTTTCATAAATGTTTAATTGTATTGTCATTTAAGATGTTACATTATTTTTCTATATTAGATCTGTTTCTCTACAGAATGGTGGCATTTTCTCAAATAAATCAAAATAAAACCTTTAAGTTCAGGATTGTAACTAGAATGTTACTTAGCACATACTAAAAAAAAAAAAAAAAAAAGAGTGGAAAGTATTGTACTTTTATTTTATCACTGCCCAGGTTCTAGAGACTGTGTACTTTTTCTTGGTCTTCAAAGTAAGAACTGAATCATGACATAAGAAGTGTCACAAAATTGGCCTACAGTTTAAATACTTATGTTACATTATATACAGAACCATAGTACTAAATAGGTTTCTATGAATCCCATTATCAACAGAATTTTGATACTTGCCTGTTTGTATTAGTCTGTTCCGTTGTTCATAAAACTTGGGCCATTACTACTGTTTCCTGGACGGCTGAGCTTTGTACTTCCAAACAAGATTAGAAAAACCATGAAAAAATGGGGCAGTCTGGGTGGCTCAGCGTTTAGCGCCGCCTTCAGCCCATTGAGTCTCGCATCTGGCTCCATGCATGGAGCCTGCTTCTCCTTCTGCCTGCGTCTCTGACTCTGCCTCTCTCTCTCTCTCTCTCTCTCTCTCTATCTGATGAATAAATAAATGAAATCTTTAAAAAAATCATGAAAAAAACAAATTTTTTAAAAAATTTCTCATCACTCAGTACCAGCCTAAATTTGGTTCCAAAGAATTATTCTTGCCTTATTTCTCAATAAGCATCATATACTCAGTATTAATAGTCAAATATACTCAATATAAGCACAAGGAACATCTAAAGTGTTCTATGAGATGCCTCAAATCTGTGTTTCACTCATGTCTCTAAATTTATTTACTTTCTCTTCTCTCTCCCTGGAAACCCTTCTCCCTATTTATCATTTTTTTAAAGATTTTATTTATTTATTCATGAGAGACACAGTGAGAGAGGCAGAGACACAGGCAGAGAGAGAAGCAGGCTCCATGCAGGAAGCCCAATGTGGGACTTATCCCAGGACTCCAGGATCATGCCTGGGACCGAAGGCAGACACTCAACCACTGAGCCACCCAGGCGTCCCCTTATTTATCATTTCTAAAAACTTTACCTACTTGTGGTAGACATCTTGTTATTTACTTTTTGGTTCAACATCAGAAACCTCTGAATCTCAGGGACAAGCAGAAGTTGTCTCCCACTATTAAAGGCAAAAAGATCTGATATTCATACCTTACATTTTCCATGCAGTGAAAACACAGTAGCAACTTACATCTGAGATGTTAGACCTATCTACTGTGGATTTTGAATTGGAAGCTGAAGATACCAAGTCACACTTGTGTTGGCAGAAGTGAAGAAAGCGTTACCTATCCTCTATAAAAAGAAGTACAGTGATAGCAGAGGCAGCATCCATTGGTCTTTTATGGCAGAACTACATAAAAGAGTGGTATTTTTATAGCAAATTGTTGTATCTGGTGTTTACTGGTTGCTGCAATAGTATTCTAAATAGAACAATCCCATGGTGAGATTTTTACTATGAGTCTGGATACACAAATAGCCTTCTTATGTTTCTCTCTGTTTCTACAGCCCAGTTCTTCAGTCATCCCAGTATTTTCGTGGCAAATACATTTAATTTCCATTTAACTAAATAATAATCAGTTTTTATTGTTTGCAACTAGGAGAACTCAGAATACTATATATTGGTACCAGATCTGGAGTGGTAAAGGCACCTGGTGTCCAGCTGTTGCTCAAGAAAGGCCCTTATTTTCCCTGCCTCATTAAATAAAAATGATTATAGAAATAGTTTTCATCTGTCCGAGATATTAGTACATATTTCCCATTTTTTTCCTTCAGATTAAGTAAATTCTTAAATCCTGTGCCATAATTTGGACTGTAAAGATTTTAATCATCTTCTCATTTCATAAACCTTCATATTGACCTATAAATTAAATATATTATATTGATAAAACAAAATTAGAAATTATAGATAACCAATATTCCTTCAAGGGTGAGAGGTATATCCTATAATATGCAGAAGTTTGTCCCTCAGTAAACATCTAAGGAAAAAGAGAGTCCTGTACATTTTGGGATAGCTCCTCCAAAATGGAGGATATCCTTTTATATTTGAGAAGTATTATATGACATGTTTAGGTATATTGACAAATTAATCAGGTGACCCAAAATACTAACAATAGAAGTCTCTTCAACTGGCCCAAGTTTCAGACAAGAAGCTTTATTTTCAAAGGATCACAGGATTTAGAGCAGAACTGACATATCAGGGAACAGATTTGAAGAGAAATTATTTCTCAATTCAAAATATAATTCTGACATTTTACTACGGTATATATATCAATTACACAAACTTTGTCTCAACCTCTCCTAAGTAAATGAGATTCACATTATTTTAATTATGTAAATTTAAGAAAAAATACAAGATTTCTGCTGAAATATTTAGGGAGAAATTAGCATGAACTCATCAACTTACTTTAAAATAGTATAGCAAGGGACTCCTGGGTGGCTCAGCAGTTGAGTGCCTGCCTTTGCCACAGGGCGTGATCCTGGAGTTCTGGGATCGAGTCCCACATCGGGGTCCCTGCATGGACCCTGCTTCTCCCTCTGCCTATGTCTCTGCTTCTGTGTGTGTGTGTGTGTCTCTCATTAATAGATAAATGAAATCTTAAAAAAACAGTATAGCAAAACCAGAGAGAGCTAAAGCATATGTGACAAAAAAAATGACACTTAAAAATATATATAGGTAAATTATATGTGAATATTCATTGAAAATATCAAATTTTGTCTAGATTTGAAAACATTTACAGGAGGTGAGCAAAACATAGTAAAACAAGAAAATCACAATATTGATATTTAAATTATTTTGAATAACATTAATTCAAATCATTATGAATTTAAATTCCTAGGCTGTGATATCTGCTGGCCTAAACTATTTTTGAGGCAAATAAGCTTTAAAATTCAATTTGCTATTTGTACTAATTATTGGAAATCTATATTCTCTGATTGTTTTGCTTTGTAGACTGATTTCACTGTTATTATTCTAATACCTTGATATTTACAGTGTACAAAGCATTTCCACATAAAATGAGTGTTTTAGGAAAAGATAGAATTAACTGTTGGTACATCTTCAGTACTTCAAACTTTATAGGGAAACAGAAACACAAAAAGGCATTAACACTTTCAGGTCATCTGAACCTTCATAGTAGACATAGTATGAGAAAGAAGATTGAGTGGTGATCTGTGGACATGCTAATTAATTTGAAATTCTTCCTGAGATAATATCAATAGAATTGTTAGCTCACTAGTTGCTCCTTCTAGGTTGATCACAGCTCATTTTCTGCAACCACCCTGAGAAACAGATAAATTACACTTGGATTAATCAGACTTGGTTGTGATTAACTAAAAGTCTTTCATTTCTCTCTAACACAATCATTCTCCATGAGTTATGTCTAAATAGTCTGAAGCAAGTAAAATAAGTGAATCATTTCCACTTTAACATTTTGTGAGCTAAAGAGTGTGTTGCTGAATTCAGAAGAGAAGCTATTTAGATTGAAAAACAAAGTAAAATAAGTAATTTTATTTTTTAAAAGATTTTTTTTATTTATTTGAGCGAGAGACAGAGCCCAAGCAGGGGGTTTGGTGGAGGAAGAGGGAAAGGGACAAGCAGACTCCCCGCTGAGTGGGAAGCCTGACTGGGGGCTAGGTCCCAAAACCGTGAGTTCATGATATGATCCAAAGTCAGATGCTTAACCAAGTGAGCCCCCAGGTGCCCCAAATTAGTAATTTCAAAAATCAAAGGGCATTAAGAGATAGTGGCTGTAATACTAAAATCCAAAATATCAAACCATAATTTATTCTCATTTCAAAGTCAACAACACATTTTTTTGATGTCTTTTAAGGCTGACTTCACTAAATTTATAATTTCATATATATATGAATTTGTAATATAAATTTATAATTACATATATATATGTAATTTTCTAAGTTACAATATACCTGGCACAGAAAATAGTGGATTTTTTTTTTTGCTAACTACACAATCTGATGGACTGTCAAATCTATGTAATGTAACCACAAGAGTATAGAGAAGGTAAGTCTGTGAATAATAGAGAAAAAGTACAAATATATGTGCTGGACAAATATAGTCATTGAAAGGAGTAAATAAGAGAAATTCAAGAAAAAAACTGAAATGAGTTTATTAGCAGTTTTGATGAGTACATTAATCTTTGGCCTATACATTTTTCATAACTTATTGTAATGCTTGGAAAGTTAATATTCATATTCTTTTTTAAGAATATCTCAACACCGATTTCCTTCCTTCAACAAACCCTGCCTTCTCTGTCAACTTTGATATTTTCCAAGTTTGTTCTGGTACCCCTGTTTTCATTGAGCCAGAAACTTTTCTCCCATATTTTCCTTTTGGATCTTCACTATAATTTGAGATGAATTATCTTTACTTTGCAAGTAATTTCACTGATACACTTGTGTTTTGGCCAGAATAAGAACAAGTAAAATGAATGTATGTTTATGAGTAGTGATTAAAAAACTATCACAAATTCATTGCAACTACCTCTTAAGTATTCTAAATAAAATTAACTGTAGATTTATCTCTTTGTCATTTAAACTTCTAGACTGTACAATATATGTAGGGTGAGAATATATTTTCCTCTGTTTCTGGAAGCTATCCAGAGGAAAAACACATTTAAAGACACAATTTTCAAATCTGAGAGCCTACAGATAAAGATTTGTAAGTTTTTGGCTGCTTTTTTCTTCTCTTCATGACTCTCTATATGTGATTTTATGATTTTCTGCTTTAATTTGTTTCTATTTGTCTATTGTATATCTACTTGAGGTTTTTGTTTTGTAATGACATGAGGTTTTCTTAAAACACCTTAAAATAGTCTATTTTCAGCTGATAACAATTTGATCACATTCAATAGGTCTGTATTTTTATTCTCTCTTCCTACATTTTGTTTTTTATGTCACACCTTATATCTTTTTATTTTGTGCATCCATAAACAAATTATTGTACATATACTTTTTTTTGATGTTTTAGTCTTCTGATCTTTATACTAGAGTCATATGTGAGTAAATGAGTTTGTTATACATATTGTTTTAGAAACTATTCATTTACTTATTAACATATCAATGATATCTTTCAATATTAATGCATATGAGTCTTTATTATTAGGTCAATTTATGTGTAAATCACACAGTATATACATAATATTTTGTAACGTTCCTGTATTTGAATAAGACAGAATGGTACAGTGAGTCTTTATGTACACGTGAATCATTTGCAAAATTTTATATGCTTCTTGTATGCACTAAATTCTTAAATTTTAAGTGTTGGTTAAAATGTACACACATTTTTAAGGTAAATAATAAAGAAATATTGCTCTTCAAAAAAGTTTTTTTTGCATTTTTGGCATTACAAAGTAAAATCAATGAGAGTTTCTGTACCATTATAACTTTGGCATGACTAGATTTAATTATTTAAAAATTTATCAATATAATAGTTAAAATGTGAATTTACTTATTAGTAAGGTAGGGAGTGCATCTCTTTCTTTTATTGAACTATCATTTTAAAGTATATTTTCAGCTTTTGTTTTTTTCATATAACACTGTCACTCAAAAATGTTTATTTGAATATAGTGGATTATTTGCTTTATGATGTGTGTGTGTGTGTGTGTGTGTGTGTGTCTGTGAGAGAGAGGAAGAGAGAGTGCATATGCATGATTATGTCAGTGTTGTGTATAAGGTCCTCACTCCAGTTTTATTTTCTATATTTTAATGTTTAATCTATTTGGAATCATTCTCAGTAAAAGTAGGGATATAGGGATATAACCTTATTATTTAAGAAAATACCATTTTTCCAAAAGTACGTTTTATGAGCTTTATTCGCCATATTTTAAGATGCCATATATTTCATATACTAAGCAAATACATTAGCATTTATGTACTGACTTCATTAAAATATGTATTAAGTTTTATACAAATGATGATACCTAAACAAATATATGTATCTTTACAATTTTTATACAGAAAACTCTGTCTTCTATCCATTTTTCTTCCCTTTTATTCTTTCTTATTTCCTTTCCTCCTTCCTTCCTTCCTTCCGTTTTTTTTTTTTTTTTCCTTCTTTATTCCTTTTTGTTGGTGTCAGTTGTCAAAGCTAGTCTCTTACGGTTTTTCTCCCCAAGGGCCTTTCAAATTATCCTGCCAAATTTTAAAATCCTGGGCTTTCATCATACTTTGTCCAGTGAACTTAATACCTAAGCAGATTCCAATTTCTTTCCATTACATTTACATAAAAAATAAAATATTGTTCTAGTTTCTCAAGTTGAACCAGTCAGATGATTGAATTCAGAAGTGAGAAACATATCAAGATGGACATTGGCATCTCTTTCCTCCTATTTTCAAGAAAAATCAATTCAAGTAGAAAAGTACAGTTTCAGGACAGCCCGGGTGGCTCAGTGGTTTAGTGATGTAAAAAACTGATGCGAATGCTACAGTTATACTATCTTTGAGGACCTGTAAGAGATGTTATCCTTGTCTTGAAACCCATATCCAATCTATTTATATGTACTATCCTTTAACCACACCATTCCCCTAAACACAATGAACACTTATATTGAAATCATATTGTTCCATCTTTACCTATGGCTTAAGTACTACCCCTCCTTTGCTCTGCTTTAAATGCCAACCACATATTCTCCAAAGAAGAATTTACAAATCACTAAAACTCAACCTAAATATTACTATCACACCATAATTTTCCTTGAGTACGCTCTGAATATACTCTGATGTATGTTTCTAGAGAAATTCAAAGCAAAAATAATAATAGATAAGATTTACTTTAAAAACTTGAAGTTGTTGGGCAGCAGGGTGGCTCAGTGGTTTAGCGCCACCTTCAGCCCAGGGCCTGATCCTGGAGACCCAGAATCGAGTCCCACATCAGGCTCCATGCATGGAGCCTGCTTCTCCCTCTGCTTCTCCTTCTGCCTGTGTCTCTGCCTCTCTCTCTCTCTCTCTCTCTCTCTCTTTCTCTCTCTCTCTCTCTCTCTCTCTCTGTGTGTGTCTCTCATGAATAAGTAAATAAAACCTTAAAAAAACTTGAGCTGCAAAATTGACATACAGTTTCTCAATCTGAAAAAAATTATATATATATATATATATATATATAAAACAATCTGAAAGTTATATTTTCTTACATACATTCACAAAGACACTCATGGCCGTCTTAAGTAGTTAATTTATCTCTTTTCCAAATATAGTGAAAACTGAGACAAATATTTGCTTGAAACTAAAACAAAATTTCTTTTTTCTATACCAATCTATCTTGGGGTCTTGGGGGTACTACTTGCCAATTTTATTTTATTTTATTTTTTTTTTTGCACTTCTATCTCTAGCCCTGAGAAATTTCCTTGAAGGCATATTTCTGCATTTTACAAAGTTCCTGAAACATATTGTCTAAAAAAGTTTTACTGAAAAAATAAGTTAAAAAATAAATTGAAAAAAGTTGTCAGATATGCTTATATCCATTAGCCCTCTTTTTTCCAAATATGTTCATCTATTTATGTGAACCATGATACATGTATGAGAAAAGAGGCAATGAAAAATTTACTTCCCAATTCAAGAGGCATGGTATATATTTATCAAAGCAACTAGGAGAAAAAACACATGTCCTTGAAAGATATAGCCAATTAGACTACACTAGCCTGAGGAAAGCATTCTTTGTGTTTCTTATGTTTATTGTTCTTTAGTTATTTTTGTTCAGAAACTATACCTTATATTTCCAATAATAAGGCACATGGGGGCATTATGAAATTGACTGCAGAATGACATCACTAACACTGTTTTGCCTATGAGTTTTACCTTTTTTTTTTTTAAGATTTTATGTATTTATTCATGAGAGACACAGAGAGAGGGAGAAAGAGGCAGAGACACAGGCAGAGAGAGAAACAGGCTCCATGCAGGGAGCCTGACGTGGGACTTGATCCCAGGACTCCAGGATCACGCTCTGAGCCGAAGGCAGGCGCTAAACCGCTGAGCCACCCAGGGATCCCCAAGTTTTACCTTCTTAACACCAGAGCACATAGGTAAGTTTGGTTTGATTCACTAGATCAATCAACTTTTCGCCACTGCTGCTAGTGTCAAGGAAAGACAGTATTCACTCCAGTAACTCAGACCCACATGATAGCTTTGAGATATAATATGAACTTGAGTAATTTCTCAATCTTTTGAATACTATAATTTACACTTCTGTCTATATATTTTATCTGTACAATTTCTCAGGCAATTAATGCACAAATGCACACATACACAGAGGAAAATCTATTACTACATATATACCCATATATACCAATATATCAGACATCATGGCTCAATAGAGTTCTGTGTATTTTATTACTACTCTACCCAGCTATTTGTTGCCATATTCTCTTACCTGATTTTCCTCAGAGATTTCCAGTATACTTTCTCGCTTTGACTAACTTTATTCAAAAATTGTGTGATGCTTGGAATGTTCTTTATGCCTATTTCAAATATGGCATCTCTTAATATTTTAGTTTATTCAGAATGCTACTCAGTTTGAAAAAATGTATTGTTCATAATGTCTTTATCACTGAGCTATTATATCTTAAAAAATATTCATCCTGTTATGGATTATTCAGTATTTTTTCTTGTGGCTACAGAAACTTTAGGGGATGGGGTGACTGGGCGATGGGCACTGAGGGGGGCACTTGACGGGATGAGCACTGGGTGTTATACTATATGCTGGCAAATCGAACTTCAATAAAAAATATACAAAAACAAAAACAAAGAAAAAAATAAACTTTAAGTAACCTATTCTCATTAAGTAGTTCATATTATAATCAAAATATTTTTACATTATTGTAATCCAATTCTGATTTGCTAAATACTAGGAGTTAGGTAAAACTTCCCAGGTTAAGGTACAACAAAATGCCCTAAAATTAGACACTAGCTGCAAATTTCCAGGCCACACACACTTCTGACCAACTGACTACAAATTTGGTGTTCTAACTATTCCTTCAGGGTTGATAATTCACCGAAACAACTCCCAGAACTTAGGAAAGTACTATACCTATGACTATGGTTCTGTTCGAAAAACTAAAAATCAGGGCAAACCAAAAGACCTATAGGACAAGGTCTGAGAGGATCCCAAATGATAACTTTCTAAGTCCATTCTCTTTGGAATCAGGATGAGTCAACCTGTTGGCATATTAAGTGTATAACTGACCTGGAAGTGTACCCAAGCTTTGAGTGTCAACAATTTTTATTGGGTTTATTAAGTAGGCATAATTGATTGAATTATGTGATTGAACTGAACCTCTAGCCCTCACTTGATCCCACAGGATTGATCTGATGTTTGTGACACAAAAACCATCCTCTAATCATATGGCTGGCTTTTCTGGTTATGACTAGCCCCCAACCTAAAGCAATTAGTGTCCATCTAAGTCACCTCATTAGCATAATCTCAGGTGTGGTCTTGGAGGGACCATGAGGAATAATAAATACAGTCCCCCAAAATGGGTCAATGCCTAGGCTTTAGAGGTTCCATCCCAGGAAGTGGGGACAAAGACCAGCCAAATTCTTTTTTTTTTTTTAAGATTTTATTTATTTATTCATGAGAGACACAGAGAGAGAGAGAGGGGCAGAGACATAGGCAGAAAGAGAAGCAGGCTTTCCATGGGGAGCCTGATGAGGGACTCGATCCCAGTACCCTGGGATCATTCCCTAAACCCAAGGCAGACATTCAATCACTGAGCTACCCAGCCAAATTCTTTATTACACAAGAATCGCATTAAGATTTTGCTTTGATATATTAAAGGAAACCATTGAAATAGACTTGTTGTACTGAGAACAAGTCAACAGATCTTAACTATAATCTCAATTTCAATCAGACTAAATTAAAGTTCAACGGGTGTTTTAGAATAGCCTATTATAGCTATCACATTAATGGGTAGTCAACACAGTAATTCATAAGAATGTCAATAGCTTCTAACATTGGAAATATTCATATGTGTGTGGTCTAATTGAGCCTGGTCAAAAGATTAAATCTATCTGAATCACTATGGCCCATTTTTATAACCCCCTGGCCATGAGAAAACCACAAATACCAATCTCATTATTCATAGAACCATTTTAGGGAGAGGAAAAACTCAATTATATTTATGCCCCATCTAGTCCTAAAATTTATACATCCAAATGTTATTTAAAAATTTTTGAAGTCCACCTCCTTGTCCCAATATTTGTAAACATTATTTGAACAAAAACAAATCATTAGAGTTTGATTTTTTCATCTAATATTAGGTCAAGGGAGAAATTGGTTTACATAACAAAAAAATTATCCCATGTCAACTATAATTAAATTTTTGAACATGAAGATGTATAAATTTTTGCAAAATATATTTTTTTGGAATGCTGTAGTGAAATAACTAGACTGTGAAAATAGGTGACTAGGTATTAGACCCTTACTTTTTCTTTGAAAAGCATGCTCATTTTAAAATTGTTCACTGTCTCTAGAAATTGGGTAACACTGGAAAAGGCAGGCCCTCTAGGGTCAGCAAAGCCCCAAATATCAAAACTTGGAACTATAGAAAATAAAATACATAGTTAATACAATACCCAGATCCAGTCTCTTTAACTTCATAATAATCAAAAAGTAGAAACAATTCAAATGTTCATCTCCTAAGAGTGGATAAACAAATGTTGTACATCCATACAATGATATATTATTCAGCAATAAAAATAACGAAGTAATTAATGATCCATGTTACGACGTGGATGGACTTTGAAAACATTTTTCTAAAGATCGATCGATTGATCTATATCAATCTATCTATCTATCTATCTATCTATCTATCTATCTATCTATCTATCTTAAAGAGAGAAAGAAGGACCAGAAGTGAGGGTTGGGGCGTGCGGGGGGTGAGGAGGTGGGAGAGGAAGGAGATGGTAAGGAGAAAAACAGGCAGGTTCCATACCCAGCAAGGAACCGGAGGCTGGGCTCCATCTTACAACCGTGAGATCATGACCTTAGCTAAATCTGATGAGGCACCCAGGCACCCCTGAACCTTGAAAACATTTTAAGCAAAAGAAGCCAGACACATATAATTAGATGATGGTGATAGTTATACATGTGAATAAACTAAAAATCACTTTAGGTTGAGGTAACTATGGTAAATGAAGTATATTTCAATAACACTTAAAAATATAATAACTCAGTGAATTAATATTACAAAAAGAATTAAAAATCACTAGCTATCCTATATTTCAATAATAACCACTTAGAAATGGGTAGTGTAAATTTTGTTGGATACACAATAGCTTTAAAATATATAAAATGTCTTGGGATATTAATACTGTGATGAAAAATACTGTGTGAAGAAAATTTTGAAACTAATTGAAAGATATAAGGAGCTATTTTAAAAAGAGAGAGAGACCATTTTCATTTACGTAAGCAGTCAATATTTAAAAAAATCTTAAAATGTATAAATATATCAAAATACAGTATTGATGGGTTTGAGAAGTTTTAGGCTTTACATAATTTCTTCTATCACATGGATTTATATAAAAGTGATTCTAGAAAGACTTTTTAAAAATGTAAGTAGTTCTGGGTTCATAATGGATAGACTAATGGTGCAGAATATGTATTTCACAGATTCTTATATTTAAGTTGTTTATTATAACAATAAAGTACTTATATTAATGGTAAAATGGAATTATTGAACAAACTTTGTGGGACAACTTACTAACAATTTAGAAAATAGTAAGGCGGGATCCCTGGGTGGCGCAGCGGTTTGGTGCCTGCCTTTGGCCCAGAGCGTGATCCTGGAGACCTGGGATCGAGTCCCACGTCGGGATCCCAGTGCATGGAGCCTGCTTCTCCCTCTGCCTGTGTCTCTGCCTCTCTCTCTCTCTCTGTGTGACTATCATAAATAAAAATAAAAAATTTAAAAAAAAAGAAAATAGTAAGGCTATATTAATATTTTATACAACATTTCTATGTGGATTAAAATTTTAAATGAAACGCTGCAAGTGTTAGAAGTCCTTGAAGATACATAGGTCACTATTTTAATACATAAATAGGGAAAAGATAATGTTTTTAATATCAAATGAGACTATGAACAAAATATATTTTATTATTTTTGTATATATGTATATAATTCATAATAATATAGCATAATACATAGCAATGCGATTCAAAATAATATGCTGATTTTCATATATGTATCAATATATGATTACTTATATGTATACATATGTGAATATGCATATAAATATATGCATATAACTATAGACATATTTATGTATATACACATAGTTACACACATAGTTAAAAAATAAAGACTCTGGAGTGACATTTTGAGCAATTACTAAGTCTCTGTTATTCATTTTTCTCATCTGGAAATCATTATCAAAATAACATTTGCCTCTTGAAATGTTTGTTATAATTAAATGAAATTATACATGTAACATAAGTTAACAGAGTTTGAAATATAGTAAAATCTCAATAAACATTACTTATTAACCAGTATTGTAAAATTTTATACATTCAGAAATATGTTAAGTAATAAAAAAGACCTCATTCAAATTCCAGCCCTTTGTTATAGCTAGCAATTGACAATTGTATATACACCTAAGTACTTTTTTTTTAATTTATTTTTTATTGGTGTTCAATTTACTAACATACAGAATAACCCCCAGTGCCCGTCACCCATTCACTCCCACCCCCCGCCCTCCTCCCCTTCCAACACCCCTAGTTCGTTTCCCAGAGTTAGCAGTCTTTACGTTCTGTCTCCCTTTCTGATATTTCCCACACATTTCTTCCCCCTTCCCTTATATTCCCTTTCACTATTATTTATATTCCCCAAATGAATGAGAACATATAATGTTTGTCCTTCTCCGACTGACTTACTTCACTCAGCATGATACCCTCCAGTTCCATCCACGTTGAAGCAAATGGTGGGTATTTGTCATTTCTAATAGCTGAGTAATATTCCATTGTATACATAAACCACATCTTCTTTATCCATTCATCTTTGGATGGACACCGAGGCTCCTTCCACAGTTTGGCTATCGTGGCCATTGCTGCTAGAAACATCGGGGTGCAGGTGTCCCGGCATTTCATTGCATTTGTATCTTTGGGGTAAATCCCCAACAGTGCAATTGCTGGGTCGTAGGGCAGGTCTATTTTTAACTGTTTGAGGAACCTCCACACAGTTTTCCAGAGTGGCTGCACCAGTTCACATTCCCACCAACAGTATATGAGGGTTCCCTTTTCTCCGCATCCTCTCCAACATTTGTGGTTTCCTGCCTTGTTAATTTTCCCCATTCTCACTGGTGTGAGGTGGTATCTCATTGTGGTTTTGATTTGTATTTCCCTGATGGCAAGTGATGCAGAGCATTTTCTCATGTGCATGTTGGCCATGTCTGTGTCTTCCTCTGTGAGATTTCTGTTCATGTCTTTTGCCCATTTCATGATTGGATTGTTTGTTTCTTTGGTGTTGAGTTTGATAAGTTCTTTATAGATCTTGGAACCTAGCCCTTTATCTGATACGTCATTTGCAAATATCTTCTCCCATTCTGTAGGTTGTCTTTGAGTTTTGTTGACTGTATCCTTTGCTGTGCAAAAGCTTCCTATCTTGATGAAGTCCCAATAGTTCATTTTTGCTTTTGTTTCTTTTGCCTTCGTGGATGTATCTTGAAGAAGTTACTATGGCCGAGTTCAAAAAGGGTGTTGCCTGTGTTCTTCTCTAGGATTTTGATGGAATCTTGTCTCACATTTAGATCTTTCATCCATTTTGAGTTTATCTTTGTGTATGGTGAAAGAGAGTGGTCTAGAAAAAACAGCAAATAGATCCTACACCCAAGAGAAGAAGGGAGTTAATAAAGATTCGAGCAGAACTCAACGAAATCGAGACCAGAAGAACTGTGGAACAGATCAACAAAACCAGGAGTTGGTTCTTTGAAAGAATTAATAAGATAGATAAACCATTAGCCACCTAAGTACTTTTTATATCTGCTTTTACATGTGTAGGTTTTAAGGAAATCTTTGCTTACTATTTATGTTTTATAAAAAAGTATGTAATTTATATCATCCTATGAATTGTGTTGTTCTCCCCTAACAATACATTTATCCGTTACATTTACAATCATTTTATCATTGGGCTGGCTTCCAGCATTCATTTCTCCCATTCTTTTAGCAGAACTCATGTTTCTAAGCCATCACCTCAGTCCAAGTGGATTGGGTGTACCAACTCCAGCCCTAGACCCAGGTGTAGTCACTTGACTCAAGCCTGAGTAAATAGGTTATGGAATCTTCCTGGGCACAGTGTCTGGTTTAGGGATAGGCAATTGATCTGATTTGTACAGTGTAACACGAATTGAAGAGTTTTCTTATATTATTAGTGGAAAGATATATATTTCTGCTGGATTGAGTACAGCCTGAAGTTAATGGCAGGTATGTTGCCACTAATTAGTGAAAGCCAGCCTAGAAGCAACACAAATAATAAGTTATTCAAAACACAGAAAATGACACTGTGACTTGAGTATGTTGCTGGACTCCCTGGATCCTCTCTTTGACTACAACCAGATCTATCTCTGGATATTTATATTGCATGTAGGATATATTCTTTTTTTCTTAGTTTTATTTGAATTATGTTGTATCATTGCTACCAAAATCAGTAAGTATTGAGAGCTCTCTCTCTGTATATATAATTTATTATCATATCAATACAAAATTGAATGCATGTGTCCATATAATTGTACACTTGCGTATTTTTATTTGTGAAAAAAATAGTTAGAAGTTGCTTATTTGAGTCAAATTTATAGTTTCAATTTTGATAAGTACAATCAAATTGTTCCATTCTTTTTTTCTTTTAATTTAACCTTACATCAAATAAAAGCAAATTCCTTTTCAAATGCTTTTTTGCCAACACTGAATGTAACCAATTTTTTTATTTTCATGATGTGATGAATAAATGAGAGATTAGTAATGGCTAGCACAGCCTACCGTGCGCATATGTATATATATCTCTACATGTATATACATATACATACGTGCATATGTATATATATCTATACATATAGATATGTATATCATATATCATATATCATATATCAACCATTTGTTTTTCGTATGCAGTTTATCTGACAATAATCTACTATTTTTAGAAAAATGTTTTTAATACTTGTGTTTTCAAAGATTTTTAAAATCTTATAGTTACTCATCATTTCTTATACATACTGCTAAAAATATCCCTCTCTATCACATTTTCTTTGTTCATGTTATCTTGTGTTATGTAAATAAGTGTTTTGTTTAATATAAGTCTTTATGGCTTCTGATTGTGTATCTAATTTAGGAATTCAGGAAAGCCATCCTAAGCATAATACCAAAACAATTATAATAAAAGAATTGACTAATAATGTAATGATGTAAAACCTAAACAGCTTCTGAACACAATAAAAAATTCATTGAAACGAAAGGATAGAAAACAAAAACAAAACAAAAGCAGAAATATAAGAAAAAAATATTTGCAATATAAGTGGTAAAGAGAGGATTCATGTCTATCATATACAGAATTCTTATAAAACCTTGAGAAAAAATCATGAAAAATGACAGATTATATATATATATATATATATATATATTCATATATATATATGAATACTTCCACTGTTGAGGTGATTAAGAAAAAGGTAACCAGCGAGCTGAAAGAGAGAATGTGGCATAAAATTTTTGGAAGGCACTTGGTAAATATGCGTAAAGTTATATAAAGAATGCCTAAGCATTGACAATTCTAGTTCTAGGAATTCATCCCAAACAAAGAGCTTAATAACTATATGACATGCTCATACAATATGTTGATTGCATCATTGTTTATAAAAGCAGACAATTTTAATAAACCAAATGGGTTAAATATATTTCTATTCATAAGATAGAGAAATGCTATAGAGCATTTTGATGAGAAAGTTCTGAAGCAATAGTGATCAGATGCGAGTTTTAAAATAATCGGAATAATTAAAGAATAATTTCCTTTCTTCGCTTCACTGGATTATTTCCCTTTCATTCTATTTTACCCTTTTCAGTATATCTTGGTGTAGTAAACATTTTGTTTTTCTGTGATTATCACTAAGATCTATTCCTTGTTTTTCTAGTACACTATGCTGTTTCTCAGCATTTACCGTAGTTCCTGTTTGCTACTCAACGCTGATTTACATTTCGAGTTGTTACTAAAACCACCCTTTGTCATTTCTTTTATTGTTCATGGCATTACATGATTTTGCCTTTCTTTATTTCCATTTATTTATTTATTTACTTATTTATTTATTATTTAATACTTTATATTTATTAGAGATACAGAGAGAGAAGCAGGCTCCATGCTGGGAGCCTGATGTGGGACTCGATCCTGAGTCTCCAGCATCACACCCTGGGCTGAAGGCTGCGCTTCAGCCACCGGGGCTGCCCCTATTTCCTCTTATTTTAATTCAAAATTATCTTTAGCCAGGAAATCTAGAAAAGTGTCTAAATATCTGTTCATTTTATTAGAAATCAAGAGTATGGATTTGTAGCTGGATGCTTCCATAGATCTATATGCCCCAGCATAACTGGCTGAATCTGACAACTCTTGTTTATTTTTAATTTAAAATTCAGTTCTGAATTATTAAAATGTCAACAATCTGAAATAGTTACACTTGTGTTATCTACTTCTCTTTAGAGCACAAACGATTCTCTGAACTTTTGACCTTGTCATTCAGAAAAGGTCATAATAAAGTAATTTAAACAAAGGAGTACAAAATTAAAATATCAAAGAGAAACAAAGCATGCATGAATTATAATTTATTTTACACATTAATAAGATTACATCAATCTAAAAATGTGTGGAGCTGAGCTTTAAAACTTAAAAATATCAAATGATAAGTGTGTTCAATGTGTTATCTGTTTAGCTCAGGATGCACAAATATGCCATAGGATGACATCAAATTAGAGATAAAAGTTTCTCCACATTCCAGTAAGGAGTCAATGATATGAATGTCCTGGAGTACTGAGGACATCTGAGTGCAAGAACTACAGTCAGGTGATCATTTCTGTTACCACTGTTCTTAAGAAGTCATTGTCTACACTCAATTTATAAAATGCCACCTCATGGATTCTTTCTTATGGTAAATTGGCCTTTTCCAGACTGCTGAACTGCTATGGGAAAGTCCTAGATTTAGGGTCAACTTCCACTCCCAACCACTTTTACTTTTGATTTCTATACATGTTTCACTATCCCTTATCATCAAAAGCCCTAAAATCTGCTTTTTAAAAATCATGTATAATGGGCATATCACCAGAAGAGTTAATGATCATAGAATGAAACCCTAGGCTTTAGCATCACCAATATGTTTAGTATGCATTTGAAAATATCCTGTTCTATTTCTTTGGAAGAAAGGATAAATATGTTCATTCCTTTATGATCTATTTTTCTTCCTCTAGAATAGTTTGGACAGCTTCTTCATAGTCTATCAACAAATCAGCAATGAAAGAAAAATCTAACAAAACTTATTTTGAGAATTCAGTACATACAATGGCTAAATGGCATATGCAAAATAAAAGATGTGAATTTCCAGAGGAATAATCCAGGATAATATAGAAATAGCATAGGCTGAAACACATCATATAAATTATGTGCTTGCCCCACTATTCATTCTATGTTTGATTTCTTTTCATAAATCCAAAATAATTAAAAATTAGCCATATAAGGAACCAAGATACAGTCACTGACAGTGACTTTAAATTATTAATACAAATTTAGTGGTGGCAGTGGTATAGTGATTTTATATTGTGCTTTAAATTTTTATCGTGTTGTGTTTTGAAAAATATCATAAGTAAGAATGAAACTAAACAGAAATAAGAATCAAAAGTAATCCATAAAGTACATGGAAAATAATGAAGCAAATCTTTCTTGTGTTAAAAAACGTGGTCAAATATCTACAACAATTATGCTTCCATTTTCTCCCTTCATGATAAAAGAAAGTAAAAGTTTTCAATAATAATCACCATAGTATTCTCTTTAAAATAAATCAAAGAAGCAATGATATTTTTCTCTCTGTTTGCCAGTCTACGTCCTGCTAAAGGAGTATTGTACATAATTTAAATAAATAAATATATACTATACTGAAACAAGTTTTGGAAATTCTGATTTAAACAAAGGTAAACCCATGTATAATGTTACAAGGATTCATACTTAGATGCTTAAAATCTTTATTGTTACTGAATTATCCAAGACAATGCTTTATGTTTCTGTAATTCATTTGTTTAGAAATCCATTGGAAAACAAAATAAAATAAAGCAGAAAACACTCTTAGAGTTCATTAAATACTAGAATGCTAGCCTGACGAATTTTAATTCGTATGCCGTATCTTTAATGTTATCCTACATTCTAAGTGATTTAAGGACTATCTTCAATAAAGTTATATCTGTACTCTTTTTCCCAAATTTTACATTAATAAAAACTAATTAAACTTGATTCCACATAGTTGTCATTTATCCCACTTTATAAAATAAAACAATGAGATTTTTAGAATATAATAAAATAGCTACAAATTTCTTATATTTTTAATTTTTTAAATATTTTTGCTATATTAATTACTAATCTTTATTCTACTGACAAAATACTTCTATATCATAGATAAGAAAACTAGAAAACAAAAAGTTAAACTCTGTTAAAGATCTAAAATCTGATTCCAAAGATGAGAGGGAGTAGCTCCTGGATTAATTTATTAATATCTATTTTACAACAGCAAGGTCAAGTGTGTTCTTCATTAGACTTTGTATTGATAAAGTTTGCCATAGATCTTTAAGAATTTTAAACATGCTGCAAACAAATTAAAATCAATTCTGTAAAATTTGTCAAGCTTAAGTCTTTATTAGAATTACTAATTATCTGTATCATTTGATTGAGAAGACATATGATTCTGTGCACAGCAAGGGGTATGTAAAATCATTAACTGTCTCTCCCTCTAGATATAACAAGTGATGTGTAGACCTAAACTCAGCAGGGACCATCTTTACAAGCATGCCCTGAGGTAAAGTAGAACATGCTTGAATGAATACTGTTAAATGAGCCTAATATGACCCTCCTCTCTCCTCCTCCAAGTATTTATTCTCTGTAGGCCTTAATATTTGAAATGCTAGCTTCAACTTCCATTCCTCCATGCAAAGCATAATATGGTACATTACTGTTTTTTAAATGAATCTAATAAAAGTAAACGTTTAAGAATGAAGAGGGTCAATGATGCAACTCAGTTACCTTTTGAATTTCATAAAGAGCTCTGGTATTGTGAAAAGTCAGTTTTCAGCAAACACTATGATTTTACAGGACTACCAGTTGGGACTACCCTAGAGAACAATATGATATTTGTTCAGTGCCTTCTCTTATAACATGCCCTATGTCAATTGTCTGAGATAGGAAGGAAGTTAAATTGGCCCTCACCTCTGGGAGCTCTGCTTCACATGAGAAATTGCCTGGACTATTCATATAAGTCTTTTACCCTAAGCAATTAATGTTCTTTACTGCTCAAATAAATCCTCCTCTCATTCTATAGCTCTACTACTCCTCACAAGAGAAGTTTGGTTGAAAAGGTGAGAATAAAGAGAAGGGAAGAAAAGGAAAGAAAAAGAAAGGGAGAGAAAGGAAGAGAAGAAAAGAAAGAGAAAAGAAAAGAAAAAGGAAAAGAAAAGAAAGGATCTTTCAAATCTGAAATGATTCTAGGTAGTTTTTTTTTTTTTTTAACTGTATCGGTAAGTCTATAGGGAAAAGAAGAGAAAGAAAAGAAAAGAAAAGAAAGAAAAAGAGAAAGAAAGAAAAAGAAGAAAAAGAAAGGAAAGAGAAAGAAGAAAGAAAGAAAGAAAGAAAGAAGAAAGAAAGAAAGAAAAGAAAGAAAGAAAGAAAGAAAGAAAGAAAGAAAGAAAGAAAGAAAGAAAGAAAGAAAGAAAGAAAGAAAGAAAAAGAAAAACAAAGAAAGAAAAGGATAATCACAACTTGGTGTCATTTGTTCTTTTACACAAGATGGATAAGGAATGCTTATAATAATTTCTGAGATAAAAGAGTTAAACAAGAGTCTGGAAGAAAGGAATTTCAAACCTGGGTTGTGGAGCAAGAAATCTATTGTGGCTAAAGCAAAATAATAGGATGTTGCAGAAGAGAAGAGTTAGGTAGGCTGGATTCTGTGGCACCTTTAGGTCACATTAAGATGCTGAGTTGTAAGTATTACTTTGAATAAGATGGAATGCAATCACAGAGCAGGCAATGGCGAAGTGACTTAATCTGGTGTATTTGGTTATAATTGCTTTCAATTATATAGAGACTTGTAGGTAAAAATGGAAGTGGAAACATCAGTTGCTTTTGCAATTATTCGGGTAAGATATATAACAGTTTGTATTTGGATGATAGTGGTGGAGCAGTAATTAGTGATCTATTTGAGATGTATAATGAATAAAAGCATGATTACTTTTTCAGGTAGATTAGATGTGGTATATAAGAGCATGAAGGTAGATGATATGTTTTGAGGGTTTTTTCCTAAGCAAGTGAAAGAATGATATTATGATTTGTTAATATGAGCAAAAGTCTGGAGGATTAGGCATGATGAAGATGAACAAACGTCTGTTCTTGAACATGTTAAATTTGAAATACCTTTGGGACATCCAAGGGGATAATTGAGTAGGCAGTTGGCGATATAAATCAGATATTTAGACAAGCCATCAGTTCAGAGAGTTTAGAGATATAAATTGGTATAAATTACAATTATATATCTATATAGAGATATAAATAAAGATGATATATAAAGACAGGGGACTTAATGGGATCCTCTAAGGAGATAGAGTACATAGAGAAGAAAGGATGCCAGAGATTGAGACCAAGGTTATGCTGACCACAGTGATCATAAAATAGAGAAAGCTTCAACATTGACGAGGAGCGAGAGCAGGGAGAGAGGTCAGGATCAAGAGAATGGGATTCAGAACAAGAGGATAATCATCTGGGTTAAATGCTGGTGACTGATGAGAATTAAGAGCTGACTTTGGATTGGGCATGGATCTTGTGTTAATAAGACTTGGAAAATAGAAACGTCTTTTCAATTGTGGGAACAAAATTCTCAACTGAAGTAATTTTTTTAAAGGAAAAATTTGGAGACTGTGCAATTAAGTTTTTCCTATGAAAAGTACAAAAATAATAACGTAGTTGTAGGTCAAGGAATGATTTTTTTATAAAAAAGGGAGAGCAGATGGTGAACATAAGATGTTCTATATGACATAATTATCTACTTGAAATTAAAAGCATGCAATTTACTCTCAGTCATTAAAATGAGTTGGAGCAAATTTGTTTGGCATTTTAAGAACCTGCATGTGATTTGACCATAGGCCATAGAGATTGTTGAGCCTGAACATAGAGAGTTGAAAGACCATATTTTCAAAGATATAATTATTCTTGTCTAGCATAAAATGGTAACTAAAAAAATAAATGAGCTTCATAAATATTAGCCACTATTCATAAAGCCTATGCCATGTGGATCCATAGTAAAAAATTATGTTTCCACTGAACAATTTAGCTACCCAGTTTAAAATGTAAATACAATGAATATTTAAGACAGATGTATCCAAAAGTTGAGAGGACAGAATATATAATGCAGAAGAGGTATGCTAATGAGAGAGAAAAAGAGAGAGAAAGCACCAAATATCAGTAAGTAATATAATGATCCCATAATCTTGAAAAAGGGCATTCATATAATTATAATTAATATATTTAATATGATTCCTAAAATAATATTAATATAATTGTTATAAGATTTTGCTTTTTTAAAAGATTTTATTTATTTATTATGAGAGAGAGAGAGAGAGAGAGAGAGAGAGGCAGAGACACAGGCAGAGGGAGAAGCAGGCTCCATGCAGGGAGCCTGACATAGGACTTGATCCCAGGTCTCCAGGATCAGGCCCTGGGCTGAAGGCAGCGCTAAACCGCTGAGCCACCCGGGCTGCCCAGATTTTGCATTTTTAAGGTCAATCATTTTCTTAATCCAGACAAAGTCTTTAAGAAGCAAAGTTCAGACCAGAAACACAAGCTTAGCCACCACCAAGAGAACTAAATTAGACCAAGGGAAACCTTTGGATTCACTCCAAAGACTTCAGTGCAGTTCCAAATCTTGAATCAAAACATGGCATAAAGCACTAAAAAAAAAACTATAAAAAGTGATAAAACTGATTACTCAATATTGGTAGATCTGCCACTCCCCCTGAATTTAACAACATTTTTTTCTAATTATTCATTTTCCAACTATAGGGAAAAGTTTTTAAAACTTCAAAACAAAATCAGAATTGTGTCTTAAAAAGCTAGCAAAGATAATACTTTCCGTGTATTTATGAAGAATTTCTTGCTGTGAGATCTGTTATCACAGAGATAAAATTGTATTCCATGTAATCAATAAAATTTTATTAAAAATATAATAAGGAAAAATGAAGTGTCATCAGACAATCTGCCACAACATTTTTCAATGAACAGAATTTAGTTTAACTAATTAAAACAATGTGCTATTAAAATGATGGTGTAAATCTGTTATACATAATCATGTGTTTAATGTACCATAGAAAATAATAATGCATGCTTCACTTAGGTTGGTTAAGGATACCTGAGTTTCTTATTTGTTTGTTTTTAACTTTTTATAGAAATACTTGCTTATATTGAAATTTTAGATTGGAAAGGTGTCTGATTACCTGGTCTCCAGTGTGATGTTCATCTAGAATGGTTGGCTGGACTATCTTTTCCCTTTAAGAAGATATGGAACTGATATGGTAACAAACCAACAAAATGCCAATTGTTACTCATTTGGGGATGTATGTCAGGGAAAAATCAACATATTTGCATAAGAAAAAAGGGCAAAGGGAATTTTTATATGTCACAAGAGTGCTACACTTTATCAAAGTAAACACATGAATAAAAGAAAATCTTTAAACATAAATACACTCAATAAACCATGCAAATATTTAAACACTAAATATCTCAGTCTTATGGGACTAGAAAATTTTATCAAAACGTGAAATGTGTATTTAAAACATTACTTTAAAAATGATTCCATATGATACTCCACTTTTTGTTTATCTTTGTAAGATTTTTTTTAATCATTTGAGAGAGAGATTGAGAGCGAGCACGAGCAAGGAAAGAGGCAGACTTCCACCTGAGCTGGGAGCAGGATCTAGGGTTCGATCCCAAAATTACGGTACACTTCAGGAATTTTCATGTCATCCTTGCACAGGGGCTATGCTTATCTTCTCTGTATCGTTCCAATTTTAGTATATGTGCTGCCAAAGTGAGCACGATACTCCACTTTTTAAACAATTGCAGTTACCTAAATATAAGTGTGTGGTTTGATGTGTATTTTTGAATATAGGAACTCCTCAAATAATTTAAATTGCACTTTTCTATTGCATTTATTTTTATTTTTTTCTTTTTAAAAATATCCTTATTGAAATATAATATAAGGGCACCTATATTATAAGGGTGACTCAGTTGGTTAAGCATCTGTCTACCTTTGGCTTAGGTCAAGATCCAGAGTCTTGGCATCAAGCACAGAGTTGAACTCACTGCTCAGGGAGAAGTCCTCTTGTCCCTCTCCCTCTGCATCTCCCCCCCACACTTGTGCTCTCCTCTCTCCCTCTCTCTCTCTCTCTTTCAGACACACATACACACGCGCACACACACAAATAAAATCTTTTAAAAGAGAGATGTAATTGTGCACCTGGGTGGCTCAGTGGTTGAGCATCTGCCTTTGGCTCCGGGTGTATCCCTGGGTCCTGGGATCAAGTCCCACAACCAGCACCCTGCAGGTGCCTCTCCCTCTGACCATGTCTCTGCCTCCTCTCTCTGTGTCTATCGTGAATAAGTAAATAATAAAAAAAAGAAAAAGAAAATTCAGATATCATAGAATTCACCCATTTGAAGTATACAATTCAATGATTTTTAGGTATTAAATCATCACAATATAAGTTTATGGCATTTTCAACATATCAAAAGGGAAACCCTTAAACCCATATGTCACACCCCATTTCATCAACCTTTTCCATGGCCCCAACCCTACTACCTACTACCATGTCCTAGGAAAACACCAATCTACTTTCTGTTTCTATATATTTGCCTCTTTGGGGCATACTATATAAATTGAATCATACAATATGTGGCCTTTTGTAACCGGCTTCTTTCACTTAGCATAATATTTTCAAGGTGGGCAGCCCTGGTGGCCCAGTGGTTTAGCGCCACCTTCAGCTCAGGGCCTGATCCTGGAGACCCGGGATCAAGTCCCACATCGGGCTCCCTGCATGGAGCCTGCTTCCCCCTCTGCCTGTGTCTCTGCCTCTCTCTGTGTGTCTGTGTCTCTCATGAATAAATAAATAAAATCTTTAATAATAATAATAATAATAATAATTAATAATAATATTTTCAAGGCTTTTCCATGTTGTAGCATGCATCAATACCTCATTTCTATGGCTGAAAAATATCCCATTGTACGAATATACCACATTTGTCTATTCACTCGTCATTTCATGAACATTTGGGTTGTTTCCCTCTTTTGGCTATTTTAAATATGCTACTATTAACACTCAAGTACACCTGTTCTCAGTTCACTTGGATATATACCTAATAGAGGAATTGTCAAATCATAACTTTATTGAAGTTATCGTAACAGTTATCAAATGGTAACTGTATGTTAAACATTTTGAGGAACTGCCAAATTATTTTTCTAAAAGACCTCACTTCACATTCCCATCAGCCAGCATCTATTGCATCTATTTAGTTTTTAACTAATACCAAATTTATTTGTAAATTTAAGTCATCTTATATCCATTGGTCTGCAGTCCATCAAATCTTATCTTTTCTTGGCCTCAACATGCTTTCCCTCTATATCGTCATGATTAAGTCATCATACTTCAGCTCCATTAGATTTGATCTTGGTCTGTACAAAATCAAGGAATTCCAGCTCAATACTCAGGCTGCACATCAACTAATTTCTTGAAGCTTGACCAGCTTTGATGTGGTTTTTCTTCCTATTTAAAATTAGAAGATATTCATCCCGTTCCCCAAACTTAGAACCTGCTTCAAAATCTATTTGCATTTACTGGATTCCATTTCTGTTTCCTGTGCCTAACATCTCTTCTCTTAGTAGTTTGCCAGTAGTCTTGTCCATGTAAGGCAAGGAGTCTGTCATGCTTGCGATATTCTCATGGTGAACTGGAGTCCTATTGAATTCATTTCTATGTCAATTGATTATCTGCCTAGATCTCAATTCTAGAATTGTCAAAATCAATTTCTAAATAGATTCAGATTTTATTATCCCTATTAATGCATCCTCTTACTAGCTGTAAGTTCAAGGTTAGCTACTACCTGTGTCCACCATATGTGTTCTATTATCTGTAGTGCTGGTTATCATATCCTAAATGTTGGGCTTACATTCTCCCATCGTATATTACCCTTAGTGTTTCCCACTTTCTAGTAAGAGTGTCTACTTACAATTCCTTCCTTAAATCTCTGACTATCCCATAGAACTCAACTAGATCTAGCCATGTGCCAAGATATGACAGCTTTGCAAGATGGCCCACTTCTAAAATGACTGAATTTATGCTTCCTTTGGATCTTATCATATTAATATATTATTCCAGAATTGCATTGTGTTTAAAATTTTCCAGAGGTTTTGTCATAAACATGATATTGTTATGTGTATTTATACTTGTTAATTGAAAGCAGTTTCTACCTTTCTTGAGCTGCACAGGTTAGAAAAAAAGGTAGAATATGTAAGTCCTTTTTAATTCAATAAAGTGTATGGTTTGTAGGGTTTCTAACAAATAGGACATGAAAATAAAATCATAAAGCACTTGAATGCAAAAATGATATTATGTCCTTAACTGACAATGGCATAAAGTTTAGAAAAAATATTTAGTGACGTAAGTGGATTTAGGTATCGAAGAAAACCAATTATACTAAATATATAATGAAGATTATAATAATGGCCATTGAAATGTTGTAGAGTAAGTCCAAAAATGTCTGATTATTTAATTTCCATTTGAATGTATCTCCTAAACTTCTCAACAATATTTATTTCTGTTGAGTTTATGTACAACAGAAAAGTACATGGAGCAATGATTTAAATATTTTCAGACGCGCCAACGGACTCAGTCAGAAGAGGGAGCAACTCTTGATCTCGGGATTGTGGATTGAGCCCCACATTGCATATAGAGATTACATAAATAAATAAAACATTAAATATTTTGGGGGACCAAGATGTTATATGTTAAACAAATTACATGGTCTGAGGCACAAAGTATTCATTTATTTTTTTGCAGATGTTTTCTCTATTATATAAAATAAGATTTCACAATTTGGCCATAAAAATAAATAATGATTAAAAATATTCCAAAATATTCAAGTGAAAAAATTTATGAGACTGTGATGTTGTTAAAAAAAAAGAAAAATATAAAGAAAAGCTCATTTACCCCCAGTATTACCCCAACTCTGTTATCTGAAGCTCATTAATTAAAGAGGCAGAATTAAACATAACTGCTGCCCTTTAATCAAAAACTGTAATTCATCTCCTGTTGATAATCAAAAGCTCTTTTTTAGAGAAGACTAGCTAAAAAATGGAAATAATTATATAATTAGAAAATTACTTCTTATTAGATCGATGATTCAGTAAATGATCATTAGTGTATGCAAAAAAAGTGAGTTAAGGATTATTGGGGATCAGATATTTTTAAAGTGTCAAAAGTATCATCTCACAGATTCCTTACATTATAAAAGGATCAAACTATATCTTTATAATAGAGAGATCTAGTCTGTTATCATCTCAAAGAAAGGAGATGAAAATTAGCATTAGTTATTTTGGAACAACCTGATTCTGAGTACCAACTGATGGGATGCAGTGTGTAGTAAATAGTATTACTTGAGCCACATTTTAGCCAAAAAAAAAAAAAAACAAAAACATCTGAATTAAATCAGAACTTTATGGCCTTATTTCCGGTTTAGAGGAAATAGAGTTTGAGGAAAAGATTAAGTGACATCATCAGGAAACAATGAAGCAAATCTCAATTGTGGAAGATTCTAAAAGAAACACCGTCTTCGAAAACGTGTCTTAAAAGAATAAAATGGTGGAAGTTGAATATAAATTTTAAAAAGAATAAAATGATCTAAAAATTTAATTTGTGAAACTTTTTGAATCATTGTTGAAAATAAAATAGCGATAAAATAGTGGCAGATATTTGAGGAATTTTGAATATGGATATGTTAAAATATTAAGAAAATACTGTTATTTCTAATTTACTGTTATATCAACATAGGATATTGGCATTATGGTTATGTAAGACTATATCCTATTTAGGGATACATACTGATTTATATGTAGGTAAATTATCATCACTGTGTAGCCTCAAATGGTTAAAAATGTGAATATATAAATATTAACAAGTAGAAAAAGCAATTATAACAAAATGTTAAAGAATTTTTATTTCAGGGGCACCTGGGTGGCTCATTGGTTGAGCGCCTGTCTTTGGCTCAAGGTGTGATCCTGGGGTCTTGGGATTGAGCCCTGCATCAGGCTCCCTGCAGGAAGCCTGCTTTTCCTTCTGCTTACGTCTCTGCCCCTCTCTCTGTCTCTCATGAATAAATAAGTAAAATCTTAAAAAAAAATAGAATTTTTATTTCTAGGTAAAAAATTTGATATGCCGGTATTAGTTATAAGGTTCTTTAATTTTTCCAGACTTTTAGAATTTGGAAATTTTTTACATTTTTCATATCAGTAAGATTAAAATGAATTATATAAGAGCATTTTTAGAGTAAACTCAATAAGATTAAGATAGGAAGTAATTGTATATCAAAATATGCATATTTTCTTTGGTTTAATAAATCAAAATGTATAAAATTGTTTAAATGATGTCTTTAACTTGGAATACGAAACGTCTAAATCTCAAAAAAGATCTAACATTGGGACGCTTGAGTGGCTCAGTGGTTGAGCATCTGCCTTTGGCCCAGGATGTGATCCTAGAGTCCTGGAATCGAGTCCCACACCAGGCTCCCTGCATGGACCTGCTTCTATCTCTGCCTATGCCTCTGCTTCTCTCTGTGTGTCTCTCATGAATAAGTATATTTAAAAAAAAAAAAAAGATCTAACATCAAAAGAATATTCTTTCAGTATTTACTAGATCAGTCTCCATCTCCTTTGAGCCTTTCCAAATTTGAAATACTTTTTTTCTAATTTATAAAACTGCCAAGGACATTTTAATTTCAAGAATTTGGAGATAAACTGTGCTTCATCAAGTTGATGAAAAGTCCCCTGTCTACCTCCCTGCACTGGAGCTCAAAGAACAGTTACTTCTGTTTTGCATTCACTTCACTCTCATCTAATAAAAATCATTGAAAATCATCCTGTGAGCTGTTGATACAGACTTTGTTAGATAATAAATAAGTAAAAGATTTAAAAAATGAAACAAAGAGAAATCATGATTATGGGTAGTGCTTTTCTGAGCAAGAATAATCAACTCACTTCTCTTTTGAAACCAAAGCCCAACTCTTTCCATTTTGTATCTGATATATTGCAGCACCAAAAAAGTTGAAAACATGTTTCAGTAAACACCAACAGGGCATTCTAAGAGTATTTTCAGTTATTTAAAAATATCTACTATACTGCTTATGAAAAATGGGTAAATGCCACTTGTGATTCCTAATTTGTTACTACATCAAGAGCAGATAGCTCAATGTATGTAATATGGAAAGGTGCAAAAAAATTACAAGTGAAAGAATCCTGGATAATCTCAAAAAGCTGGTCATACATTGGCTCAGATTCAGGTGCAATGAATCTTTTGTAATTTGGAAGAAGCAAGACATGCTTTTAAATGCTGTAAATGAAGGCATAGCATAAATATATGATGTAGAGTAATGTAATAGGACTTTATCGGTGTTTACTAATAATTTATTAAAATCTTTCTAATTTTACCTGGAAAAAGCAATCTACAGTGTTACAAATAATCTCAAAAATTTTCTGTCTTCAGTTTTTCCTTGCAAATCTTAAAGCAGCAAAAACTAGGAAACCAAATTCTTCATGACACCTTAAATTAACCATTACTACTGTAAATAACTGGATTTAAGGTATTGTTGAATAAGATTTCTGAAATATAGCTGAAAGTTGTCAGTAATGAGTTGATGTTTAACTGGTTATTTTGAAAGAAATAGCATTTTTGTCATTGATATCCAAAACTATAGGTCTGAGTACCAAAATTTTCAAGTTAATTAAAGAAAATGAATACTAAGGGTATATTTTACTGGATTTTGCTTTTAGCAATTTCTATTTTTGAAAAGTATATGTGATTAAATATATGAATTCTGTTTATGTATCACTCATTTTGAACACTGAGTATTTTGTGGTATCATTCCATCTCTCATAGACCATACTCCATGCCGCTCTGATGAGGTAATGCTTTTTTCTCACTAATGTCTCTGTAGAGCCCTTAGCCTGTTATTTAAATTATTGATTTTCACATATGACTATCTGTGAAGAGTACCAATTATTTATATGATAGATCATATCTTAATCCATCTTTTTCTAGATCTACACACAGAACCTGACACAGCATACCTGAGTCCCTGTATGTAGTGTTGAATGTGATTTGAGAAGCTAGAGAGAAGTTAAGAGCTGCTGACTTCTTGCTCTGAGGGACGTGGCTTGTGTACCAGCTCGTCTGCTCTACTGCCTAGGATTTCTGAATGAACTTGAGAACATAACTGGGGATTACAGATTCTTAATTGTGTTATATTCAAATTGTCAATAAGATTGCTTGCTTACAGGGTTGTCATAAGGATCAATTGCAATGATAATAACAATAGGTATTCTTTATGGAGTAACTTTGTGGAGGACCTACTATGTGTTCCTAACAAGTGTGGTCCCTAGTGTGACATGCCAAATTCTGTCCTAAAAAATTTAGATAAAGGATTTGATTGAATACTCAATAACCCATAAATAATCATTGTTCTTTCTCAACTTTACAGATTAAGAAAATCAGACAAATGATTAAGAAAATCAGACAAATGGAGATTAAATAATATGCTGAAGATTAAACAGAAAATGGATTTGGAACCCAGGTAATTTGAATCCTCTGGTGATATGTAAAGAGCCTGCATATACTAATGATCAGCAAAGATTTAGATTTAAAAAACAAAACGAAACAATTGCTATTCATGAGGCTCCTTCCTTTTTTGAGGAAGAATTACAAAACTCCTTTGGTCCAATAATTGCTAATATGTGTGTCATTTTAATGAATGTATGAATTTACTTAAGCCTTCAAAGACTCTCACTTCAGCAAGCTGTTGAACACTAACTGGATGTGAATAGCTACAGGGAAGTATTCTCTGCATAATAGGAGTGACTTATTTCTATTAAGGAAAACCACATGTGACTCGGGTAGGACGTGACACTTCTGCCATATGATTTACAACATATCTATTCCTTTAACTCTTCCTGCATGTTTTTGGCTTAAATTGCCCTTGCCTTTTAGTGGAGATTTGACATTTGAAAATATGAAATAAGTGTTATTTCCATCTAATTCTTTAAAATTTGGCTTCCATCTAGACAGGCACCTGATTTGGAAAAAAGTGGAGGCTCTAGCCAGCTGGAAAGAATGAGAAAGTTAAAAACAAGTCAAGGTTTCTAAGAACATAGGTCTCTCCCTATTTAAACAGTTCCAAACCACACTCACTTATAATCATAGACCAAAAAAGTCTTGACTCTTTCTATAGAACCTTTTAAATCATCTATGGCAGGCCAAGGGCTACAGCTCGAGGCAGCCACATGGCCAGAATCTCTATTCTCATGTCTTTGGCTATAAGAAAAGTCTGTAAACCAATTTCCAGACTGTGTTAAAAGTAGTTTAACTGTCAAAAGAAAAAAAAAAAAAAAGGTGCCTTTGATGTTCAATATTTGAAATTAAACATTTGGTTCATATACGTGTCCTTTTTAGGATTATTAAACTATAACTAGTCACTTATACTTGAATCTCTCATTGTTATACCTAACAATTATATTACTTTTCAGCTGACTCCAGTATTAAGCTCACTAGTGCCAGTTATAATTAAAAATAAATTTTAAAGAAAATTCACCACAAATTATTCACAATACTGAATGCATGCACTTTGCAGAGTTCCTACAGGTAAGCTAAGCTAAACAGGCATAATTTTTCTAAACAATGCTCTCAGATTTTTTTTCTCAAAGACTCTAAAAAATAATTTTCCCACAAATAGCTGTTATAAGGAGGAATACTAGTTTGAGTGACTCAATTCTAGGAAAGTACATATTTATTTTCTGCAATATAGGAATTTCTTTACTATCATTACTTCCTCCATTAATATTAGGGAGTCAGGGAACAAATTCCAACACATAGAAATGAAAATGTTAGTATTTGAATAAAATTGAGACCAGTTAGCTTGGTCTATCCCAGCACACTAGATGAGTTCCTGAAGAGTCGATTTGCTGCATTGCAAACCAGCTACTGGAGAACATTCGCAAGTCTCTAAGGAGAAGTTCTATTACCACAGGACTGTTTCTAGAGAATACTATCAAGTGGCAGCAATAAGGATGTTTGGGGGTTCTTTATTTTCCATCTCTACCAGTTCCCCTGGGTCACCCATATAAATTGAAGTACAGTGTGCTTGCTATTCAAATAGATCTCAAAATGAGTCCTCTACAGTCCTCTTCCAATTAGACTGACCCTCTTATGCTTCTCTTAAATGGAATTTCTGAAGCTACTATTGGTGGTCATTCCTTCTATTTTGAAGCAGCTTAATCAATATAAATTTCTAGTGAAGCAATTGTCCTGTTCTCTTACCAAAAGGTCCTGTTTGTGCTGCCTAAGTAAGAACAGTTACTTATTTTCTTATCTTTCTGTGAAGTTAGGTAAAAAGTTTTTAATTCTGTGTAATAGTGGTAAACATTGAATATAGAATAAAAATTTGCTTCAACTTACCTTGACAGCATAATTTCTAACTTTTTAAAAAGATTTTATTTATTTATTCATGAGAGACACAGAGAGAAAGGCAGAGACATAGGCAGAGAGAGAAACAGGCTTCATGCAGGGAGCCTGATGCCGGACTTAGTCCTGGGACTCTAGGATCACGTCCTGGGCTGAAGGCAGACGCTTAACCACTGAGCCACCCAGGTGTCCTGCATCATTTCTAAATTGATCAAAATATTCAGAACTGATAGAATTTGGTTAGTAGTCAGACAGACTTCTTATCAAAGTCCAAATGTATTAAACTTTAGAAACCATTCCATAAAATTATATTAAAATATTTAATTAAAATAACCTTAGTGATATTATCATCCACATTTCTGTAATTAATGAAATTGAAAAATAACAATGAAAAATAATAATATTCAAAAAAGAGTAATATTCAAAATATTCAATTTAACCTTAATGTTCTATAAGGTAGTTACATAGTCATCCAGAGAATGATTCACATGTTATAGGAATATGATGTTTATTTTGGCTTGTAGACATTTTCCTTCATAATCCAATAGGGCCTAACTTTTCTACATACAGTATATAAGGAAAGTATTTATCAATACAGCTCAAGAATCCACAAATATTGGTACCTATTTTTTGACATAATGGTGGAGGTACATATTGCTAACTTCTCTTAATTATATTATCTGTTAGCCTGCAAATATAGAGCATATCTAAGCAAGTATCCTTCTTTTCAAGCTTATTTAGAAAATATTTTCATGAATACAACATAAACATTTTTCTTGCCAATCATAGCATATATAGAGGCAATTATAAAAGATGATTTGTAAGCTACTACAGGTTGCTTGGAAAAATAATTTTATTTCTACTCTAATTCCTAGTTTTTAAAATGTAGTGTGAAATTAATATAACTGTTAAAATTATTCATGTAAAAATCTATGTAATATTTCTTAATATTTAAATTCAACCTTATATTTAACTATATATAACATACATAAAGGTAAGTAAACATATCAGAAGACAGCTGGAAGGGTTGTTTGTATTTGATTTGTATGCTTACGCATATAGCTAGTAACTAAAGCAAGAAATAGAATTATATTCATATCCCAGAAACCTCTACTATGTGTTGTTCTTATAATCCACACAAAGGTAAGTGATTTTCCTACTTTCATAGATTTATTCACTTGGTTTAGAACTTTATACAGTAGAATCATGAACAATGTACCTTTTTGTGTCCAATGTCTATCAGTTAAATGTTTCAATTATGAGATCTGTGTTAGTACATGTTCCAATGTCATTTTCATTTCTGTTACTATGTTGTGTTTTGTTGTATAAATCTATCAAAATTTATTTAGCCACCCACTATTAATGAACATTAGGATGTTTACAAGTTGAGACAATTTTGAAGAATACTGCTGTGATTATTTTTATGCTTGTCATCTGGTGCACATATATACATTTAATTGGGTGAACATATACACATACGTAGAAAGTTTATGTAGAGAGTATACATAGAATTGCTAAGTCACATGGTATCTGATGTTCATTAGTGAATGCTGCCACTTTCCAAGTGTATCCTATCAATATGTACCTAAGCAGCAGTGTTAAGAGTTCCAGTTGCACCATATGTTTGGCAGTTCTTCATATGGCCAGTGTTTTGTTTGGTTTTGGTTTTAGTTTAGATATTTTGGGTGGATGTGAAATGTTGTCCTATTGCAGGTTTAATTTGAATTTCATAATCATGTAAGATAGGTAATCACACATTTATACTTTCATTTCTTCTAATTGACTTGTAAGTGATCTTTAATCTAGATAGGACTCCTCTGTCAGTCAAATGTGTTGAATATATCCCATTGTACGGCTAGAGATTTCAGTCAATAAGCCTTATGATTTTTTAAATATTAATATTAATGCATTCTGAACAATCATTTTTAAAATTTTTGATTCTTGCTTTTTGTGTCTCTTTATAATATTGATGTTCATCTCCATAGTCATGAACAGGTTTTTCTGTTCTTTTTGTGTTATTGGCTCAAAAGTTAATTAGTTTAAGATGCACAATTTGTTGAAAAAACTATGAGGAATTCATTATGACATATTGTGTTATGTGAAAATCAAGGTCTTTTATTTTTTCTCATGAAGATATAAACTGAATTGGAACATTTATTTTATTAAGATATAATTCACATCATAAAACTCATCCTTTTGAAGTGTACAATTCTGTAGTTTTAGTGTATTTGTAAAATAGTACAACCATCACCACCACATTTTATTATTTTTAAAAGAAGCTCCATAACTACTCAAAGTCATTTCCCTTTTCCCTTTTCCTGAGCACCAGGTAACCACTAATCAACTTTCTGTCTCTATGAATTTGTCTATTCTGGACGTTACATATAAGTGGCACCATAAAAAAATGTAGCCTCTTATATCTGGCTTCTTTCACTTAGCATAATCTTTTCAAGATGTGATTACTTTGTATCAAGTGCTTCATTCCTTTTTATGGCTAAATAATTATCTAATGTATGGATGAACTATGGATATCCATTCATCTGCTGAGGGTGTTTGGTTGTTTCTACATTTTTAGCTATTATTAGGTCTTCAAATTCTTTTTAACAGTGTTTTATAGTTTGTTTGTAGGAATCTTGCACTTTTTGTAAGCTTATTCCTAGACATTTTATTCTCTTTGATGATATTGGAAATGAAATTGTAAATTTTTGAATTATTAAAGCATTGAAACGCAATTGATTTTCCTATTGATCTTGTGTCTTACCAATTTGGTGAATTTCTTTATTAGATCTATTAATGGATTTATATTTATTCCTTAAGTTTTTTCTAAATAAAAAATAAGGCGATATGTGAATGGAGATAGCTTTACCTCTTTCTTTTTGATCTGATACTTCTTCTTTTTTATTTCTTGCCCAACTGCCCTACTTATAATATTCAGTCGGTGTTCAACAAAATGGCGTATGTGCACATCCTTGTCTTGTTTTTGCTCTTAGGATGAAATCTGTCTTTTCTCATTAAGCTTAATTTTACCATAGGTTGTTGTTGTTGTTGTTGTTATTGCTGTTTTAATATATTTTCTTGGGGAACCTGAGTGGCTCAGTCTGTTAAGTGACCGACTCATATTTTTCCTCTAGTTGTGATCTCATGGATCCTAAAATCAAGGCTTGTGTCAGGTTCTGTGCTCAGCAAGGAGTCTGCTTGAGATTCTCTTCCCGTCCCTCTGCCCTGGGCCTCATTCATGCTATCATAAATAAATAAATAAATAAATAAATAAATAAATAAATAAATAAATAAATCTTTTAAAATAAATGAATAAATAGATAAATAAATAATACATTTTCCTTAATGGCTTGAGGAGGTTCCAATCTATTGTGTTCATTTTGTCAAATGCTTTTTACTACATTTACTGAAATAATCATGATTTTGGTTATTTATTCTATCAATGTAAAATATCCTATGTCCTCTTGGGCCAAATTTTACTAGGTCATGTTGCTGGATACAATTTGTTAGTATTTTGTTGAGAAATTTGTGTCTTATTCATTCATAAGGGTTAATGTTCTGTTTTTGGACTCCTTGCCATTCTAAATTTGGCTTTAATTTCAGGATAATATTGGCTTAATAGAACAAGTTTGGGAGTATTCCTTCCTCTTCTATTTTTTAAGGAAAGTTGGTGTAGGATTAGTGTTACATCTTTAAATGTTTCTTAGAATTCAGTAAGGAAGACTTATGGGTGGGCTTCTATTTTGGAGATATTTTAGTCAGTAGTTTAACTACTTGTTATGGATCAACTCAGATCTCTATTTATTCTTCAGTCATTTTCAGTACTGAGTAGATATCATTCTAGGGATGTATCCAATTTCATGTAGCTAATTTCATCCAGGTCATCTAAATTATTGGTATACACTTGTTCACAGCTTTCCCTTATATATTTTTTTTTAATTCTATAAGATCAGGAATACCTTCCTTCATTACTTATTTTAGTAACTTGGGTCTTCTCTGTGTTTTTCTTGTGCAGTCTAGCCAAAGTTTGTTTTGTTTTTGAATTTTGTAAAGGAACAAGTTGTGGGGTCATTGATTTTCTCTATACTTTTTATTCTCTATGTCATTTATCTGCTCTAATACTTTCTATTTCTTTCTGCTCAGTTTGAGTTTAGTTTTCTCTTCTACTTTAATTTGTTTATAGAGTTGAGATAGCTATTCCTTTTTAATGTATGCATTGCTATATAAATTTACCTGTGAGTATTGTTTTAGTGTCATTCCAAGAGCTTAGACATGCTTTTACTTTTATTCACCTCAAAGTATTTTGTAAAAATTTGTTATGATTTTCCTGAGCCATTTTTTACTTTGAAATGTGTTGTTTAATTTCATATATTTGTGAAGAAACTCTCAAATTTCCTTATGGTTTTGATATATAATTTCTTTCCATTGTAATTGAAGAACAAACTCTGATAATGAGTTCTTTTAAAATTTTTGAGGTTTAATTTATGACCTAATATATAGTGTATCCTTAGAATATGCTCATTCTTTTATTCATTCATTTCCCTTATTGTTTCTCAGAATGTGTAGTCTCAATTGTTTTATCCTCAAGTGCACCAATTCTTTCTCTGTTTGCTGGCCTTTCTAGGCTAGCTTATCTAGGCTATACGATTTAGCTCCAGGATTTCTATTTGATTCTTTTGTATTGCTAATATGTCTTTAGTGATATTTTCTATTTCATGAGACATTGTTATTATACTTTCTTGTAGTAATTTAGACATAGTTTTTCCATAATTATTTGAAGAAATTTAAAACACTTGATCTAAAGTTTTACTCTGAAATCCAGTGTTTGGTCTTCCTCTTAGCCTGTTTCTTTTGCTGCTATGGTCTCATGTATTGCCCATATTTTCTATTTTATTTTTTTATTAATAATGGTTGTTTTAAATCATATAATGTAGTAATTATGAAGATCAGATTTTCCCCTTCACCATGTTTTTTTTTCCATTATTGATTAGTGTAATTATTGTTTGTTTGTTTAGTAACTTGTTAAGAACTAATCCTGCAAAGCCTGTCTTCATTGTCATATATGCTCACTGAAGTCTCTACTTGACTAGTTTAATGGCCAGCTATTGATTGGACAGAGATTTTCTTACATGCCCTGGACCAAGAAGTCTTCCAGTCTTTGCTAATGTGCCCCCTTGTGTTCCGAGGAATGCTTTTACTATTTAAGCCAGTAGTTTGTACCACTGTACTAGCCCCTCACTTTCTGCTTATGTAGAACCTCAAGTTAAGCCACACTGGAATGCTACGGCTTTCACAAGTCTTTTATGCACATGCACAAACCCTGAGCATGCACACTCTTCTATACATGTGTGTGGTCTTCTAAATTTTCAGGAACCTGTGAGAGCTATTTTTTAATTAATTATTTTTATTCCAGTATAATAGACACATGAAAAGATGCTCGGTATCACTAATCATCAGAGAAATGTAAATCAAAACCACTATAAGATATCACCTCACACTTGTCGGAATGACTAACATCAGAGCTCCTCAAAATTCCCTATGAACAGCCACTCACCAACTTTTCTTTTTCTTTTCAACCTCTTGTTTTTTCACAAATGTTATCACAGCCTCAGGCAGCTGAAATGTTAAGCAATTGTTGCTGATAATTTTCATAAACACCCTCAGAGAAGTTGCACTGAATGAGCTCTGAGTCATGTCAAATAAATATAATCTCTCCAACTGGAAGTCTTCTACAGAACTATAAGACAGGTAAAAAAAAAGAAAGTGGCTATTATGTAGCTGCAGAATTAGGTGATACAAAAAGGGCAAATTAAAACACCCATGAAGCTCTCTGTTCTTCCTGGGATCATTCATAAAAAAGAAAAAAATGAAAAAAAAAAAGTTCTTCAGGCTTCTGCAAGACTTTGGTTGCTATCCATAACTTTGAAAACAAATAAAAAACGACTTTTTTTTTTTTTTGCAGTTTAATCATTGCTATTAACAAAGAACAAATTTCTGCAGTCCATACTTTACCATTTTTACTAAATGTCATCCTCCATTCCTTGTTTGCAGACTATTTTAGCCAGGTATAGATTTATGGGATGAGATTTTTTTTTCCCCCATGTAGCACTAAATAGGTCATTTTATTATCTTTTAATATATATGATTTTCAACAGACAGGTCTTTTTAAATTATTTTCCTTGTTCCTATGAAGGTACTCTATATTTTCTAACTATGTTCAAGTTTTTCTCTTTGTGTTAGTTTTCACTCATCTTAAAATAATATTATTTCACTGGTATTTTTTTTTTTACATTTATCTTGCTTGGTTTTCTATGAGATTCTTGGTTCTGTGGTTGATATCAGTCATTAACTTTATGAATGCTTTGTCCATTATGTTTTCAATATTTATTCTGCCCCTTTTCACTCTTTTTTATTTTATAATGCCAGTCATGCATTTGAGAGTTTAATATTGCCCCCAAAGCTCTTGGGTGTTCTGTTATATGTTTTTCTCTTTTTTTCTTCTCTTTGAATTTTACTTTGGATAAATTCTATTGATGTAACATCAAATTCTCCTGATAGTTCTGGGAAAATTCTGATGTGTACAGCATATAACTGTAGAACATGTGAAGTTATAACTAATACAATGAGTACGCTGATTCTATGGTAGTAGAAAGAGAACAATAATCTCATTACATGAGGTAACAACACTTCAGACACTGGGTGGCAAGGGAGAGAGAGGAATGCTAAGTACTTTTGTCTTTTAGAATTACCCCAAGAATCTTCCTCATACAAGAAACCCTTGTCTATGTGACTTTCCTAAATTATTGCAGGTACTTTTAACCTACCTGTTGGATTGATTCGATTTTGACAGATAGCTCCAATCAAGATTTTGTTGCTGTTCAAAATATTTAATCCATAAATATATTGGAACACAGAAGACCCCAACAACCCCACCTACAACACAAAATACCTGTCAATGCCTTTGGACATTGGTTATCCACATAACCAGAGCCATCATCAGTCATTCTATGGGGCAGAGAGAATTGACCCTGCTGGTAACTTAGCCACTCCCCATGAAACAAGAATTAGATCAATTATTCAAATTGAATTTGTAAGCTTAAAGTTTATTAGTTTTCTGAGGGGAGACTCTATTGGAGCCATTCTCAACCTCTGTCCTCTTCCAATGGATATTAGTTCCATTTGCAAGATGCCAAAATTAAAATAATAATAATAATAATTTCTTCCTAGGGACATTATACCTGCCTCTGGATTTGTGTTTCTTTTTCAGTAATGGTGAACTAATCCACCACTCTCCCCCAAATACAGTAACTTATAATTTAAGAGTAGATATAAAAGACCTTTAGGTGTTTTATGAAACAGTAACAGGAGATTATGCAGCCCATATATAACTGAGGATATCTTTTCAAAATGAAGTGACTTTTGGTTGCTTGGGGATACTTCCCAGAGGGATAGCTGATTTATTATTTATGTCCTCCTTGAAGGCAGTTATCTCTCCTAGTGAGTCAACAAATTAGAAACCATGTACAAAATTTATCCCTGGCTTTAACTAAAGTGATCAATTATATTGCAATAGCCCTGGAAGGCATTCAGTTCAGCCTGAATTCACTGGCCATGGTTGTTATGGATGATTGCCTGAGACTTTTTCCTTACAGGCCAAGACAGAGTCTGTACAATCACTAATGCATCTGCTATGTCTGGACTAATGCCTCAAGCTAAGTCAAAAGGTCAATGCTGAGCCATATGGAGAAAGACACCAACCAAGCTTTCTAAGTTAAAACCTGATTTGTTTGTTCAGCTGTGTCTGCTACCTTGGATGGCATATTTGTAGTTAATACTTTAGGTTGTCCTCATTAAGCTGCTTGAAATCTTTTTGAGAATAGCATTAGTTAAATGTTGTAAGAAACGACTGAATGGATTTGTTCCTGGCCTCTCTGTAGGTCAGATTAATCAGAGTGGCCAATGAAGTGACATACTTATTGGAAAAGTTACCAAATTGAAGACAATGTAAAAATGAGGAGTGAATATTGTTGGGAGACAATTCTCCTCAGATCTCTCATGGCTGTGAATGTCTTATGAGTGAGTCACATGGCTCTTTCATTCCAGATTGTGTTTTCAATGACATTTGTGGAGGATCGCCTTAGAAGATAGAAATAGAATCTTCTTCAAGAGCAAATTGCAAACATGCTTAATATCCAGTAGGAAAAAAAAAAAAAAAAGATAATGTCTTCCTCCAGAGCAATGGGTAAGTGTAATTAGTAATGATAATAAAATATTCAGGTCTCCTAAACTTATTCTCCTACAACACAACCCACTGCATGCCCCATATCTTACCAATGTGAAGGTGGAAATTTCTACAAGACATATTAACGCGTTATTCAACTAACAAGTGGCTTGACAAAGAAAGAAAGGAAGGAAGAAAGCAAGCAAGCAAGCAAGCAAGCTAGCCAGCCCAAGAGTAAAAAAGACAGACTCATCAATGAAATGCAGTGTAAAGATCTTGTTTGATCTTAATTTAAATGAATCAGCAATAAAAGATAGATTTGTAAAACAATCAGTGATATTAGAATACCAGATATACATTAAATAATATTGAGGAATTTTTATTAACTGTGTTAATTGTGTTTACTTAAGTTAAAATTTTGTATAAGGGATCCCTGGGTGGTCAGCAGTTTGGCGCCTGCCTTTGGCCCAGGGTGCGATCCTGGAGACCCAGGATCGAATCCCACGTCGGGCTCCCCGTGCATGGAGCCTGCTTCTCCCTCTGCCGGTGTCTCTGCCTCTCTCTCTCTCTCTCTCTCTGTGACTATCATAAAAAAAAAATGTATAAAAAGAAGTTCTTTTTATTTTTATTTAAAAAGAATTTTTAATTCATGAAAGGATATTTTGCAGATTTTTTAAGTTAAAAATTAATGAAATCTTTTGCAAAAAGAATTAGGATTTAGTAAAGGACACAAAATACATATGTAGATGAGCAAATATTGTGAATATAATCAAGTAAAATAAAATTTTAAGTAGTCATATCTCTAAATTTTTTGGTTAATATGGCTCACAATCATTTTCAGAGTGCTGTATAGGCCCTGGTCTAATGATCTAATACTTGGCCAGTAGTTCTCAGTGTAAAGTGATTTTGTCGCTCAGAGAACATTTGGCAATTTTGGAGACACTTTTGTTTGCCACAACTGGCATCTAGTGTAGAAGCTATGGATTCTGCTAAACATCCTACAGTTTCCTCAAAAAAAGAACTATTAGGTCAAAATGTCAATAATGCCAAGGTTAGGAAACTCTGATGATTAAAATAAAGTGGAATTACTCATTGTTGCCATGTTCAAATGAACACAAGACTGAGAATAAAAAATGCCTGGATGTCCTGGCCTTGTAAGTCAAGTTCTGAAACCTCTTACAAATCTCCAAACATGCTATTGTCAACCTCAGCTGATTCAAAAGAAGTACATGATTCTTTGACTGCAATGGAGACAGAGAGGATTTAAAGTTAATATGGAATTAATCCTCAGTGAATGTGAGCACACATAGCACTGTGCAAGCATGTAAGAAGAAACTGCCAACTCTCCTGAATCCAAGGTAGTGTTAGGTCTCCTGACAGCTTCTCTCCTGAATACAAACTGGTACTCTGGCTGCTTTCTTTGCTTGCCATACCACTGGATCATAGCTGAAGTGTGAATGGCAAAGGATTTTCTCATTTGTTTTTCTACTTTAATAAACAGAAACATTGGTCAAGTGTTGCTGCTTTTTTTTTTCTCTTCTTTTGAAGGAAGTGATAGGGTACCTGAATTCTTGATAGGGTACCTGAATTCTTTTTATAATGATAACTGAATTTCAGATTTATTATTCATTTGTGTATGCTGGCAGCTATTATCCAAAGTAGATTCTTAAGAGGAGTCTAGAGATTATTTTCTCATATTTTCTTCTTATAAGACCCCAGTTGCAGTGGAAGAAGCCCCCCTTCCTCTCTCTCTCTCAGATTTTCCTGACTCTTTATTGCTCTTAGTTGGGGGATCACCTGCCCAGGGAAAGAGAAATGCTAAAGATGATGGCTCTTCCCACTTAGTCGATACTTTTGCCATCACTAAATTCTGTCTTCTGTAAGTTTTCGGATAAGTGTGACCCTTCTTTGTTTTAAGATAATATTCAATGAGCTTAACGTTATCTAGATCTTTGTGTTAGTTCATTGTGTTTTCCACTTGCCTTTCTAGGAACCAGACTGCTGGTCTGACTCCAGCATTATACCTCGCTTCTAAATTTTCTAAATCTAAGTTCCCCTTCAGTTCAGCATCACTCTGTTCCCCAAAACTTCAGTATTAACTGCATGTATGTTTCCATAGGAGTACTGGTTGTAACTTGGCCTTCCTTAGCTCCTTTTTGTTAAGAGAAAGGCATGCCTTTGCAGTGTCTCTTTTATCCATTCCATAATTTGAAAAGAAAATTCTTCCAATTCAACAAAGTGATTATATTCCCCTAAAAAGGAATTTTCCTTGGCTTTAGACTCAAATGCAAGAAAAGTGTCAGAAGGTTCCTTATTAATCTATCATTTAGTCACATCTATGCCACCAAAAAAATATTAAAAAGAGTATGTGGGTGGAGGATATAACTGAAACAAAATTGGACAAATATTTCTAATTATTGAAACTGTTGATAAATATGTAAGGATTCACTATGCAATTATCTTTCCCCACAAAACAAAAAACAAAACAAAACAAAAAAAAACAAACATGAATTCTGGAGTATAGCTATTTAAAATTTAAATCCCAGGTCCACTGCTTTAATAACTGTGTAACCTAAGAAAATTTCCTTAACATCGTTTATTCAACTTTTTCAGCTCAAACTGGGGATATATTAGTACCTTTTTTTATAGAGTCTCAGTGTCTTAACTCTTAACATTTTTGGCACTTAGAATAGTGCCTTATTATATGTACTAATTGAATGCAAAAATATAAATATTGCTGGTTACAATAATTATAAAACAAGGAATTTTCCCCACATTATGTTTAAGGGATTAATTATTAATGCATGCTATAGAATAAATACGTCTGATAGGCACATAGTGGCAATCCTCTAAAAAGAATTAATTAACATGATTTATAACCATTGATGTCTTCTTGTATTTTTTATCCACAAATTGTAATAGGAGCTTTTTAGACAATCTGATTCTAATTTAAGATTTCCCAGCATGTTTATGACTTCCACTGCATGCACTAAATCTAGAATGTATTTTAAAAATTCTCTTTAACTTACATCCAAGTTGAAAAATAATTTCACTTCTCCTCCAGGTCTGAATAAATATAGACCATTTTTACAATAAAAACATCCCCAGAAAGCAAAGATATTTTCCTCACTAAAATATGCATTCAGGATTGTAGCCCTAATGCCTGGCAGATAGACAGCTTCCATTAATCAAACAACTCAATCAATCAATCAATCAATCAATATTTTTAACTGAGCTACTTAACAGAATTCAAATGTTTCCTGACTCTAGGTAGGCACTAGTAAAACTGTCTGCCTCATAAAATTCTGTGGTGAATTCATAATAAAGAATTGAATTCACAGCAAGAAAATCACATTATCTACTCCCCCCTTCCCTAGTAAGTTAAAAGTGGTTTTTATATCTACTTCTGCCAGAGATCTCCATTTCCCACTCACTGCTGAATGCCCTTGCCTCAAATATACTTCACAGAGGGATGATAATTTACCTTTCTCAATAAGAAATAAATGCTCAATGGTTTAGAAGGGGAAAAAAAAGTCTTATATACTAGTTCATTTCAAATATTTCCCCACAAACTCACCCCAGTTATATTGGCTTTCTCTGAATATGAGAATGAAAAGTCCTGGAACAGAGATTCCATTTCCCAAGCTAAATGATGTGATGGTTTTACAACTCAAGTGGATAAGGTACTTCATTTCACATTTTCTCAATTATTGGATAATAAACTCTAGAAACAGTGAAGATTGCTAAGAACTACTAAAGAAAATTAAATAAAAAAGAAAATATAAAAGTGAAGTAATATATATATTTTTAGAAAGAACAAGTCTACTTTAGTTATATAACAAACACAGTGAGACTTTTGGAGAATGTTTTGTATGCCATAAAATTTAAATGAGAGGAATATCAATTCAAACAGTAACCTCAGAAATAACTAAATTTGTACTTCAGAATATGATACCAAATTTTAAAAGTCAACATTTGATACTATTTTGAATCAATGAGTCAGTTATTTGTTTTAGACATTTGTGTCTAAATAAACTTGGAGAGTGATTTAAAGGTTGCATCTTGAATTTTGATAATTTGAAATAAAAATAAAACTATTAATATAAGCATTAATTAGTATTACATTTATATCTATTTTAAATTACTTAAGAAGTTTTATAGTATTAGGTTGGTTTGTACACAACTAATTTGCTTAGTAGCTCTCTGACAGCAAGTGTTGAAATATAATGCTTTATATTCTTATAAAAGTATATATTTTAGAAGTATTATGGCCTGAATTCTAGTTCTGACTCCATCATTTACTAGATGCATGACCATGGAAATCACTTAATCTCTCTGAGTCTAACTTTTTGATTTTATAAATGAGGATAATATCCATGAAGCATAGATACAGATAGAACTTACAAAAGTTTGGAAGTTACATACATAAAGTACATATAATCCTGATAAAACCTGCCCAAAAAGCACAGACAAAGAAAAATTTACAAAGTAGCACATCACAATATGCTGAATTAACTGATTATTTCATTGGGTGGCTGGGTGGCTCAGTTGGTCATACATTGGCCTTTGGCTCAGGTCATGATTGTAGGTTCCTGGGATGGAGCCCTTCATCAGACTCCTTGATTAGCGAGAAGTCTGCTTCTTCCTCTACCTCAGCCTGTGGCTCCCTCCACTTGTTCTCTCTCGCTCGCTCTCTCTTTCTCTGTAAAATGAATAAATTAAATCCTTTTTTAAAAAGACCAAAACAGACACATAGATCAATAGAACAGAATAGAGAATCCAGAAGTGGACCCTCAACTTTATGGCCAACTAATATTCAACAAAGGAGGAAAGACTATCCACTGGAAAAAAGACAGCCTCTTCAATAAATGGTGCTGGGAAATTGGTCATCCACATGCAGAGGAATGAAACTAGACCACTCTCTTGCACCATACACAAAGATAAACTCAAAATGGATGAAAGATCTAAAAGTGAGACAAGATTCCATCAAAATCCTAGAGGAGAACACAGGCAACACCCTTTTGAACTCGGCCACAGTAACTTCTTGCAAGATACATCCATGAAGGCAAAAGGAACAAAAGCAAAAATGAACTATTGGGACTTCATCAAGATAAGAAGCTTTTGCACAGCAAAGGATACAGTCAACAAAACTCAAAGACAACCTACAGAATGGGAGAAGATATTTGCAAATGACATATCAGATAAAGGGCTAGTTTCCAAGATCTATAAAGAACTTATTAAACTCAACAGGGATCCCTGGGTGGCGCAGCGGTTTGGCGCCTGCCTTTGGCCCAGGGCGCGATCCTGGAGACCCAGGATCGAATCCCACATCAGGCTCCCAGTGCATGGAGCCTGCTTCTCCCTCTGCCTGTGTCTCTGCCTCTCTCTCTCTCTCTCTCTCTGTGACTATCATAAATAAATTAAAAAAAAAAATTAAACTCAACAGCAAAGAAACAAACAATCCAATCATGAAATGGGCAAAAGACATGAACAGAAATCTCACAGAGGAAGACATAGACATGGCCAACATGCACATGAGAAAATTCTTTGCATCACTTGCCATCAGGGAAATACAAATCAAAACCACAATGAGATACCACCTCACACCAGTGAGAATGGGGAAAATTAACAAGGCAGGAAACCACAAATGTTGGAGAGGATGTGGAGAAAAGGGAACCCTCTTGCCCTGTTGGTGGGAATGTGAAATGGTGCAGCCACTCTGGAAAACTCTGTGGAGGTTCCTCAAAGAGTTAAAAATAGACCTGCCCTACGACCCAGCAATTGCACTGCTAGGGATTTACCCCAAAGATACAGATGCAATGAAACGCCGGGACACCTGTACCCTGAAGTTTCTAGCAGCAATGTCCACAATAGCCAAACTGTGGAAGGAGCCTCGGTGTCCATCGAAAGATGAATGGATAAAGAAGCTGTGGTCTATGTATACAGTGGAATATTACTCAGCCATTAGAAACGACAAATACCCACCATTGGCTTCGACGTGGATGGAACTGGAGGGTATTATGCTGAGTGAAATAAGTCAATCAGAGAAGGACAAACATTATATGGTCTCATTTGTTTGGGGAATATAAAAAATAGTTAAAGGGAATAAAGGGGAAAGGAGAAAAAATAAGTGAGAAATATCAGAAAGGGAGACAGAACATGGAAGACTCCTAACTGGGAAATGATCAAGGGGTGGTGGAAGGGGAGGAGGCTAAGGGGGTGGGGATGACTGGGTGGTGGGCACTGAGGGGGGCACTTGATGGGATGAGCACTGGGTGTTACTCTGTATGTTGACAAATTGAACACCAATAAAAATAAATTTATTAAAAAATAAATAAATAAAAAATAAAAAGACAAATTCCTGATTAGAAGAACTGGGGTTATACATTTCTATGGGTTGATATATTAATTTCCATATTTTCTAAAAGATGGTACAAGAGATAAAGCTTGTGATTCTCACTTATGGAAAAAATAATGCCAATTGCTAAATAAAATACTTTGAGTTAACACTAAACATATACTAAAAATGTCATGGTTTGAAATTCAAACAAACAAAAAAGGCAAGAAAGGAGGAATAGTTAAACTAAAATCAGAGAACTGCACAACAAATTATGGAATGGTATATCCAAACCCACAAATATTAATAATTAGATTAAATGCTAATGGACAGAATACTCCAAATAAAAGGCAATGATTACCAGAAGGAATTAAAAATTAGCAACAGGGATGCCTGGGTGGCTCAGTGGTTGATTGTCTGCCTTTGTACCATGGCATGATCCTGGAGTGCCAGGATCGAGTCCCACATGGGGCTCCCTGCATGGAGCCTGCTTCTCCCTCTGCCTGTGTCTGCCTCTCTCCCTCTGGGTCTCTCATGAATAAATAAATAAAATCTTTTTTAAAAAATTAAATAAATAAATAAATAAATAAATAAATAAATAAATAAATAAAATTAACAACAATAATTAAAACCCAAAAACCCAATTAGTTTTCCATACAGACATCCATTTAGTGAAGTAAATTTTATTTCATATTGAATTACCTTACTGTATGTGTCCAGCCTTGTTCTTTATCAAGATTGTTTTTGACTATTTTAGGTTACCTGCCTTTTTATAAAAGCTGATTCTTATAAAAAGCTAGGATGTTGATTGCAATCACAGATCAACTTAGAGTTGCAACTTAACAATATAAAAAACTCCAGTCCATTCATACCATATCTCCATTTTCTATTTCCTTTAATTTCTCTTTGCAATGCTTTGTACTTTCCTGCCTTAAACACATGGCATTAATGTATTCCTTAGTATTTTATGGTTGATGTCTTTACTGTTGGTTTATTGCCAGTATTCTGAATTACAAATGGAATTTGCATACTGATCTTGTATCCTGTTACCTTGCTAAAATTACAAAATATATGTCCTAATACTTCATTTCTATATTTTTATAGTTCATCCCTACAATATCAATGCAATACAATGCTTATAATAAAGACTGTTTTGTTTCCATTCTAATCTTCATGTCATTTATTTCTCTTCTCTTATTGTCTAATCACTATTACTGTTGAGTAATATTGTGGTAAGCTGAAATAATAAAATAATTATAATAATTATAACGTCATATATATTGTAAAATATATAAATATTTGTATATATAAATGCATATATAAATTATAAGTAAAAATACAGAGTAATTAAAAATTACCACTGAATTTAAGCAAGATATGTCTAAAAGGAAAAATATGCACATGGACAAGTTGTTGAAAAAGTACTCAACAGCAATCTCATTAGAAAAAATCAAGTTTTCTCCACATCCTCTCCAACATTTGTTGTTTCCTGCCTTGTTAATTTTCCCCATTCTCACTGGTGTGAGGTGGTATCTCATTGTGGTTTTGATTTGTATTTCCCTGATGGCAAGTGATGCAGAGCATTTTCTCATATGCATGTTGGCCATGTCTATGTCTTCCTCTGTGAGATTTCTGTTCATGTCTTTTGCCCATTTCATGATTGGATTATTTGTTTCTTTGGTGTTGAGTTTAATAAGTTCTTTATAGATCTTGGAAACTAGCCCTTTATCTGATATGTCATTTGCAAATATCTTCTCCCATTCTGTAGGTTGTCTTTGAGTTTTGTTGACTGTATCCTTATGCTGAGTGAAGTAAGCCAGTCGGAGAAGGACAAACATTATATGTTCTCATTCATTTGGGGAATATAAATAATAGTGAAAGGGAATATAAGGGAAGGGGGAAGAAATGTGTGGGAAATATCAGAAAGGGAGACAGAACGTAAAGACTGCTAACTCTGGGAAACGAACTAGGGGTAGTAGAAGGGGAGGAGGGCGGGGGGTGGGAGTGAATGGGTGTCGGGCACTGGGGGTTATTCTGTATGTTAGTAAATTGAACACCAATAAAAAATAAATTAAAAAAAAAGAAAAGAAAAAATCAAGTTTTACTGTAATGAGGTACTATTGTATGCCACTAGAATGGCTATGATAAAAACACTGATCCCCAAATGTACACCAAACTCTCCTACATTACTGATGAAAGAAACATATACAACTCCTCTGTAAAGATTATTTGATAGTTTTTTTTACAAATATATATCTATCTTGTGAATTAGCAGTTCCACTCATATATTTATCCAAGTGAAATAAAGGCATATTCACAAATGGTCACTGAAATCAAATACATAAAAGCTTTCTTCATAGTGGCCAAAATTAAAAAAAAAAAATGAGGTAGTTCATCACAAAAGGGTTGAATCGATAGATTATAAAATTCCACGCAATAGAATACTTTCAGCAGTTAATAAGAGTAAAGAAGTATCATAGGCAACAAGAGTTGAATCTCACAGAAATCATACTGTGCTTGCAAAAGATTTTTCACCCTCTGATACAATTAACATAAATCTTAACTGGAGTAACACAAATTGGTAAAGTGTCTACCTGTTGAGTGGTAGATTTAGTGAGAAGGGACATAAATGAACTTTCTGAGATTAAGTTTTTATCTCTTAATATGGTTATGAGTTATATGGATATATTTATGGGTCAAAACTCATTGAACTATACACTTAAGGTGTGTATTTTCCTATAATTATACTTAAATAGAAAAAAGACAATATAAAAAACCTGAAAGGGAGGGAAAATGTTACATATAAAATTATATTTAAACGAAAATAGTCAGGATGCCTGGGGTGGCTTCAGCGGTTTAGCACCTGCCTTTGGCCCAGGGCATGACCCTGGAGTCCCGGGATCGAGTCCCACGTCGGGCTCCCTGCATGGAGTCTGCTTCTCCCTCTGCCTGTGTCTCTGCCTCTCACATGAATAAATAAATAAAATCTTTAATAATAAATAAATAAATAAATAAATAAATAAATAAATAAATAAATAAATAAATGTTAGAAACATATGTAGACCTTGTTTCATTTTTATGTTATTATTATTATATCTGACTACAATATTGTTCTAACAGTGCACTACTAGGGCAGCCCAGACGGCTCAGCGGTTTAGCACCGCCTTCGGTCCAGGACATGATCCTGGAGACCCGGATCGAATCCCACCTTAGGTTACCTGCGTGGAGCCTGCTTCTCCTTCTGCCTATGTCTCTGCCTCCCTCTCTCTGTGTGTCTCTCGTGAATAAATAAAATCTTAAAAAAAAAAAAAAAAACACAGTGCACTACTAATAAATTGAAGTGAAACTGCCTTATTTGACAAACCAGCTAAAAACTCTTTTTTTTTTTTTTTTTGTAAATATGAGACAGATCTCAAATTGCAGACATTTTAGATGGATTCAGATTTTTTTGGTAAATTCATTGTGCATAAAAATTTTAAATAACATTGAATTCATGGTAATAAGAATTTCTTCTGGAGATACAAACGAAAGTTTTGTGGGTAAATTATATAACTTGAATTTGAAAGGAGAAAGGGAAAATGACATTGGTGGATAAAATAAACAATATAAGAAAATTGTTGCTAATCTTTGCAGCGCTCCATGGGAATTCACTTAATATTTCCTCTTTTGGATACATTTGAAATTTACCAAAAAAAAGGTTAATATGATCACTTTTTATAGCTTTTAGAATTATGTTGTAAGAAAAATTTCCCACTGTAAGATTTCAAATGTTTCTCATTTTTTATTCTGGTTAAATGATTTTTAAAAAAAGAAATATTTTTCTTTTTTTTAAGATTTTATTTATTTGTTTATTTGAGAGAGAGAGAGAACGAGAGAGAAAAAAACAGGGTGAGGATCAGAAGGAGAAGCAGACTCCCTGCTGAGCAGGGGCCAGATGTGGGGCTCCATCCCAAGACTTCTGGATCATTATTTGAGCTGAAGGCAGATATCTAACTGACTGAGTCACGCAGGTGCCCCATAAAACATTGTATTTCATTATTAGTACATTTTCACTATAGAGCAATTAGAAAATAACAGACACACCAGAGGAAAAGTATAAGTATGCACGATCAAACTACTTAGAGATAGGCACAATATTAATGCTTTTCCATTATATACATAATATGTCTTCATTGAAGAAATAACAGAAAAACAAAATTTAAAAGCATCGTAGAATATTAAAGACTGGTAAATTCTGCTATGGTAAATTCTGGTTAACTTTGTCTAATTATATGTGTGTTGAAGTATATGCGTGTGTTTGCTTGTGTCTGTCATATAGTGTGTACACCCAAGAATTTATGCAGAAGTGTTAGACAAACATTTGTTACAATGATTTATAACTCAGTATTAGACATCATCCATTAATATGTTAATATAAATATATTTTTATCTTTTGATGTAATAAATAACTTTTTATCCATAATTTAATGAATTTTTTCATAAACGTATGTCTGAGTTATTAAATGCCATTTTGGATATAATGAAGTGATTGTAGTTGTTATACACTCATTGTTTCTATGGTTGGAGAAAGTTTCTCAAATATAAAATGGGAGAAAATTGAAGACAAAAACAATGCTACCACTTTTAAATAATATGTTAGCTAAAGTTCTTGAGAATACACAATTACTAGCATAGGTTTTGAGAAATTATTCCTCCAACTATAGAAACAATGATTTTCCCCAATTCCTTTTTAGAACTTCCTCCTTCATCCTTTCTTTATGCACAAAATATATTGTGATTAACCCACTCTGAAAGGATATCAAGAGACAGTATCCAAAAAGTGCTGATGGCTGCTGAAGGCTTATGAAGGCCCATAGGACAAAATCCTAAATTGCAGATTGAAAGTTGTCTATTTTTGTAATTGTTACACGTGCTGAATCTCTAATGCAAAAAAACACATGGTGGAAAGGACTGCATAATCTTTGTTTTAACTTTCTTTGGGTAGTCTATTTTATATTTAAGAACTTGGACCTGTCAGGCAAAAAGTTGAAGCCTAAACGCATTTTATTTTCAGTCTGTCTCTATCTAAATACTGTCAATATGTCCATAATTTCAGCATTCAATTGTTCGAGAATCTAGTGTAGAGAGTACATCAATGTGTTTATGCTTATTTTACCCAAATTTTTGTATGACAATATTGTGGGCTCCTAGCCATACTTTTTTCCCCAAGTTTTTATTTAAGTTGAAGTTAGCATACGGTGTAATGTTAGTTTCAGGTGTAGAATTTAGTGATTCAATACTTACACAAAACATCTGGCGCTCATCATAACAAGAGCCTTCCTAATCCTTATCACCTATTTCACGCATCTCCCTACCCCACTTCCCCTCCTAGTCATTTTTTAATTGAATTTATACTTATTTAACCAGAGAAATACATTTGTTTATATATCCTCATAAACTGCTGGAATAATTGTAAATTAGCTGAAACTTTTAGAGGTCAACTTGGTGATATCTATTTCATTCTAAATTTTATATATTTGTTGTCCAAATTTCATAGAGATATGTTCATAACAGTGCATGATGGTTATATGTTCATTGGCCTTTGTAACATTACTTAAAATTGAGACAAGCCTGGATAAATATTTATCAATTGGAGATTGCTTAAATATTAAACATATCTTGAATAGAAAGATGTATATACTTCTACTGGTATATTAACTCCTTAAATTCTATTGTAAAGCAAGTTTTTGTATGTATATTATTTTTCATTTATATACATAATGACAATAAGAAGATATAGATATAAATATGTGTGTTTTTATAAAAATATATTTGCGTCTCAATTTATTTAATTCAGATCTATGTAACTGGAGGATTCATAGCAAGAAGATATGTTACACTTTTGAATTTATGTATTTCACTATTATTTTATATTTTCTTAAGTATGTTTATTATTTTAATAAATTTAAATAATATTAATGGAAAAGCATAAGAAGATTTTTAAAGAAAATAATAATTGCTATTTTAAAGGATTATTATAGGATTTGAATATGATGCACATAGTTAGATTTTTGTAATCTAGAATCCTATAAATGAGGTTATAATTCTGTTCTTTGTATTTTCCTACAGCATAACACTTAAACATAGACTGGTTCACATATTACATAGTGTCCCTTGTTTTAACAACAAAAAAAGATTTTTTATTAGTGTATTTGACAGAAAGAGAGAGAGGAACACAAGATGGGGGAGCAGCAAGCTAGAGGGAGAGGGACAAGCAAGCTCTTGGCTAAGCAGGGAGCCGGATGCGGGGCTGTCCATCCCAAGGCCCTAGGATCATGACCTGAGCTGAAAGCACACCCGTAACCAACTGAGCCACCCAGGAGCCCCTAGAATCCCTTTGTAATACACATATCTGTGATATAAGCTATATATATAAGATATAAGTCCCTGTTTTATAATTATTTAACTCTTATTTATTCTGAAAACTAAAGTCAGAAGGATTTTGCCTGTAAACATGGATATTAGCTGTGCTTCAGTTGCTCTTAACTCTTGAAAAAAACTTATTGGTTTTTGAAAAATAAGGATACCCTTCATATAATCTAAACAGACAAGAGCTATATTTCAGTTAAATATCAGACTATTCTAATTGTTATGCCCTTGCATGTAAGTTTTTAATAAAAATTATGCTTTAAAATATCATAAAGATAAGTAGGTAGATATTAGTTAAAATATCAACAAATCTAAATATATTTTCATTTAACATATTTGACAAATTGACTTAGAAAAGAACAGAGGGAGAATATCCCAGCAGATAATAACCATCTGTGTAAGGATCAAAATGTCCAATCCAGAGGGCATATATATTCATGAAGATTAAGATACTGATAAAGGTAACTTTTGCAGTCTTTTAAACAATAACTATAAATATAGTTATGTAGCACAAAATTCATGTTTCTGCAGAGCCATAGAAAGTTGGAAGTTGAGCACACATTACCAACCAGTAGACAACTTAGCCTTTGTGCATTGGGTGTAAACTTGTGATAAGAGATTACAAATATCTAATCTATGTTGACAACTAAAAATGGCTCATGAGCTCTGGTAGCTGGCTAGGAACACATCTGTTGAACAAACAACATCCTGGGCTTTCTGTTAGCCTCTTCCTGCTGTCCATCCTCTGAAAGTCATCCAGGTCCCGGCAGTCACTTCCCTCGTGTCCATCAACTGTGCCTCCTTTGCTCCACTGGGTTTCACTCCTGAGAAGATATATCACTCAATGTCTGAGTAGTTTGATTTAAGGCTTTCTTTCTCTGTAAAAATCCCTCTAAGCTGTAATGTTTACTTCTTTATGGAACAAAATGAAAGGAAATTAGAACTGACACAGTGGTTTTCATGGCAAATATTACAAATATAATGATGTGTAAAGTTCATTAAGTGGTGCTCATTTAAAGTTCAAATGCTAATAGATGCTAGATTTTCACAAAGCCAAGCGGAGGCCTTACCGGAGTCCTGGGTTCTATTCAAGGTCATGGATCTGATTTGTTGGGCAATCGTCAACATAGTCACTTATATGGCCTTAACCTAAATCTAGGGGGTTTTTCCTTCCATCTGTAAAAAATTAGGTTAATAACACATGTTTATTTGTAAAGTGCTTTGGTATGCTCAGAGTAAAAGTCACAAGTGCAAATATTGTTAGTATTGTATTTATTAATTGCTGAGGATGGCTTCAGTGCACCTTTGCTATTTAAAAATCCTGCTTGCAGCTGTGAAAACATTATGCTTAACACAGCAATTATCAGTGGTGGTTGGTGCAGAACTCACAGGAAAGACAGCTGCTGGAGGGGCCACTTATTAGGAGGAGAGTGAGAAGGGAAAAGAAATTATAGGTATTATTTTTAAAGTAAGGGGTAATTGTATGTGTTATTATAAGTTATACATTAATAGTGTGTATACATGTGTGTCTATGTATATACAATGTACATATGTGTGTGTGTATATATATATATATATATATATATATATATAACACTACCATATCTGTGATCAAAGAAAAGGACTGTGAGATTTTTTGTTTTGTTTTATTGCCATCAATTTCTTGTATTTACCAGCTTCCCCTAAGCCTAAAAATTATCTCTCTTTCAACCAAGCTTGCTTTTGTGTACATGTGTTATTGCACATTTGTTTCTCGGTAAAGATAAACATATAATATTATAATAAAATAAAAGAAAGAAAGGCTAAAGACAGGAAGTATTGGGAATACATGTCTTTGTGAAAATTATATCTTCTCTACTTTTGTTCCTCCAAGCCTATAATAGAGCCTATTCTTGTTCATTTTTGGTACAGGAGAGATTAACAGTGATTATTTGTTTTCACCTGTATTTTTTATTTTACTGATCATCTCTGGCTATGTGTTACCTTATTAATTATTCCCAAAATAACTTAAAGTTATGCACTTTTGGGGATCCCTGGGTGGCGCAGCGGTTTGGCGCCTGCCTTTGGCCCAGGGCGCGATCCTGGAGACCCGGGATCGAACCCCACATCAGGCTTCTGGTGCATGGAGCCTGCTTCTCCCTCTGCCTATGTCTCTGCCTCTCTCTCTATGTGTGTATGACTATCATAAATAAATAAAAAGTTAAAAAAAGTCATGCACTTTTATTGTCAATTTTTTTGAGATCGTTTATGTGGGTTCTCTGGACCTCCTAACATCAGCAGTCATGTTGCTACACATGTACTGTCTAAAGATAAGGTGCAGTTAATGTGCCTTCTCTGCTGTTACTTCTTGGTTTTTACCTCCAGCCAAATTAAAGTTCTTCTCTAAAATTTCCTTTAGTGGAAACAAAGCAAGTTGGTTTCACATATGGGGAGGGTATGATTAGTAAAATAAAGTCCTTATTTGCAAAAAAGAAGAGAGAAATGGGAAAAGGGAATCCTAAAAGGGAGGGATTTACAATGTCCAGATTATTCATGACTTTTCTGTTGCTGCTTCTTTCAGTTGAGTCCTCATTTTTCATTTTTCTTTATTCTATTTTTTTTAATCTTCTCTTTTATTCTCCTGCTCTGCTTTCTTGTTTCTCTTGACTGTGGAGTTCTACTTGGGTCACTTAACAAAAAAGGAAGTCATCTGAGGAATGTGGCAGTCAGTAAACTGCACTAAAACCATGACAAACTGAAGTGAGTATACAAATTATTAAGGTAAATTAAAAATAAGTCAATAGGCAACAGAAGTGACACACTAATGATTTCCATCAACTAAATTAAACACAGTTCATAAACACTATTCACTAACAAATTCTTGCAATGATTATATCAAGCTGTTAATTTTTAACCTCACATGGTGAGGGTTGGATTAATAATACTATGTCACATCATCATCCTTGGACCACAGAAAGACTTTTTTCTTATTTCATGTATTCCCTTTAACTTATGTACTCCACTCATCTCCCTGCCTCTTCCCATTCTGCTGTAAACAATCTTTCTTATTATCATCTTTGTTGTTTGTTTCTTCATATTCTTATAAAAATGTACTATGGCATTATGTTATTAAACTTATCCTGCTGCTTATGTTTAATTCACTGAGAACTGTGATTTTTAAGATCCATGTATTGGCTTAGGTGGGTTTCTCATCGAATACTTCTAAGAGTAGCATTGTTTAAAGTGGAATGAGTTTGATTTGGGAAGGCAAGCAATTAAGCTACTTGGGTATCAGTTTGATACTTTCAAGTACTATTAGGGTAGAGTTGTGTAACCTTTACCTTAGGATTAGTTCAACCTTACTACAAGGTGTGATCCTTTTGGGGGCTTTACAGAATATCATATTTGGTCAGTTAATTCTCTTTGAACTGGCAGGTTGGAACTTGAACACCTTCAAGCCCCATTCGAATTTGGGCAGCGTTTTATCTTAAATCATCCTAGTTACTGTTCTTTCCCCTGAATTTGTTCTTTTCCAGGTCTTATTAATTCTTATCTTATGCATATACCTCTAAGTATTTATTCAAAAAATCAGGATTAAGGCAGCACAGGTGGCCCAGCGGTTTAGCGCCGCCTTCAGCCCAGGGCGTGATCCTGTAGATTCAGGATCGAGTCCCATGTCAGGCTCCCTGCATGGAGCCTGCTTCTCCCTCTGCTTGTGTCTCTGCCTCTCTCACTCGGTGTCTCTCATGAATAAATAAATAAATAAAATATCCTTAAAAAAATCAGGATTATAGCCATATAGACTTCTGGAGCTCTTTCTTTGTATAGCTTCCTCCTCTTTAGTAATCTGGTTCACAAATTGCAGCTGTTGAACTCTCTATAGTTTGGAATCTGTCCCTTTGTCACTGCTTTTTTTGTAGTTTCTGAAAATAGTCATTTCATATTTATTTTCTGATATAGGAAGGTAATTACAGTACCATTTCTTCCACTCTGGCCAAATGTGGAAGTAAGAAGCAAGTTTGGATTGTTTCTTTTCTATTTATTTAGTGTCACTAGATTATCAAAACTTTAATTTTTCATATACAAAAGCAAAACTCTAAATTGTAAGTGTAAAATGCTTTCCTGGATGCTGCAAAATGCAAAGTAGTACAAATTTTAGGCAGATTAACTAATCTAGGATAATCCATCTAATATTAGCTTAATAAATTCACGAGTCTATCCCTAGTAACTTGGTTTCTCCAAAGGAAATCATACATGATAATAGATTACCAGCAGATTAGATACCTGACCTTTAAATAAATAGCTAAAATGATTCTATAATCCCTAAGAAACTGGGCGTTGTCAACTAGATCATGTATAATATCAATTAAAAATATATACATGAGGTGTTTATTACCAACTTACAGAAAGCAAAGAATTACAGATAACTCTTGTTCTTGGATACTCATGGTCCAACGTGGAGGGAGGGGACCTGGTCAGCAAATAGTTACATCGTTTTTTTTTTTTTTTTTTTTTTTAAGATTTTATTTATTTATTTATTTATTTATTTATTTATTTATTTGGCAGAGAGAGAGAAAACAAGCAGGAGGAATGGCAGAGGGAGAGGGAGAATCAGGCTCTCCACTGAGCCAGGAGCCATCATGATGCAGGGCTTGATCCCAAGACCCTGGGACCATGACAATAGTCAGACGCTTAGCTGACTGAGCCATCCAGGTGCCCCAAACACGGGCATCTTTAAAAAATCTAAACATCATATAAATATATCAATTACATAAGTAAAATACAATTGTACTTATGAGTGTATGGAAATATTTTACATGAATCTTTGTAGAATACTGGCATTAATTTGGGTCCTGAATTCCAGAAAGGATTCTTACACATTTTGAAAAAAAAGGAAAGAAACGTTTCTGGTAGAGATAAAGGAAAGAAACAACATTTTCATGAAGCACCAACATAATGGTAAGGACGCACGAAAGAATATTCCATATAGATCATTGTAATTAAATCAGTTTGTGGGGTATTACAAAAGATGAAGATTAAAACATAAATGAGGGACACCTGGGTGGCTCAGTGGTTTAGTGTCTGCCTGTGGTTCAGGGAGTGATGTCAGAGTCCTGGGATCGAGTCTCAGATCGGGCTCCCTGCATGGAGCCTGCTTCTCCCTCTACCTGTGTCTCTGCCTCTCTCTCTCAATGTCTCTTATGAATAAATAAATAAAATCTTTTTAAAAAAGCATAAATTAAAGACAATTATAGAGTGAATTGTTATTAAGATTATGAACTTTACAGTGTAATTTAAGTTCAGATTTTAAGTTTTTTTTTTCCAACATGTAGAGGACAAACAAGCTCAAGAAAATGAAATTTATATTTCTAAAGTCTCACTATATTCATCTGTAAGAGTCTCACATTTCTAAAGCCTCACTATCTTCACCAACACTTTGTAAGGTTGTTTTTCTCATCAAATGAAACAATGTAGGTACAAACATGTTGGAGAATGTAAATGTCCTGATGAAAATTTTTATTCAGAATCATAATCTAGAATTTTACAAATGATAGACTGCAATAAAGAATGGGGGCAATAATGTAATGAGTGTCTTTTGAAAGATTTCCCCCTATTAGATAATAGAGCATAACCTGTTTATTTAGAAAGGGGAAAAAATGGACAAGAAGAGTCTTTCAAAATTTAGACACTGAGCTTATGAGAAATGATGGATTAAGTGGGCTCTCTACTGTGACTCTCAATGAATTTAAGAAAGTATGCATCAGTGAAATTAATTTTGAATATACTAAAAATGCTCATAACTTTCCCATTATGTGAGGTATGGATTAGGTTCACAAACTTAAAAGTAATGAGAAAGATTAGCTACAATTAAGATCAGTTTTCTTATTCCTTTCTTATTTTCATGAATATTAACAAAACTTAGCTCTTCTAAGAAGTGCTTTTAAAAGTAGTAAACATGGGATGCCTGGGTGGCTCAGTTGGTTAAGCATATGAACTTGATTTTGGCTCAGGTCATGATCTTAGAGTTGTGAAATTGAGCCCCATATTGGACTCCATGTTCAGTGTGAAGCCTGCTTGGGATACTCTCTCTCTCCCTCTCCCTATGTCCCCTCCCCCTGCTCTTTCTCTCTCTCTCTCTATTGTTCTCTAAGAGAAAGAAAGGAAGAAAGAAAGAAAGAAAGAAAGAAAGAAAGAAAGAAAGAAAGAAAGAAAAAAGATTTGATACAGACAGAATTTTTTTAAAAGGCTTAGACTTTAAAATCTGTACAATACAAATGAGTATAGACTTCATTTATCAACTACTTGTTTTTAACTTTTTTTTTTTTTTTTTTTGAGAGAGCACACAACAGAGTAGGGAGATGAGCAGAGGGCAGGGAACAAGCAGACTCCACATTGAGTGGGAAGCCTGATATGGGGCTCAACCTCACAACACTGAGATCAGGACCTGAGCTAAAACCAAAAATGTTGATTAACTGATGAGCCACCCACGTGCCCTGTATATCAATCACTTTTTAGTGTTAGTCTCCTATAGATCTATTCTGTATTATTTGTGTTTTGTAGATTATTTATATATTCCCTCAATTTTTCTCCTCTATTTTCTTTGATTAATCACTTTTAACTCTAATAATAATAGAATTCAATTTACATTCAAGTGAAATGTTGTGAAGACATCAGATTAATTATAGATGACAGCATTGGTGTCACCCCTGCTTTTACTTACACCTGTTTTCTCCCTTTAAATTTATTCTCATATTGTCATTCTTATCCAAAGTATTTTGATCTTTGTGTCCTAGCCTCAACTCATTTTGCCCAAATTGAAGACATAACCAAGTTAGTAAAAAACATGATCATACTAATAAGATTGTAGGAGCTTAAATGCCTCTTCTAAATATGGCCTTACATATGCAGAATGATCCTGTGAATACCTATAAATCAGAGGGAAGTGAGGAAATAGTATAAAAAGGATATTTACAGAAGAGATCATCCAATTAAGTGAAGACTCTCAGAAAAAAATACATGTCCAAAATAATCAGCATCATGATAACACAAATTAAATCAACACAGTGTTATTACATGCCCGTAAGAATGTGAAAATTTACATAGCTAGATGATAAAAATATTACTTGTTGGAGAGAATGAACATAGCATTGATAGTGGACGTTTACTCAAGAAGCTTATCCAAAGAGCATCTAATATTACTTAGGTAAATTGTGGATACAACTACTTAAACCTAGATTTTCCAGATAAATCTTCACAGTGAATATAGGGGGATACGTGTAAGAGTATTTATTTCAATGTCATTTGTGGTGGCAAGAAGATGGAGATAACCTTGAGTCTATTCCAAACTCCATATAGAGTGTAGGCAAAGTGTGAAGGACTCTGGCAATATGACAATCACAGTTTTTAGCATCAAATCAAAAGTATGAGGCATATGGAGAGACAGAGAGGGAGAGAGAATAAATATTACTCATACCATGGAAAACAATCAGTCAATAGAAACAAACCTGAAAAACAAGAAAGACTTCAAAACACTAGTTATAAATATGTTGAAAGAATTAAAGAAAACATGGACATAATGAGAAAAAAAAAAGATGCTAAAGAAAAAGAGGGAAAATTAAGGATTAAAATATATGATCTGAAATTTAAAAATTACACAATGGCTTAAGATAGGAAAAAGAAAATGTTAACTTGAAAATACAATAGGCATTATTTAAACAGAAGTAGAGAAAAATAGATGTAAACATAACAATGCATAGAATTTTAACAAACTGTGGATCACTATTCAATGGTCTAACATATGTAATTGCATTCCCAGCAGGGGAGTGGAGTATTTAAATGTTTGGAACATTTCAAAATTTAATGTAAACTATACATTTAAAATCCAAATGGCTAAATAAGCCATGTGAGATAAAGATGAAGGAAAATATAACTGCACCAAATCAAATTGTTGAAATTCCAACATAAGGAGAAAATACTGAAAACATACAGAAAAAGTTCATGCCTTACAAAGAATGAAATGAGTGCTGACTTCTCATGAAAAAGTTAATCTAGCCAAAAGCCACATTAATAATATCTTTAAGTGCTGAAGGAAACAAAGCTGTCAAACTGGAATTATATCATATGAAAATCACCTACAAAACTGAAAGCAAAATAAAGCCTTTTTCTGAAGAAATACTGACTGCTACACTTCTTAGCCTAGAAATCTATATTTAAGAAATTGTAAAGTAACTGACACTGAAGGATAGTATTAAAAAGCCTTGATCTAGACAAATAAGAGTACTAGATATGATAAATAATTGATAAATAGTAACTTTTTCTGACTCTTAAAATTTCTATCAGGAAATGTTGTTTATACAAAAATATCAATACATTTTGCATTTTGTAATATATCAGAAGTAAAATGTATGCAAACAATATGAAAAGATGGAAGCCGCAAAATGGAAACATACTATTATGTTTCCTACATTGCACTTGAAATTCCAAGAATATTATTTTATGGTATATTGTAATAAGTTAAAGCTGTATACTGAAAATGTTAAAGTAACTATAAGTGAAAGAGGTACATTTTATTTCAATAGTAAAGATAAAAATAGAATACTAAAAATTGTCAAGTATTCTTTTTTTTTGTTGTTAATTTATTTTTTATTGGTGTTCAATTTACTAACATACAGAATAACCCCCAGTGCCCGTCACCCATTCACTCCCACCCCCCCCTGCCCTCCTCCCCTTCTACCACCCCTAGTTCGTTTCCCAGAGTTAGCAGTCTTTACGTTCTGTCTCCCTTTCTGATATTTCCCACACATTTCTTCTCCCTTCCCTTATATTCCCTTTCACTATTATTTATATTCCCCAAATGAATGAGAACATATAATGTTTGTCCTTCACCGACTGACTTACTTCACTCAGCACAATACCCTCCAGTTCCATCCACGACGAAGCAAATGGTGGGTATTTGTCAATTCTAATAGCTGAGTAATATTCCATTGTATACCTAAACCACATCTTCTTTATCCATTCATCTTTCGTTGGACACCGAGGCTCCTTCCACAGTTTGGCTATCGTGGCCATTGCTGCTATAAACATCGGGGTGCAGGTGTCCCGGCGTTTCATTGCATTTGTATCTTTGGGGTAAATCCCCAACAGTGCAATTGCTGGGTCGTAGGGCAGGTATATTTTTAACTGTTTGAGGAACCTCCACACAGTTTTCCAGAGTGGCTGCACTATGAAAAGCCCACAGCAAATATCATTCTCAATGGGGAAGCACTGGGAGCCTTTCCCCTAAGATCAGGAACAAGACAGGGATGTCCACTCTCACCACTGCTGTTCAACATAGTACTGGAAGTCCTAGCCTCAGCAATCAGACAACAAAAAGACATTAAAGGCATTCAAATTGGCAAAGAAGAAGTCAAACTCTCCCTCTTCGCCGATGACATGATACTCTACATAGAAAACCCAAAAGTCTCCACCCCAAGATTGCTAGAACTCATACAGCAATTCGGTAGCGTGGCAGGATACAAAATCA